>NC_082711.1:173005393-173687059 GCF_030144855.1 Hypanus sabinus
ACGGCATCTCTAAGCAGACGAAGGTATATCAGCATGGCTGAAAGGGAGGGCAGAGGGGAGAACTCTAAGCCAGGCTGAAATGCCAAGGAATGAAACTTGCTCTGCCAAGCATCTTGTTGGCAAATGTACAGTCGCTGGAGAACAAGGATGAGGACCTAAGGGCAGGATTGCTCTATTGGAGGGAAATAAGGAGTTGCTGTGTTCAGTGTTTTGCAGACACATGGCATACTCTGGACACAGCAGGTACATTGGAAAGACCTGATACACAGGACTGATCTGCTGATTCAGAAAAGGCAAAAGATGAACTCTTTGTGGTGCTCGGTCATAGCGGTCTCGTTGCACTCTCGTTCCCCTGACCCGGATCATCTAATGATTAAATGCCAACCATTCTAATTATTAAGTGAGTTCTCCTCTGTGATCCAGGCTGCAGTTTACATACTGCCAAAAGCAGACGTTAAACAAGTACTCAATGTATTGAATGCGGTGATTAGCAAGCAAGAAACATCCTATCTCGACACCTTTCAAAGCGGGACTTCAATCAGGCTTGCTTGAAGAAGACTCTGGCCAGTTATCATCAACGTATCACCTGCAGCACCAGGGGGTCCCAATGTTGCACTACAATCAGGAGTGTCTACCATTCCACACCTGGACTGCACTTTGGGGAATATGTTCACTTAGCTGCCCTCCTCCTACCTGAATACAGGCAGAAGCCAAAGAGCAAGGGTCCAGAGATAAGGCGAACGAAAAGGTGGTCGGGGGAGGCTGCGGAGTGGCTGTGGGATTGCTTCGAGTCAGTAGACTGGGCCATCAGAGGATCTCAATGAGTACACCATGGTTGTCACGGACTGTATAAAAATGGTTGTAGACGAGGGTGTCCCTGCAAACTCACTTACAGTCTTCCCTAACCGGATGCCCTGGATGAACTATGAGACCCACAGGCTGCTGGGGGCCAGATCAGAGGTTTTCTGGTCCAGCAATCAAGTAGCATACAAGAGGTCCAGGTAGAATCTTTAGAAAGCCATCTAACGTGCGAGGTGACAATTCAGAACCAAATTCATGCTCGGCAGAACTCAATCACCTCCTACGGAGAGAAAACAAACAACATACGTAGGTGAAAACAATGTTTCGCTCCCAGGTCAGCTCGATGCCTTTTATGCTCACTTTGACCATCAAAACCTTGTGAACTCGCACGGTCCCTAATGAGACTTCAGTCTCTGAGGCCAACGTGAGAGCACCCTTCTGGAAGGTGAAGCCACAGAAAGCATTCGGTCCGGTGGGGGGGTACCGAATCTAGTGCTGAGAAGGCCTGAGCTGATCGACTGGCTAGTGGTATCACTGAGATCTTTAGCCTTTTGCTTCAGCAGTCTGAGGCACCCACCTGCTTCAAGCAGGCTTCAGTCTTACTGGTGCCAAGAATACCGAAGTAACCTGCCTTAACGACTATCGTCCAGTAGCACTTGCATCCACAGTGATGAAGTGCTCTGAGAGGTTGCTGATGAGACATATCAACTCCTGCCTGAGAAGTGACTTGGATCCGCTCCAGTTTGGCTTTCAATACCATCATCCCCTCAGAACCTGATCAATAGGCTTCAAGACCTGGTTCTCAAAACTCTCTTGTGCAACCAGATCTTCGATTTCCTCACTTGCAGACCCCAGTCAGTTTGGATTGGCAACAGCAACTCTTTTACTATCCCCTGCGGCACAGGTGTACCACAAGGCTGTGTACCTAAACCTCTGCACTGCTCACGTTATCCTTAAGACTGTGTGGCTAAGCACAGCTCCAATGCCTTATTCCTATCTGCCAACAACACCACTGTCGTGGGCCGAAATGAAGGTGGTGATGAATCAGCACATAGAAGGGAGGCTGAAAATCTGGCTGAGTGGTGTCATAACAACAACCTCTTGCTCAATGTCAGCAAGACCAAGCAGCTGACTATCGACTTCAGGAGGAGGCGATCAGAGGTCCATGAGCCAGTCCTCATCGGGGGATCAGAGGTGAAGAGAGTCAGTGTTATCATTTCAGTGGATCTGTCCTGGGCCCAGCATTTAACCACATAACTATCACAGCACGGAAACAGGCCATCTCGGCCCTTCTAGTCCGTGCCGAACGCTTACTCTCACCTAGTCCCAACGACCTGCACTCAGCCCATAACCCTCCATTCCATTCCTGTCCATTTCTATCCAATTTTACTTTAAATGACAATATCGAACCTGCCTCTACCACTTCTACTGGAAACTCGTTCCACACAGCTACCACTCTCTGAGTAAAGAAGTTCCCCCTCGTGTTACCCTTAAACTTTTGCCCCCTAGCTCTCAACTCATGTCCTCTTGTTTGAATCTCCCCTACTCTCAAAGGAAAAAGCCTATCCGAGTCAACTCTATCTATTCTTCAATGCTCCACCATTTACCATGTATGTCCTATTTTGATTAGTCCTCCCAGAATGTAGCACCTCACACTTACTTGAGTGCATTTACAAAGAAAACACGGCAGCGCCTCTATTTTCTTAGATTCAGTATGACATCTAAAACTTTGACAAACTTCTATAGGTGTGTAGTGGACAGTATATTGACTGGATTTATCATGGCCTGGAATGGAAACACCAACGCCCTTATATGGAAAAGCCTACAAAGTGGTGGATATGGTCCAGTCCATCACGGATAAAGCCCTCCCCACCACTGAGCACATTTACATGGAGCGCTCTTGCAGGAAAGCAGCATCAATTATCATGGACCCTCACCACCTTGGCCATGCTCCCTTCTCCACACTGCCATCAGGAAAGTGGTACAGGAGCCTCAGGATCCACATCACCAGGTTCAGGAACAGTTATTACCCCTCAGACATCGGGCTCTTCAACCAGAGGCACAAGTTCACTCAACTTCATTTGCCCCATCACTGAAATGTTCCCATTGAAGGACTTACATCTCATGTTCTTGACATTTATTGCTGATTTATTTATTGTTGTTGTTTTATTTTTTTCTCTTTTTTTTGTATTTGCATAGTTTATTGATTTTTCCCCACATTGATTGTTGGTCTGCCATGTTTGATGTGCTCTCTTATCAATTCTATCATGGTAATTAAATTTACTGAGTATGCCCACAAGAAAATGAATCTCAGGGTTGTATGTGGTGATAAATATGTACTTTGATAATAAATTTATTTTGAACTTTGATAATCAAAGACCCCACCCACCCTGGACATTCTCTTTCTCTCCCCCCCCCCTCTCATTAGGCAGAAGATATAAAAGTCTGAAGGCATGTACCACTAGGGTCAAGGACAGCTTCTGTCCCACTGTGATCATCCTTGAATAGATCTCTTGTAAGATAAGATAGACTCTTCTCCTCACGATCTACCTCCTTATGTACTTTATCCTTCTCAACAGCTTCTCTGTATTCTGCATTGTTGTGTTTTTACTTTGTGCTTCCTCAATGCAGTGTGCAATGATCTGATCTGTATGAATAGTACGCAGACGGGCTTTTCACTGTATCTTAGTACGTGTGACAATAACAAACCAATAGCAATACCCATGCTTCCTGCACCATCATGGGTTCACCACCAAGATCCACCCCAATTCCAAGACAGAGAGATACAACATTGAAACAGGCCCTTCGGCCCATTAAGTCTGTGCCAACCATCAACAACCCATTTACATTTACATGTAATTAATGCCATTTTTAAAATTCTCTCCGCATTCTCATCGACTCCCCCCATATTTCACCACTCAACCACATACTAAGTGCAATTTGCAACGGCCACTCATCTTTGGGAATTGGGACGACCCAGAGGAAACCCAGGAGCTTATAAGAAGGACATGGAAGATCTACACAGCTAGCGCCGAAAGTCAGGTTTGAACCTGCGTGCCTGGACATGAGACAGCAGCTCTACAACCCGTGCAACTGTGCTGCCATCGTTCCATCGGCTATAACATACTGGTACATTTGAATATTTCAAGTTATTGAAGGAAACTTTAGAAATCACTGTTCATTGTTATTTTTTTTATCACTAGCAAGTCTCTCAGATACTTCTGTTCAGTGGAAGTTATATTGAACTGTATAAGTCATTAGTGACGCCAAATTTGGAGTTTTACGTGCAGCTCTGGTCATCTGTCGGTGGAAAAGTTATCAATAAGATTGAAATAATACTGAGAAAATTTACAAGGATGTTGCTGGGACTTGAGGACTTGAGATATAGGGAAAGGTCAAATAGGATATGACTTTATTTGCTGGAGTATAGGCGAATGAGGGCAGATTTGATCTTGGTTTACAGCATTATGAGGGGTATAGACAGTATAAATACATGCAGGCTTCTTCCACTGAGGTTGGGTGAGAACAGAACTAAGGTTAAAGTTTAAGGGTGAAAAGTGAAATATTTCAGAGGAACCTGAGGTCGGTGTAATGGTGGAGCAAGCTGCTGGTAGAAATGATGGATGTGGGTTCAACTGCAAAACTTAAGAGAAGTTTGGACAGGTACGTGGATGGGATGGGATAGAGGACTATGGTCCCGGAGCAGGTCAATGGGACGAGGCTGCATAACAGATGGGCCGAAGGGCAAGGAAACAAATAATATATAGAACTTGAACTGCAGAGTCTCTGGGAGTCCACAGGCAGCAGAGTCTGTTCAGTGTCGAGGCGAGTGAAGCGCGTCCGTGGCTGCAGGGCAAGAATTGCGTAGACCTCCGTCCCTTCCACTCAATGGTAGTGGCGTGAAGAGAGAGGGAGCGATGGGTCGAATGGGATGCTGGCACGGTTAAGTTCTCAATAAAGGAGATGTGTCCACTGATGTTGTTCTTCACCCATGTAAGGTCATCATCACAATATGGAAACTAAGTGATATCCCACATGTCTTCATTATCTATTCTGCTTTTACCATACATTAAAAATTAATTAAAGGATGAATTAGGTAGCATTAATTAAGTGAAAAGCTAAAGAAACAGCTTCCTGGTGTGCTGTATTCCTTTGTGGTGTAGGCTCTGTGGACCCGGGGGAGACACAAGGCCTCATTAAGTAGCTCTGTGCCTGGAACATTTTGGGTCTGTGCATTCACTTCAAATTAATTCTTGGTTGGTTAAAAACATAGCATTCCGTTAATTAAGTTGAGGCAAGGATGGTCTTGAAATGACTTCTAATAACCCCATGTATGCATGCAAACCGTTCGGAGATTGAGCGATCCCTTCACAATCTGGGATATTTTGTGCTTGAAGCTCCTTGCTTCTGGCTTCTACCCCGCTGTTAAAAGTCTATTGGACAGTTCTCTTGTATGATAAGATGGATTCCTGACCTCACAGTCTACTTCGATATGGTTTTCAGCAGGTCAATCAGCATCTATAGAAAGCAATAAACACTTGACATTTCGGGCCAAGACCCTTCCTCAGTCATGAAACGTTGGCACTTTATCCCTTTCCTGAGATGCTGCCTGACCTGTTGAGTTCCTCCAGCATTTTGTGTGTGAGACTCTGTATGTGTTTGTGTTTGCAATTACTTGCACTGCACTTTCTCTGTAGCACTCGATTCTGCTTTCCGTTGTTCTTTTCGCTTGCGCTCTCTCAAGGCACTGATGTGTTGAAATGGTCTGTATAGGTGGCAAGCAAATCAAGGTTTATCACTCTACCTTGGTGCATGTGGCTATAATAGACCATAATCACAAGAGATTCTGCAGATGCTGGAAATCTAGAGCACACATGCAAAATGCTGGAGGAACTCAGCAGGTCAAGCAGCATCTATGGAGGGGAATAAACAGTCGACGTCTCAGTCTGATGCTGAGTTCCTCCAGCATTTTCTGTGTGTTGCAATAATAAACCAATTCCAATTTCTCCGGAGTTTCTGACACACTCACTGAGAATTCAGGGCTGACAAGCGTGAGGTGTTATATTTTGGTAGGACTAATTAAAATAGGACACACATGGTAAATGGTAGGGCATTGAGGAATGCAGTAGAACAGAGTGATCTAGGAATAATGGTGCATAGTTCCCTGATGGTGGAATCTCATGTGGATAGGGTGGTGAAGAAAGCTTTTGGTATGCTGGCCTTTATAAATCAGAGCATTGAGTATAGGAGTTGGGATGTAATGTTAAAATTGAACACGGCATTGGTAAGGCCAAATTTGGAGTATTGTGTACAGTTCCGGCCACTGAATTATAGGAAAGATGTCAACAAAATAGAGAGAATACAGAGGAGATTTACTAGAATGTTACCTGGGTTTCAGCACCTAAGTTACAGAGAAAGGTTGAGCAAGTTAGGTCTTTATTCTTTGGAGCGTAGAAGTTTGAGGGGGGACTTGATAGGGGTATTTAAAATTATGAGGGGGATGGATAGAGTTGATGTGGATAGGCTTTTTCCATTGAGAGTGGGGGAGATACAAATAAGAGGACATGAGTTGAGAGTTAAGGGGCAAAAGTTTAAGGGTAACACGAGGGGGAATTTCTTTACTCAGAGAGTGGTAGCTGTGTGGAATGAGCTTCCAGTAGAAGTGGTAGAGGCAGGTTCGATATTGTCATTTAAAGTAAAATTGGATAGGTATATGGACAGGAAAGAAATGGAGGATTGTGGGCTCAGTGCAGGTCGGTGGGACTAGGTGAGAGTAAGCGTTCGGCACGGACTAGAAGGGCCGATAATTCCTGTCTCTTGGGCTTCTATCTTTCACTTTTCTGCTATGGACGGCCATGCTATCAGCTGCCAAGTCCTGAAACCTCTCTCAAAGCTGTCCGTTTCTGCACCATCGTCCTCCTTGTGAAAGTCCATTGCCTTGAAATGTGTCATGGACTGTGTAGCCTCTCTGTGTTTGCCCAGTGGCGCTGGTCAGAGCAGAGGGCCCCAAGGTACAGTGGCTGATCATCCACCTGCCCCGCGTTGGATTGGCTAAGACAAGGAAGCCAAACCACCAATCACTGGTGGCTCAGCTCCCACCAATCCCCATCCCTGAACACAGCTGCAAGAAAGCAAAATCCATCTTCAAGGACCCCCTCCATCCAGGCTATGCTCTGGTCACACTGCTTAGGTAAGGAATGTCTTCTTTGGAATGTAGAAGATTGAGAGAGGAGATTTGATGGAGGTATACAAAATTATGAGGGGTATAGATAGGGTAAATGCAGACAGGCTTTTCCCACTGAGATTGGGTGGGACTACAACCAGAGGTCATGGGTTAAGGGTGAAAGGTGAGAAGTTTATGGGGAACATGAGGGGAAACTTCTTCACTCAGGGGGTTGTGAGAGTGAGGAATGATCTGCCTGCACAAGTGGTCCATGTGAGCTCGATTTCAATATTTAAGAGATGTTTGGATAGATACATGGATAGTAGGGATATGGAGGGTTATGGTCCCAGTGCAGGTTGAAGAGTAGGCAGTTTAAGTGATTTTGGATTGGACTAGATGGGCCGAAGGGCTGATTCTGTGCTGTACTTCTCTAAGACTCTCTGCTGCCATCGGGCAGCTGGTACAGAAGCCTCAGGTCCCACACCACAGGAACTGTTACAACTACCAGGCTCCTGAACAACCATGGATAACTTCACTCACCACAACGCTGAACCACAACCTGTGGGCTCACTGTCAAGCACTCTACAAGTCACATTCTCAGTATCATTTATTTGATCTTTAAATTATTATTTGCATGATTTGTCTTCATTTGCACATTGGTAGTTTGTCAGTCTTTGTTTATGTATCATTATCATCATCATAGGCATCGACCATGATAATTCTTGGCAGATATTTCTACAGAAGCGGTTTGCCATTGCCTTCTTCTGGGCAGTGTCTTTACAAGACAGGTGACCCCAGCCATTATCAATACTCCTCAGAGATTAGCTGCCTGGCGTCAGTCATCACAGAACTAGCACTTGCTTCTGTATCATTTTTCATAAATGTTATTGTATTTCTATTTCTTCCTGTAAGCACCAGCAAGAAAAGGGATCCAGGACAGAATATGGTGACATATACATACTTCGGTAAGAAATTTACTTTGAACTTTGGTTCAAACCTGCACGAAAAATCAACATAGAAGAACATGTGAGGTATTATTTAACATGATTATATTGAATGGGAGAGCAGGCTTGAGTCATTCAGTGTGGGAATAGACCTTTCAGCCCATCTGTTCTATGCTGACCAAGATTCCCATCTAAGCTAGTCTTATTTACCCAGATTTGACACATCTCTCTTGGAACTTTTCCCACCCACGTACCTGTCCAGGTGCCTTCCAAATGTCATCATTGTACCTGCCTCAACCACCTCCTCTGGCAGCTCATTCCATATACTGACCATCCTCTGCACGAGGATGCAGGCCCTTAGGTTCTCATTGAGTCTCTCCCCAGTCACCCTAAACGTGATTCTTGAATTCCCCAACCCTACTGCTGTCTGTAAGGGATCTGTACATTCTCCCCGTGACTGCGTGCGTTTCCTCCAGTTTCCTCCCACAGTCCAAAGACGTGTAGTGTGAGTTAGGTTTAGTGAGATGTGGGCATGCTATGTTGATGCCGGAAACATGCTAGCAGTTACAGGCTGCCCAGCACAACCCTCATTGATCTGAATTGGTGCAAATTACACTGTATGTTTTGATGTTTCAATGTACAAGTGATAAATAAAACCAATCTTACTTTAAAAATCTTTAATCTTAGAAAAAGACTGTGCGTCTTGACCCCATCTATGTCCCTCATGATTTTCTACACCTCTGTAAGATCACCCCTCATTCTCTTACGCTCTGATGAATAAAGTCCCAACCTGCTCAACCTTTCTCCATTACTCAGTCCCTGGAATGTCAGGCAACGTCCTCATAAATCTCCTCCGCACTCGTTCCAGCTCACACCAAAGGGACCAAGTGCTCTCCTGCTGCTGTTTCCCTGCGTCCTTCTGCGTTCTTAACTCTGAGGCACAAAGAAGAATGCTCCCTCTCCTCTCGGGAGGAACCTGAAGAGAAACGGAGACTCAGGAGATGGCAGCCGCTGGGATCAGGAGCAACAAACAAACTGCTGGAGGAGCACAATGGGTCACGCAGCATCTGCGGGAGGTATAGACCCTCAACGTTCCGGGCCAAGAACCGTCATTGGGACAGCAGAGGGGGAGATGTGCACCATATCGTATGAGATGAGTGATCATGGTCTTGACCGTGTTTGTTCTTGGCCAATTTTCCTACAAAGTGGTTTGCCATTGCCTTCTTCTGGGCGGTGTCTTTACAAGATGGCTGACCCAGTCATTACCAATATTCTTCGGAGATTGTCGACCTGGGGTCAGTGGACACACCTTGCTTCAACTTGCCCAAGGGTGACCTGCAGGCCAGCGGAGAGAAGGAGCACCTTACACCTCCTTTGGTAGGGACATATCTCCACCCCACTACCCCAGATAATAGGTAGAGGTGGAAAACGGTTGTAGATGACAAAATCTAATAGGAGAGAAAGGTGGAACATGGAACTAAAGAAGGAAGGTCGGGAGTGCAGATGGGAATAGTTGATTTAGGGGACCTAGTAGGTAGAGTGTATAGGTGATGGCCAGATAAGGAGGGTGGAGGAGGGAGGGTGGAGTTCTGGTGGGGAGGGAGGGGGAGGGAGTAGGAGGAATAGGGTAGATCAGGAGGAGAGAGAAAGGGACAGAGGGGGAGCAGGTCACCTGAAACAGGAGAATTAAATGTTCATGTCCCCTTTGGCAACCAAGCTGAGTTGGCACAGCAATATGGAGCCATGTTACAACAGGCACAGCCCAGGTATCCCTCTGGTCTGTCATTGCCTGAGGACAAAACCTTCTTGCTGAAGAGTTACGCAGTGTGGCCCAACTTGTCCACACCCCATATACCTCTAGAGCTTTCCAACCTGTTCCAAACACCCACCAATAAAACCTGCCCCACTCATCTCCTTTAAACTCTCCCCCCCCCTCATCCTGAGTGCATGTCCTCTAGTCTGTTCGTTCGTAATATGCTGTGTCATATGACATGGGCATTCACGGTCTTTCCATGGCCATGATTGTTCTTGGCAAATTTTCCTACAGAAATGGTTTGCCAGTACCTTCTTCTGGGTAATGTCTTTACAAGATGGATGATCCCAGCCATTGTCAATACTCGTCAGAGATTGTCTGCCTGGCGTCTGTGATTGCATAACCAGGACTTGTGAAATGCACCGGCTGCTCATACAATCACTCAGCCACATAACAAGATCCTTCATCAGTGTTAATGAAAGGTCGTGGCCTGTTTATTCATCTCCATAGATGCTGCTGACCTGCTGAGTTCCTCCAGCATTTTGTTTGAGTTGTTCATGTCATTCTGGGCAATGGTTCAGCAACACTAAGAAGAACCTGACTTGCCAATCTCTACGTTGGGGGACAGAGGAGGTCAGATGATCAAGGGACTGGAGAGCCAAGAACGGTAGTTCAAACCAAAAGAAATGAAGACCTTGTCCTGATTCTTGAGATCAGAAAGGTCACTTGTAAGTGGGGGGATACATTTAAAGGCCGCTCAGCTTTGGATTGGATTGGATTGATTGGACAGAGAACTCGGGGGAGGGGATGATGGTGGATGAGGTGTGGTGAATTGCAGGGGCCGGGAGAAGTTGGAGAACAGATGAGCAGAAACAATGGGTCAGGGTGCCTTGCCATCTAATGAGCTGGACTGTGGTGTGGATTTGACACTGTAAGACATAGGAGCAGAATTAGGCCATTCAGCCCATCGTAAGACATCTGTACGCACAAAGAGGCGTCATATCTGTGTCAATTCATTAATAAACTATTTCCAGTTACGCTGTGCTCAAATCCAGATTGAACTAAGCATTCCATCCACAGTGTTCCTGTGAGTATAATGGATACAGAATTGTTCCCAGGGGAATCTAAATGTGATTCACTGCAACAGAATAACAAGGATATAATCCTTTTTAACCTCTTTCATTGTTTCCCTCAATGCTGGGACATGGTCCTCTTCAGTCAGTGACTCACTCCCCTGGCCACGCCCCCTGCGGGGCCCTGTGCTACGTTGCCGTCAAAGTTTCAGCAGAGAAGCTGAAAGAAAGGCTGGTCTTTACCTGACATCTTTCCCCTCCCTCTCAGGATGTCCCACCATGAGCTGCAGTACTTCTGAACTGGAGTCCCTGCACAGTAAAACTTCAGTAATATGGGACCATCAAGAATCATGGAGTCACAGAGCATTACCCCACAGAAGCAGGCTCTTCGGCCCATCTGGTCCATGCTGAACTGTTATTCTGACTAGCTGGATCATAGCTCTCCAACTCCATTGACTCATACCCAGACCAATAAGCCCTCCATAACCTTCCTGTCCATTCCAGAGGTGTATCACCGGAATTTGCACTGCGACTCTTGGGTTAACAGGATGTGAATGGATTTAATTATGAAGAGAGGATAATAATAGTATTATTTCATTAGGAGCTTGAGGAGATTTGGTCTGTCACCAAAGACTCCAGAAAATTTCTACAGATGCTAGAGAGATTAAACTTGAGCAGGGAGGTTATGCTGTAACTAAACAGGGTACTGGTGAGGCTGCACCTGGAGTACTGTGTGCAGTTCTGGTCTCCTTACTTGAGGAAGGATATTCTGGCTTTGGAGGCGGTGCAGAGGAGGTTCACCAGGTTGATTCCAGAGATGAGGAGGTTAGACTATGAGGAGAGATTGAGTCACCTGGACCTGTATTTGCTGGAATTCAGAAGAATGAGAGGAGACCTTATAGAAACATATAAAATTATGAAAGGGATAGATAAGATAGAAGCAGGAAAGTTGTTTCCACTGGTAGGTGGGACTAGAACTAGGGAACATAGGCTCAAGATTTGGGGGAGTAGATTTAGGATGGAGATGAGGAGGAATTGCTTTTCCCAGAGAGTGGTGAATCTGTGGAATTCTCTGCCCAATGAAGCAGTGGGGGCTACATCAGTAAATGCATTTCAGACAAGGCTGGATAGATTTTTGCGTAGTAGGGGAATTAAGGGTAATGGGGAAGAGGCAGGTCGGTGGAGGTGAGTCCATGGTCAGATCAGCCATGATCTTATTGAATGGCGGAGCAGGCTCGACGGGCCAGATGGCCACTCCTGCTCCTATTTCTTATGTTCTTATGTACCGTGGGGAACATTCTGACTGGTTGGGTCACTGCCGGCTATGGAGTCTCCAACGGACAGGATTGGAAAACAATGCAGAGGGTCAAAGACTCAGCCAGCTTCATCACAGGCACCACCAGGGACATCTACAAGTGGAGTTGCCTGAAGAAGTTGTGCCACAGTAAAGAGGGTGGGATGGTAGTGTGAAGTGTAAAGGTTAGCATAATGCTTTGCAGTGCCAGCTATTACAATCAAGGTTCAATTCCCTCCACCGCCCGTAAGGAGTTGCTACATTCGCTCCGGTTTCCTCTCACATTCCAAAGATGTACGGGTGTGGTTGGTAAATTGCAGGAATGCTATGTTGGCCCCGGAAGCACAGCAACACTTGTAGGCTACTCCCAGCACAATCCTTGGACTGGGTGTCATTGACAAAAACAGTGCTCTTCAATGCACATTTCGATGCTTCAATGTAGACGTAACAAATAAAGATAAAGCTAATAAAGAAAGAAACTTCGATCATTAAGGACCTTCACCACCCAGGACATGCCCTCTTCTCATTACGGCCATCAGAGGGGAGGTACAGGAGCCTGAAGATGCACACTCAACTTTTTAGGAATGGCTTCTTCCCCTCCACTATCAGATTTCTGAACAGTCCATGAACCCATGAACACTACCTCAATTTTCTCTTGCACTGCTTATTTATTTGATTTATTATCTGCATTATTATTTACTTATTTTTAAAATGGTAACTGTGGTGTATTTTGTGTCTACCCAGAACCACTGCCACAAACCAACACATTTCACAACATATGTCAGAGATAATAAACCTGATTTTGATTCTGTAGGAAGACGTAGGAGGAATGATTGGTAATTACGTGGGTGTTGTGGGGAGTCAGGAAGGTTGCGAAGATTATAGGAAGAGTGCACAAACCTCCCACACACAGCGCTGGAGGTCAGGAGTGAGATATGAGGGGCTGCAGTCCCACATACTCCATTATGTGCCAGGCTTTGGAGAGTCACCAATTCCGATTGGCCCAGAGCCAATCTTTTTCAATTAATATTCAAGTTTAATTGTCAGTCAGCCATAGAGATGTATACAGCCAAACCAAACAAGTGTTCCTCTGGGGCCAAGGTGCAAAAGACAGTCACACACAGCACATATAGCACATACATCTACCATAGCTTAAAAACAGACAGACTCAAATCCCTGAGCGTCATGGCCTCTAGATTGATGGTGCATGGGATGTTGTTCTGGAGCCATGTTTCTGCAGGAACAAGTACCCAGCAACCCCTCATCTCGCACTAGTGTGGCTGCAGACAAAGGCAATCCAGCTTGTCTTCCGCCGTGTGAACACTGGAGGACAACACTGATGGGAGGGGTTTGCCCCCAACCCAGCATGGACTCCAATTCTCTCCGGCGTCTCCTCTCCCGGTCAGCTGTAGTGGGGTGTGAGGCAATGCATCTCCCCTGCCGCCAGTCTCTCCAATGAACCGGTGAACCAGACTTGCAGTATTCTACATTACCAATGCCCAACATCATCAGCATGTGCCGTGTCATGTGACATGGTCTTTCAGTGACCATGATTGTTCTTGTGAAATTTTTCTACAGAAGTGGTTTGCCATTGCTTTCTTCTGGGCAGTGTCTTTACAAGACAGGTGATCCCAACCGTAATTAATACTCATCAGAGATTGTCTGCCTGGTGTCAGTGGTCACATGACCAGGACTTATGATATGCACCGGCTGCTCATACGACCATCCACCACCTGCTCCCACAGCTCCACATGACCCTGATCAGGGGCTAAGCAGGTGCTACACCTTGTCCAAGGGTGACCTGTAGGCTAGGAGAGGGAAGGAGCGCTTTACACCTCCTCTCATAGAGACACAAGTCCATCCCATCACCCATAAACTGCCAAGAGAGCATATTATTTCAGAGATTTCATCACCTACCAAGGGAATTTCCAATTTTCACCCCTCACCCTTTTTACTTAGGGTAACCTGGTATAACAAGAACCTTAAACACAGTTTAAAGGATGTTCTATTATTCAAGAAGATTTATAACACTTCAGCTGAGAGTTCAATGAATTATTTATAATTGGCACATGGGCGATAGAAAGAAAGGGCTCTGTAGAAGGAAAGGGTTAAACTGATCTTGATTTAAAAGATTGGAACAACATTGTGGGCCGAAGGGCCTGTCGTTCTATCAGTCGAGTTACATACAATGTTCTCCCAAGGAGTTATTCCCTTAATTGAGAACACCTGTGCAGTGCCACTTGTTTACAACCACCCAGGGGAGAGGCATCGGAGTCGAGGCCCTCCACCGGTGACAGTGTGGGTGGTGCCCAGCTGGAGTCAGTGTAGCCCCTCACCCCTCCACCCTCGGCAGAAGACAAGCTGTATTGTGTTCAACTGCAGATTCCTAAAACATTGCACGATGTATTTTTCTGCGTGGCTGTATTTTACCGTTATATGTGCTGTGTACATGTGTGAGCCTGTTGTCCTGGTGTGCGTTTTACACCTTGGCCCTGAAAGAACATTTGGCTGTATTCATGTATGGTTGAATGACAATTAAACTGACATTGAAAGGCCTGAATAGCGTGGACGTGGAGAGAAACTTTCTAATCGTGAGAGAGTCTAGGGCCAAAAGGTACGGACTCAGAATACAAGGACATCCCTTTAGAACAGAGGTAAAGAGGAATTTCTTTAGCTAGAGGGTGGTGAATCTGGAATTCATTGCCCCAGACAGCTTTGGTGGCCAAATCATTCAGTATATTAAACTAGAAATTGAACTAGTATGTCAAGTATGACTAGGGGCCCTTCACTGCTGCGGCCTTCGTCCATCTTCACAGACGTTGTGATGTGCCAGCTCCACTGTTGAGGTCTTTTTAAAGGGTCTGTACTAAGCTTTATGTTGTATGTTAATGTTAGGGCCATAATGGAATTTAAGTACAGCCATTTCTGGAGCAGATCACTTTTGATCCCATCATGAGTACTGCAGAGGGAAAGTTAGCTGGCTAAGGTGACAAGGTCAGCAGGGCAAGGGTCAGGTGTCGCAGGGTGGTTTGGAAATGACTGTGAACTCAGTGTACAAGCGAGGAAATGCAATTCACTGAGGAGGCAGGAGCTGAGTGCAACTTGGATCTCCACAGGGGGCAGGTGTTGCAGTCTTGGATGAGTCTGTGTTTCTGTAGGTCGGAGTACAGGAGATAATTTTTCTTAGTTTTCTTGTGATCGGGATAGCTTAATGGAGATACGTCTCTACCAAAGGAACCGTAAGGCCCTCCTTCCCTCCGCTAGCCTGCAGGTCACCCTTGGGACAGGTGTAAAAAGGTGCGTCCACTGACTCCAGGCAGACAATCTCTGAAGAGTATTGATTATGGCTGGTGTCACCCATCTTGGAAAAAAGACACTGCCCAGAAGAAGGCAATGGCAGACCTTTTCTGCAGAAAAATTTGCCAAGAACAATCGTTGTCAAGACCACGATCGCTCACTTCATACGACATGGAACATAATGATGTCTTGGCATTTGAATGATATTGAAAAGTAAAAGTCTGGACATGGGCCCGACTGATTGTTTGTTCTCAAGGTGACAATGCACTAAACCCCAAATCACCTCTGACAGAGGCTTGATAATGAAACCAAATGGGAAGGAGAGCAGGTGGTGATCTTTAGTTACTAGTGTCCAGTGGTATGGAATACAATTATCAGAAGGCATTGCATTGCGACAGACATAGCCATCCAGAAAGTGTCAAACTGTGCTGTAGAATTCCTGGCTGCAGTAAAAAATTCTATTATAGGGAAGATAAACTCTATTCGCCTCTTGTCAACGTGAATTGGCAGAGCCTCAGGAGCCAGGTTTAAGGACGTAGTCTTGTTATCACTTGTGATATTGCGAACATTTTGTGTGCGGTCTGTCAAAGTTCAAGCCCCGAATCATCGAATTTGATCTGAATGAGTGAAGTTAAGGAATTGTTTTGCTGTTCCACGCCCTGAACTTTATGTTGCTGATGTTAGTTTTGAGTCAACTTTTCAATGACGTACTCGTTGAGTTAAATAAGTTTGTGTTGAGGTTGAGCCGCAGTGATGACAGTCTCTTCTTGTTGCTGGCGACGTACACTCGTCCCACCGTACATTGCATGAAATCGGACATGGGAATACGTGGACAGGTGGTGAAAGGTTTTGAAAATTATTTTAAAGGGAAGATAGAGACTGGAGGACCGGAGGCTGCTTGTCCTGGGGTTGGAGGTCTATCAGTGTGTGTGGATGGGGGGGTGGGTAGGAGGGAGAAAGGGGCTTGTTTTGCTGGTGCAGCCGGTGTTCGCTGAAACACAGTGGGCATGCTCTGTTGGTGCCGGAATGTGTGCCGACACTTGTGGGCTGCCCCCAGCCCATCCTTTTGTTGTGTTGGTTGCTAGCGCAAATAACACATTTCTCAGTGATTCAGTGAACACGTGGTGAATAAATGAATCTGAATCTGAAAATAATCCGAACGAGGCTGACTAACACTTCATGTTCACAGAAATTTCTTGCACGTAATGAGGTGGAAGTTGACTGCATCAGCTCTTCCGTCCATGGACTCTTCCTGCACTTCTCACTGCCTTGGTAAAGACCCCACCCCTCCCAGACATTCTTTCTTCTGCCCCTTCCCATCGTGCAGAAGATACAGCAGTCTGAAAGCATGTGCCATCAGGTTCAGGGACAGCTCTTATCCTGATGTTATAACACTCTTGAATGGTCCCCTCGTACAATAAAATGGATTCTTGTCTTCACGATCTGCCTCGTTCTGGCTTTGCACCTAATTGTCTGTAACGCTTCATTCTGCATTCAGTTGGATGAAGGGCTTTGGCCCAAAACATTGACTGTTTATTCCTCTCCATAGATGCTACCTGACCTATTCAGCTCCCCCAGCATTTTGTCTGTGTTGCTCGAGATTTCCAGCCCTGGTAGAATCCCTTCGGTCTCTGGTGCTGTGGGTTAGTATTTTTACAAGCTGTTCTTCCCTTTGTATTCTCTTCTGGATGGTCAAGGCAGTAATGTAAGAGGGAGGACATTAGCCTTCCCCGGGCTGACCCCAGGAGAAAGTACCTACAGTACTCTGCAAAAGTCTTAGGCTAGGGTGCCTGAGACTTTTAGGCAGTACTGTAGAAACTTTATGATTTGCACTGTACTGCTGCAGCAAAAAAAAACAGATCTCATAATGTGAGTGGTGACGATAAACCTGATTCTGATCTGGGTCTCCATTGTGGACTGAGAGTGGGAAGGGGGCAGAGAGAGGGGTATCATGGTTGGGAAAAGGGGAAGGGAGTGGGAAGCACCAGAGGGACATTCTAGAATGATCAATAAACCAATTGTTTGGAATCAAATGACCTTGCCTGGTGTCTCAGAGCTAGGTGTGTCTGCAATTGCACTGTCTCCCCCCCCCCCAACCCCTGGCGTTCCTTCTCTGCCACCTACCCACACCCCTCCCGTGACGCTTCACCCTCACCATTGCCAACACCCTTTGCTCCTGCCAGACTTACAAATGCACCGTCTACTCCACGTTGACAAATACAGTACTATGCAAACGTCTTAGGCGCTGTGTGCGTGCGTGCATCTGTGTGTGTGTGTGTGTGTGTGTGTGTGTGTGTGTGTGTGTGTGTGTGTGTGTGTGTGTGTGTGTGTGACTTTGCACAGTACTGTTTGCCCTGATGTCGGGTGGAAACAGGTTGGTCGCCCATGGTGATGCAGGGACTCACGGTCCCAGCTGATCTGATATGGGAAGCCTGTACCTGATGGGGATTCAAATGCTGGAGGAAATCAGGAGGTCAGGCAGCGTCTACGGAAAGAAATAAGCCGTCAGCAGTCTGGGCAGAGACCCATCATCCAGTAGAGTCAGTCTAGAGAGGAAGATGGTGGACAATAGACAGTAGGTGCAGGAGTAGGCCATTCAGCCCTTCTAGCCAGCACCGCCATTCACTGTGATCATGGCTGATCATACACAATCAATACCCCGTTCCTGCCCTCTGCCTATATCCTTTGACCCCGCTATCTGTAAGAGCCCTATCTAACTCAACTGACAGGTGGCAAGTGAGATGATGTCAATGCTTTCTGCAACATTTCTTTGGAGATATCCTTGAACATCTTTCACAAATGAATGCCTTTCAAAGATTGTACATTTCATGCTGTGTTTGGCGTCATCTATTTCATAATCCACTGCCAACTTTTTTTTCTGCATCAAATGTCCATTATCCCATGAGAAATGAGTTCTCTCAACTGAAAGAGCTTAATGTAGCTCCCTCAGAAATGTGTTCATCAGCTCTCTTTGGGAAGTGGCCTGACTGCAAGTTCAGGATTACAGCCTTGATGAGGCTCACTGAGAGAGACGGGAAGGGCGGGAGGGGGGTGGGTGCACAGGCTGGTGAAAGAGATCTCATATCTCCTTTGTGAGGTGCAGCTTCCATTTCCCAGACTCCAAAGGGGCGATTCTCGAAGGCTTCCTTGCAAAGTACAGAAACTCTGAAGTGATCCCACTGCAGTCGTGAGCAGGACAATGGAGTAGCGGTTAGCACAATCATTTTACATTACCAGCGGTCACCGATTGGAACTCAATTCCTGTCGCTGTCTGTAAGGAGTTTGTACCTTCTCTCCATGGCCAGGTTTCCTCAAGGTGCTCCAGTTTCCTCCCACAATCCAAATATGTACAGGTAAGGGTGAGCATGTTGGTCCTGGAAACATGGTAATACCTGTGGGCTGCCCCAAATGCAACCTTCAGGCTGTGTTGGTATTTGACACAAAACTGAAGGTTTTGATGTACATGTAACCAATAAAGCTAATCTTTATATTTTTATATTTAACTAGAATCTTGGTTTAACCTATGTTATCTCCAAGTTACCAGCTTGGTAATAGAGGGCCTTTGAGGGGCTTTACGCCACAGCAGAATCAGGTTTATTATCACTGAATAAGTCATGAAATTTGTTGTTTTTGTGACAGGAGTACAGTGTAAGACATGAAAATATTTAAAATAAAAAATTTTAAAAGTTCAAATAAAAAATAAACAAATAGTGCAAAAGATGAACAACAAGATAGTGCTCATGGGTTCAAGGACCATTCAGATATCTTGATGGCAGAAGGGAAGAAACTGTTCCAAAAACATTGAGCGTACATCTCCAGGTTCTTGTGCCTCCTTCCTGGTGGAGTAATGAGAAGTGGGTATGTCCCAGGCGGTGAGGACCCTCAATGGTGGATGCTGCTTTCCTGAAACACAACCTTTTGAAGATGTCCTTGGTGGTGGGACGGGTTGAGTCCCAGATGAAGTTGGCCAATCTGATGGAGTACCCAGGTTCAATTTCTGCCATTGTCTGTAAGGAGTTTATATGTTCTCCTCGTGACCACGTAGATTTCCTCTGGGTGCTCCAGTTTCCTCCCATCGTCCAAAGTTGAATGGGTTAGTAGGGTAACTGGTGGCAAGAGTGGACTCATTGGGCTAGGAGGGCCTGCTACCATGCTGTATCTCTAAATAAATGAAAGTTCAAACTCCAAGTACATATATGTCACCATATACAACCCTGAGATTTATTTTCTTGTGGGCATACTCAATAAATCCTTAATAGAATAATAACCACAATAGAATTGATGAAAGACCACACCAAGCTGGGCATTCAATCAGTGTGCAAAAGTCAACAAACTGTGCCAATATAAAAGTAAAGAAAAAATAATGACAATAAATAAAAATGCAATAAAAATTGAGAATATGAGACGAGGAGTCCTTGAAAGTGAGTCCACAGGCTATGGGAACATTTCAATAATGGGACAAGAGAAGTCGAGTGAAGTTAAGTGAAATAAAATAAAAATTGTGGCCAAAGCTGCATCACAAGTTTAAGCTTTCAAAACAACTTTTCTTGTTACCTTCACTTTTAGAACTGGTTCACTGTCAAGATCAGCATTATAGCCCATTCTTGTAGTGTCTGTGTGGTGACCTACATATACCTGTCTGGACACGCCCCCTGCTGACTGCTCATGTGGCTCCTCCCACAGACCCCGCTATAAAGGCGATTGGAGACACTGCTCCTCCCTCAGTCTCCAGGATGTTGTGTGGTGGTCGCTTGCTGCTGACGGTGCTTTCTTCCAGCCAATAAAAGCCTACCTTAACTCACGTCTCTGAGAGTTATTGATGCTGCATCAGTCTGTCTCACTCTTTCACTGTCTGTCTCACTTTTCCACTGTAACTCTTCCCCGGTTCTCACAATGGAGTACATTTAATGACCAAACCATGGAGTCTTGCACAATATTAAGGCAGATCAGGTGGCTGCTTGTCCCATCATGTCCATACCTGTTCGTAAAGATCCCACTACTTTCTTAGAAGTTTGTGCAGGTTCGGCATGTCAGCTAAAACTTTGACAAACTTCTATAGATGCACCTTAGAGAGTACCCTAACTGGTGGTATCATGGCCTGGAATGGAAACACCAATGCCCAAGAACAGATAACTCTACAAAAATTGGTGGATAAAACCACAAGATCATAAGACACAGGAGCAGAATTAGGCCACTTGGCCCATCAAGTCTGCTCCACCAATCAATCATGGCTGATCCTTTTCTCCCCTCCTCAGCCCCACTCCCCATCCTTCTCCCAGTAACCTTTGATGCTGTCCAATCAAGAACCTATCAAGTTCTGCCTTAAATACCCCCAACGACCTGGCCTCCACAGATCCTGTGGTAACAAATTCCACAAATTCACCACCTTCTAGCTAAAGAAATTTCTCTGCATCTCTTTGTAAAATGGACTCCGCTCTATCCTGAGCCCGTGCTCATGGGAAACGTCATTTCTAAATCTACTCTATCTAGGCTATCTTTCAATGAGATCTCCCCTCATCCTTCTGAATTCCAGCGAGTACAGACCCAGAGCTATTAAACATTCCTCATATGATAACCATTCATTCCCAGAATCATCGTTTTCAGACTCCTTTGGACCCTATCCTATGCCAGCACATCTTTCTTAGATGAGGAGCACAAAAACGTTCATAATACTCAAGGTGAGGCCTCACCAGTGTCTTATAAAGTCTCAGTATCACATCCCCGCTCTTGTATTCTAGATCTCTTGAAATGCATTTGCTTTCCTCACCACCAACTCAACCTGCAAGTTAACCCTGCACAAGGACTCCCAAGTCCCTTCGCATCTCAGATTTTTGTATTTTCTTCCCATTTAGAAAATAGTCTGCACATTTATTTCTACTATCAAAATGCATAATAATGTATTTTCCAACATTATATTTCATTTGCCACCTTCTTGCCCATTCTCTTAATCTGTCTAAGTCCGTCTGCAGCCTACCTGTTTCCTCAACACTGTCTGCCCCTCCACAATCTTTGTATCATCTGCAAACTTGGCAACAAAGGCATCCACCCCATCATCTAAATCATTGATTTACAGCATAGAAAGAAGTAATCCCAACACTGACCCCTGCAGAACGCCACTAGTCACTGGTAGTCAACCAGAAAAGGATCCTTTTATTTTCACTCTCTGCCTCCTACCAATCAGCCAATGCTCTAACCACGCCAGTAACTTTCCTGTAATGCCATGAGCTCTTAACTTGGCAAGCAGCTTCACGTGTGGCACATTGTCAAAGACCTTCTGAAGTCCAAATATACAACACCTCCTCCATCTATCCTACTTGTAATCTCCTCAAAAAATTCCAACAGGTTTGTCAGGTAAAATTTTTCCTTTAGAAAACCATACTGACTTTATCCTATTTTGTTCCTTGCCACCAAGTACTCCATAGCCTCATCCTTAACAATTTGATTCCAACATCTTCCCAACCACAGACATCAAGCTAACTGGTCTATAATTTTCTTTCTACTGGCTTCCTCCTTTCTTAAAGAGTGGAGTGACATTTGCAATTTTCCGGTCCTCTGGCACTACGACAGAGTCAAATGATTTTTGAAAGATCATTACTAATGCCTCCGCAATCTCTTTCAGAGTCCTAGGGTGCAGTTCATCTGGTCTGGATGATTTATGTACCCTTAGATCTTTCAGCTTTAACTAGTAACTGCACCCACTTCTCTTCCCTCACACCCCCCAACATCTGGCACACTGCTAGTCTCTTCCACAGTGAAGACTGATTCAAAATACTCATTTAGTTTATCTGTCATCTCCTTGGTCCTGTTATTATTTCTCTGGCCCATTTTCTAGTAGTCCTATATCCTCTCTCATTTCTCTTTTATTTTTTACATACTTGAAAAAGCTTTTACTATCCACTTTGATATTGTTTGCAAGCATGCTTTCATATTTTGTCTTTTTCCTCCTAATGATTCTTTTAGTTGCTCTCTGTTGGGTTTAAAAAACTTCCCAATCTTCTGTCTTCCCACTAATTTTAGCTTTGCTGTATGCCCTCTTTTTTGCTTTTACATTAGCTTTGACTTCCCTTGTCAGCCACGGTTGTACTATTTTGCCATTTTAGTATTTCTTCATTTTTGGGATACATCTGTCCTGCACCTTCCTCATTTTTCCCAGAAACGCATACCATTACTGCTCTGCCATCATTCCTGCCAGCATCCCCTTCTAATTTACTTTGGCCAACTTCCTTTACTCTACTGAAATACTGCTACGTCCTCCCTATCAAATTTCAAGTTGAACTCAATCATATTATGATCACTGTCTCCTAAGGTTTCTGTTACCTTAGCTCCCGAATCACTTTTAGTTCATTACATAGCACCCAATCCAGAATAGCTGATCCCCTAGTGTGCTCAATGACAAACTGCTCTTAAGAGTTATCTGTGGGACTCAATCTCTTGAGATCCAGTTCCAACCTGCTTTTCTCAATTGACCTGCATGTTGAAATCTCTCATGTCTATCATCACATTGCCCTTTTGACATGCCCTTTCTATTTCCTGTTATAATCTGTGGTCCACCTCCCAGCCACTGTTGGGAGGCCTGTATACAACTGCCATCAGGGTCCTCTTACCCTTGCAGTTCCTTAACTCAACCCACAAGATTCAACACCTTCTGATCCTAAGTCACATCTTTCTACTGACTCGATGCCATTCTTTACCAGCAGAGCCACATCACCCCCTCTGCCCACCTTCCCATCCCTCCGATACAACGTGTAACCATGGAGATTCAGCTCCCAACTACAACCATCCTTCAGCCACGATTCAGCGATGGCCACAACATCATACCTGGCAATCTGGAATAGTGCAACAAGATCATCCACCTTATTTCTTATACCCCGTGCTTTGAGATACAACACTTTGAGTTCTGTATTTGCTACCTTCTTGATTCTGCATCCCTAATGCACTGATACTCACCCTGCTGGCTGCAATTACGTCCTATCATTTGTCTGCCTTTCCTGACAGTCTGACTGCGCACTAACTTTGATTTTTTACCATCCATCCTATCCTGAGTCCCTTCACTCCGGTTTCCAACCACCCACACCCCCATTGCCAAATTAGTTTAAACCCTCCCCAACAGCTCTAACAAACCTGCCCGTGAGAATTTTGGTTCCCCTCAGGTTCAGGTGCAACCCGTCACTTTTGAACAGGCCATATCCCCACCCCCAGAAGAGATCCCACTGATCCAAGGACATGAAGCCCTGTCCCCTGCACCAGCTTCTCAGCCATGCATTAATTTGCCAAATCATCTTGTTTCTACCCTCACGGGCTCATGGCGCAGGCAACAGTCCAGAAGTTACTACCCAGGAGGTTCTGCTTCTCAGCTTTCTACCTAGCTCTCTAAATTCTCTCTTCAGGATTTCCTTCCTGTGTTGCTGGTTCCAATATGTACTAAGACAAATGGCTGCACCCCCTCCCTCTCCAAACTGTTGTGGACGTGATCCAAAACCCTGGCACCTGGGAGGCAACATGCCATTCAGGTGTCCCGTCCACTTCCACAGAATCTTCTGTCTCTCCCCCTGACTATTGTGTCCCTATTACTACCACTCCCCTCTTCTCCCTCTTTCCCTTCTGCACCACGGATCCACTTTCAGTAAACCATTCTCAGTGGTAACCCCACCACAGTAACAAAGTGATATACAGTACTTATTATTGAGGGGAATGGCCACAGGGGAGCTTTGCACTAACTGCCTACTCACAGTTACATTTCTCCTGACAATCACCCAGCTACTTGCCTCCTGCAACCTCGGGGTGACTACTTCATTAGGATGATCTCCTCACTCTCCCGTACAAGCCGAAGGTCGTCCAGCTGCTGCTCCAGACCCCTAACACGTCTTCAAGGAGCTGCAGCTGGATGCACTTCACTTAAGTGTAGTTCCCCAGGAGACTCTGAATTTCCCAGGACTCCAGCATCGGGCATGGAGAACACGCAACAGCCATTTACTATATTAGGAGAAAAGGAAAAGGGAACCCTAGCAGAAGATTACCCAGAGCCAGTGCCTCCTTTGAGCTGAAGGCTGACACTGCCACTCTCACCACTGGCCCGCTCCCGACAATGGCTGCCCTGCCTGTCCCCTCTACTCTTTCAAACAAGCCTCAGCATTTGCAAGAAATCTCATTGCTGTGACCTGCTCCTGCCACCAACTGGGCCGTCAGGCTGAGCCTGAAAGCTTACCAAGCTCTCCTTTTAAACGGGCGCCACCGATCTGCGAGAAACCTCGTCATTCGGGCCTGCTCCTGCTGTGATCGGGCTGTTGGAATCAGCGGAGAGGCCCGCCCCACCACCGAGCTCATCTCCAATGAGCACTGTAGCGTCCATCATCAAGAACCCCCGCCATCCAGGCCATGCTCTCATCTCACTGCTGCCATCAGGCAGGAGGTACAGGAGCCTTAGATCCCACACCACCAGGTTCAGGAACAGTTGCTACCCTTCAAACATCAGGTGCCTGAACCAGCGTGGATAACGTCACTCTCTTCAACACTGAACTGACTCCTCAAACAATTGACTCATTTTCAAGGTCTACAACTCATGTTCTCAAATCCTCTTATTTATCTATCTATCTACCTATCTATTTATTTATTGTATTTGCATGGTTTATCTTACTTTGGATATAGTCAGTCAGTCTGGTCCTAGACTCACCCACTATTAAAGACGTCCTCTCCATCTCCACTCTATCTCAGCCTTTCACTGTCAATTTCCATTTCAAGTTCAGGTTAAGTTATCATTCAACCAACGTGATGCCCATGAATATGGCCAAATGAAATAATGTTACTGCAGGGCCAAGATGCAAGACACAGTACAAATCATACATGGGACAAGGTATATATAGCATGTAAACATATAGTCACACAAATAAAAATAATATAACCCAAGTCCCCAAGTGACATGTCCCATAGATTGATGGAGTTTGATATTTGATATGCTTCCATGAGATCTCCCTTCATTCTTCTAAACTTCAGCGAGTGTAAGCCCAGAGCCATCAAACACTCATCATACTTAAATTTTTTATTTCCCTTTTGTTTCTGGTATCAATCTTCTGGTATCAATCTCCTCTGGACCCTCTCCAATGTCAGCACATCCTTTCTTAGATGAGGGGCCCAGAACTGCTCACAATGCTCCACATGCGGCCTCACCAGTGCCTTACGAAGCATCAGCATTGCATCCTTGCTTTTATATTCTAGGCCTCTCACAGGTCCTAGTTTCTACTGTGCCTTCTCAAAGCCGTCTCATCTGTCTCAAAATGTGGTACCAGGACTGTCCACAACAATCCGTTTATAACTGAACCACTGTTTTATGGGATCCGTCATGATTCCTTGCTCTTGTGCTCCATGGCCACTCTCGGGTTGTAGGAGCAGCACTTCATATTCCATCTGGGTAGCCGCCAAACAGATGGCATGGATGTCGATTTCTCCAACATCAAGTAATATCTCCTTCCTCCCTCTTCTACCTTTTTTTCCATTCCCAATTCTGGCTCCCTTCTCATCTCTTTCCTCTCCTCACCTGCCTATCACCTTCCCCTGGTGCCTCTCCTCCTTCCCTTTCCCCCAATGTCCTCTCTCCTCTTCTACCAGATTATTCCTTTTTCAGCCCTTCACCACTTCTATAAGAACAAAAGGACACAATAAGTAGAAACATAGAAAGTAGGTGCAGGAGTAGGCCTTTCAGCCCTTCGAGCCTGCTTCGCCATTCAATAAGATCATGGTTGATCTGGCCAGGAACTCAGCTCCACACACCTGCCTTTTCGCCATAATCCTTAATTCCCCTACTATGCAAAAATTTATCCAACCTTGTCTTGAATATAGTTACTGAAGTAGTCTGCATTGCTTCATTGGGCAGAGGATTCCACAGATTCACCACTCTCTGGGAAAAGCAGTTCCTCCTCATCTCTGTCCTAAATCTACTTCCCCGTATCTTGAGGCTATGTCCCCCTATCTCCTTCCAGCTTCATACTTCATGCCCCTCTCCCACCCACCTAACTTCACCCTCACCTGGTCTCACCTATCACCTGCCAGCTTGTCCTCCTTCCCCTCCCCACCCTCCCCAGCTTCCTATTCTGACTTATCTCCCTTCCTTTCCAGTCCTGATGAAAGGCCTCGGCCCAAAATGTTGACGTCCATAGATGCTGTCTGACCTGCTGAGTTCCTGCAGCACTCTGGATTTCCAGCATCTGCAGAATCTCTTGTGTTTATGATTTTGTAATCCATGCCGCTGTTGTAAAACCCAGGATTGTAAATGTTTTTAATCATTTTCTCAGCCTGTGATTCTGCTGCAAGTACGATTTCATTGGATCTGTACATACTGTACAAGAAATTGTGCATATGGCAGTGAACTTGACTTTGACCTTGCCAGTTTCAATGGCTGATGCACGTGTCCCACAGATCTCTTTGCTCTAGTTACCCCTTTTAGGGTTGTGCAATCCGGTTTACATTGCCTCTTCTCATCCTTTGTATCAAATGTAATATTTCTCAACTTATCATCTGCCAGCTATCCTCCCATTCCACCACCCTCTCTGTATTTGTTAGTTTCTTACCATCCTCCTCGCAGTTCGTCACGCTTCCAAGCTCTGCAGATTTGGAAATTATCCCTTGCACATCCGAGTCCAAGTCATTATCATATATGAAAGGCACTAGTACCTAGTTCTGGGTGAAATCCACTGTACTTTGCCTCGCAGTCTGAAAAATAACCTACCAGTAGGACTCTCTTTCTTGTTACTCAACCAAGCTTCCATCAGTCTTGCTATAGTCCTTTTAATTCCATGGATTTTCAAACTTATTGCAAGTGTCGACAACAGGGGTTCCCAATCTGGGGTGCATGGAGCCCTCGGTTAATAGTAGGGGCCCATGGCATAAAAAAGGCTTGCTCTAAAACATAAACTCCAGCTCAAGAACAAGCCCTTCAGCCCATAAAGTCCATGCTGACCATGGTGTTAACCTGAACTCATTCAATTTACCTGCACATGGTCCCTATCCCTCCATTCTCTGTATGTCCATGTTGCTGTCTAAATGCTCTACGATCATAATGTGGCAGTTTATCATATGGCTTTTGGGAAATCCATAAATATATTTCCTTCTTTCCCTTCTCCGTTATTTTCTTAAGTTAGTTACACATAAGAGATTCTAGAGATGCTGGAAATCTTGAGGAATGCACTCAAAATGCTGGAGGAACTCAGAAAGCCCATAACAATGTTTCCCTCTTTACCTCCTCTGTTATTTTCTTAAGTCAGTTAAGCATAAGAGATTCTACAGATGCTGAAAAGCTTGAGGAATGCACACAAAAATGCCAAAGGTACTCAGCAAGTCAGGCAGCATCTACGGAGATGAATAAACAGTCAAATTTCAGGAAGAGACCCTTCACTAGGACTCCTGATGAAAGGTCTTAGTCTGAAATGCCGACTGTTTATTCGCCTCCGTAAATGCTGCCTGACCTACTGAGCTCCTGCAGTATTTTCTGTGTGTTGTATGTCATAACTTTGGAAGATCGTAACATGCTATTATACCCTAACTACGATCTGTTCTGTTGTGATGTAGGAAGTGCACAAGCCAGTTTGTGAGCAGCAGACTCCTGCAGCATACGTTTATTTCAGTGAGTTGGGTTAGATTGAGGGATAAATATTTGCCAAGAAACAGAAAGCAATTCCAAATTTTTTTTGTGTTTTTTTGTATCTGCCTGAGATGCAATGGGGTTTTCTCTTAATGTCACATGAGATAAAAGAACTAGAAGTGGCAATTGACCATTTACCCCTCTTGTACTATCAGTCATCTTAGATAATGAATTCCAAATATCCACTATGGCTGGAGACGATAAATGGATTAAGAAATTGGAAGGATAACCGAGCTGAGTCAATGATTTGGGGTTAGTTAAGATGAGTTTCATTTAACAAATTCATGTTTATTTTCTCTAAGCAACCCAGACTCGTTCGGGTGATGCTGGTTATTGCTTCCAGAGCCTGTCTCCTCCCTGTTAAAGTGATTCTCGGCAGTTTCTGGATTATCCCTACCATCTTCTTTGAACAATGGTGTAACACTTGCGTTTTTCCGGTCCTCAAGCACCACATAGGAATCTCTAACTAGTCAGAAGATCTTTCTATACCCCTGTCATTGTGCTGCACTGCTGAAACATTCCATCTGCTCATCCTCCAACCTGATGGCATGAAATATCAATTTTTCTTTTCCAGTAAAAAAAAATCCCTCCCCCTCCCCTCTTCTTCTACATTCCACTCTGGCTTCCTACCTCATCTTAACTGGCTACCACCTCCCCCACTATCCCCTCCTCTTTCCCTTTCTCCTATGGTCCACTCTTGTCTCCAGTCAGATTCCTTCCTCGCCAGCCCTTTGCCTTTCCTCCCCAGCTGGCTTCACCTATCACCTTCTAGCTACAGTATCCTCTTTCCCCTCCCTGAACTATTTTATTCTGGCATCCTCCCCCCTTCCTTTCAAGTCTTGAAAAAGGGTCTCATCCCAAAATGTCGACTGTTTATTCATTTTCATTAGATGCTGCCTGCCCAGCTGAAGTCAACCAGCATTTTGTGTGTGTCATTTTAAACCACTTTTTACATTGTAAATACATGCTGGTATTAATGTATTTATGGACATTTATTCCATATTTGTACTTTAATCTTTTTTTATATAATTTAGATTTATATAAATTATATAAACTTTATATAATTTATATAAAGTTAGATTTTTATATAAATCTAACTTTATTTTTATATAATTATTTATTCTTTTTAATTGTTTAATTTTCTTCCTGGAGATTTTCATGCCTTGACCAACATACCACAGCTAATCCCTAATACATGTAAGTGTACTGTATATCGCAAATAAAGTTGATCCTTGTAGGTTATATCAGGGCCTCTGCAATTCCTTCCCTTAATTTCCTCCCACATCTCAAAGTTCAACTTCAGGTTCAAGTTTATTGTGGTTCAATTGTACACATGTATCCGAATGAGACAACATTCTTCCGGAACAAGGTGCACAACACATCACATATAACTCACACACAGAAGACATAAAATAATATTATCACAAATAAATTAACAAATAATAAGCTGCATATACGACGCAAGTTAAAAACCAGTATAGCTCTACTACGCTTCATAGGTGATGAGACCTGGGTGTGGCGGAGAGGTCAGTAGTCTTATCATCTGGGGGAAGAAGCTGTTTCCACCCTAACAGTTCTGTGCTAATACTAAGGTACCTCCTGCCTGATGGCAGAAGGTCAAAGAGATTGTTGGACGGATGGGAGGGAAGAGTATCTCGGATATTGAATATTGAATCATATTGATAATATAATTCAATATAATATAATATATAATATTATATAATATATTAATATATAATATGTCCGCCGGCATTCTGCCTCCCACGCTCCAAAGACATATGGTTAGGGTTAGTGAGTGGTGGGCATTCGATGTTGGTGCTGGAAGTGAGGGGACTCAGGATCGAGGGTGATATTGAATATCTCGGATGGGCGGAAGAGAGACCCCGATGATCTCTCAGCGGTCCTCACGATCGCTCGTAGGGTTTTGCCACTCCCATACTAGACGGTGATGCAGCAGGTCGGGGCATTCTTAATGGTGCTCTGGTAAAAATCGGTTAGAGTTTGGGGGAGTGGGGGTGGGGTGAGCCTCACTCACTTCGATCTCCTCAGGAAATGGATCCATCCTGTCTAGTGCAGCCAATTCTTACACTGCCTCCACTTTATCAACTCTCAGCCAGAATCTCAATTACACAGCCTTCATTATATCTTTATTATATCTCCATCTCCCCTCTTGATATTGTCTTCATGTTCACGTCGCTGGAATATTTTTGTTTCCCTTTTATATTCACAGCTTGGACTTTCTCGTGTTCTCCCTTTGCCTCATTTATTTTCGTTTTTGCAGCTTCGCCTTTGAAGTCTGTAATCAGCCGTCTTGTCACTTGTTTTAACAACCTGGCATCTGTCGTATGATCTCTTTTTCTCTTTGCTTCGTTTTACTCCCTAATTTTGTTCATTTGGGGACTTCCAGATTTAATGTCTCCATCCTGACATACAACATCCTGAAAGAAAGGCCTCTCGTTGTCCCGCTCCCCCGGGAATTCCTTCAGTCATCAGAGGTATCACCAGGAGATTGTCATTTTTCTCCACGAGCCTCGGGTGTGAAGGACCCTCTGTGATAAGTCTGCCAGCATTCTGCCTCCCACGCTCCAAAGACAGATGGTTAGAGTTAGTGAGTGGTGGGCATTCGATGTTGGTGCTGGAAGTGAGGAGACACTTGCAGGCTGCCCCAGCACAATCCTCACTGATTTGATTTGACGCAAGCAATGCACTTCATTGTATCTTTTGATGTACATGTGAGAAATAAAGCTAATCTCTCTTTATAAAGTTAATGTCTCTTTAATGTTGAGGGCTTTCGTCTCAGCTCTCCTCTCACATTCAGCTTTTGCCTCCACTTCGACTAGTGGTCCTGAGCCAGGTGCTTCTGCTGGAACCTGAGTCTTTATGAGATGTTAATGTGATTAACGAGCTCAGCAAGTTTGCAGATGACACCAGGATTGAGGGTGCAGAAGCAGTGAGGGAAGCTATCATGGCTTCCACAGGATTTGGACAAGCTGGAAAAACAGGTTAAAAATTGGCAGATGGAATTTAATGCAGACAAGTATGAGGTGTTGCACTTTGGTAGGGCCAGCCAGGGTAGGCCTTACACAGTGAACGTTCGGGCACTCGGGAGTGCAGTGGAACAAAAGGATTGAAAGTGGCATCACAGGTTGATAGGGCTGAAAAGAAAGCTTTTGGCACATTGGCTTTCATAAATCTAAGTGTTGAATGCAGGAGAAGGATGTTACGTTGAAGTCGTACAAGACATCGATGAGGCTTAATTTAGAGTATTGTGTGCAGCTTTGGTCACCTTACCTGCAGGAAAGTTGTAAATATGTTGAAAGAGTACAGTGAAAATTTAAAAGGATGTTGTCGGGCCTAAAGGACTTGAGTTACATGGAAAGATTGAATAGGTTAGGACTTTATTCCTTGGAAGGTAGAAGGTTGAGAAGAGGTTTGATACAGGTGTGCAAAATTATGAGCGGTATAGATAGGGCAAGTGGGCTTTTTCCACTGAGGTTGGGTGGGACTACAACTAGAGGTACTGGGTTAAGTGTGAAAATGTGAAACAGACTGCCAGTGTAAGTGGTGCATGCAAGCTCGATTTCAACGTTTAAGAGAAGTTTGGATCGGTACATGGATGGTAGGCTTATGCAGGTCAATGGGAGTAGTCATCTTAAGTGGTTCAGCATGGACTAGATGGGCTGAAGGGCCTGTTTCTCTGCTGTACTTTTCTATGACTCTATGAAAGGTTCTGTGTTGATGGCATCTCATTTAATGCTGTCTACAATCTAATAGATAATTGAGAGGCGGCTGATGGGTTGTGTTAAATGTTCTCTACTTCTTTGTTGATAAGAAATAATCTGGCCATCTTCCATATTATGAAATTGCTGCGGGTGTTCCAGTGGCAATTGAACAGTTTGTGTGGATCTGGTTGGGTACAGATTGCTTGGGAGTATATGCCTTCAGCACAGCTGGCATTTGTTGGAGGCCATTGCAGTCAGCCAACTCTTAATCTCATGTTTAATAAGACCATGAGAGCTTAAGCCATAGGAGCAGAATTAGGCTATCTGGCCCGTTGAGCCTGCTCCGCTATTTCATCATGGCTGATCCAATTTTCCTCTCAGCCCCAAACTCCTGCCTTCTCCCCGTGTCCCTTCATGCCCTGACCAATCAAGAATCTATCGAGCTCTGCCTTAAATATACATAAAGACTTGGCCTCCACTGCTGCCTGTGGCAAAGAATTCCACAGATTCACCACTCTCTGGCTAAAGAAACCAAGTTGGCCCATATTGGGAAGTGAAAGTGTTGTAGAACCTTGTTGCTCGCTTCCAAGTGCGAGGCGCCATCGTGTTTCAGGGTGGAGGTGTTGATAGAAGCTCCAGTTGCTGTTAGCTCTCTGACCTACGCCACCATTCTCAATGTGCATTGGTAACTCTTCACTCTAATCCATTGGTTATAGAACATAGACAGGAACAAGCCCTTCAGCCCACAATGACTATACACACACGATGCTGAATTATACTGAAACTCTTCTGTCCGTACATAGTCCATATTCTTAGATTCCCTGTGTACCTATGTACCCATCTGTTGGTCTTTTCATCATATCTGCTTCTGCCATCACCCGCCAGCCCATTCCAGATACTCACCGCTCTCTGTGCAATAAAACTTGCCCCCATATCTCCTTTAAATTTTTCCCATCTCACCTTATGTGCATGTCCTCTAGTACCTGAATATTACTCCAAAATTGGAAAATTATTCCAATCTTTTCCAGCAACTTCCCTCCCACTGATGTACAGCTCATTGGCTTGTAGCTTCCGACTTTATCCTTACTGCTCTCTTTGAACAAGGGGATGTCAAGCCTGTGGTGTAGTGACATCCGCACCGGACTTCAAGGCAAGTGGTCCCAGGTTCAAATCCAGCCAGCTCCTTGCACGTTTTCCATCTGAGCTGAGTGTCAAGCTAACACCTCAGCTTCGTAAAAACTGACACATGCTAAACAAATGGCAATTGCTCCACAAGGTGCGGGGAAGAAAGGAAAAAGAAATCTACTAGTACACACCATGGATCCCATACATATTAATCCTCTAGATCAGCTTCCTGTGAGGGATGTTGTCAAATGCCTTAATAAAAACCCATGTAGATATGAAGAGGTTTATTATCACTGATATATGTCGCAAAATGCGTTGTTCTGCGGTAGCAGTACAGCACAAAATATACAATATACTATAAATTACAAAAAGAAATGTATATTTTTAGAAATACAAAAATGGGGTAGTGTCCATAGGTTCATGGTCTGTTTGGAAATCTGCCTTACCCTCATCAATCACCTTTGTCACCTCCTCAAAAAACTTTTTCAAGTTTATAAAGTGGTGGAAGTCAACAAATTTCACAGCATATGCTGGTGATATTTAACCCTGATTCTGATAAGACGTGTGACCTGCTCTGCACAAAGCCTTTTGTGTTTGTATTTAGAACTTAGAACACTGAATATGGAACAGAACAAAACAGTTCCAGCCCTTCAGTTTTTGGTGTTCAATAGGCAGGCTGCCCTGTACACTGGCTGTGATTGAATGCCCTGCTCTACAGACAACAGATTCATTCAAGACCCCGTCTACCCGTTGCACTGAGGATATGCATTGAAGATGTTTCTGATCAACTACATATATAAAATGATAAACAGGCTCTCTTTCACCAAACCAACCAGTTTTTTTATGCTTAAGCAAGGGACCATGTTCCAGAAATACTTGTTTCATGATTTCCTTGGATGCTTTCATTTGTAAATCCTTTCAATTTCCCAAGAAAGCTGCTGAATCAGAAACCTTTACATAAAACAAATCACTGTAAAGAAATCTGAGGCTTGTGTTTTATCCCAGAATCCAAATCAGGTTTATCATCACTGACATATGTTGTGAAATGTGTTGTTTTGCAGCACCAGTACAGTGCATTACAGAAAAAAACTATAAAGCACAATAAGAATAAATTAGTATAATGATTTATATAATTAAAAATATACACACACACACTCACATATATATATAAAATCAAAGTATGTATTCAGTATACAACCCTGAGATTTGTCTTCCTACAGACAGACACAAAACAAAGAAACACCATGGAATCTGTTCAAAGAAAACATTAAACACCCAATGTGCAAAAAAAAAGAACAAATCGCGCAAACAACAAAAAAAAACTAGTGAAAAATACAGAATATAAAAATTCAAACCACAGAATCATTGAAACAGTCCAGGAATGTTTGGTTTAATTCAGTTCAGTTTAATTAATTATTGTCATTCATTGACTACAGGCCTCAGAGCCAGTCCACCCTGATCAAAATCTCACATAGTAGCAATAAGAAAAGAGTAACCAGAAACCAGAAACGCAAACACCATGAACTGCAAAGTCCTCTAAAATGAGTCCATTCCACAAACTATTTCAATTAAACTTTCCCCAAGACTCCAACAGCATCGAGCGAGTGAGAGGGAGAAAGAGACCAGTTAAATAAGTGCAAGAAGAGAGCAAAAGCCTATAGTGAGGTAGAGTTCACTGGCTCATGGAGCATTCAGATACCTGGCGACGGAGAGAAGGAATCTGTTCCTAAAGTACTGAATGTGTGTCATCAAGCCAGTGCACCTCCTCCATGATGGCAGCAATGAGAAGAGAGCATGGGTGGTATGGATCCTTAATGATGAATGCCCCTTTCTGAGGCTTCATCTTTTGAAGACGTCCTCGATGCACCTTTGTTCTCCTTGACAGAATTTACTTAGAGCAAGGGAGATGTACTGAAGTGATAAACAGCCTGTGCAATATCTGGGCACGCTAATCACACTCCATTTTCTTATTGCTCTCATCAATGTTCATTTGTAACATACACTACTTCACTATTATTCAGAAAACTCTCATCATTCAAACTTGGTTCAATTGGCGACTGTGGCTTCTCTCCCCAAACTGTTGCATATCAGTGGTGTGGCAAGGAATAGAGAATTCTTGGTTCTGTCACACAGCAGAGAGAGAGAGAGAGATGGAGAGGATGAGCATGTAGCAGAGAGGTAAAGGTGGCCCCCCTACAGTGTTGGTGCTAGGCAGTGAACATCTGTAATGGGCTCAACCGGCCTGAGCCAAAACTATAGGCTAAAATGAACGGTCTCCTGATGCAGGGATTCGGCCCAAAACGTCGTCACTACCTCCTCCCATAGATGCTGTCTGTCCTGCTGAGTTCTGCCAGCATTTTGTGTTTTTATTTATTTCCAGCATCTGCAGATTCACTTGTGTAGGCTAAAATGAACCATGGTAACTCATGCCTGGATACCAGACGACCAACGTTCCCATAGAATTCCAGGATAGAAGTTTGCCATTGTATATACAGTATCAGGTAAAAGCAGAACTGTTATTTTACCATTCTGTAACTCTTAAAAACTAATCAAAAGAAAAACAGGAAGTAGGAAAACGTGTCTATTTAGTTTTACTTCAGTGACGCACTCACATATGACATGGTGGCGTAATGACGTATGCCATTCACATACTTTTTACATATGAATCATAATGAATTATGTAAACAGCAAATGCTTAATGAAACAATATACCGTATTTACAATATTATTCAAATATTACTGAAATATTGAATACACTACACTCCTCCCTGCTTAGCTATAAATTCCAACATACAAAGGATTTCACCTCAAATATGTAACACATTGCTCTGTATACACAGTATGCAGTACTACATAATGCAACTACCATATGGACATCCACAGCATAATGAATTTTAAATTTTCCCATTCAGGCCAAAAGATTTAATCGCTGTGGAAGATTTCTTACTCTTGTGGGATAACATCTTTCCCGACAAGGGGATGGGGGTCACTCTGTTTGACAGGCTGAGAAACAATGTCAGGTTCTGGGGCCTCCTCTGTGGTGGTTGTAGAAGTTTACTCTGGGACAGCACAAAGCGGTTTTGACAGCTCTGGACTTCTTTCTTCTCTAACAATTGAGTCTGCTCTCCTCAGCTGATCGATGTGTCGTCTCCAGATGACATCAGACACAATCTCCACAGTGTAGGAGAGAGGTCCAGTTCTGCCCTTAATTGCTCCTTCATCGGGGCTGCTTGCCCAGGAGTGAAACATCAAACCTCCTTGTTTTGAGGAGCTCTCAACTTGTTTCCGTTGTTTGTCCTGCAAACTCCTTCTGAGATTGGGTTTGAGGAGATCCAGGCATGAACGTAAGGGATGGCCCAGGAGCGGCATAGCTGGTGAGTTGTTGGGTGTGGAGCATAATGGTGCTTCGCGATATGCAGGGAGGAAATTGGCGAGATTCTGATTCAGCATCACAGAGTGCCTGTTGTAGCCAGCCATTGCTGCTTTTTAGTTACTCGCTGTTATTATCACCTGGTACTCACTGTTTATGAAGCCATGGCCGTACCGTGACATGTTAATGTGAGTCCTGCCAAAGGGTTTCAGCTGTCAGGCCTGCTGAGTTCCTCCAGCATTTTGTGTGTGTTGCTTGGATTTCCAGCATCTGCAGATTTTCACTTGCATGTTAATTTTGTCCATTTTCTGCCCTTTTTTTAAAACTCAGACTTCTCTCTCCCCTTCCAAAGAAAAAAACGTGTTGCGCTTCAACAGGTAATTAGGTTTCTTTTAAAACAACATAATTGCCACTGTCATGTTTTGTAACTTCAAATTCTAATTAAAAGAAAAGCACAAGAGCCAGTAAAAACATGTATATTTAGTTTTTCTCCAGCGAGGCAGTCACATACGATGTGGTGGTGTAATGACGTATGCCATTCACGTACTTTTTACATATGAATTATGTAAACAAAGAATACTTAAACAAATAATATATTTACAACATTATTCAACTATTACTGAAATATTGAATACACTACAGCTCACATAGAGCATGGGTGTTGAGGCTTGATATTGCAAAAGACTTGCTTAACTCTATGTATACAAACCACACACGGGATAGAGATAGTGGGAGTAAAGCAGATAAGATAAATATACAATGAAAACTTTGGATTGGGGAGCTTTCACTTTAGGACGAGTGGCTCTTCTGTTGACATCAGCTTGTAACAGAGAAAAAGACCATAAGACATAGGAGCAAATTTGGTCAATCGGCCTATTGAGTTTTCTCTGCCATTCCATTGTGGCTGATTTATCATCCAGTTCTCCTGCCTTCTCCCCATATCCTTTAATGCTCTTACTAATCAAGAACCTATCAACCTCCATTTTAAATGTAACCAATGCCTTGGTCTCCACAGTCATCTGTGGCAATATTTTCTGCAAATTCTCTATGTGCTAGCTAAAGAAATTCCTCCTCATCTCTGTTTTAGAGGAACATCCACTCTATCCTGTGCCCTCTGGTCCTAGACTCTCCCACTGTAGGAAACATCCTCTCCATGTTCCTTGATCTAGGCCTTTCAACATTTGAGAGGTTTCAAAAAGATGCCCACATATTCCTCTGAAGTCCAGCTAGTACAGGCCTAGAGACATCAAACTCTCCTCATGCATTAAACCTTTAACCTTAGGTGTTAAGCTTCAGAAGGTTTTGCTCTAAAGGTAAACCCCAGACTGCGTGTGAATTCTTCCTGTCTACAGAAAGTTATCCAGGAGGATATGTCAGTGCGATGCCGATGGTGATATTGCCAGTCTTTAAGGATAACAGCACCCATCATCAAGGGCACCCACCATCCAGGCTGTGCTCCTCTCTCTGCTGCCTTCAGGAAGGTGCTGCAGTCGGCAACTTAGTCAGCACAACTGAATTGTGCCAAAGGCCTCTTTCTGTGTAGTATAACCCTACAACTTAGGTCCTACACCACCAGGTCAGGAACAGTTATTACCCTTCAAACATCAGGCTCCTGAACCAGAGTGGATAACCTCACTCACCTCAATTCTGACTTACTTCCACAACCCATGGGCTCACTTTCAAGGATGTGACTACTCACTCTCTCAATATTATTCATTTATTTATATTTTTTATTATGAATACCATTTTTTTATTTGCAGTTTGTCTTCGTTTGCACATTGGTGGTTTGTCGGTCTTTGCGTATAGCTTTTCATTGATTCTATTGTATTTCTTTGTTCTACTGTGAATACCAGCAAGGAAATGAATCCCAGGGTTGTGTATGGAGACACATGCATACTTTGATAATAAACTTACTTTAAACGTTGAATCGACAGATACATCACACTGCTCCAATTGATGTCAAATGTCCTATGACACTATTCCGAGCACAGGAGCTCCAAAGTGCCCATAATTCCTACAGCAACAAGAACATATTTATATGTTATTCAGGCACAGAGCCTGATATGCTTAAATAGACTGCCATATTTGCTTATATAACAGCGAACACATTTTACAAGCTATTCATCAGCTATTAAACACCTGAGGCCATTAAAGGCCGAATATAGATACAAGATACTTCATCAAATGAGTGAACTCCTACACCGTTTAGCTCAGTAATTTTCTCCACCCACCTCCCCCAACTGTTTAATCATCTCAGGCTTATGAGCTATTATAATGTCCATAATTTTTCACAACTTTTCCTTTGGTTCCTGTTGATCTTTGTCACTCCATCGGAAACAAAGCTGAGTTATCCTTCAGTTGTCAGGATGTTGCCAGCCTGAGTTACGGGGAAAGGCTGAAAAGGTTTCAAAGGTACATTTAATGTCAGGGAAATGTATACAATATACATCCTGAAATTCTTTTTCTTTGCAACCATCCACAAAATCAGAGGAGTGCCCCAAAGAATGAACGACAGTTAAACGTGAGAACCCCAAAGCCCCTCCCAGCTCCCCCTGCCATGCATAAACAGCAGAGCAATTACCCCCCCACCACCAGCAGAAAAGCATCAGCCCCCCCCACCAAGCACTCAAGTGTGCAACAAAGCACAAATAAAAACACAGACTTGCAGTATCCCAAGGACTACTCATTCACCCAATAATTTGACATACCACAGGCTCTCTCGCTCCCTAATAAGGGAAAAAGAGGTGTCCCCGTTTCACAGCAAGAGGGGAGACATTAAAAACAACCTGCTGATTTATGATTTAAAAGTCTGTTGTGTCACTTTTTCTGAGCTCTGTGCCCAAAGAACTCGGGTCTCTGGACACACAGTCAGCACGCTGCTTCCGATCTTCCGTCACCCACGACACACACCAATTTCCTGCAGCGGCACCGACCTCGAATCTGCCTGCCTCCGGAGCCACAAAATCTCAGAACCCTGAAGGCGCGCTAGTGTTCTAGGCCGCGTCCTTAGCATGTCAAATAGCGGCCAGTCATGAGATCCCATTCCCGCAAAGAACCGAAGTCAGCGTGTAACTCCAGGTCAGGGTCTTCAAAAGAACCCTGGAGGGAAAACTGGAGATATTAAAGATAGAAATTGAGCTGTTTCCGAAGAAAGGAGTCGCTGTTAGGTGCCATCGTTCTCCTAAGGTTAGGATTTTATTCCCAAGAGTACAGGATCTGCTTTGATGATACAAAGATAGGTGGAGGGGCTGGTAGTGCTGAGGAAACAGAGTCTGCAGAGAGACTTGGATAGATTGGGAGAATGGGCGAAGAAGTGGCAAATGAAATGCAATATTGGAAAGTGCATGGTCATGCACTTTGTTAGAAGAAATAAACGGGCAGACTATTATTTAAATGGGGAGAGAATTCAAAGTTCTGAGATGCAACGGGACTTGGGAGTCCTCGTGCAGGATACCCTTAAGGTTAACCTCCAGGTTGAGTCGGTGGTGAAGAAGGCGAATGCAATGTTGGAATTCATTTCTAGAGGAATAGAGTATAGGAGCAGGGATGTGACGTTGAGGCTCTATAAGGCACTGGTAAGACCTCACTTGGAATATTGTGTGCAGTTTTGGGCTCCTTATTTAAGAAAGGATGTGCTGACATTGGAGAGGGTTCAGAGAAGATTCACTAGAATGATTCCGGGTATGAGAGGGTTAACATATGAGGAATGTTTGACCGCTCTTGGACTGTACTCCTTGGAGTTTAGAAGAATGAGGGGGGACCTCACAGAGTGGATGTGGCAAAGTTGTTTCCCATGGTGGGGGAGTCTAGTACGAGAGGACATGACTTAAGGATTGCAGGGTGCCCATTCAGAACAGAGATGTGAAGACATTTTTTTTAGCCAGAGGGTGGCGAATCTGTGGAATTTGTTGCCACGGGCGGCAGTGGAGGCCAAGTCGTTGGGTGTATTTAAGGCAGAGATTGATAGGTATCTGAGTAGCCAGGGCATCAAAGATTATGGTGAGAAGGAGGGGGAGTGGGACTAAAGGGGAGATTGGATCAGCTCATGATAAAATGGCAGAGCAGACTCGATGGGGCAAACGGCTAACTTCTGTGTCTTATAAAATGAGGGGAAATCTTGTAAAGATATACAAAACATGGATGGTAGGGGTATGAAGGGCTATGGTTTCGGCATGGATGAGATGGGCCGAAGGGCCTGTTACTGCACGCTAAGACTCTATGACTCTAAAATTGTGAGGGTGAATACATGCAGGGTTTTCCCCTTCAGATTAGGTGAGACTAGAACTAGGTGAAAGGTAATATACTTCAGGTGAACATGAGGGGGAACTTCTTCACCCAGAGGGTGGTGAGAGTGTGGAATGAGCTGCCAGTGGAAGTGGTGGATGAGGATTCAATTGTAACATCTAAGAGAAGTTTTGACGGGTACATGGTTGAGAGGGTTATGAGGAATATGGTCCGGGTGCATGTAGATTGAAACAGGAAGGAGACTGAAAATTTGCCTGAGTGGTGTAATAACAACAACCTCTCACTCAATTTAATAAGACTAAGGAACTGATTGTAGACTTCAGAAGAGGGAAACCAGAGGTCCATGAGTCAGTAATCATTGGAGGATCAGAGATGGAGAGGGTCTGTAACTTTAAATTCTTGGGTGTCACTACCTCAGAGGACCTGTCCTACTCATCAGTAGGACAAAGTAGTTGTCCTACTTTCAATTGCAAAGAAAGCATGACAGCACCTCTACTTCCTCAGGAGATCTGGTATGTCATCAAAATCTTGGCAAGCTTCTATAGATGTGTGGTGGAAAGTGTGCTGACCGGCTGCGTTAAGGGCTGATATGGGAACACCAATGCCTTTGAGTGGAAAATCCTGACAATAAATAGTGGATTTGGCCCAGTACATCATGGGTAATGTCCTCTCAACCACTGAGCACATCTACAAGAAACATTGCCATAGAAAAGCAGCATCCATCATCAGAGATCCTCACCACCCAGGACATGCTCTTTTCTCACTGCTGACATCAGGTAGAAGATACAGGAGCCTCAATACTCACACCAGCAAGTTCAAGAACAGTTATACCCCTCAACCATCAAGCTCTTGAACAAAAGAAGGATAACTACACTCATCAGTAGTTGATGGTTATATGGTTATATTAATCCTCTAGATCAGCTTCCTATGAGGGATGTTGTCAAATGCCTTAATAAAAACCCATATAGATATGTAGAGGTTTAATTATTACTGATATATGTCGCGAAATGTGTTATTCTGCGGTATCAGTACAGCACAAAATATACAATATACTATAAATTACAAAAAGAAAAGTATATTTTTAGAAATGCAAGAATGAGATAGTGTTCATAGGTTCATAGTCTGTTCAGAAATCTGCCTTACCAATGGGACTAGGTGAGAGTAAGCGTTCAGCATGGACTAGAAGGGCCGAGATGGCCTGTTTCCGTGCTGTAGCTGGTAAATGGTTATATGGTTTATCTATTGAGATGTTCCCACAACGGAGGGTCTCACTTTAAGGACTCTTTATCTAACTCCATGCTCTTTCATTTCATACTCATTACTTATTGCTATACATTTATATTTGCATTTGCACAGTTTGTTGCTCATTGACCCTCTTTACAGTTACTGTTCTATAAGTTTGCTGGGTCTGCCCACAGGAAAAAGAATCTTAGGGTTGTACGTGGTGACATGTATGTAATCTGATAATAAATTTTACTTTGAACTTTTGAACTTGAATTGACTTTATTTCTTCACATACATGAGGAGTAAAATTCTTTGCGTTTTGTCTCCGTCTAAATGTTCAATGTGCAATCATAGTAAATAGAACAGTCAATGTAACATAGAAATACACTCAAATCAGTGTGAGTTGTTCAGTCTGATGACCTGGTGGAAGAAGCTGTCCCAGAACCTGTTGGTCCTGGCTTTTATGCTGCAGTACTGTTTCCCAGATGGTAACAGCTGGAATAGATTGTGGTTGCACGTCTTGGATCCTTAATATTCCAAGGGCCCTTTTCTCACACCTGTCCTTGTAAATGTCCTGAATCATGGGAAGCTCACAACTACAGGTGCGCTGGACTGTCCACACCACTCTCTGTAGAGTCCTGCGATTGAGGGAGGTACAGTTCCCAGACCAGGCAGTGATGCAGCCAGTCAGGATGCCCTCAATTGTGCCCCTGTAGAAAGTCCTTAGGATTTGGGGGCCCATACCAAACTTTCTCAACTGTCTGAGGTGAAAGAGGTGCTGTTGTGCCTTTCTCACCACACAGCTGGTGTGTACAGACCACGTGAGGTCTTCGGTGATGTGGATGCTGAGGAACTTAAAGCTGTTCACCCTCTCAACCCCAGATCCATTGATGTCAATAGGGGTTAGCCTAACTCCATTCCTCCTGTAATCCACAACCAGCTCCTTTGTTTTGGAACTTTGGAAGGGACCAGACAAAAGACTAGGTCAGCATGGACTGGATGAGCCAATGGGTCTATTTCTGTGTTGTAGTATTGTAGTATCCCTTAACAAGCTGGTAATAACACTATCAGGACTTCTCAACTGTGCATAATATATCTCTCAGGAAACTGAATGTAGATATGGCCTGTCTACCAATGTCAAAGACGTTGTACTCTAATCAACACTGAGCAGATATCAAACATTACTGATAAAAACAATCATATCAAAAATAGAAAAAAACATTTATTGGCATTGAGCCAGTAACATATAAACAGTTATAATTATCCACTGATTAACCTCAGCCATCAGTAATGAGATGCTAAGTGGATGCAGCTTGCCTGCAAGAAGCAGTAACCTTAAAGAGCCAAGACTAGCTCAGGGCCAGTTGCCGGAGCCATATTTGCAGCCCTGTCACGAGGAATGCCACGGGAATTCTGTCAGCTTATCCGATTAGAGCTGGGAGAGCAGTATTCAGCCTCAAGTCTTTACCCTTTCCCTGCTTTTTATAAGATGATGATATTACAGCATCTCAATTTTATTTGCCCATATTCCTGAAGAATTCAATTAAACCAGCAACTGTGTCATTCTCAGGAAGGAAATTTCCACATTTCTATGCAGAACATGCTTCCTGAAGGTGCTCTTAAATAGTCCAGCTATAATTTTAAGATGATATGCCCTTATGTTGTCCAGCAGAAACAATAATTTCTCTGGATTTAACATCAATGACTCTGTCATTTTAGAAATATTAGTTAGATCACTCCTGAAGGAATGCAAAGCCAAATTGTTCCCATCATTTAACATTTAATCTTCAATATAATTAGAACAGTAAATCGCAGTACAGGCCCTTCGGCCCACAATGTTGTGCTAACCTTTTAACTTAGTCCAAGATCAATCTAACCCATAAGATATAGGAGCAGAATTAGGTCATTTGGCCCATCGAGTCTGCTCTGCCAGTTCATTATGGCTGATCCAAATTTCCTCTCAGCCCCAATCTCCTGCCTTCTCCTCGTATCCCTTCATACCCTGGCCAGTCAATAATCTATTAACCTCTGCCTTAGATATACATAAAGACTTGGCCTCCACAGATTCACCACTCCCTGGCTAAAGAAATTCCTCCTCATCTCTGTTCTAAAAGGACATCCCTCTATTCTGAGACTGTGTCCACTGGCTTTAGACTCTCCCACCATAGGAAACATCCTCTCCACATCCACTCCATTAAGACCTTTCACCATTCGATAGGTTTGAATAAGGTCACCCCTCATTCTTCTGAATTACAGTGAATACCGGCCCAGAGCCATCAAATACTCTTCAGGTGACAAGCCATTCAATCCTGGAATCATTTCCGTGAATCTCTTTGAACCCTCTCCAGTGTCCGCACATCCTTTCTAAGATTAGGGGCTCAAAACTGCTCACAATACTCCAAGTGAGGCCTCACCAGTGCTTTATAAAGCCTCAGCATTACATCCTTGCTTTTGTGTTCTAGTCCTCTTGAAATAAATGTTAACATTGTATTTGACTTCCTCACCACACTCAACTTGCAAATTACCTTGAGGGAATTCTGCACAAGGACTCCCAAGTCCCTTTGAACCTCATTTTTTGTATCTTCTCATCATTTAGACAATGGTCAATCCTTTCATTTCTCCTACTAAAGTGCATACCGTCCTGCATAACCCTCCATTTTTCTATCATCTATGTAGCTATCTAAAAGATACCCACCTTTCTATTCTGACATCTTCCCCCTTCCTTCTCAGTCCTGAAGAAGGGTCTCGGCCTGAAACATTGACTGTTTACTCTTTTCCATGCGTGCTTCCTGAACTGTTGAGTTCCTCCAGCATTTTGTGTGTGTGTGTGGGTTGCTTTGGATTTCCAACGTCTGAAGACTTTCTGATGTTTGTGATCTAGCTCTCTAAGGGTCTCTTAAATGTGTTTAATGTATCTGTCTCTACCACCACCTCAGCACCGCGTTCCACTCAAGCGCCACTCTCTGTGTGAAAAAACCTATCTCTGATACCCCCTATACTTTCCTCCAATTGTCTTAAAATAATGCCCACTGTTATTAGCCAATTGCATCCAGGGAAAAGGCCCCTAGAATTAGATCTGTGCCTATTAATTTTAAGATGTTGTACCTTTATGTGATGTTGTACAGCAGAAACAATATTTTTTCTGGATTTAACATCAATGACTCCGTTATTTTAGAAACATTAGTTAGTTTACACCTAAAGGAAAGCAAAGCCAAATCATTTAACCTTCAATTTTCAATATAATTTTGGTCTTCTCAGAACAATCAAGGAGGACTTGCTTCAACTGTGTTTTTGTGGGTTCTGTGGTGACAGTCCATCACAGGTAAAGCCCTTCCAACCTTTGAGCATATCTACATGAAACACTGTTGAAGGAAAGCAGTATCGATCGTCAGGAACCCCCACCATCCAGGATGTGCTCTCTTCTCACAGATGCCACCAGGACTCGGACCACCAGGTTCAGGAACAGTTGTTACCCCCTCAGCCATTAGGCCCTTGAACTGAAGGGGATAACTTCACTCAACTTCACTTGCCCCATTACTGTAATGTTCCAACAACCTGTGGACTCACTTTCAAGGACTATTCATCACTTGTTCTAGATATTTATTGTTCACTTATTATTATTTGTATTTCTTTTTCTATTTACACAATCTGTTGTCTTCTGCACACAGGTTGACTGCCCTGGTTGGTGGTCTTATATTGATTCTGTTATGGTTATTATTCTATCGAGTATTTTATTGAGTATGTCCACAATAAAATCAATCTCAGGGTTGTATTTGGTGATACATATGTACTTTGATTATAAACTTACTTTGGACTTTGACTGATGAGACTGTTCCAACAGGCAGAGTCAAAGAAATATACAGCACAGAAACAGGCCCTTTGGGCTATCCAGTCCTTGTTGAACCAGTTAAACCGAACAGTCCCTGCCACTGGGGCCACAGCCCTCCATTCCTCTGCCATCCATCTACCTATCCAAACTTCTCTGAAACACCGAAATCGAGCTCAGATGCAGCACATGTGCTGGCAGCTCATTCCATACTGTCACTTTTCCGCAAGAGATGATTGGTGGTGGTGGGGTGGGGGTAGTGGGTGATTGATGGGGAGAAGTTGGACAAACTAGAGTTAATTTCTCTGCAGAGCAGAGGGTGAGGGAGAACCTTACAGAGGTTTATAAAATTATGAGAGCCCCTAGACAGGGTAAACAGCCAGTATCAGAGGGTCCAAATATCTACTACTAGAGAGCACGTGTTAAAGATGAGAGGGGAAAAGTTGAAAGGAGATGTTTGGGGCATGATATTTTTACACAGACATTGGTGGGTGTACAGAATGAACTGCCAGGGTGGTGGTGAAGGCAGATGCGTCAAAGGCATTTATGCGTGTCTTAGATAGGCACGTGGAGGAGAATGGACCACGTGCAGGCAGAAGGGTTAGGTGTCTTTAGCTTAATTAATTCAGAGCAAGGTGGGCTGAAGGGCCTGCTCCTGTGCTGTACTGTTCCATGTTTGATGTTCTTTTTATTCTGTCTGGTTGGTAATGTCTTCCTGTGACTGAGTAAGGGTTCCCAACCTTTGTTATGCCATGGACCCCTACCATAAACCAAGGAGCCTATGGACCCCAGGTTGGGAACCCCTGTGTTGAGCATAAGAACTCCTGACCTGCCTAATGGAGCTGGCTAAATGTAACTAAGACCTCAGCGATGGGTACGTTGGCCATGTTAGCTCACTCTTCCATCCAGTGAATCTGGTGGATCGTATGAAGACAACTGGCAAAACGTTCGAGTGAAAAACTTTGTTTTGCTTGTTACCTATAGAGATTATTTCATTACCACGGTGCAGTGAGGTCGTCCAAGGGATAAGCAATAACAGAAAGCAGAAAAAAGTTACAGCTGCGGAAAAGTGCAGGCAATAAGAAGCAAGGTCATAACTAGAGGTTATAGGTTAAGGGTGAAAGGTGACATATTTAATGGGAACCTGAGGAGGAACTTCAGTCAGAGGGTGGTGAGAGTGTGGAATGAGCTGCCAGTGGAAGTGGTGGATGTGGGTTTGATTTCAACATTTAAGAGCGATGTTAAATGTTGTACATGGATAGAAGGGGTATGGAGGCTGTGGTCCAGGTGTAGGTTAATGGGACTAGGCAGAATAATAGTTCGGCATGGACTAGATATGTCAAAAGGCCAGGTTCTGTGCTGTAGTTTTCTATGACTCTAAATAGGTAGATTGTGTGGTCCAGACCATCTTATCATACTAACGGATTGGGACCCATGGAATAGTCTTTTAACAGTGTGATAGAAGAAGTCCCGTTAGTACATATTTTTGGGCTCTTGTATCTTCTGCTTGATTGGGGGGAGGACAAGAGAGAATGTCTGGGGTGGGTAGGGTCTTTGAATATGCTGGTTGCTTTACCGAGGCAATGAGAAGTGGAGAGGGAGTCCATGGAGGGGAGGCTGGTTTCTGTGATGTGCTGAAAATGTTGTTGGTATCATTCCAGTGCCTTAAGGTCCAGGAAACAGAAACAGGAATAATATTCTGGTAAGTATGTGTAGTGTCCTCTCTGAGGCTGATGCATCTCTCCTGAGGTATCATACTCCACACTGAATATAGCTCTCCAGGATGGAGTCTGAGAAAGACTCTATCACTTCCTCGTTTCAGTTTGGGACAAAGGCCAACATTCCATTATCTTTACTGATCCCATATTGTGCTCGGGCACCATCACTTAGTGATTTGCGTATCTGACCACACAACTCCCTTTCTCTTTCCCGAGGTCATCCCCGTCATCAAGAGAGTGCTCTTATTCCCTGGAATGAGGGGGGCTCAAGGATGACCTGATAGAGGTATTTATTTATCTATTTGTTTGTTTATAGATACAGCGGGGAACAGGCCCCTCCAGCCCAATGAGTCGACCCACCTATTATGATCATGTGGCTCCTAGAAAGTGTGAGAGCACATTATCTTTTTCCCAGGGAGGGGCTGATAGAAGGAAGGGGGCACAGGTTTAAGATAAAAGGCGAGAGATTTAAAAGGGACAGCAGTGGGAGCTTCGCCATGCAGAGTGCTCCCTGTTTGGAATGAGCTGCCAGAAATAGTGGTTGAGGCAGGCATGTTCAAAAGGGACATCCTTGTATTCCGAGGCTGTGACCTCTGGTCCTAGACTCCCCCACTAAAGGAAACATCCTCTCCACGTCCATTTTATCTAGGCCTTTCAATATTCGATAGGTTAAATGAGAGTGCTCCTGGCTTTTTGGTTTATGAGCCCTGCAGCATAATTGCAATAGTGAATTAAATAAAAGCATTAAAACGAGAGCGTATACGTCAAACCTATCCCGTGAGAAAGAAAACTGAAATGTGAAAGGGGATCTGGTTGTTGGGAAGAAGGGCATTGAATCTGTTACCTGGCAACCAACAAAGCTCATAACTTTTGGCATACTGTATGAATATTTAATGATTTTTGTGCTCCGAGTGTGGTGGCGGAGAACTGTTTGTGAGGGCCACGTGAGAGTGACAGAGGCAGGAAGGGAGTGAGGTGAAAGAGAGGGAATCAGAGTCAGATGCATGAGACACACTGAACTGTAATAGAGAATCTCCATTCCTAATATGTTCCTTAATGTTGCCTAAGGCTCATAAAGGTTTGGGCTGCCTTTCTCGCAGGAAGCAGAGAAATGTACAGACATTCCTTTTCATGTTGCAGCAGTTTAAATTTTTTTTTAAGTTTAATTAGAAAATCAGCACAGTAATAGGCCTTTCCAGTCCAACAAACTTGTGCTGCCCAATTACAGCCATTTGAAGAATTAACCTACTAACCCGTATGTCTTTGGAAAAGAACAAAGAATGTTACAGCACAATATAGGGCCTTTGGCCACAATGTTGTGCAAAACCTTCAACCTACTCTAATATCAATCTAACTCTTCCCTCCTCCATAACCCCCCCATCCATGTGCCTATCTAAGAGTTCCTTATATGTCCCTTATGTATCTGCCTCTACCACCACTGGCTCCACACAGCAACAACCCTTTGTATAAAGAACTTACCTTGACATCCCCCCCATCAACTGAAAATTATGCCCCCTCAGAACAGTCATTTCTAGGAAAAAGTCTCTGGCTGTTCACTTGATCTATGCCTCTTATCATCTTGTACACCTCTATCAATCACCCCGCAACCTCCTTCACTCCAAAGAGAAAGGCCCGAGCTCACTCAACCTATCCTCATAAGACATGCTCTCTCATCCAGGCAGCATCCTGGCAAATTTCCTCTGGGTGGGTGGAATCCAGAGCACCTAGAGGAAACCAACACGGTGATGGGAAGAGTGTACCTTGCAGACAACAAGCTGGAGGAACTCAGCAGGTCAGGCAGCTTTCATCAGGGCTCACGTCCTGACGAAGGGCCTCGGCCCGAAACGTCAACTGCTCGTTTCCACGGACGCTACCCGACCTGCTGAGTTCCTCCAGCTTGTTCGTACGTGTTGCTTCGACCCCAGCATCTGCAGTGTACTTTGTGTTTACTTTACAAACACCTTGCAGACAATGGTGGGAACTGAACTGTGGTCACTGGCACTGTAACAGCATTACGCTAACTGCCACACTACTGGGCCACCACATCATTTTGTGTGACAAATGCATTACAGTGTATCTAGGGTGAATCATAGACAAGCCATGGAGCCCTGAGTTTACAGTGTACAAACCAATGGCCCACAATGATCAAGGGCACAACAAAGCTTATAGAAAATGGCCAGAAAGTCCTTCAAGGGTTTGTGGACATTGCTGGCAATGTCAAATCTTGCCTGTCCCTAGCTACCCAAAGGAATAGTGTAGGCCCTTTTTTGCTGATTGCTACTAATGGTTTAATTTAACACCATGGTTTGCCAGACAAATGGAAATCTCTGTTGGGACTTGGGTCACACACGGGCCAGACCAAGTAAGGTCAAAGTCCAAATTTCAAGTAAATTTATTATTAAGGTATATACAGTACTGTGCAAAAGTCTTAGGCAAATATATATAGCGAGGGTGCCTAAAACTTTTGCATAGTACTGCAGTAATTTTATGTATTGCACTGTACTGCTGCCACAAAAAAAACAAATTTCATGGCATTTGTGAGCAATGATAAACCTGATTCTGACATCGGTCTCCTTTGTGGACTGGGACTGGGAAGGGAGCAGGGAGAGGGGAATCATTGTGTGGAAAAGGGGGAGGGACCAGGAAGCTCATTCTGTAATGATCAATAAACCAATTGTTTGGACTCAAATGACCTTACCTAGTGTCTCAGGGCTGGGTGTGTATGCACCCATGCCACCCCCTGTCCCTGGCACTCCTTGAGTGCCACCTGTCCCACACCCCTCACGCAGGCGCTCTGCCCTCACCATTCCCAACATCCTTTGCTCCCACCAGATTTACAGCTCGGTCTCCACTCCACAATGGAAAACAGTACTGTGCAAAAGCCTCAGGCATGCTAGCCATGTACGTGTCTAAGTCTTTTTGCACAGTACTGTATATGTCACCATATACATATACATACTACTCTGACAATCTTTTTTGCAGGCATTCACAGTAATACAATAGAATGAATGAAAAACCACACACAAAGACTGACAAACAACCAAGATCCAATGTGCAAAAGTGAAAGTTAAGAATGGACTGCTGCCATGTGCAAAGGGATGAAATAATATCTTGTGGCATCAAAGGCACGCATATTTAGACAACTTGCACAAGACAGCGGAGGAAAAACAAGACTGCACAAAATAAGATCTTAGTGCAAAAAGAGACCAGCCCACGGTAGTGCAAGAGGTGGTCCGTAGTGTTCCGTTGCTGAGGTAGAGTTAGGGTTGGGCAGGTTGGTTCAAGAACCTGAAGGCTGTAGGAAAATGGCTGTTCCTGAAGCTGGTCATGTGGGACTTCAGGCTTCTGCACCTCCTGCCCGACGGTGGAATCAAGAAGAGAGCATAAACCAGATGGTGGGGATCCTTGACAATAGATGCTGCCTTCTTGAGGCAAATGCCTCATGTAGATGAATTTAATAGTGAGGAGGACTGTATCTACAATTAACCGGGTTGTGTCCACTTTATCAGGCTTGTTTCAATAAAGGGTTAAGGCAAAACACTTGGTATTTTACACAAATCTGATGGCTACTTTTACTGACACTAGCCAGTATGTTTCCCAATATATTTTTAACAAAATATGAATTTGCAATGGTTATGATAATGATCTCAGAGTACCCTGGCTACTTGTCTTGTAAAATAATTAAGATATTTTACACATTAAATATTAATAAGTGAAAGACTAATTAAAGAAATAGGAACTAGGAACAGGAATAGGCTAAACAGCCCCCCAGGCCTGCTTCGTTCTTCAATAAAATCATAACTGATCTGATCTGATAGCTGCAGAAGTTTGGGATGAGGGTGGGAATCCAACTGCAGAGATAAATTAATGCTTAGATTATTTTCAAATAATTATGGCAATGGAGGATTATTGGAGGAAGATATGGAATGACTGTTGGAGATAAACTGTGCAAAATAAAAAGAAATTTGTTCTAGATAATAAGAGCTGATCTCCAGGCAATGGAAAGACACTAAAGTGAAGATGAAAGGAGACATGTTTTTTCAAACACCCTTAAATATGCAAATTGTGCTGTGGAACTGGAGACCAGCCAATGCAACACCTTCACTTGAGAAGAAGCTGTGTGATATTACAGGCATACACAGACAGATATGAAAAAAAGAGCTACTGGAGGAACACAGAGGGTCAGGCAAAATCTGTTAACGGATATAGACAATCGCTATTTTGGGTCAAAACCCTTCCCCTCCAGTTCAGCAATCCAGGTTCAGTCTTAGATCACAGAACACTACAGCACAGAAACTGGCCCTTCAGCCCATCTAGTCCATGCCAAAATATTATTCTACCTAGTCCCATTGACCTACACAGGGGCCATAATCCTCCATACCCCCTCCTAACCAAATTTCTCCTGAGTGTTGAAATCCAATCCGCCTCCACCACTTAGGCTGGCAGCTCGTTCTGCTCTCTCTGAAGAAGGTGAGACGGAATTTGGAGTATTGTGTGCAGTTTTGGTCACCTAATTACAGGAAGGATAATAATAAGGTTGAAAGAGTGCAGAGAAAGTTTAGAAGGATGTTGCCGGGACTTGAGAAACTGAGTTACAGAGAAAGGTTGAATAGGTTAGGACTTTATTCCCTGGAGCATAGGAGAATGAGGGGTGATTTGATAGAGGTGTATAAGATTATGATGGGTATAGATAGAGTGAATGCAAGCAGGCTTTTTCCACTGAAGCTAGGAGAGAAAAAAACCCAGAGGTCATGGGTTAAGGGTGAAGGGGGAAAGTTTAAAGGGAACATTGTGGGGGGCTTCTTCACGCAGAGAGTGGTAGGAGTGTGGAATAAGCTGCCAGATGAAGTGGTAAATGCGGACTCACTTTTAACATTTAAGAAAAACTTGGACAGTTACATGGATGAGAGGTGTATGGAGGGATATGGTCCAGGTGCAGGTCAGTGGGACTTGACAGAAAAATGGTTCGGCACAGCCAAGATGGGCCAAAAGGCCTGTTTCTGTGCTGTAATGTTCTATGGGTCTAAGTTACCCCTCATGTTCCGCTTAAACATTTCACCTTTCACCCTTAACCTATTACTTCTAGTTCTAGTCTCACCTGACCTCAGTGGAAACAGCCTGTTTGCATTTACCCTGTTTATACCCCTCATAATTTTGTATACTTCTATCAAACCTCCCCTCATTCTCTGACCCTCCAGGGAATAAAATCCTAACCTATTCAACCTCTCATTATTATCTTGGATGCTGACTATGGGGAATGTGCACATACTCCTTGTGACCTCCTGTCCTCCAGCTTCATCCTAAATCCCAAAAATGTGAGCATTGGTAGAATGATTTGCAAGTATAAATTGCCCCTGGTTTGTAGATGACTGGGAGGATCTAGGGGAAGTTGACGGGGATGGGGAGAAAGAATAAAAGTGAGTTAGTGTAGGTTTTATATAATCCAAAGTTGCTTGATGGTCAGGGTGGATTTGATGGGCCAACTGCACCTGGTCCATAGCCCTCCATACCCTTCTCATAGAATGTAGAGCAGTACAGTATAGGCTTTTTGGCCCAAGATGTTGTGCCAACCTATATCTAGTCAATCTAAAGCTTTACTCTTAAACAGCTTACGGCCCTCCATTTCTCTATCATCCATGTGCCTACCCAAGAGTCCCGTAAACGTCCCTGATGTATCTGCCTCTATCACCTTAAACGGCAGTGTGTTCCAGGTAGCCACCTCTCTCTGTGTAAAACCTCTGACATCTCCCCTAAACGTTCCTCCACTCACCATGGACAAATGTCCTCTGGTATTGGCCACTGCCATCCTGGATTCATAATCCCTGGAATGAAGAAGCTGCCCCACTTTCAGTCCAGCTTCCTACTCTGAGATTGCCTGGCCAAGGGAAACAATCTCTCCCCCCTCTCTCACTGATAGAAACAGAGAACAATGGAGATACTCCGCTGGACCAGTCTTGTGCCATGCTGAGGCCAAACGCAAACTAGTGGCAAAGCCCTTCTTCTTTCGCCGAGGCAATCTCCAGCATGGTGGCATGAGCAGAATCTCCAAATTCCAGGTAAACTGCTCCTCCACTGTCCTCTCTCCTCCAGATCTACTCAGCTTCCATCAACCTCCTTCCCCCTCTCCATCTGCCCATCAACTGCACACTCCTCCCACTGGTTCGCCTCCTCACCTACCCTCCCTGCTTCCCTCTTTTGGTTCCATGCTGCACATTCCCCTCCTATCCAACTCCACCAACTTTTGAACCTCGCCAGCCTCTGTCACTATTTCCACTTTCCCCTCCTCCACCTGCCTATCGCTCTTCCTCAGCTGGATCCGCCTATCACCTAACAACTCTTGCTCCGCCCTTTCCCTCCATCTTTCAGTCCAGTCGCAGGGTTCAACCTGAAACATCCCATTTCCCTCCATAGGTATTGTCTGACCTGCTGAGTTCACCAGGTAGTTTGGCCTGCATTTCTGTGATTTTGAAGCTCCTGAAACTGGCCTTGTCAAACTCTGTCAGAATGTTACATATCTTAAAAAGATCGCCTTCCATTTTCCTAAATGCCAGACAATAAATGGCTAATATAATCATTCTAAAAATAGCACTTCCATTCAAGAAATCAATCTAGTAAACTTTTGTTCCTCTGGTTCTAAGGGATGAGATGCAGCATTAAAATCTGTACGCAGTACTCCAGGTGTTGTCCCCCCCCCCCCCCAAAGCCCTGTACAATTCTAACAAGGATTCCTTTCTCTTCCACTTCAGCCCTTGCATAAATGACATTTCTTTCTGATTGCTGTTCCTGCATATCAATGTTCCGTGATTCGTGTACAATGAGCTCCATGTTCCCTGAATACCAACATTTAATAATTCATCTCCATTTCAAATTATATTTATAACTTTCAAAGTGGGTGGTGCGGCAGTGTAACGATTAGGGTAACGCTATTACAGCGTAGCGGTTAGCATAGCACTACTGCTGCGCCAGTGGCCAGGGTTGCCCCCTAAAATAAACAGCTATAAACAGTGTAATTGTATGAGCAAGAACTTGGCATGGTATGATGTAAATGAATGCAAGTTATTTTATTCTGTTTATTTATCTATCTATCTACCTACAATATTTATTCATTTATTTAGAGATACAACATAGTCACAGGATTTTCTGGTCTAATGAGCCCACAATTACAACTGTATGACCAATTAACCTTCTAACCCTTGCATCTTTGGAAAATGGGATGAAACCACATGGTCAGAAGAACAATGTATTGTGTACCGTGTAAAAATCTGAGATACATACAGTGCCTATAAAAAGTATTCAACACTCCTCCCCCCAGAAGTTTTCATGCTTTTATTGTCTTACAGCACTGGACCACAGTAATTTGGCTTTTTTGGCACCAATCAACAGAAAAAGACTCTTGCGTGTCAAAGTGAAAACAGATCTCTACAAAGTGATCTGAACTAATTACAAATATAAAACACAAAATAATTGATTGCATAAGTATTCACCCCCTTCAGGTCATTATTTAGTAGATGCATATTTGGCAGCAATTACAGCTTTGAGTCTGTGTGGATGGGTCTCTATCAGCTTTGCACATCTGGACACTGCAATTTTTCCCCATTCTTCTTCACAAAATTGCTCAAGCTCCATCAGATTACATGGGGATTGTGACTGAACAACCCTTTTCAATTCCAGCCACAAATTCTCAATTGGATTGAGGTCTGGACTCTGACTTGGCCACTCCAGGACATTAACTTTGTTGTTTATAAGCCATTCCTGTATAATCTTGGCTTTATGCTTGGGGTCAGTATCTTACTGGGAAACAAATCTCCCAAATCGCAGTTCTCTAGCAGACTGCACCAGGTTTTCCTCCAGGATTTCCCTGTATTTTGCTGCAGTCATTTTACCCTCTACTTTCAGAAGCCTTCCCGGGCCTGCCACAGTGAAGCGTCCCCACAGCATCACCATGCTTCATGGTAGGGATATTGTGTTTTTGATGATGTGTGGTGTTTCGCTTATGCCAAACATAGCATTTAAACTGATAGCCGAAAAGCTCAATTTTGCTTTCATGAGACCATAGGAACTTCCTCCAGCTGACTTCGGAGTGTCCCATGTGGCTTTTGGCAAACTCTAGCTGAGATTTCATGAGAATTTTTTTCAATATTGGCTTTCTCTTTGCCACTCTCCCATAAGGCTGCAATCGGTGAAGCACCCGGGCAACAGTTGTATGCACAGTCTCCCCCATCTCAGCCACTGAAGCCTGTAACTCCTCCAGAGTATTTGTAGGTCTCTACGTAGCCTCCCTCACTAGCCCCCTTCTTGCACGGCCACTCAGATTTTGAGGATGTCCTGCTCTAGACAGATTTACAGCTGTGCCATGTTCTTTCCATTTCTTGATGATTGTTCTCCATCAGTGACTTGGAGAGTTCCTCGTACCCATCTCCTGACCTGTGCTTTTCAATAACCTTTCTAGAGTGTTGCTTCGAATGTTCTTTTGTCTTCACGGTGTAGTTTTTGCCAGGATACTGTCTCTGGTGCAGCTGGACTTTCCAGATACAGGTGTATTTTTACTACAATCAACTGAAACACCTCGACTGCACACAGGTTTCCAAAAACAGATCTCCATTAACTAATAATGTGACTTCTAAAACCAATTGGCAGCACCAGTGATGATTTGGTGTATCATGTTAAAGGGGGGGGGGGGTGAGTGAATATTTATGCAATCAATTATTTTGTGTTTTATATTTGTAATTAATTTAGATCACTTGGTAGAGATCTGTTTTCACTTTGACGCAAGAGCTTCTTTTTCTATTGAGCAGTGTCAAAAAAGCCAAATTAAATCCATTGTGATTCAATGTTGTAAAGCAATAAAAAGTGAAAACTTCCAAGGGGGTGAATACTTCTTATATGCACAGTGTACAGAATGTACAGTAGTTAGGGTGTCTAAGACCTTTACTCAACACTATGGTAATTTTACGCTTTGCACTATGTGCTGCCACAAAATAAGAAGCAAACTTCATGACGTATGAGAGTGATGATAAACTTGTTTCTGATATGGGTCTCTATTGTGGATTGAGAGTGGGAGGGGTGCAGGGAGAAGCAACTCATGGTTGGAAAAAGGGGAAGGAAGGGGAAGGGGGCAGAAAGCAGCAGAGAGACATTCTGTAATGACCAATAAACCAATTGTTTAGAATCAAATTACCCTTGCCTGGTGTCTCAGGGCTGCACCTGAGCCACCCCACCTGTTCCACACCCCTCTCCTGGCACTCCACCCTCACCACTCCCAACAGATTTACAAACTGGCTGTCCGCTCCACATTGACAAATACAGTACTGTGCAAAAATCTTAGGCACCCTTACTCTATGTATGTGCCTAAGACTTTTGCACAATACTGCACAAATGCTTGACATTCAGCAGCAGAACTGAACCTGTTGCTAGCGCCGTACTAGTGTTATGCTAACCACTAATGACAACTGTTTACAGATGCCGTCTGACTTGCTGAGTTCCTCCAGCATTTTGTGTGCATTGCTCAAGATATCCAGCATCTGCAGAATCTCTTGTATTTAGTCTGAAGTGTTAACGCTGTTTCTCTTTCCACAGATGCAGAGTATTTCCACCTTATTCTGATTCAGGCATTCAACAAAGGTCCTTCCTGACTGTAGACAGCAGTACCCCTACCTGTCAAGAATATCAGCTATGATTATTTTGAGACTTTCAAACAATCTCATTTCTGCTCTAAGATTTCAAAACTGTCCTTTATAAAGGGCTTGTCGACTATCCCCTGATTCTTTAGAGCAGGGAATCTCCTGATAGAAGAGCTTGTTTCTGAATCGTGAATTGGGAAAACAAGCTGCCTGTTAGATATGGAGTGATAAAAACAAGAGTTTCCATTTACAAGGGGCTGACACTCTCTTTAGAAATGCCAAGGCACACCATAGGCATTGAACTAAGGTAATTAAGTACTTTTGCGATGTAGAAAATACAGCAGCCTGTTTGACTCGGAGAAGCTTTGGGATAATGTGATAGACACTATAAAAAGATATCCTTTGAGCTATCTTACTTTATGGTTGCCCAGAGTAGCCAATGGAAGAAAATTGGATGTAAAAGTACCTCAGCACTTTTCTACCATAAAACATGACAGTGGAGACCCTGTCCCAATGTATCACTGACCACAGAGTGTAAATAACAGCTGTTTCATGGGGTTTCACAACCACCCTCAATAATGAATATACAGCTAAGACGGAGTTTGCTTGAAATACATGTAATGTTAGAGAGTTAAAGCTCAAAGTAAATATATGATCTATATCTATCACCATATATTATTCTGAAGTTCATTTTCTTGCAGACATTCACAGTAGAACAAAGAAATACAATGGAATCAATTAAAAACTGCACACAAAGACTGACAAAAACAATGTGCAAAGGAAGACAAAATGTGCAAATAGAAAGAGACCAAATATTTATAGTCACTAAGTAAACAAATAATACTGAGAACCTGAGTAGTAGAAACCTTGAAAGTGAGTCCATAGTTAGTGGATTCAGTTCACAGTTGATGTGAGTGATGTTATCCATGCAGGTTCAGGAACATGGTGGGTGAACATAGGGCATAGAACATGGAAATCTACAGCACATTACAGGCCCTTCAGCCCACAACGTTGACCTGATGATGTAACCTTCTCTGGAAACAGCCTAGAATTTCCCTACTGTATAGCCCTCTATTTTTCTAAGCTCCATGAACATATCCAAGAGTCTCTTAAAAGATCCTATTGTATCCCTCTCCACCACTGTCGCTAGCAGTGCATTCCACACACCCAGCATTCTCTGTCTGAAAAACTTACCTCTGACATCTCCCTTGTACCTACTTCCAAGCACCTTAAAACCATGTCCCCTCGTGTTAGCCATTTCAGCCCCGGGAAAAAGCCTCTTGCTATCCACACGATCAATGCTTCTCAACATCTTATACACCTCGATCAGGTCACCTCTCATCCTCCATCACTCCAAGGAGAAAAGGCCAAGTTCACTCAACCTATTCTCAAAAAGCATGTTCTCCAAGCCAGGCAATATCCTTGTAAGTCTCCTCTGCACTCTTTCTATGTTTCCACATCCTGTAATCCAGAATGGAACACAGTTCTCCAAGTGGGGTCTGACCAAGGTCTTTTACAGCTGTAACATTACCTCACAGTTCTTGAACTCAGTCCCATGGTTGATGAATGCCAATACACCATACGCCTTCTTAACAACACTGTCAACCTGCGCAGCAGCTTTGAGTGTCCTATGGACTCGGACCCCAAGATCCCTCTGATCCTCCACACTGCCAAGAGTCTTACTATTAACACTATATTCTGACTTCAGATTTGACATCTAACAAACTGGACCACTTCAAACTTATCTGGGTTGAACTCCATCTGTCACTCCTCAGCCCAGTTCTGCATCCTATAGGTTTCCCGCTGTAACCTCTGACAACACTCCAGATTATCTACAACACCGCCAACTTCATGTCATCAGCAAACTTACTAACCCACCCTTCTACAACTTCTTCATCCTGCTGTATCTTTTTCATTTCTCGCCACATTCTCAGTAAGATCTAGAGACTATTTATTGTGCGTGAAAATCCCAGGAGACAAGTAGTTTCTGAGATACCCAAACCACCTGGTCTGGCACCAAAAAATCATTCCATGTTCAAGGTCACTTGGATCACATTTCTTCCCCATTCTGATGTTTGGTCTGAACAACAACTGAACCTCTTGACCGTGTCTGCATACTTTTCTGTTTTGAGTTGTTGCCACATGATTGGCTGATTAGATATTTGCATTAACAAGCAGATGTAACTAATAAAGTGGCCACTGACTGTATTTTTAAAGGTTTCAAAAGGTAGTTTCCAACTTCTACACACCACTGAATTGAATTGTTGAATCATTGCCCTATCTTCAATAAGCTTATGGAAAAAATGTTCTCAAGTAAATCAAAAAGGAGACAAAAATTTAAGTTTGTCTCTAGAATAGCACAGAAATCCAGCAATTAGTGCTGTCTGGTCCCGTGAATCAGAATCAGGTTGATTATCACTGACACTTGTCGTAAAAATTTATCGTTTTCCGGCAGCAGTACAGTGTAATACATTAAAAATTAATATAAGTTATAAAAAGAAATATATTTAAAAAACGAGTAGTACAAAAATGAGATGGCATTGTAGCATAGTGGTTAGCACAACAATTTACAGTACAGGCAAAAGGGTTCAATTCCCATTGCTGCCTGTAAGGAGTTTCTATGTACTCCATGTGACCGCATGGGTTTTATCCAGATGCTCTGGTTTCCTCTCTCAATCCAAAGACATGTCAGTTGGTAGATTAGTAGGTAATTGCAACTTGTCCTGTGGTTAGGCTAAGTTTGAACAAGTTAGGTCTTTATTCTTTGGAGCGTAGAAGCTTGAGGGGGGACTTGATAGGGATATTTAAAATTATGAGGGGGATAGATAGAGTTGACGTGGATAGGCTTTTTCCATTGAGAGTAGGGGAGATTCAAACAAGAGGACATGAGTTGAGAGCTGGGGGCAAAAATTTAGGGGTAACACGAGGGGGAATCTCTTTACTCAGAGAGTGGTAGCTGTGTGGAATGAGCTTCCAGTAGAATTAGTAGAGGCAGGTTCGATATTGTCATTTAAAGTAAAATTGGATAGGTATATGGACAGGAAAGGAATGGAGGATTATGGGCTGAGTGCAGGTCGGTGGGATTAGGTGAGAGTAGAAGACCCGAGATGGCCTGTTTCCGTGCTGTGATTGTTATATGGTTATAAATTAGGGGATTGCTGAAAGGGCCGGAAGGGCCTATTCCACGCTGCCTCAGAGCCTAAAGAGAGTAAAATAGTGAGGTAGTGTTTATGGGTTCATTGTCTGTTCAGAAATCTGATGACGGAGGGGAGAAGCTGTTCCTAAAACATTGAGTGTGTGCCTTCAGGCTCCTGTAACTCCTCTCTGATGGTAGCAATGAGAAGAGGGCATGTTCTGGGTGATGGAGATCCCGAATGATAGATGCTGCCATCTTGATAGAGTCCTCGATGGTGAGGAGGCTAGTGCCTATGATGGAGCTGACATGGTTTACCACCCTCTGCAGCTTTTTCTGATCCAGTGCCCCCCCCCCCAATACCAGACGATGCTGCAACCAGTTAGTATGCTCTCCACGGTACACCTACAGAAATTTGCTAGTCTTTGATGATGTACCAAATCACCTCAAACTCCTAGTGAAATGCAGCTACTGGCGTGACTTCTTTGTAATTGCATCAACATGTTGGGCCCAGGATAGATCTTCAGAAATGTTGATAGAAAGAAACTTGAATTTGTTCACCCTTTTCACTGCTGAGCCTTCGGTGAGTTCAATCCTGACCTTGGGCGCTGTCTGCGTCCAGTTTTCACATTCTCACCCTGACTTTCTCCAGATGCTCTGGTTTCCTCCCAGATCCCAAAGATATGCTGGTAAGTTAGTAGCCCCTAAGAACTACCTCTAGTGTAAGAAGATGGCAGGAGAATCAGGAGGGGGAGGAGTGAGCTGATGGGCTTCTTGAGAGGCTACAAGAAATATGTGGGAGAACAAGTTTCGGAACAGCATAGATTCGATGGGCCAGATGGACCACTCGGAAACCAGTAATACCTACATCAGGCTGATGTACATTGATTACAGATTAGTGTTCAACACCATCATACCCTTAGTTCTAATCGTCATTATCATCATTATGCGCCATGTCATATGACGTGGGAGATCATGATCTTGACACGATCAGGATGAGAAACAATTTCCTCCCCCAGGCCATTGGGCTTCTGACCTCTCCGCTGCATCATATTCGATTAACACTGGTTAATCTGTTCTGTACCTTACAATATTTAATATTATAACCATATAATATTATGATATATATAAAAAACATAATGTATATAATATATATAACATATAATATTATGTTATAATAATAATATCATATTTAATATTATAACCATATTAATGCACTTTAGTTTGTTACTTATGTGTGATTCATCTGTAGATTCTATCCTTACATTCATAAGTTCATGTGTTATGTGTTTATTCTGTGCATTACACCCAAGTTCGGAGAAACATTGTCTGGTTTCTACAAAGGTCATATGGTTATATACGTTATATACATGTATATAGTTAAATGACAATAAACTTGACTTGACTTGATTGTTCTTGGCAAATTTTCCTACAGAAGTGGTTTGCCATTGCCTTCTTCTGGGCAGTGTCTTTACAAGATGGGTGACCCAGTCATTATCAGTACTATTCAGTGATTGTCTGCCTGGCATTGGTGGACAGAACCAGGATGTGATATGCACCACCTGCTCTCATGGTTTTAAGTGACCCTGACCAGGTCTAAGCAGGTGCTTAGGGTGACTTGCAGGCTAGTGGAGACATATCTCCACCTTGCCACCCAAGTTCTAATCAGCAAGCTCCAAAGCCTGGGCCTCTGTACCTCCCTCTGCTACTGGATCCTTGACTTCCTAATTGGGAGATCACAGTCAGTGCAGATTGGAAATAACATCTCCTCCTCGCTGGTAATCAACACTAGCGCACCTCAAGGATATATGCTTAGCCCACTCTCCTACTCTCTCTGCATTACCGACTGTGCAGCTAGTCATAGCTCAAATGCATCAATAAATCTGCCGATGACACGGGTAAAGCCCCACCCAACGGTGACCACATCTACATGAAGCATTGTAGCAGGAAAGCAGCATCCATCATTGGGAATCCCCACCACCCAGGCCATGCTTTTTTCTCATTGCTGCCATAGGAAGAAGGTACCGGAGCCTCAGGGCTCGCACCACCAGGTTATTACCCCTCAACCATCAGGTTCTCGAAGCAGTGGGGATGACTTCGCTCATTTGCCCCATCCTTGAAATGTTCCCACAGCCTATGGACTTACTTTCAAAGACCCTTTATCTCATGTTTTGATACTTACTGCTTATCTATCTATTTATTTATTTATATATCTATTTATTTATCTATTTATTTATCTATCTATCTATCTATCTATCTATCTATCTATCTATTTATTTATTTATTTATTTATTTATTATTTCTTTCTTTCTGCATTTCTACAGTATGTTGTCTTTTGCATACTGGTTGAATGCCCAAGTTGGCGTAGTCTTTCATTGATCCTATTATAGTTATTTTCTAATATGGATTTATTGAGTATGCCCACAAGAAAATAAATCTCAGGGTTGCACATGGTGACACACTGTATATGTACTTTGATAATAAATTTCCTTTGAACTTTGAAGTATAGTTGTAAGAATTTCAGATGGTGAAGAGGAGGCATACAGGATCAGCTGATTGAATGATGCCACATCAACAACCTTGCACTCAACATCAGTAAAACTAATTAATTGATTGTGGGCTTCAGGAAGGGGAAGTCAAGGGAACACACACCAGTCTTCAGTGAAGGATCAGCAGTGGAAAGGGCAATTAATGCGATTATAAAGGCACGTCAGTGGTTATATTTCATTGAGTTTGAGGAGACTCAGTATGTTACCAAAACTGGCAAATTTCTACACATGTACAATGGAGAGCATTCTAACTGGTTGCATCTCTGTCTGGTGTAAAGGGGCCATTTCACAGGATCAGAAAAAACTACATAAAGTGTAAAGTCAGCCAGCTTCATCATGGGCACTAGCCTCCCCAGCACTGAGGACTCCTCCAAAAGCTGATGCCTCAAAAAAGGCAACGCCCATCATTAAAGCCCCCCATCACTCAGAGCATGCCCTCTTCTCATTGCTACCAACAAGGAGGAGGTACAGAAGCCTGAAAGCATACACTTAATGTTTCTGGAAGTTTCTTCCCCTCTGCCATCAGATTTCTAAATGGAAATGAACCTACTATCACCTCCCCCTGGATCCCCTCCTCCTTTCCTTTCGCCTATGGTCCACTCTCTTCCTCTCCAGGTCTTTACTTTTCCCACCCACCTGGCTTCACTTATCACCTTCTAGCTAGCCTCCTTCCCCTCCCCCTGCCATTTTGTTCTGGAGTCTTCCCAGTTCTTCTCCAGTCCTGAAGAAGGTCTGGAACATCAGCCTTTTTCTCATGACCAAGATACTGCCTGACCTGCTGAATTCCTCCGGCATTTTATATGTGTTGCTTCCAGATTTCCAGCATCTGCAGAATCTCCTGTGTTTATGGCTCACTATTTTTATTTTGGATTTTTTTGCTCCTTGTGTGCACTACTTATTTAATTTACATTTTATGCATATTTCTTACTGAAATTTATATTTTTTTATGATTCTGTACAGCTGCCACAATACAAGAAATATCCTAATTCTGCTACTTATCTGTCATAAAATAAATAACATATTTTACTACCAGATCACATACAGTAGTTGTACCTTGGCAGATTATAGTACGTTGCTGGAAATTGCTAAACATAAAATACTTAGTTATCCTGGAATCAGATCATGCTCTCTACTAAAACTATTGAAAGGCATTTTATAACACCATTCTAAAATATTTGTAAGTTTTGTCATCTTTCTTTGTATTTTAAGAAACATTTTTTTCATGTTTTTAACCACTTGTTTTAGTTTAAAGCTTTTTGGACCAGAATCATATGAACACATTACCTCTTGGGGTAGTCGAAGTCCCAATGTCTGCACGTCCCAGTCCAGATCTGAGTCCAAATGTAGGACTGCTGGAAGCTAAAGGCTGAAGAATGTAGGTTATCTTGGGGTTAGAGGACTCTCGTACGTGCATGGGAAGTGTGGGGGAGTGATGGAGCTTGTTCTGCTGTTGTTTTGTCAATTGTTGCGTTCTGTTTTGTTGGGCTCTGTGTTGTTCTGATGAGCATTGTGGGTATGCTATGTTGCCACCGGAATGCATGGTGACACTTGTGGGCTTCCCCCCCCCCCCCCCATACGTCCTTGGCTGTGTTGGTTGTTGATGCAAACAACACATTTCACTGTATGTTTTGATGTAGTCATAAAATCACAGAACCCATTACAACACTGAAACAGGCCCTTTGGTGCAACCACTCTGCACCAAACCATTAATCTGCCTTCTCCCATCGACCTGCATCCAGACCATAGCCCTCCATACCCCTTCAGTCCATGTACCTATCCAAGTTTCCCTTAAATGTTGAAATTGAACCTGCATCCACCACTTCTGCTGGTAGCTCATTCCACATTCCCATCACTCTCTGAATTCCCGCTTGTGCTCGCCTTAAATATTTCACCTTTCACTCTTAACCTATGACCTATATTTAGAGTCATACCCAGCCTTGGTGTAAAAAGCCTGCTTGCATTTACCCTATCTATACCCTTCATAATGTTGTATATCTCTATCAAATTTCCCTTCAGTCTTTTATGTTCTAAGAAATAAAGTTCTAACCTATGCAACCTTTCTCTATAACCCAGGTCCTCAAGTCCCAGCAACATCCATTTAAATTTTCTCTGCACTCATTCAATTTTTTTACATCTTTCTCATCAGTAGGTGACAAAAATTAGACACAGTATTCCCAATTAAGCCTCACCAATGTGTTATACAATTGCAATGTAATATCCCAGCTCTTGGATTCAACACATTGATTTACGAAGGCCAACGTAGCAAAAGTTTTGTCTATGACCCTGTCTACCTGTGATGCCATCTTCAAGGAATTATGCATTTGTACTCACAGATCTTTCTGTTTTAGTACACTCCTCAGTCCCCTGCCGCTTACAGTGTATGACCTACACTGATTGGTCCTCCCAAAATGCAACACCTCTCACTCGTCTGCCATTTTCCAGCTGGTTCAAATCCCGCTGCAAACTTTAACAGTTTTACGTGCTGTTCACTACACCCCAAATCTTGGTGACATCTGCAAAGTTGCTGATCCAGTTCTCTGCATTATCACCCAGATTGTTGATATAGGTGACGAACAACAACAGACTCTGCACCAATCCCTGCAGCACAATATTATTCGCAGGCCTGGAATCAGAGAGGCAACTATCTACTACCCACTCTCTTGCTTCTCCCATAAATCCAATTAACTACCTCATCTTGAACGCCAAGCGACTGAAACCTCTTGACCAACCTCTCATCAGCAAGCATTGGTACCACTACTGAGCACACAGCGTGAGCTAAGCAATAGCCAAGACATATTCTTGCAGTTACCCCAAAGACTTTGCGTTTCATCTGGCATACGGCATACCGCAGATTCTGATACCATCAAAATTGGCCTTTCTCCAATTTAGAATCTCAAACTGAGGATCAGACCTATAGTTTTTCCCAATAATTAATGGCATTATGAGCACTAGACGCAAAGCATTCCCCTACACAAACTTCTGTCTCATTCCCTAATAGGAGATCTAGTACCTCACTCTCTCTCTCTATGTACTGATTAAGAAAACTTTCCTGAACACATTTCACAAACTTTTTCCTGTCAGAAAAGATCTGGCAAGTGTGGATTTGGACAAGCTGTTTCCCATCCACAGTATGGGAGTCCCAGTTAATACGTAGAAAGTTAAAATCACCTGCTATCACAACCTTATGTTTCTTGCAACAGGCTGCAATCTCTCTATGAATTTGCTCCTCTAATTCCTGCAAACTGTAGTGTGGTCTATAATATAATCCCACTAACGTGGTCTAATTCCTCAGTTCTACCCATAAAGGCTCTCTAGATGAACTCTCTGTCTATCTGGACTGAACATTGCCGTGATGTTTTCCCTGATGAGTAGAGCCTCCCCTTCCCCTTTAATGCCGCCTGCTCTGTCATGTCGAAGACACCAGAACCCCGGGACACTGAGCTGCCAGTCCCTGGCCCTCCTGCAACCAAATCTCACTGATGGCTCATCATCACTGTGTCATATGACGTGAGTGATAATAGTTTGTGACCTTAATGGTTTGGCTGCATTGGTGCTGCTTCCTACACCCGTGTCAAACTCATCGATTTCATCCACTTTGCCTCCAACATCCACCCTGCTCTCAAATTTACCTGGTCCATTTCCAACACTTCCCTTCCCATTCTTGATCTCACTGTATCTATCTCTGGAGGCAGCTTATCCACTGATGTCTATTACAAACCAATGGACTCTTACAGCTCCCAGACCATACCTCGTCCTACCCTACTACTTGTTTTTTCTTTCTTCCATGGCCTTCTGTCTCTTTCACCAACCAACATCCCAGCTCTTTGCTTCATCTCTCCCCCTCCAAGTTTCACCTATCGCCTCGTGTTTCCCTCTCCCCTCCCCCCACAACCTTTCAAATCTACTCCTCAGCTTTTTTACTCCAGTCCTGCCAGAGGGTTTCAGCCCGAAACATCAACTGTACTTTTTCCATAGATGCTGCCTGGCCTGCTGTGTTCTTCCAGCATTTTGTGAGCCATGCTCGTGACCATAGTTGTTCTTTTTCATAAGTAGCTTGCCTTTGCCTTCTTCTGGGTAGTGTCTTTACAAGACGGGTGACCCCAACCATTATCCATACTCTTCGGAGATTGTCTGCCTGGTGTCAGTGGTCGCATGACCAGGACTTGTGATCTGCACCGGCTGCTCATACGACCATCCACCACCTGCTCCCATGGCTTCATGTGACCCTGATCGGGGGCTAAGAAAGTGCTACACCCTGCCCAAGGGTGACCTGCAGCCTAGGGGAGGGAAGGAGTGCCTCACACCTACTTTGGTAGAGACGTATCTCCACTAACAGTTGCAATGCCATAATTCCATGTGCTGATCTATGCCCTAAGTTCACCTGCCTTTCCTACAACACTCCTTGCATTGAAGTATATGCAGCTTAAAATATTAGTGAATACCATGTTTGATCTTTTGATTCCTGATTTGGTATATAGGCTTAACCATATCTTTCTCCACAACAATTCCGCTAACTGTTCTGGGGCGCTGGTTCCCATCTCTGTAATGAATGTACACGTAATAAGTAAACTTGAATCTTGTTTCTCTCTGTGCATGCTGACTGACCTGCTGATTGTTTTCACTATTTGCAGCCTGTGGTTGGGATTTCTATTATCTCTGTGTGTTTTTTTTCCAATTTTCAAAGAGATCAGGCAGCTGTTGGTGCATGTCTGGTGCTTCAGAGCTGATCCAGGTGGCAAAGGTGAATTAGGCCCAGAGAAATCACTGCTAGAGGGTGTGAGCACCAGGGAATAAGTGCAGAGTCTTCAGCGATCTGCCTTCTCCCTGCTCTCGCTGGTGGTTCACTCAGACCTGAGACCCAGTCAGGAATACCTTCTCGTTCTCCAGGCTATGCATAGAGGCATCAAAGGAATCTGTATCGAAAGTTGAAAGAGGAAAACTCTTCAGAACTACGGATAAAAGATCGGAGGAGTAGAACTTAAATGGATTGGTTTTTCAAAGCCTGATCTCTCTTTTGTGTTTCCTGCCTCCGTGTGCTAAAATAACCATAGATGAACAGCGAAGGAAATTGAAGTATTTGTCAGGAGTGCAATACCTATGGGCCAACAAAGAACCTCTCCAGCAGGAAAGGTGAAGAAAATTTGATGTCCTTCTCCTCCTCTGTATCCCACTGGATCCCCCATCCCTTTTTCTCAGTCTCTTGTTTTCTCTTCCTACCACCCCTCCCCAGTCTGGGCCATAACTCTACTCCCCACAGTCTGCCCCTACCCTTCCTCAAAAGGGAGGAGGCTGGGAGAAAATGTTCTGCTCTCTGTCATCTCCTGAAAACCACAGTGGTGATATGCCCTCACCATCTGCTCTCCTCCATCAGTCTCCGCCTTTCTCATCTGTCTCCTTTCCTGAGCCTCTCTAACAAGTGGCCCCGTTCTCTGCTACCCCTCCCTCACTCTTCACCTTGCCCTTGTTCTTCACCTCCACACACCTCAGCTTCTTCCCGTCAAACTCTCCCACAGCCTCTTTCATTCCCCCTTCCCTCCCCCACTTACTCAGTTCTTTAACCTCACCTCCTTGTATTGTCTTTCCCCCTTCCATCTACACCCCCTATTTCTCCCTCCATCCTTGGCTCTGTGCCCTGCACACATCCTCACATCCTCTACCTCTTTGTCCATGCAGCCACCACGTCTAACCCTCCTTCTCCCCCTCTGTTGTTTAACCATCATAGTCTAGCCCACCCACCCCTATGGACTAGTGCCTCATAGCTTAGCCCTCCTGTGACCCTGATTACCCTTCCCACTCATCCTACCTCTCCCTTCAGTATCTCTATTCTCTCCATCTCTCAGTCTACCTCTTTTCTTGTACCTTTTGCCTCACCCACTCACAACCCCCTCCTCCCTACAGTCTACCCTCTCTACCTACAGTTTATCCCTCCCCCGCGGTCGGCCTCTATTCCTTATGCTCTCTCCTAACCCTTCCATTCCTCAACCTACTCCCACGGTCTCTCTGCTCTTGTCTACCACTAGCCCACTTCCCCTTACAGGCACTCCTGACAGTCTACACTCTCTCCCCTACAGTGTGCCCCTGCTCCCCCTACAATTTTCCCCCACTCTCCTCCTACAATCTACACCCAGCCAACAGTCCAGCCCTTACGGTCTGCCCCTTACAATCTACCAATCTCCCTATAGTGTACCCCCTACAGTCTACCCCTTATAGTCTACTAATCCCCCTACAATCTACCCCTTAGTCTACCAGTCCTCCTATAGTCTACCCCTTGGTCTACCAATCCCCCTACAGTAAACCCCTTAGTATACCAATCCCCTTACAGTGTATCCCTTACAGTCTACCAATCCCCCTACAAGTATACCCCTTACAGTCTACCCCATGCCCCTCCTACTCTACCTACAGTCTGCTCCCTATAGTCTATCCCTTACAATGTACCCGAACAGTCTACCCCTTAGCCTACCAATGCCCCTACATTCTACCAATCCCCTACAAGTGTCCTCCCTACAGTCTACCCCATTCCCCTCCTACAGTCTGCACCCTGCCTGTAGTGTACTCTGTACATTTTACCCCTTACAGTCTACCAATCACCCTACAGTCTACTCCCACTCGCCTTCTACAATTTACACCCTGACTATAGTGTACCTGCTACAGTCTACATGCCCCCTGCAGTCTACCCCTTACAGTCTACCTATCCCCCGAAGGTGTACAACCTACAGTCCGCCCCTTACAGTCCACCTACTCCCTACAATATAGCTCATAGTCTGACCCTTATAGACTACCAATCCCCCTAGTCTACACCTGCCTACAATGCACAGCCTACAGTCTACTTCCCTTAGTTTACTCCTTATCGTTAACCTTCCCCTACAGTTTTCACCCTGCTTAGAGTGTACAGCCCATTGGCTATTTCCTGCAATTTACCACTACAGTCTCCCCTCTCCCCTTCTACAGTCTAGCTCCTCCTCCCTCAACCTACACTCTACACAGTCTACCCCCATCCTCCCCTACAATCTACCTCTGCCCTACAGGGTAGTCTCCCAAGACGACTCATTAGAATCTACCCTGCACCCTACAGAATAACACCTACAGTCTACCCCACCTCTCCTACAGTGATGCCTCACTACAGTCTACCCACTAGAATCTAGCCCTCCAGAATCAGTTAATTTTAATATCACAGGCATATGTCCTGAAATTTGTTGTTATGTCGCTGCAGTGCATTCCATTGCAATAGTATATAATTAAATTAATAGTGCAAAAAAGGTGTAGTGAGGTCGTGTTCACGGGTTGAATGTCCATTCAGAAATCTGATAGTGGAGGGGGAAGAAGCTTTTACTGAATTGTTGAGTGTGTGCCTTCAGGCTCCTGTACCTCCTTGCTGATGGTAGCAATGAGAAGAGGGCATGTCCTGGTAATGGGGTTCTTGATTATACATTAATTATCTGGAAGAGGGGACTGAGTGTAGTGTATCTAAGTTTCCAGATGACACTATATTGAGTGGGAAAGCAAATTGTGCAGAAGATATGGAGAGTCTGCAGAGAGATATAGATGGGTGAAGTGAGTGGATAAGGGTCTGGCAGATGGAGTACAATGTTAGTAAATGTGAGGTCATCCACCTTGGAAGGAAAAATGAAAGAGCAGATTATTATTTAAATAGTAAAAAGTTGCAGCATGCTTCTGTGCAGAGGGACTTGGGAGGGCTTGTGCATTAATCACAAAAGGTTGGTTTGCAGGTACAGCAGACTATCAAGAAGAGAAATAGAATGTTGGCCTTCATTGCTGGAGGGATTGGATTTAAGAGCAGGGAGGTTATGCTGCAACTGTACAGGGTACTGGTGATGCTACACCTGGAGTACTGCGTGCAGATCTAGTCTCCTTACTTGAGGAAGGGTATACAGTATTGCCTTTGGAGGCGGTGCAGAGGAGGTTCACCAGGTTGAACACAGAGATGAGGAGGTTAGACTGTGAGGAGAGATAGAGTTGCCTGGGACTGTATGCACTGGAATTTACAAGAATGCAAGGAGATCTTATAGAAACATATAAAATTATGAATGGGATAGATAAGATAGAGGCAGGAAAGTTGTTTCCACTAGTAGGTGAGACTAGAACCAGAGGATTCAGGGCGCTAGATTTAGGACAGAGATGAGGAGAAACTGCTTTTCCCAGAGAGTGGGAAATTCTGTGGAATTCTCTGCCCAATTAAGTAGTGGAGGCTACCTCAATAAATATATTTAAGACGAGGTTGGATAGATTTTTTTGTATAGTAGTGGAATTAAGGGTTATGGGGAAGAGGCAGGTAGGTGGAGATGAGTCTGTGGCCAGATCAGCCACAATCTTATTGAATGGCGGAGCAGGCTCAATGGGCCTGATGGCCTACTTCTGCCCCTATTTCTTATGTTTTTATGATGGAACACTCTTTGAAGATGTCCTGGATGCTGGGGAGCCACCTGGCAGAGTACCTCCTACAATATACCCCTTTCCCTCCCTTATACCTTCCCCATGACAGTCTACCCTCTATTACAATCTGCACCTTCAGTACTACTGCCTAGCCCAGGGGTTGGCAACCCGCGGCTCTTTCATCTCTGTGCTGTGGCTCCCCGTGGTTTGTTAGTTTTTGAAATGTAATTCGAAATTTGAAGATTATGGTGATCTTGTACAATCTAAAAACGTTGTGGAGACCCCATTTCCTGGCACATCCGAACCGGCTCACAATTAGCCACAATTAGGGAGATAGCCTACGGGGGTTTGTGAGTACGTGTCTTTTGGAGCATCCGCGCCCACGGGGACGGGTTGAGGGAGGCCTTAAAGCAAGGCTGTTTAGTTCGAATAAAGTTACCTTTGACTGCAGTGTCTTTATTTTAGCGCTGCGTGTAGCACACCGCTACAACCTGTTTTTTATCGCTATTAATATACATCACCACTGCCAATGCCTGACACCCGCCAGTGTGCGCTTTCTTTTAATTCTTCGATCCAAGGTAGGCTAACTATGGAGTAACCTTCAACCCAACGTTTTTTTTTTTGGGAGTTCAAAATGTTTTTGTTGCATGCAGAAATGTAATTTCGTTTTCTCTGCAGGAGTTCATCAATTTCATAAATGCAACACATTATAGTTTGTTTATACATAGCATAAAGGCAAAAAAAAAACATTGTATGCAGTGTTATTTCATTTTAAATGCCAAACAGGTTTTGTGGCTCCCAGTGTTTTCTTTTCTGTGGGAAATGGGTCCATATTGGCTCTTTCAGTGGTAAACGTTGCCGACCCCTGATCTAGCCCTACCTTCACTATAGTCTACACTCCTCCCCCTTCACTACAGTCTGCACTCTTCCCCTTCTGTCTGCCCCTCAACACAGTCTACCTCTGTCCTACTTACTGTCTGCCCCTTCATGACAGTTTACCCCCTCCCACCCTCCCTTCACAAGTCTGCCCTCCCCTACAATCTGTTTCCCCATGACAGTCTACCCTCCTACAGCCCACACACTCTCCTGCAGTCTGTTCCTTCGTAACACATTACACCACCCTCACTGTTTTACCCCTTATGACAGTCTACCCCTCCCGCCGTGGTCCGTCCCCTCCTCTCACTGCAGCCCGCCATCGATCGGCCGCAGCCACTGCCAGGCCCGCATCGACCCGCTCGCGTGCGATTGCCGCTGTCTTTTTGCGACCCACGTGAGTCAGTGATGGCGGAGGCCGGAGAGCAGCGGTGCCGGGACCCAGGCCCCGAACTTGCCCGGCAGCTGGCCCTGCCCCTGCCCCTGCCCCGGGGCACCAAGGCCGGCAGCCGGGCCACGACTGCAGGTGTGTGCGCGGGGTCCGGGGAGACGCCGGCTGCCGGGGAGCGGGGCACCGTGACTGTGACGGATACCGGGACAGGGGTTGTTAGGAGATGTGAGGGACCCCGCGGATAACTGGACACCCGGACAGAGGGTGTGAGAAACCCCGATTACCGGGACAGGGGTTGTGAGGGACCCTCGATCAAGGGGCGTGAGGGAAATTTTGGATTCTAGGTTATGGGTATAAGGAAACCCCTGTATACCCGGACAGGGGTGAAGAGGGAACTCTTGAGTATCGGGACAGGGAGTGTGAGGAGCCCCTGGATACCTGGACAGGTGGTGTGTGGGGACCCCCGGGAACAGGGATAATGGGGTGTGTGGGAATTCCTGGATACTGGGTTAGGGGTGTGAGGGAACCCCGTCCCCCAGCTACCCAGTCAGGGGTTGTGATGTTACCCTGTGTACCCGGATATAGAGTGTGAGGAAACTCCGAAATACCGTGACTGGAGGTGTGTGCAGTCATGGATAGCTAGTTAGGGATGCAAGTGGATTACCTGATTACCAGGCAGGACACGAGAGAACCCATGGGTATCAGGATAAAAGTGTAAGGAGATACCCAAGTACCAGGACTAGATGGATAGGTGTGTGTGGGGAAACTCATCGGTACCAGGAAGGACCCCCTGATACCGGGACAGGGAATGTGAGGAGAACCCAAGGGTACCAGAACAGGGGGCATGAGGAGATTCCTAGATACTGGGACAGCATTGTGAGGGAATCCCCTGGATACTGGGACAGAGGGTTTGAGTGGACCCTCTTGTGCTAGGACCCCTGTGTTGGAGGGGTGACAGCAGCCCTTCCAACTCAGGGACAGCACAGTCGGGGTGACGAGTCCATCAGGTATTGGGGCAGATTGGGAGCAGCGTGTGGCAGCAGCTCTGCAGATGGTGGGAACACTGTGGTAGATTGTCAGAATCTTTTCTCCACCGAAGTGAGTCTAAAACCAAAGGACACAGGTTTCAGCTGAAAAGAGAGTACCGGTAATTTCAAAGAGATCTGGGTGGTAGGTTTTTTCAATCAGTGGTTATCTGGAACAAGGTGGTAGATAGATATATATATATATATTTTATTTATTCCCTGGAGCGTAGAAGAATGAGGGGAGACTTGATAGAAGTGTATAAAATTATGATGGGTATAGATAGAGTGAATGCAAGCAGGCTTTTTCCACTGAGGCTAGGGGAGAATACCAGAGGACATGGGTTAAGGGTGAAGGGGGAAAAGTTTAAAGGGAACATTAGGGGTGGGCTTCTTCACACAGAGAGTGGCGGGAGTGTGGAATGAGCTGCCAGATGAAGTGGTAAATGCGGGCTCACTTTTAACATTTAAGGAAAAACTTGGACAGGTACATGGATGAGAGGCGTATGGAGGGATGTGGTCCAGGTACAGGTCAGTGGGACTAGGCAGAAAAATGGTTCAGCAGAGCCAAGAAGGGCCAAAAGGCCTGTTTCTGTGCTGTAATGTTCTATGGTTCTATGTGGATACAATTGCAATTTTTAAAGACATTTGGACAAGTTAAACCAAGATTGGTGTAGATCATGGGGTTAGTGTACATGGGCAATGTGGTCAGCAGTGTGATACTGCACAGATACTGGAGCACCTCAGGTACTGGGACAAACAGGGAAAATGCAGAATGGGTTCAGTGTTTTGCTGTAGACTCTCACTTAGGTAGTGGTTTGTTTAGCTGTTCAGTGTTCGGCAGTTTTGACCTGTTTGGATAAACTTTAGGTAGGGTAGCTGTTAGTGTAACACCTTACAGCGCAAGTGATTGGGGTTTAATTCCCACGACTGTCTGTAAGGAGTTTGTATTTTCTACATGGGAGATCAGAGGCCAGACCATCTGAAACCATATAAAAAATCTAGGATGCCTAAGACTTTTGCACTGTACATCAAAACATAGTGAAACACACTGTGTCAAATCAAATGACTTCCATTCGTCCTCCTTGTGATAAATTAAGCTTTTAATATCAAATATGAGCAAATGGGATGAGCTTAGTTGGGAATCTTGGTTGGCATGGGCCAGTTGGGCCGACAGGCCTGTTTCCATACTGTATGACTCTATGAGCAGAGTAATATTTCCAGTCATTTGGTAATTAGTTAAATTCATATAGTGCCTTTCATAACCTCAAAGCGCACTTCAAACCTTGAAGTGCATTACAAGTTCTGGTACAATAGGAATAAAATGTGGCCAATTTAGAGAAGTAAGCTCCAACAGTGGTGTAATAATGTCCAATTGTTCACAATGACAGGGAAGGAGGTCTCCTGCTATTCCCTGAATAAATGAAAAACTTATGGAAGGCTATTACTGTCATTAGTAGAATGCATTAAGCCGTTGAAGATTTGAGTAAAATGGAGTGAGCTCAGGCTTTTCTTTTTGAAGCGAAGGAAGATGAAATGTGTCTAGGTGGAAGAGTACAAGATGATAAGAGACATAGATTGTATGGATGGCCAGAGACTTTTTCCCCAAGGCAGAAATGTAATATGAGGTGGCATATTTTAAGGTAGTTGGAGGAAAGTATGGGGGGGGGGGGGGATGTCAGAGGTAAATTTTTTTACACGGAGTGATGGTTATGTGGAACACACTGCCAGTGTAGTGGTAGAGGCTGATACATTAAGGACATTTAAGACACTTTTAGATAGGTACATGGATGATAAAAAAAATGGAGGGCTATGTAAGAGGGAAGGGTTAGATTGATCTTAGAGAAGGTTATAATGTCAGATCAGCATTTTGGGCCAAAAAGCCTGTACTGTGCTGTAGTGTACTATGCAGAAGTCTTTATATAGCTGGGGTGCTTAAGACTTTTGCACATTACTATATTTGTCAACTTGGAGCAGAACGCGAGTTTGTAAATCTGATGAGAGCAAAGGATGTTGGGAATGGCGAGGGATCAGCGCCTGGGAGAGGTGTGGGGTAGGTGGCAGAGAAGGAGTACCAGGGGTAGTGGGGGTGGTGCGGATGCAGACATAACCAGCCCTGAGATACAAGACAAGTTCATTTAGTTCCAACTGGTTTATTGATCATTACAAAATGTGTCTCTGGTGCTTCCCACTCCATTTTCTCTCCCTTATCCTTTCCCCAATGATGATTCCCCTCTCCCTGCCCCCTTCCCACTCTCAGTCCACAGTAGAGACTCGTGTCAGAATCAGGTTTATCAGCAGTCACATATGTCATGAAATTTGCTTGGGCAGCAGTACAGTGCAATACATAAAATTACTACACTATTGTGCAAAAGTAATTAGGCACTCTATGCATGCCTAAGATTTTTGCACAGTACAGTATCAAGTCAAGTCAACTTTTATTGTCATTTCAACCATAACTGCTGGTACAGTACATAGTAAAAATGAGACAACGTTTTTCAGGACCATGGTTTATATGACACAGTACAAAAATTAGACTGAACTATGTAATAAAAAAAACACAGAGAAAGCTATACTAGACTACAGGCCTACACTGGACTACATAAAGTGTACAAAAACAGTGCAGGCATTACAATAAGTAATAAACAGGACAGTAGGGCAAGATGTCAGTCCAGGCTTCAGATATTGAGGAGTCTGATAGCTTGGGGGAAGAAATTGTTACATAGTCTGGTCGTAAGAGCCCGAATGCTTTGGAGCCTTTTCCCAGATGGCAGGATGGGTGCATGGGGTCCTTCATAATGCTGTTTGCTTTGTGGATGCAGCGTGTGGTGTAAATGTCCGTGATGGGGGGAAGAGAGACCCCGATGATCTTCTCAGCTGACCTCACTATCCGCTGCAGGGTCTTGCGATCCGAGATGGTACAATTTCCGAACCAGGCAGTGATGCAGCTGCTCAGGACGCTCTCAATACAGCCCCTGCAGAATGTGATGAGGATGGGGGGTGGGAGATAGACTTTCCTCAGCCTTTGCAAAAATGTATTGTATGTATTGAAGAAGGTGCTTTCAAGAAGAAAGAATATATACACACAAGGACTTTCATGACTGCAGTATGTATCAAAGGACTTTGTAACCAGTGAAGTCCATTTGCAGACCCTTACTTTGTGGAAACTATCTCATCAGTGCAGAGTTGGCCAGGGGACTGGGGAGAACTCCCCACTTTTTGAAGCAGTACTATTTTTTTAAAATATACTCTGTAGAAGATAAACAAGATTTACCTTTCTTCTAAGAGATGACCCTCTAACAATGCAGTCCACCATCTGTACTTCACTGGAGAAGAGAATCTAAAACGTGTGCACTGAGACCTGAAAATTGAGATTAGAAACCAGAACCTTTGCAGAAAAAATGAACTGACATTTACCTATAACTTCAGCATGGTTTGTAAAAGTACAAAGTACCAGAGAATTAATGTACAATTAATAAGTTAATGACAGTGCTTGGCAAACAATAGTTTATTGAGGATGTAATAATGGGATAGATAAACTACTGAATGTCATTTATCAATTTTAAACAATCGATAAGTGTCAGTGAGCCTTTAATCAGAGGTAGAAACATTACTGGAGTATATTGTAAGTATATTTATGTACATTTAGAAACTCAGTGGTTGATCAAGGATAGATGGTACGCTTTGTATTGGGAGAAATTTTGTCTCACTAATTTCATTGATTTTTTTTTGCGATCATAACTAGGAATATTGATGAAGGAAGAGCAATAGATGTCCATATGCTCTTTAGTAAGACACTTGACAAGATCTTGTCTGGAAGGTTAAGGCACAGGGTCTAAGGCATGCTGGCTAATTGAAGGGTGACATGGTAATGTAGAGGTTAGCATCATCCTATTACATCACAGATCGGGGTTCTGTTCTGCTGCTGTCTCTAAGGAGTCTGTACATTCTCCCTATGACCACGTAGGTTTCCTCTGCCTGCTCTGGTTTCTTCCCACATTACAATGATGTATGGATTAGTGTTAGCTGTGGGCATGCTGTGTTGATGCCAGAAGCATGGCAACAACTTGCCGTCTGCCCAGCAGCTGATTTGATTTGACACAAACAGTGCATTTCACTATGTTTTGGTGTACAGTACAGTGCAAAAGTCTTGGGCATCCTAGAGTTTTTATATGGTTTCAGATGGTCTGGCCTCTGATCTCAACATCATCGAGGTTGTCTGGGATTACCTGGAGAGACAGAAGCAACTGAGACAGCTGAAGTCTGCAGAAGAACTGTGGCAAGTTCTCTAAGATGATTGGAAAAACCTACCAGCTGATTTTCTTACAAAATTGCAAGATAGTATACCTAAAAGAATTGATGCAGTTTTGAAGGCAAAGGGAGGTCACACCAAATATTGATTTGATTTATTTTTTTTTACTATTCACTGTTCTTTATGGTATATTTTATGATATTTAGAAACTTCATTATTTTTGGAAACATCTTCATTTTACAGATTATTTTTGCACAGCACTGTACATGAGAAGAATAAAACTAATCTTTATCTTTGGAATTGAATCCATAATTTGGTTTAGTGATAAGAGAATATAAAATATCCAGACATAATATTGCAGCTTTACCAACAATTAATATTAGACCGCGCTTGGAGTATTGTAAACACAAGAGATTCTGCAGATGATGGAAATGCAGAGCAACACACAAAATGCTAGAGGAACTTAACGAATGCAGCAGCATCTGTGGTGGGGGGGAGGGGAGGGAATAAATAGTCGATTTTTCGGTCCAAGAACCTTAATCTTGAAGTATTGTGTATAGTTTTGGTTGGTGCTATGGAGTTGCTGAGGAAGTTCACCAGAATGTTGCCTGGATTAGAGGGCTTTAGTTATGAGGAGAGATTAGATGGGCTAGGGCAGGCATGGGCAAACTACGGCCCGCGGGCCATATGCGGCCCGTTAAGCTTTTTAATCCGGTCCGCAGAACTTGATGAAATTATATTAATAAACCTTGTTAACGTTTTTTCCCCGCAATTCTGGCGTTTTCCCAATAGATGACGCACAGTATATACATTTGTGGCGACCCATTTCCTGACACATCCGAACCGGCTCACAATTAGCCAGCGTTCCGGCTACGGGAGATAGCCTGCGGGGATTTGCGAGCACGGAGCTTTGGTGCCTCTGCGCAGGTGGGGCAGGTTGAGGGAGGCTTAAAAGTGAGGCTGGGGATTTCGAATAAAGTTTTTTTCTTCAACTACAGTTACCGAGTCCATGTCGTAATTTTAGCGCTGCATGTAGCACACCGCTACACATTGACCTTTGTTGAGGTGCAGCGTATTACTCCACATTTGCGCTTTACTCTTTGTTCGGCTCGACCTATTTGTGTGAACAGGCGTTCAGCGTCACGAACATCAACAAAGCCAGCCAAAGATCCAAGTTAACTGACCAACACCTCAGATCCATCCTGAGAATCGCCACAACAAAACTAAATCCAGACTTTGATGCGCTGGCTAAAAAGGGAGACCAACAACACTGTTCCCACTGAAATTAAAAATAAGTTTCTTCGTTGTGTTATGTAAAAAATGCATTTGAAAATATTTTTTTCAATAAGCCTTACATGTTACATGTCATTTCTGTTAAGTGATGGACATGAGTAGTGCGCAGGTGCACGTACGTTCTCAAAATAAAAAATGCGCTCCAGATCAAATAACGCGCTCCGAATACTGGCTGGTCGTTGTTGAGTTTTGGCACAGGGAACAATTGAATAAGAAGGAGCAGGACAAGTAGACCTGCATCTCCTACCGTCTTTGAAATAAAGACAGTCAGGAGGAGAGGGATGATGATAATATCTTGAAGGATAACAGAATTTTCAGTGCTTTAAAATAATAACTGTTACTATTAAAAAAAGCTGTATTTTATTCATTTAATTTTCAGTGTTTTAAAAGTCATTTCAATAAATAGCTAAATACCATGGGACTTCAAAGACAGATATTTTGTTGTAATCCATTTGTTCATTTTCAATTGAAATTAAAGCACATGTTTTCTACATATCCCATGATATTTTATTTTCTCTTATGAGGTGTATTACCAAAACACTCCGTCCATCTGCTCCTGGTCTGGCCCCCCTGTCAAATTTTAGAACCCTTTGTGGCCCTCAAGTCAAAAAGTTTGCCCACCCCTGGGCTAGGGTGACCTGATGGAGGTACATAAGCTTAAATAGATGGGGTAGGTAGTCAGATGTTTTTTCCATGATAGGAAGATCAAAATCAAGAGGGCATAGATTTAAGAGAGGAAGAAGTTTTAAAGGAGATTCTGGGGCTCCTAGGCGCGACTCGAGTAGCAGCAGTACTCTCAATAGATACGATAAAATATTCCCATTTCAGACTGTTACAGCTAAAATGCACAACTGCTTGCAAGGTCAGTACAGTCAACAAAGGTGCCTTAATGTGGATAAATGAATTATTGTTGCTTAAAACCAATGGAAATAACACTGATTGTGGTTGAAAGCACCCACATAGGACACCTCGGAGGAAGCGCGGGTGTAGAGCGGGGTTAAATGTGTTTAAGGAAACAGGGTTTTAAACTCCCTATTCCGACTATCTTGCTGGCAAATGTGCAGTCTCTGGTGAATAAAATTGATGATCTCAGAGCCAGGGTGCTGAATCAGAGGGACATTAGGACCGTGTGTGTTTCACAGAATCCTGTACTGGCTGCAGTGATTCAGATGGGTTTACTGTACGCCGCCAGGATAGATCTCTCAAAGTCTCTCAAAGGCAGAGGTGGAGGAGTATGCCTCATGATCAACTCTTCTTGGTGCACAAATATATCAGTGCTGTCCCAATTCTGCTCACCAGACCTAGAATATCTAGCAGTAAAGTGCTGTCCTTTTTACCTACCTCTGGAGTTTTCTGGGGTCATTTTGGTGGCAGTTTACATTTCAGCTCAGGCCAATGCCAAGCATGATTTAGATGATCCGAGCAATGGGATCAACATGCATGAAACAGTGCACCCTGATGACTTCACCATCGTTTTGGGAGATTTTAACCAGGCCAGTCTGGAAAAAATCACTGAGCAACTACCATCAACAGATCACTTGCAATAACAGAGGAAACAACACACATGACCATTGCTACAGCACCATCAAGAATGCCTACCGTGCTATTCCATGTCCTCACTTTGGGAAGTCTGATCACCTGGCTGTACTTCTACTCCCTGACTATAGGCAGAGACTGAAGCCTGCAGCACCAGCAGTGACAACCAAGAAGGTTTGGACAAGGGAAGCACAGGAGCGCCTACAGGACTGCTTTGAGTCGGTGGACTGGAATGTATTCAGGGATTCATCTTCAAACATGGATGAGTATGCTGCAGTTGTTACGGACTTCATTAAAACCTGTGTGGATGAGTGTGTGCCTACAAAGACTTATTGTACATTCCCAAATCAAAAGCCATGGATGAACCAGGAGGTACGTTGTCTGCTGAAGACCAGACCTGTGGCATTCAAGTGTGGTGACCCAGGCCTGTACCAGAAAACCAGGTTTGATTTGTGAAGGGCTATTTCAAGGGCGAAGAGACAATTTCGAACGATGTCGGAGGCAACATCGGATGCACAGCAACTCTGGCAGGGTCTGGAAGACTACTCCCTACAAAGTGAAACCCAATAGCATGAATGGCAGCGATGCTTCACCACCAGATGAACTCGGTGTCCTCTATGCTTGCTTTGAAAGGGAGAACACAGCTACAGCTGTGAAGATCCCTGCTGCACCTGATGACCCTGTGATTTCCGTCTCAGAGGCCAATGTTACCCTGTCTTTAAAGAGAGTGAACCTTGCAAGGAGGAAGGTCCTGACGGAGTTCCTGGTGAGGCTTTGAAAACCTGTGCCAACCAACTAGTGCGAGTACTGAAGGACATTTTCAATCTCTCACTGCTACGGGCAGAAGTTCCCACTTGCTTCAAAAAGGCAACAATTATACCAGTGCCAAAGAAGAATAATGTGAGCTGCCTTAATGACTATCACTCAGTAACACTCACATTGGCAGTGATGAAATGCTTTTGAGAGGTTGGTCATGACTACACTGATCTCCTGCCTCAGCAAGGACCTGGACCCATTGCAATTTGTCTATTGCCACAATAGATCAACGGCTATCTCAATCTCAATGGCTCTCCACGTGCCTTTTGACCAGCTGGACAACTCAACACCTATGTTAGAATGTTGTTCATCAACTTTAGCTCAGCATTTAATACCGTCGTTTGCACAATCCTGATTGAGAAGTTGCCGAACCTGGGTCTCTGTACCTCCCTCTGCAAATGGATCTCTGACTTCCTAACTGATAGTGCACAATCTGTGCGGATTGGTGGTAACATACCCTCCTCGTTGACGATCAACACTGGCGCTCCTCAGGGGTGTGTGCTTAGCCCACTGCTCTACTCTCTGTATACACATGACTGTTTGTCTAGGCACAGCTCAAATACCATCTATAAATTTGCTGATGATATTGCCATTGTTAGTAGAATCTCAGGTGGTGACGAGAGGGAGCACAGGAGTGAGATATGCCAACTAGTGGAGTGGTGCCACAGTAACAACCTGGCACTTAACATCAGTAAGACGAAAGAGCTGATTGTGGACTTCAGGAAGGGTAAGACGAAGGAGCATGTACCAATCCTCAGAGGGATCAGAAGTGGAGAGAGTGAGCAGCTTCAAGTTCCTGGGTGTGAAGATCTCTGAGGATCTAACCTGGTCCCAACACATCGATGTAGTTATAAAGAAGGCAAGAGAGCGACTATACTTCATCAGGAGTTTGAAGATATTTTGCATGTCAACAAATACACTCAAAAACTTCTATAGTTGTACCATGGAGAGCACTCTGACAGGCTGCATCACTGTCTGGTATGGAGGGAGGGGGCTACTGCACAGGACCAAAAGAAGCTGCAGAGGGTTGTAAATCTAGTCAGCTCCATCTTGGGTACTAGCTTACAAAGTAGCCAGGACATCTTCAGGGAGCGGTGTCTCAGAAAGGCAGCATCCATTATTAAGGACCTCCAGCACCCAGGACATGCCCTTTCCTCACTGTTACACAGGTAGGAAGTACAGAAGCCTGAAGCCACACACTCGGCGATTCAGGAACAGCTTCTTCCCCTCTGCCATCCGGTTCCTGAATGGACATTCAACCCTTAGACACCACCTCACTTTTTAAAAAAATATACAGTATTTCTGTTTTTTTTGCACATTTTAAATCTATTCAATATATTTATACTGTAATTGATTTACTTGTTTATTATTATTACTTTTATTTTATTATTTTTTTCTCTTCTGTGTTACGTATTGCATTGAACTGCTGCTGCTGAGTTAACAAATTTCATGTCACATGCCGGTGGTAATAAACCTGATTCTGATTTGAGGGGAAAGTTTTATTTTACACAGAGACCGGTGGCAATCTGGAATTTGATGCTAGAAGAGGTGATAGCTTCTGATGCAATCGCTATATAGGATGTTATAGTGGGAGACAGAATAGAAGGATGTCCCTTTAGAAAAGAGATGAGATATTTCTTTATGCAGATTGTGGTGAATCAGTGGAATTCTTTTCGCCAGAAGGCTGTGGAGGCCCAGTCATTGGATATATTTAAAGTAGACGCTTTTGATTCATCAGGGCATCAAAGGTAACGGAGAAGTCAGGAGAATGGGGTTGAAGGGGATAATAAATCATCCATGATGGAAAGGTGGAGCAGACTTGACAAGCTGAATGACCTAATTCTGCTCCTATGTCTTATGGTCCATATTTAAGAGATATTCAGATAGATACTTGAAGGATATGAATCTGATGTGGACTGTGGGGTAAGTGTAGATGAGCAACAATGTCAACATGAAGACGGTGGACATATTTTTGTGCTGTGCAACTTCATAAAACTCTTTGAAGTTGTTAATAAAATATCACAAGGTTGATCATAATGAAGCAGGCTGAAGAAGATTGCCCAGAGCACAGATAATTGGATGAAATGGTGCAGTTTCAAGTTAGAATTTTGACACAGGTGAGCTGATATAGAAATCCATGCTGGGTCCTTCGCGGTTTTTTTATCTGTTACCTTAATGTGATGTTTGCTGGTGATACAAAGCTAGGTGGAACAGTGAGCTGTGAGGAGAGGTAGTTAGATAAGTGGGTAGGTGGTGATAGATTAATGTAGATAAAATCTGCTGCTGTTCACATTGATAGGAAAAGATAGCAAACAGTATTTTCAATTGGTGAAAAACTAATAAATACTGGTATAGGAGGGGATCTTGATGTATTGGTTATAAAACACATAATATACCAGGTATGGAAAGCAGTTGCAGTTTGGAAGGAAAAGGTCATATAAGAATATGTTGGATGAATAGATAATTGTACAAGGCCAGTTGTGAATATGCTTGTGTAAAGTGTTGATCTCTCTTGTCATGATATAAAGAAAAATAAGATTTAAAAAAAAGCTTTATTTGTCACATGTACGTTGAAACATACAGTAAAATGTGTCATTTGCATCAATGGCCAACACAGTCTGAGGATGGGCTGGCTAGCATTGCCTACAACTTACTGACGCTAACCCGTGCATCTTTAGGAGTGTTGGAGGAAACTGGAACACCTAGAGAAAACCCACAAGGTCACAGGGAGAAATACAAACTCCCGGACAATAACGAGAATTGAATCCAATCCCAATTAAAATGTAGTTCTTGTATCTTGATTTATGAGATGTGAACTATGAAAGTAGAATGAATCCCCACAAATGTTTGAGTTTAGAAGAATGAGAATCATCCAGGTTAAACACAAGATTCTTAGTGATTGCTTGGGTATATCATAAAAGGCAATATTCTCAGGCTAGAGAATTTAGATCCAGAGCAATATTTGAATGGTCCAAAATGACTGATGGATGATGGGTGGAGATATGTCTTTACCAAAAGAGGTGTAAGGTGCTCCTTCCCTCCACTAGCCTGCAGGTCACCCTTGGGCAAGGTCTAGCACCTGCTTAGCTCCCCCGATCAGAGCCATAGGAGCAGGTGGTAGATGGTTGTATGAGCATCTGGTGCATATCACAAGTCCTGGTTATGCCACCACTGACACCAGGCAGACTATCTCTGAAGAGTATTGATCATGGCTGGGGTCACCCGTCTTGTAAAGACACAGCCCAGAAAAGGGCAATGGCAAACCACTTCTGTCAAAAAGTTGCCAAGAACAATCATGGTCAATAGATCATGATCACCAACATCATATGACACAGCACATAATGATGATAAAATGACCGATGTAAGGAATACTTTCCCCTCAAGGTGTGAATTCTCAACCCAGAGAGCTGTGCGTGCCTTAGATCAAGAGATATTTGGGCACTTAGAGAATTAAGGGTTTTGGCGCTTTAGTAGAGTGTGGTGTAGAATCAGCTGTTATCTCTTTGAAGGATTGTATGGCCAATTGTTCCTATTGTTCAAACCCATCTGAAAATCAACTGGTCAGACTAGAAATAAAATCTCAGAAAAATTATTTGGTACCTACTTGGTGCTTGGTCCAGTCCAATCTTGGCCTATCAGTTGCGAGGGGAGTACATCTCCATATCTCACAGTATCTCATTGCTGAGCTCCAGACAGAATTCAGTTGCGGATTGTGCAGTTTCCTTGTTGGGAAGGTGGGGTCTGCAGCCACGTGCAGAGGCTTTTGCAATATCGCGGGTTTATCTGTAGACTGCACAGCCAACTCACCTTTCAAACCTATTGGGAAAATCTTGTCCTGCCAGCTACATCATGCAGCAAATACAGTCATCTGTCAAAGTTGTCATTGGCTTGAAATATTATTAATGTTAGCAATGATCAGAAATAATACAATGACCAAAAGTTATTACATTTAAAAATTATGGGATTCAACAAAAACCATGTACTGTTGACAATTAGTACTCCATGTTGAAGTTACTTCATGATGAGTAGGGTATTAGAATTGAGTCATGAATGTAGTCCGTTTTTTCCTTTGGTAACATGTGAGTTCCAAAGTTACAGCTGACTTGCGTGTAATTTGGGGGCATCTTGCTGCCCGTTACATGTGCTGGTGTTTAGGGCAGCGATGAAGCTCCTCCATTTCTCTCTGTCCTGAACCACTCAGATGGATTCTTTGTTGCTGTTTCTGTGACAATTTTGTTTGACCAGTCAAGATTGTTAGCCCTGAGCTGAAATCCCAAACCTGGGGGACCGAATGACCACTCTTGGTCAGGCCTCTACCCTTTGACCTGTTTGGCATGGGTGACCCTACCAAGAGCCAGAGCAAAGCTAAAGCCTTGACTCTAGCCAGGACATCTCTCTGGCAATTGAGACATGCAAGCCTGCAAGCCATGACAAGGTTGTGGACTTCTTGGAGATATTTGGGGCAAGGTTGACAGTTATATATGATCTTTCCCTACAAAATACCAGCTATTATCTGTGTTATTTAGTTCTCACTGAATCAGTACTGAAACATTAATTTAGAGCAACTGATTCAGATTTTGTTTCATTGTTCCACACAAGTTTGTCCGCCTTCATCTAACCCCACCTTCAGTTTCTTTTACTCCTTTCTTTCTCATGTGCTTATTTAGTTTTTCTTAAAAATGCCTCTATGGTATTATTCTTAACCTCTCCATATTAAGGGATTGGACACGCTGGAGGAAGGAAGCATGTTCCCGCTGATGGGTGAATCCAGAACTAGAGGCCACAGTTTAAGAATAAGGGGTAGGCCATTTAGAACAGAGATGCAGAAAAACTTTTTCACCCAGAGAGTGGTGGATATGTGGAATGCTCTGCCCCAGAAGGCGGTGGAGGCCAAGTCTCTGGATGTATTCAAGAGAGAGTTACATAGAGCTGTTATAGATAGCGGGGTCAAGGGATATGGGGAGAGGGCAGGAATGGGGTACTGATTGTGTATGATCAGCCATGATCACAGTGAATGGCGGTGCTGGCTAGAAGGGCCGAATGGCCTACTCCTGCACCTACTGTCTATTGTCATATGATAACAAGTTCCATATTCTCCTCACCCGTTGGTTAAGGACGTTTCTCTGAATTCCCGAATGGCTTTATTAGAGATTGAAGTTTCTCTCTGTCGAGTTGTGAAACAGACCAGGGATAGCGTCTGCTGCTGAGGCCCAGATGTTTTAGACCAAAGGACCATAAGTCAGTCACAGGAGCAGTATTAGGTCATTCAGCCATTTGAATCTGGTCTGCCAATTGATCATGGCTTATTAATTTCCCCTCTCAACACCATTCTCCTATCTGCTCCCCGTAACTTTTGACCCCTTATTAATCAAGACCTATCAACATGTGCTTTAAATATGATGAGGCCACTCTCAGGTGGAGGAAAAGCACTTCACATCCTGTCTGCATTGCCTCCAAGCTGACAGCATGAACATTGATTTCTCTAGATTCCAGTAATTTCTGTCCCCTTGCCTTCTCTCTTTCTTTCGTTCCCCATTCTAATTCTTCTCTCACTCTCCTTCCCCTCACCTGCCTATCACCACCTGCATGTGACCTTTCCTCTTTCCCTTTCTCCCATGGTCCAGTATTCTCCCCATCAGATTCCTTCTTCCGCCTTTGACCTCTTCTATTTATCACTTCCCAGCTTTTCCACTCTAGCTCCTCCACCCTTCAATTTTTCCACTCTCCGGGTCTTGCCTCTCATCTGTCAGATTACACTCCTTTCCCTCTCCTCACCTTCTTATTCTGGCTTCTTCCCTTTCCTCTACAGTCCTGATGAATATTCTTAAAAGATTCTTCAGAGAGAGTGTTTTGTGTGTATTTCTGATTGCCTCGTTTCTAGAAGGATGTGGAAGCTTTGGAAAAGGTGCGGGAGAGGTTTCAGAATTCAAAGTAAATTGATTATTTAAGTAGGTATATGTCACCATGTATAACCTGAGATTTTATGTGGACATTTACAGTAGATATGAAGAAACACAATGGAATCAATGAAAAACTACACACAAAGACTGACAAACAACCAACGTGCAAAAGACAAACTCCAATTACTAGAAAACCAAATAATAATAATAAATAGTAATGAATACTATTGAGAATATCAATTGTAGAGTCCTTGAAAGTGACTTCATAGGTTGTGGAATCAGTTCAGTGCTGAGGTGTGAAGTTATCCATGCTGGTTCAGGAGCCTGATCATTGTAGAGTATTTACTGTTCCTGGACCTGGTGGTGTGGGTCCTAAGGCTTCTGTGCCTTCTTCCTGATGATAGCAGCAAGAAGAGAGCATAGACTGAATGGTCTTCTTTGATGATGGATACTGCTTTTTTTGTGGCAGCGCTCCTTGTAGATATGCCCAGCAGTGAGGAGGGCTTTTCCTCTGGTGAGCAAGGCTGTATCCACCACTTTTTTTTAGTCTTTTCTGTTCTTGGGCATTGGTGTTTCCATATCAGGCGGTGATGCAGCCGGTCAGGATACTCTCCACCGTGCATTTGTTGAGTTTGTCAGAGCTTTAGATGACATGCTGAACCTGTGCAAGCTCGAAGAAAGACGTGCCTTCTTTGTAATGACTTATGTGTGCTGGTCCCAGGATGAATCATCTGACATGCTAATGCCAAGGAATGTAAAGTTACTTACCCCTTTCCATTTCTGATCCCTCGATGAGGACTGACACTGGTTTCCTCCTCCTCTAGTCAATAATCAGACTTTGGTTTTGCTGATGGTGAGAGGTGGTTGCTGTGGCACCACTCAACCAGGTTTTCAGTCTTCCTCCCAAAAGCTGACTCGCCATCACCTCTGATTCGGCCAACACCAGTGGTGTCAGCAAATTTGAATATGGCATTGGAGCGGTACCTAGCCTTCTGGTCATAAGTATGAAGTGAGGAGACACCACATTCTTGTGTACTGATGGTGATTGTGGAGGAGATGTTGTTGCAGCCCAAACTGACTGGGGTCTGCAAGTAAGGAAATCAAAGATCCAGTTGCACAAGGAGCTATTGAGGCCCAGGTCTTGGGACTTATTTGGTTTTGAGGGGATGGTAGTGTTTGAGATTTGCCAGGGTATTGCCTGGATTAGAGGGTACAATTTAAAAGGAGAGGTTGGACAAACCTGGATTGCTTTCTGTGGAGTATTGGAGGCTGAGGAGACCTGACAAATTTGAGAGGCATAGACAGGGTTGGCAGGTAAAATCTTTTCCTAGACCTGTCACTCTAGACAACTTTAAGGTGAGGGGAGAATGTTTAAGAGGGATGTGCTGCATGTTTTTTTTATATATGCAGAGAGTGGTGGGTACCTAGAACAGACTGCAGAAGCAGATATAACAGTTTTTATTGAGGCCTTCTGACGGTCACATAAATATACTGGGTATAGAGGGATATGGATCAGGTGTAGGCTGAGGAGATTTATTTTAATTTGGCATCATGTTCAGCACAGTCACTGTTGGCTGAAGGGCCTGCCCTGTCAGCTGAGAACGCTGGCATAAATGGTGGAAAGAATATACTGCCCATCCATCATCTGCTCGGTCAAGCAGCTCCTGCCCCACCTGTGGCAGAGTCTGCACATCCCACACTGACCTCATTAGCCACTTAAGAAGCCAGAAAGCCAGTGCAGAAGAAAGTAATCCTGACCCCGCGGGACTGCCTAATCAAAAATTAGTGATTGTCTTATTATCTATGACCTCATTCTCATGGAAACATTTATTATTGGTCCATCCCATAAAACCTATTGATTTTCCTGAAGATTTCTATCACGCTTGCCTCTGCTTTCTCTTCTGTGGAGACTGTTCATCTTTCCTGATTTAATGAAAGGTCATCAACCTGATACTGTTTCTCTACTGACCTGCCAAGTATTTCCAACAATTCTTTTTTGTTAAGTACATCCTTTCTCTACTGTTATTGCACTTTGTTTGTGTTGTGGCCAGAGCTTTTATAGCCTTTCCTTAACGAGGCCAAAATTATTAGAACATAGAACATCAAACAATCCGGTACATACAGGCCCTTCGGCCCACAATGTTGTACTGACTTTTTAACTTACTCAAAGGTTTATTCATTTATTTATTGAGGTGCAGCACAGAATAGGCCCTTTGAGCCACGCAGCCCACGATCCCCCAATTTAACCCTAGCCTAATCATGGGACAATTAATAATGACCAATTAACCTACCAGCTGGTAGGTCTTTGGACTGTGGGAGGAAACTGGAACACCCAGAGGAAACCCATGAGTCACGGGGAGAATGTACAAACTTCTTACGGGCAGTAGCGGGAATCGAACCTGGGTCGCCTGTACTGTAAAGCTACCACTACGCTACCGTGCCACCCATCAATCTAACCCTACCCTCCTACTCAACCATCTATTTTTCCATCATCATCTATGTGTCTACCAGAGAGATTCTTAAAAACCGCTAATGTATCTGCCTCCACCACCACCCCTGGCAGGGATTCCACACACTCTTTCCCCCAATCACCTTAAACTTATAAGCCCTTATATTTGCCGCATTAGCCGTGGGAAAAAGTTTCTGGCTGTCCACTCCATCTGTGCCTCTTATCTTGTACACCTCTGATCCTCCTTTGTTCCAAAGAGAAAAGCTCTAGCTCGCTCGACTTATCTTCATAAGACACATCTTCTAGTCCAAGCAGCAACCTAGTAAATCTCTTCTGCATCCTCTCTAAAGTTTCCACATCCTTCCAATATTGAAGTGACCAGAACTGAACATAAGTGTGGGCCTAACCAGGGTCTTATAGAACTGTAACATCACCTCATGGCTCTTGAACTCAATCCCCCAACTAATGAAGGTTACACCGTACGCCTTAACCATTGTCCTCTTGTAGCTTTTTCCAGATTTCATACATTGAATGCAACTTTCCCAATCCACCATCACTTTTGGTTTTATTGTGGATTTTGACCTTTCTCTCTTCCCCAGCTGAGTGGCTGAAGCTACAGCTTCTGAGCCTGCAGGGTGCTGGCTCAGGTCTGACGGTGGGGCCAGAGCACACCGTCTTGAACACTGAGGGCTGCTGAATTCTCACAGAGGTGGTGGGTTATTGAAACAAGGCTTTGTCCGCCTCCTCAGGTCTGACGGTGGGGCCAGAGCACACCGTCTTGAACACTTGAGGGCTGCTGAATTCTCACAGAGGTGGTGAGTTACTGAACTGTCTGCCTCCTCAGGTCTGCATAAAGGAGACTGCATGGCAATGCTTGGAAGAGGCCCAGTAGATGGGGAAGGAGTGAGGGAAGGAAGTCATTTGTGACACTTGTTCGATTTGCCAAGTGCAAATTGACAAGTGTCCATTTATTTATAATAGGAAAGAACATAAATAATATGATTTTCAATGTGCTATTATTGGTAACACTTGGTGAGATTACCCCATAGAACTTAGCCCAGCTTCTCAGTGTTCTGGCGAACAAGCTGAGTACACTTTGTTCCATACCCCTGAACATCTCATCTTCCTCTTGATCCAGTTGCACATCAGGCTCCTTTCTCAACTGACTTTTAAAAAAAAACTTTGGAGAAACAAATGATTTTAAAAGAACACTGTTTTATTTATAATGCTCTGGATTGGAGGCTCTGCAAAATCTTAGTGTCTCTTGACAGCTAAGGTGTAAAATTGATGTGTTGAGATCAACAATGACAGGATTTGCAGCGATGAATGTGCACAGTGAGGAGGGATGAAAATCGGATAGTTGCAAGTCTGTTGTGTACAGGAGGTGCAAAAACTGTACTCAGAAAAGGAAATGTAACGTGCACGAGCATGTGCGTGCACAAGCACACACACAGGTGATACGTACAGTCTTTCACTCACTCACACACACACACACATGCACTCACCACACTCGCACACAAAAACAGACACACAGATGATACATTCAGCCCTCTCTCACTCACCACACTCACACGTGTGTGCACGCACAAAAACAGACACACACTGACGATACATACAGCCCTCTCTCACTCTTATACACACACACATATACATATGCGCTCACCATACACATACATGCACTCACCACACGCACATCCTTCTCACATACGCACCACACACATATGACCTACGTCCTCCCCTCGCGCACGCCCCTCTCTTACACACACACACACCCACACAGCACTACACACATTATCACACACCTCTCTCTCACATTCTCATACACACACGTACCCACACCTTACACCTTTCCCCCTCTCTCTCTCAAACACATGCACCTGTTCACCCTCTCACTCATACACATACACCCCTACACCCTCTCTCACTCAAACACACACCTCTTTCTCTCTCTCTCTCTGTCTCTTTCACACACACACACACACACCCTACCATCAGTCTCTCTTTCACTCACACACCCCTCTCTCTCTCAGATCTCTCTCTCACCCTCAAACACGCACACATCTCTCTCTCATTCTCTCTCTCTCTCTCTCTCTCTCTCTCTCTCACTCACTCACACACACACACACACTCACTCTTGAATGATGTTGTAGCTTGTTTTAATTCAAGTGTTCTAATATTCCAAACTCTCTGGCTTTCTTCAGTCTGTTTCTACCAGTCTGTTGTTGCCAGTACAATCTTCTGTGTGGCAGTGTACTGGGGCAATGGCATCAAAACGGGTGATGCCAACAGGCTCAATAATCTGATTAGAAAGATGGCTGTGTTATACAAATCAAACTGGACACACTGGAGGCTGTGACAGAACAAAGAACCCAACGAAAAATCCTGGCAATTCTGGACAATGTTTCTCACCCTCTGCATGCCACCTTGGCTGAACAGAGGAGCAGTTTTAGTCATAGACTAAGACAACTGTGCTGCTCCAAAGAGCGCTATGTGAGGTCATTCTTACCATTGGTCATTAGGCTCTATAATGAGTTGGGGAAGTGATGCCCCCTCCTGTTAGACTATTTAAGGTAACTTTTTTTTATTCTTTCTTATTTCTCTTTTAATATTTGTATATCTGCACTTGTAATGCTACTCTGACACCATAATTTCCTTTGGAATCAATGAAGTATCTATCTATCTATCTTTCAGTGCAAACCATTGTGTGATTTAAATGTATATTTTAGGGCAGTGCTTATCAAGTGTCTGACTGCATCACTTTATATGAATGGGTTACCATCCCTGTGAGATAGGTAAGCCAAGGTCTGTGTGTCTCATTGCACTTTATTTCTGCACGAAGGGACATGTTGCAATCTGTTTTCACAGGAGTGTGAGTAGGAAGCTGTGTTCGCACTGCCTTGTAGCTGGAGCACGGCTTGGCTCAGCTGGTCGCACAGTCAACTCTGAGTCAGACTCTGAATGAATGCACCGTCTAACAGTGGCACTGCTTTGTATTGATGCTGAAGATCCCATGACACAACTCAGTGAGGAATGGCCAGTCCTGGCCAGCACTTCTTCCCCAGCACCACTCGATCCAATCTCTGCCTTTATGGGTGTACTGCTCCACTCATATTAGTACAGAAGAATGAGAGACAGAGGAAGAGCAGAAGTAGAGAGAAAATAGAACCAGAGAATCAGGATCAGGTTTATCACTGACATAATTATTACTGACAATCAGTTTATTATCACTGACATATGTTGTGAAAGTAGTTATGTGGCTGCAGTACATGCAATACATAAATATATTATAATAAGAAAAATATTTTATAGTTAATATAAAATTGAATAAGTAGTGCAAAAAGAGAGCAAAAATAGTGAGCTGATGTTCAGGGTTTCATAAATATGATAGCAGGGGAGAGGAAGCTATTTCTAAAATGTTGAGTGTGTGTCTTCTTGCTCCTGTACTGCCTCTTTGCTAGTAGTAAGCAAAGATGGCATGTTTGGGGTGGCGGGAGTTCTTAATGCTGGATACTGCCTATTTAAGGCTTTTTGTTTTGAAGATGTCCTCAATATTCAGGAGCTAGTGCTCATGATGGAGCTGGCTGAGTTTACAACCCTCTGCATTGGCCCCTCCATACCAGATGATGATGTAAGTTAGAATCCTCTCCATGGAATATCTGTAGAAATTTGCTAGGGTTATACTTCAGCTGAAACTGTCCATGCCAAACAGGATGCCTATCCAAGTTAGTCTCATTAATCTGTGATCGGACAATATCCCTCTAAAACTTATTTATGCCGCGGATCAATACCATTAACTGATGGGTCAGTGGACTCCAGGTTGGGAACACCTGCTCTAAACTCTTTTTATCCATGTACTCGTCTAATTGCCTTTCCAGCATTGTAATCATACCCATCTCTACTACTTGCTCTGGTAGGTCATTCTGCATTTAAACATTGTAATCATACCCATCTCTACTACTTGCTCTGGTAGGTCATTCTGCATTTAAACATTGTAATCGTATCCACCTCTACTACTTCTTCTGGTAGGCCATCCTATGTACCCAGCACACTGTGTGTGAAATAGTTTCTGCTCAGCTTGCTTTAGAATCATTCCTCTCTCACCTTCAAGGCTACTGTACATCTACCGGTCTTAGACCCTTCTTCCAGTCATTGACAGACTAGGGAGAAACGGCCAATTAACCTTTCAATTCACATGGCTTTAGGATGTGGGAGGAAACTGGAGCATCAGGAGGAAACCCAAACAGAAGAAAACATGCTAACTCCACACAGACAGCAATGGACGTCAGGATCGAACCTGGGTCGGTGGAACAGTGGAGCCCGACATACAGCACCATTTTGACCTATGGTTTGGCAGTGTTCCTTACACTGAAAAGGGCAATGCAGTGGCTCGGAGGTAGCATCTTTTTGAGTGAAGTTCTGGTTCAGATTCCGCCCCAGAGATTCAGCACTTGCCTGACTTCCTAACACATGACTGAAAGAGAATGACCTGACTAGAGATGCTGTCCATTGTCCCCTACCTTGGGAAGATGAAAAAGATCCCGCAACGCTAATCGAAAAATAGCGGAGTTCCAGCCGTTGTTTCTCTCTCAAGCAGCATCATGGGTGTTGGGTGATGAAAAGGTCAAAACAGTGCGCTCATGGCTCAGAGATAGACATACGCTCTCAGAACGTCAGGAAATCCCAAAACTTTAAAGGGAAAGAAGCCTCAACAAATAGTTGTCAGTGATGTGATGTAGACTGCTCTAGAGTGGACAGCAAACTCCCACAATTCAAACTGGATCATCTGATTTTCTTCTTGTGGCCATATGCTGGAGAGAACTCTTCATGTAAGGTTCTTTAACAAGGCTGTGGAGCGTATTATGTCTGGTTTATTGTCTCATGGATGTCATCTCTACAGTGCCGAACTTCCTCATCAGTGGCTTTGCGATTGCCAGCCTGGCTCTCATTAAAGGACTGTATATATGCTTGAGTGGGAGAGAGGAGCGGGATTTGTTTTGCGGCTGTTATTTTGTTGCTTGTTGTATTGTTCTGCTGAGCATTGTAGGTATGCTATGTTGGCGCTGGATTATGGGACGACACTTGTGGGTGGCCCCCAGCACATCTTTGAGTGTAAACACAAAGTACACTGCAGATGCTGGGGTCAAAGCAACACGCACAACACGCTGGAGGAATTCAGCAGGTTGGGCAGGATCCGTGGAAACGAGCAGTCATCGTTTCCATGGATGCTGCCTGTCCTGCTGAGTTCCTCCAGCTTGTTGTACATATTCGAGTGTATTAGATGTTAACACAAATGACACATTTCACTGTATGTTTCGATGTACATATGATAAATAAGCTAGTATCTTGAATTTTATGCTCGGATATTAGTAGCTTGATCACAAGCCTTTGGCTTAGTACTTACTACTGAGTGGCACAGCTGAGTGAAGCGCACTCAGAGACCTCTGAGGGAAGTAATTGCATTGTGCCTGTGTATGAGACGACAAGGAACAGCCTGTCTTCCAGTGATCTGACCAGCATTTCTCCCCACCACCAGCTCATCCAGGTTGTCTGTATACAAAATCAGCTGCTCCATTTTATACTTCCTTCCTTCTTAGTGATCATGAAGTAGAAAAGAGATAAAAAATTCATATATATATCACCATGTGTAATGGTGTATGTTGGGCACTGAACGGCGATTAGGGTATTGTGATTAACATTTAGGATGGGACGATCTGACTGGACAGGACTGGGTATTCTGAGAGCGGACGGGACTGGCGGCCTGAGAGCGGGTGGGACCGGGTGGTCCGAGAGCCGGTGGGACCGGGAATTCCGAGAGCTGGCGGGACCGGGCGGTCCGAGAGCCGGCGGGACCGGGAATTCTGAGAGCGGGTGGGACCGGGTGGTCTGAGAGCCGGCGGGACCGGGCGGTCTGTGTTTGGACACAGAATGCAGTTGATGTCTTTGGAGATTCACACACCAAGGAACATAGAGCTTTAGGGCAGCATCTTTTTGGGATTGGGGTAATATCTGCCCCAATATTCCCAGCTGAGATTAGATTATCTTTATTTGTCACATTAACTTTGAAACATGCAGTGAAATGCATTGTTGCGTCAATGACTAATATAGCCTAAAGATGTACTGGGTGGGCAGCCTGCAAGCGTTGCCACGCTTCTGGTGCTCACCTAACCATATAACAATCACAGCACAGAAACAGGCCATCTCGGCCCTCCTAGTCCACCTAGCATGCCCACAACCCACTAACCCTAAACTGTACCTCTTTTGGAGTGTGGGAGAAAACCAGACCGCCAGAGGATTCTCTCATGATCATGGAGAAAACATACAAACTCTTTACAAGAGTGGTGGGAACTTAACTCCAATCTCCTGATCACTGGTGGTGTGAAGCATTGTGCTTACTGCTATGCTGCTGTGGCTGATCATATAAAGGTTGTACAAAATTTCAAAGGTCTCTGTATAAGAGCATTGCTACCCCTCAGGAGTGGTGGAAGTTGTGAATGATGCAGAGAGGAGTGCTGGAAATACTTAGCAGGTCAAATAGAATCGTGGAGAGTTGATACTTCAAACGGATGACCTTGGTGATGCTTGACAAAGAGGGGAGGTCTCAGATAGTGTCCGTATATTATGACAGCTAAGTACTATCTTTGATTTGGACCATCATCTGTCTTGTACAGGAGCCTTAGATCCCACACCTCCAGGTTCAGGAACAATTATTAGCCTCAACCATCAGGTTCCTGAACCAGAGGGGATAACTTCACTCACCTCAACAGTAAATTGATCATTGAATGCAACCTATAGATTCAATGTCAAGGACTCTACAACTCATGTTCTCAGTATTGTTTATCTATTTATTGGGATTTTTTTGTATTTGCACAGTTGTATTCTTTTGCACGTTGGTTGTTTGTCAGTCTTTGTGTGTAGTTTTTCATTGATTTCATTGTATTTTATTTTCCTGTAAATGCAGGCAAGAAAATGAATCTTAGGGTAGTATATGGTGACGTATATGTACTTGGATAATAAATTTACTTTGAACTTTGTAATTAACATTTTCCATTGACATGCTGAGTATTTCCAGTATCCATGGTGCTTGCTTTTGTGCAGAAGGAAGTGAAATGCTCATGATGTGTAGCCAGGATGAATACTCCAGAACTCCTTGCTGCATCTGTTAGGGCATTTATTGTGAGACTGATTATGCCACAGGCTGGGATTTAAACGTAAGGACTGTAAGCTTGAGTTTTCATCAATACACAACAAAGTTGTTTGTTAAACATTTGGAGCTGATTCAGGAGAGTTGATAAAAATTAACAGTAACTATTTGATTTTCCTTCTTACTTTTGGATTAGGTCCCCGTCGACGGGTAGCAAATCAGATACCTGAAGAAATCCTGAATGACAAAGAGCTGCAGGAAGCGATCCGGGTGCTGCCCAGTAATTATAACTTTGAGATTCACAAGACGGTCTGGAGAATAAAGCAAGCAGAAGCTAAGCGAGGTATTAGTGGTTTCTCTTCTCCAAATGGTGCTGTTTATAAACACAGGAAATGTGAAGACGTGAGTGTTCCAGCACTCTCCTGGCTAGCCTCCCATCTTTCACCCTATCCAAACTCTGCTGTCTGTTTTAACTCACTCCAAGTCCTCATATCTGTGCTGCCTCTGGCTCTGACAATGCCTTTTTGGTGTTGCATTGGCTTCTGACCCCTCTGCCAAGCCTCAGCTTGCACCAGCTCCTTCTCTGAAATATCTCACAGGCCTAGGAACCTTCTAGAATCCTCTTCTGGCATCCATTATGTCCTCAGTTTGAAAGATTTCACCATTGCTGACTCCAGAGTTTAGAATTCCTCATCCTTCCCTCTAGCAATAGTAGTGTGATCACTTGAGTTGAATATGGTGATCTCCTAAGGGGTTGTCTATTGATGGGTCATCGTATCTTGGTGCAGTGTGGGCAAGAGAAAGTGGTGGCTCTTCATTCTTCCTTTCCCCGAGATGCTGCTTAGATCCAGCACTTATCCTAAGCTTTTGTTCATCTGTGCTGATTTCTCTCTCCGTGGCCCAGTGCCAGATTTTAGTTTGATAGAGCTCTTGCAAAGTGTTTTGGCAAGTTTCAGTAATTGGAAGTGCTATATACATACTGGTAGTTGTAAATGTGGTATGTAGGATAAAAGATAGAGCACTAAGTTTGCTTCCCTTATTTTGTTGAGATGAGTCAGAATGAAATATTGACTTGGCCTCTGTTCTTGGCCTCTCCTTCTGGATTAGAGGAATCATTTCAACCAACAAGGATTCCAGTGTTTGTTGGAAGTCCTGGCTGTCTGGAATAGGCTTCTACTTTCTGTCAATTTGCAGAACAACCCTTGGTGATGTTTACTTGAAGAGCATTTGACACTTGGAGCCAGCCTGAGAGTACCATAGTTCTTCTGGGACATGGAATTCTAAAGGTGGCAGCAAGTCCGAGGGAAAAGATGAAGTGGCGGGGAAAGCTGCAGGGTTGGGGTGGAGGAAGTAGACAGACCGTTCCCTCTCCCTCAGTGTGTGGCAGAAGAGAAACCTCAGCCAGGTGGTTGTCTGTCTACCCTGTAGTAAACTGGAATGGATATTTTGAATACAGAGTTCATTCCTTTGTGTTTTTTCTCATTGTAGTCAGACTCAATCTCTGACATATTCAAAGTTCAAAGTAAATTTAGTGTTAAAGTGCACCTATGTCACCATATACAACCCTGGCATTCATTTGCTTGTCGGCATACTCAGTAAATCACAATAAAATCAATGATAGACCGTACCCAACAGAGTGGACAAACAACCAATTGTGCAAATACGCAAGAAAAAAGAGATACTCATAATAAATAAATAAGCAATAAATATCGAGTACAGGAGATTAGGAGTCCTTGAAAATGAGTCCATAGTTTGTGGGAACACTTTAGTAATGGAGCAAGTGAAGTTGAGTGAAATTATTCCCACTGGTTCAAGGCCTGATGGTTGAGGAATAATAACTATTCCTGAACCTAGTGGTGAGAGTCCTGAAGCTCTTTCATCTTCTTCGGGATGGCAACAGCGAGAAGAGAGCATGACCAGGGTGGTGGGGGTCCTTGTTGATAAATGCTGCTTTCCTGTGACAGTGCTGCATATGATATGCTCAATGGTGGGGAGAGCTTTATTCGTGATGAACTGGGTCATATTCAGTACTTTTTGTAGGACTTTCCATTCGAGGGCTCTGGTGTTTTCATACAAGGCTGTGATGCAGTCAGTCAACATACACTCCACCACATACTTATAGAAAGTGTGTCAAAGTTTTGGATGTCATGTCAAACCTTTGTAAACTTCTAAGAAAGTAGAGGCACTGCCTGGCTTTCTTTGTAATTGTACTTGCGTGCTGGGCCGAGGACAGGTCCTCTGAAATGATAAAACCGAGGAATTCAAAGCTGCTGACCATCTCCACCTCTAAGTCCTCAGTCAGGACTGGCTTGCGGACCTCCGATTTCTTCCTCCTGAAGTTGATGACCAGCTCCTTGGTCTTGCTGACATTGAGAGAGAGATTCTTATTATGGCACCTCTCAGCTAGATTTTCATTCTCCCTCCTATATGCTGATTTGTCACCACTGCTGTCTCGGACAGCGACAGTGGTGTCGTCAGCAAACTTAAATATGGTATTGGAGCTGTGCCCAGCCACACAGTCATAAATGTAAAGCAAGTAGAGCAGGGTGCCAAGCACATAGCCTTGTGGTGCACCTGTGCTAGTGGTGATTATGGAAGAAAATGTTGCCAATCCGAACTGGCTGGGCTCTGCAAATGAGGAAATCAGGAATTCAATTGTACAAGGTGGTATTGAGACCCAGGTCTTGAAGCTTATAATTCAGCTTTGAGGGGTTGACAACACTGAACGCAGTCAATAAAGAGCATTTCATGCATCCACCTTTGCTGTGAATTATATCGTGAAATTTGTGGTTTCATAGTAGCAGAATCGTACAATGAATTAAAAAGTTACTCTAAATTACAATAAGAAATCTTAAAAAAGAGCAAAATGGTGAGATAGTTTTAAAGGCGGAGGGGATGAAGCTGTTCTTTAAATGTTGAGTGACTGTCTTTAGGCTCCTGTTCTGTCTCCCTGATGGTAGTAATAAAAAGGCATGTCCTGGGTGGTGAGGGTCCTTAATGATGCACCCTTCAGAAGCATTGGGAATATAGAAACATCTGGATTTATTTGGTGCATTTCAAAGCTTATGGGCATCCCAAAGTACTTGTAGCTAATCATTAAAATAAACCATTTATAAGACTGAGAGCCAAATTGGACGGAGAAAGCTTCCAGGAGTACTAACCATGTAGTCTGTTTTTGAGATGCTGCTTGAGAGAGGCACAATGAACGGGACTCCCTTGCTTTTTGATTACTGTTGTGGATATTTTCATCTTTCCAAGGAGGCAGGTAGGTGTCAGTGGACAGCACCTTGGTGACACCCTTCAATAGGATTGAAAAGGAAGGGGGAAGAAGCCAGAATAAGAAGATTGAGGTGGTGGGTAGAAGGGGATAAAGAACATGCTAAGATGTGTTGGGGAACTTCCAGTGCCAACATAACATGCCCACAACTCACCCTAACCTGTATGTCCTTTGGAATGTGGGAGGAAACCAGAGCACCCAGAAAAACCCACGCGGACTGATGTAGGGTCTCAGTCAGATGCAATGGCTGCTTATTTCTCTCTATAGCTGCTGCCCTATAGACATTTTGTGTTAACTTGAATTTCCAACATCTACAGAATCTCGTGTCTATTCTCTTTTGGTGAAATGTTAGAAAGTTAGCCAAGCGTTGAATCTCTGGGGTGGGATATGAACCACAACTTGACTCAAAAAATGCTACCTCTGAGCCTCTGCTTTGCCCCTTTCATCACCCAACAGCCATGAAGAACACTGCCATCCCACAGGTCAAAATGGTGTAGTATCTTGGGCTGTTGCTCCATTATTTCACTGACCCTGGTTTGATGCTGGCGCCCTTTGCTGTATGTGTGGAATTGGCATGTTTTCCCTCTGCCTAATTAGGTTGTGGAAGAAAACTGGAGCATAGCAAGAAACCCTAAGTCATGTGGATTGATAGGTTAATTGGCCATTTATCCCTGCTGTGTCAATGACTGGAAGAAAACCGGTAGACGTACAGTAGGCTTAAGGTGAGGGAGGAATGATTCAAAAGTGACCTGAAGAGAAACCATTTTGCACACAGTGTGGTGAGTACAAGGAATAGTCTACCAGAGGAAGCAGTAGAGGTAGGTATGTTTACAATGTTTGAAAATGGGACGGCCTACCAGAGGAGCAACACCTTATATTCCGTCTGGGTAGCCTCCATCCTGATAGCATGAACATTGATTTCAGTAATTGTCCCTCCCTTTCTCCTTCACCATTCCCCATTCCTGTTTCCCTCTCTCAACTTATCTCCTTATGTGCCCATCCCCTCCCTCTGGTGCTGCTCCCACTTCCTGTTCTGCCATGGTCTTCTGTCTTCTATCAGATTCCCTCTTCTCTAGTCCTTTAGCTGTTCACCAATCAACTTCCCAGCTCTTTACTTCACCGCCTCCACTCTCCCGGTTTCACCTATCACCTGCCTCCTTGTAATTCTTCCTTCCCCCCGCCTTCTTACTGCGACTTTTCCCCTGCCTTTCCAGTCCTGATGAAGGATCTCAACCTGAAATAGTGACTGTTCACTCTTTTCCATGGATGCTGCCTGACCTGCTGAGTTCCTCCAGCATTTTGTGTGTGTTGCTTTGGATTTCCAGCATCTGCAGATTACTTCGCGTTTGTAATCAAATTAATTAATTCCGCTCTCAGGGAATTTGGTTCCATTCGCAATGTTGGAACGTGATCACATGCAGTGCCTGCACTGATACTTTTTCACATTGTATTTCATTTCTCAATCTTTTTCATTAAGTTTCGAATAGATAAACGTAACAATGATAATGATACAAAGAGATGGGGATTACATAACTAACGGTTGATGTATACAGACACAGACTCCGAGTAACATGTGTAATCTAAGCCTCCCAATCTCTTAGTAACCGAACATGAAAAAAAATGCAAAAATAATCTTTTACAGAAAAAAATCCCCCTAAACTAAAAAAAACCAAAATAAAAACAAAAGAAAAGCTGGGCTGTCATGTTTCATCGGTTAAGATCATTATTTGTCATTAACCTCCATACACGAACAAAAAGTTATTGAGAAGGATTTGGAGAAGGTCAGCTGGCATCAAATGAAAATGGCCTCCAAGTTTCTTCAAATTTAACCGAAGGGTCAATAGTGCCATTCCTAATTTCAGTTATCTTTACCTATCGAGAAATGGGAGAAAGTTCTCCAACCAGTTAACACTTCTTCAATGTGTGCTAGGCACGCTTTGATACAATTTAAGGTGGCTCATTGGACCCATATGTCTAAGGATAAGTTAGCTCGTTTTTATTGCCATATAAATCCTGTCTGTGATGGATTCCATTTTATTTAAATTGAAAAGATTCTAATCCTCCTATTACATTTCAATGGTTTTCCCAAACCATGTTTAAACTTAGAAAAAATTAGGAGGGTTCACATTGTACTTGGATGATTTGAATCTTGCTTTCACTGAATTAAATTATTTTTACCAGGAATAAAAGGTACTTACCTGTACGGTAACTCGTATGGAGCATCTCATAAACACAAGGTTTTGTAGATGCTGGAAAGTAACACATGCAAAATCCTGGAGGAACTCAGCGGGGCAAACAATATCTATGGAGAAGAATAAACAGTTGATGTTTTGGGTTGAGACCTTTCATCAGGGCTAAGGAGTAAAAAAGAATGATATCTACCGGTAGTGTTGCTGCTGCTGTGAGGCAGGTCAAGTGACCAATTCAGACGTGAGTATAAAGACTGAATTTTAGTTGTGTCTTAGCACCACGATGACTCTTCATTTTGCCACTAGTGAAAGTTGAGTTTAATTTTGTACTGAGAGAGAGCTGCTAAAACAGGCTCTCTGTGGCAATGAGGTGGGAGGTGAATCAGTAACTACTTAGGCAGTCATGAAGTGAGAGCTTGGGGAGTGAGCAAGAGATCTGGCTGGCTATACAACTGACTGAAGTTAAATGCAAATGAAAGAAACATGCAAATCCATAGGCTGTCAATGAATGACTGGTGCTGTAGCAGGTGGCCGATAAATCACTGGCCACCCTAAAAAAAATCAAGCCTGTTCTTGCCAAGTTTTGGGATCACTATGTTATTATGGATACATCTATCATCAAAAGTTGAAAGCAACATCCATCATCAAGGACCCCCACTATCTAGACCATGCTCTCTTCTCACAGCTGCCATTGGAATGGAGGTTTAGAAATCTTTGTTCCCACATCACCAAGTTTAGGAACACTATTACCCTGCAACCATCAGGCTCCTGAACCGGCGTGAAGTTACCTATGCTGGTTTAGGAGCCTGATGTTTGTCAGGCAATTAGTGTTCCTGAACCTGGTGGTGTGGGACCAAAGGTTTCTGACCCAAGTTCATGGAATTATTTCAGAACTGAGGTGAGTGAAGTATCCACTTACATCAACTGTGAATTGTTTCCACAATCTATGAACTCACTGTCAAGGATTCTAACTCATGTTATCAATATTATTTATTTATTTGAACAGTTTGTCTTATTTTGTACATTGCTTGTCAGTCTTTCTGTGTAGCTTTTCATTCTATTTATTTATTCGTTCTACTGTGAACGTTCGCAAGAAATTGAAGTACGTGCTTTGATAATAAAGTTACTTTGAACTCTGATTCTGCCTCTTTGGAGTAAAGGAAAATGAAAGGTGACTTGATAGCGGAGTACAAGATAATAAGAGGCACAGATCAAGTAGACAGCCAGAGACTTTCCCAAGGTGGAAATGGCTAATACAAGTGGGTGTAATTTTCAGGTGATTGGAGGAAAGTATAGGAGGGATGTCAGAGATAAGTGTTTTTTTCTGACACAGTGTGGTAGGTGCGTGGAAAACCCTGTCATGGATAGTGATCGAGGCAGATCCATGAGAGATGTTGAAGAGACACCTAGGCACATGGATAATAGAAGGATGGAGGGCTATGTGGGAGGGGAGGGTTAGGTTGATCTTGAGTAGGTTAAGTAGTTGGCATAACATCATGGACAGAAGGGTCTATACTGTAATGTTTTATGTTCTTACCATTCTCATTGTAGCTTACCCCACTGTGGTTCATGCCAGTATTGTCCTTGGATGAACTAAGAATGAATATCTGTACAATGTCTGCCTCAATCTGACCACAAGAAAAACCTTTGATTGCTATTGCATCATCAAACAGCTTGAAGATTTTTATTTTCTCTCCATAACATTTAAAATCGATTTCACTTCCTTTAATTGGCATTGGTCTGTTCCAAGTCTTTAGCTGAATAAAGAGATTAACTGTATTGATACGTTGGTAGGACAAGAAAAAGGCACCATTGTATTTCACAATTTGATGAAGATCAAAAACTGGGACCATTTTGATCTTGCAGGCCAGCTTCATGGTCATTCTCTCTAACTTGGGAAAAGGTGAAAAGGTCAGTATAACATCATGGGACAAGTGGCCTGTACTGTGCTGTTTGTCCTATGTTCTATGTTTGAATCTTTCTCTTTTCCTGGACCACCACCCGCCCCACCTACAGGGGGCTGTGTCTTGGTTACATTCTATTCCATGAGCTATTGCCTTGCAAGTCCACTGCCTGCCTCTCTTCTGACTTGCTGTGCATCCCTGATTTTCATTATTCTAACAACAGTGCTGTGTCTTCAGCTATTTATGCTTTAACTTATGGACTTGTTCCCCACACCTTTCTAGTTTCCTCTCCTTTTAAATGTTCCTGATAAACCTGGTGCTGAGACCAAGCTTTTGGGCAGCTGCCTCATATCCATATGCATGACTTGGTGTGATTATTTTATGTGAATATGCTCCGGTGGAGTGTCTTGGGATATTTTACTGCATTCAAGGCATGATATTAATGCCATTTGTTATCTGAGCTCGGACCATGAATATCAGTGAGTCCATTTCTGCACTGTGATACGGAAGTAAACCACAGCTGTTCACCCTTCTTGCATTCCCTGGGGATACGAAGGCCTTTTCCGCAGTGGTGTTATTGCCTTGGTTAAAATCTTCTCGAAAACAAGAAGTGTTACACATAGGCCAATGAACATGTTTTATTGTAGTGTGTTGAAAGCTCATCTTGTGGTGCCAGTTTTCCATCACTCATATTATAAACTTTCTAAATCTCTACTCTCCTGTTAAGCACGTTATGAGTCTCCACTAGCATCTTACCCTCTCTATGCATGTACCTATATTAGACCAACAATATCTCATACCTTCACTGCATCTGAACTCTCACCTTATTGCCACTTATACTTTGATATGGTTCCCCTCTCTTTATCTGTACCTATGTATTGTACCCTCTTTACACCTACACTTCCATTGTAGGTTCATTGCCTCAAGAAGGTGGCATTCATCAAGCACCCACATCATCTGGGACGTGTCCTCTTTTCATTATTACAGTCAGTAGGAGACACAGGAGTCTGAAGACCCACACTCAGTGATTCAGGACAGCTTCTCCCCCCCTCCCCCACCACTTAATGGTCTATTTGTGCACTGTTTACTGTACAGTACTGTGCAAAAGTCTTAGGCACGTACATATACCTCTGGTGCCTAAGACTTTTGCACAGTTCTGTAGTAATTTTATGTACTGCGCTCTACTGCTGCCGCAAAAATAAACTCGCTCTCTGATCCACGTTGACAAATACTGTACTGTGCAGAAGTCTAGCTATATGTAGTGTATGCACCTAAGACTTTTGCAAAGTTCTTTCTTTATTTTTGAAATTTGTAGTAATTTTATGTCTTTACTGCTGTCACAAAGCAACAGATTTCAACTGACATGTTAATGATAATAAATCTGATTCTATTAAGAAAGTCAATTAAGCTTTTCATTCCACCTGTATTTGTGCATATGACAATTAACACTTCTTTGACTTTATACTCTCGCTGTATTTATACTTTAACATTGAGTGCATCCTGTATCATTGCTCCCATATTGTACCCTCGTTGTATCTTGTGTAGCATATTTCCCATGTTCATACTTCCGTATTATATTCTTTTTGTACCTTTTTCCCCTATTTCATTCCTCTATTCCATGTTATTCTGTACATCTACAGCTTATGCCACTCCAGATTCCCCAGGGGTGTTTGATGGTTTTGGGCTTGTACTTGCAGGAGTTTGGAAGAATGTGGGGGAGAGTGAAGAACAAAATCTACCGAATAGAAAGGACATGGAGAGAATGTTATCTATAGTGGAAGAGTCTAGGACCAGAGGGCACAGCCTGAGAATACAGGGATTTCCATTTAGAAAGAATTTCTTTAGCCAGAGGGTGGTGAATTTGTGCAGTTCATTGCCACAAGCCACTGTGGAGGCCAAGTCATTGAGTATATTTAAAGTGAAGGTTGATAGGTTCTTGATTAGTAATTACATCAAAGATTATGAGGGAAGGCAATAGAAATGGGGTTGAGAGGGATATTAAATCAGCCATAATGGAATGGTGGAGCAGATTTAATGGGCCAACTGGCTTACTCTTTTTATGTCTTGTTTTTTTTATGACTACCATTCTGCCTGTATTCCTCTGTATTTCTTTTCTGTCCATGCACTTCCACAGCACACTATATAGGTGTATCCACATGAGATATTCCATCTGTACGTATGTTTTACAAAATATTCTTATGTTCACTGCATCTTGTGCTATACTGCAGTGTAATGAATGCATCATTTGACTTTGTTCTGATGTAGAACTGCAGAACATTTGCGCACTTTTGTCTCGCTGGGTTTTATGTACGTGCTGTCCCATGCGATCCCATGTTTCAGATGCTCTCAGTGCTCTGCGTGTGAGGAGTGCAAAGTTCCCATTTCCTCTCAGTCAGCATATTACACAGTAATGTGTAAAAGTCTGAGGCACACATACAGTGTCTATAAAAAGTATTCACATTCCCTTGGAAGTTTTCATGTTTTATTGTTCAACAACATTTAATCACAGTGGATTTAATTTGGCTTTTTTGACTCTGATCAACGGAAAAGACTCTCTCGTGCCAAAGTGAAAACTAATTTTTACAAATTGGTCTAAATTTATTGTGATTATTAAACACAAAGTAATTACTCACCCCCTTCAACTCACTATTTAGTAGATGCACTTTGGGCAACAATTGCAGCCCTGAGTCTGTGTGGATAGGTCTCAATCAGCTTTGGACATCTGGACACTGCAATTTTTCCCCATTCTTCTTAACAAAGTTGCTCAAGCTCCGTCAGATTTCATGGCGAACATGAGTGAACAGCCCTATTCAAGTCCAGCCACAAATTCTCAATTAGATTGAGGTCTGGACTCTGACCTGGCCATTCCAGACATTAACTTTGTTGTTTTTAAGCAATTTTGTTGCTTGTGTAGCTTTGGCTTTATACTTTGAGTCATTGTCTTGCTGGAAAACAAACCTTTTCCTAAGTTACGGTTCTCTTGCAGACTGCATCAGTTTTTCCTCCAAGATATCCCTGTTTTTTTCACAAACAAGAGAGAATCTGCAGATGCTGGTAATCCAAGCAACAGACGCAAAATGCTGGAGTAACTCAGCAGGCCAGGCAGCGTCTATGGAAGAGTAGAGTCATCGTTTCTAGCTAAGACCCTTCAGCAGGAACGTTAGTTGTACTCTTTTCCATAGGTGCTGTCTGGCCTGCTGAGTTACTCCAGCAGTTTGTGTGTGTTTCCCTGTATTTTGCTGCATTCATCTTACCCTCTGCTTTCACAAGCTTTCCAGGACCTGCAGCAGTGAAGCATCCCCACAGCATGATGCAGCCACCACCGTGCTTCACGGTAGGGATGGTGTGTTTTTGTTAATATGTGGTGTTTGACATACACCAAGCATAGTGTTTAGTCTCTTGGCCAAAAAGCTCAATTTTGGTTTCATCAGACCATGGAATCTTCTTCCATCTGACTTCAGAATCCTCCACATGCCTTCTGGCACACTCTAGCTGAGACTTCATGTGAATTTTTTTTCCTACAATGGCTTTTTCTTTACCACTCTGTCATAAAGCTGTGACTGGTGGAGCACACGGGCAACAGTTGTTGTATGTACAGTCTCTCCCATCTCAGCCACTGAAGCTTGTATCTCCTCCATTGGTGGCCTCCCTCATTAGATCCTTTCTTGTACGGTCACTCAGTTTTTGAGGATGGCCTGCTCTTGGCAGATTTACAGCTGTGCCTTATGCTTTCCATTTCTTGATGATTGACTGAACTGTATTCCAAGGGAAATTCAGTGACTTGGAAATTTTCTTGTACTCCTCTCCTGACTTGTGGTTTTCAATAACCTTTTTTTGGAGTTGCTTGGAGTGTTTTTTTGTCTTCCTGGTGTGGTTTTTGCCAGGATATTGACTCACCAACAGTTGGACCTTCAAGATACAGGTGTATTTTTACTACAGTCAGTTGAAACACCTCGATTGCACACAGGTCTCTAAGACAGATCTCCATTTAACTAGTTATATGATTTCTAAAACCAATTGGCTGCATCTGTGATGATTTGGTCATATTAAAGGGGGTGAATATTTAATGCAATTAATTTATTTTGTGTTTTATATTGTAATTAATTTAGATAACTTTGTAGAGATCTAGTTTCACTTTGACACTGAAAAGTCCTTTTCTGTTGATCAGTGTCAAAAAAAGCCAAATTAAATCCACTATGATTAAATGTTGTATAACAATAAAACATGAAAACTACTGGTGGGGGGGGAGAAGGTGAATACTTTTTATAGACACTATATAGCTAGGGTACACAAGACTTTTGCACAGTATTTGTAAATGTGGAGCAGAGAGCGAGTTTGTCAATACAGCAGGAGCAAAGCACGTTGGAAGTGGTGAGAGTGGAGCACATGAGAGGTGTGCAATACAGAAAGAGTACCAGGAGAAAGGAGTGGTGCAGGTGCCGTCACACCCAGCTCTGAGACAGCAGGCAAGGTCATTTGATTCCAAACAATCGGTTAATTGATCATTACAGAATGTCTCTCTGATGCTTCCCACTCCCTTCCCCTTTCCTCAACCATGATACCCCTCTCCCTACCCACTTCCCTTAAATCAGAATTGGGTTTATCGTCACACACATATATCATGAAATTATTTTTTTTGCAGCAGCAGTACAGTGCAACTGTGCAAAATCCTTAGGCACCCTAGCTTTGTATATGTGCCTAAGACTTTTGCACAATTATCACTGGCTTACAATTGCCACCTCTGAAAAGGGATTAAAATTCTAGTCCAGGTGTGTAGATTTGCGATTTCACTAATTGTGCAGATGTGAGAAATAATGGTGAAAATCCTAAGTGTAGGTTTGCTTTACCATAGAGACATTTGATTCAAGCCTTGTATATAAGTTTATGCCAGTTATGGAGTTAAGACCATAGTTTCGATCTGTTTACACAAGGGATATGTGACTGCAGCATAACCTCATTTTACAAATCTGACTGAACAAATGTTACTTCAAAAATAATGAGAATCCAGACTGATTTTTAATGATATTTATATATTCAAGATAGTTTGGTTTTACTGGCAAGGTTAAAGTTCATTGTTCAACCTCGAAGCCCCTTACAGAGGAAGTGTTGCCCTTCCCTGTTGAACTACCACAATGAAGTAATTCATTTAATTTGTGTTATTATATAATTTGTGATCATAATTCCATTTGTTTCAAGATAATTATAGAGAAGGATAAAACTGGTCCTTGGGGTGAGATTTTAGATTGGAGAAAGGCCAAGTTCAATGGCATCAGTAGGGAACTGACAGGCATGGATTGGAATAGATTATTTTTTAACCCAAGGATGCTTGGTGCATGGGAGGCATTCAAAGGTGAGATTTGGAGAGTGCAGAATTTGCAGGTTCCTGTCACAATAAGAGGAGAGGCTAACAGGTTTAGGTACTTTGTTTTTCGGCAGATATTGAGGCCTTGGCTTAAGAAGAAGGAGGTGCATATCAGATGTAGGCTGTTAGGATCAAATCAGGTGCTTGAGAAGTATAAGAAATGCAATAGAACACTTAAGGAGAAAAATCAGGCGCTCAAAGAAGACATGAGATTGCCCTGGCAGACAAGCTGAAATAGAATCCCAAGGCCTTCTATAGATATATGAAGAACAAAAGGATAGCATGGGACAAAATTGGTCATCTTCAAGATACATGGAGCCAAAGGAGATGGGGAGATTTAAAATTATATATTTTTTTAAATCTGTATTTACATGGGAGACAGACACAGAAATCAGGCAAAAGAACAGTGAGGTGATGGACCATATCTGGATTACGAAGAGGAAGTGCTTGCTGTCCTGAGTCAGATTTGGGTCCTCAGATGACCCTTTGGACCTTGCTGGAGTCTAGTGCAGAAATTGCAGGGGCCTTGACTAAGATACCTTAAACGTCCTTAGTCATGGGTGAGGTGCTGGAGTACTAGAGAATAGCAACGTTCTTGTTTTATTCAAGAAAGAATCTAAGAATCAGCCAGGAATTTATAGGTCAGTAAATCTGATCTCAGTGGTGGGCAAGTTATTAGAAGGTTTTGGAAGTGACAGAATATATAACAGGGCCTGGTTAGGGATTGACAGCATATTTTTGTTTGTAGCAGATCGTGCCTAACCAATCTTATAGAGTGTTTTTGAGGAGATTGTTCAGAAAGTTGATGTCAGAAAAACAGTGGACATTGTCTACATGGACTTTCGCAAGGCTTTGACAAAGTACCACATGGGAGGCTGGTCCAGAAGGTGAAATTGCTTGGCATTCAGAATGAAGTAGTAAATTGGATTAGACATCGATTCCATGCGAGAAGCCATGGAGTGGTAGTAGATGGTTGCCTCTCTGAGTGGAGGCTTCTGACTAGTAGTGTGCCACAAGGATCGGTGCTGGGTATTTTGTTGTTTGTCATCTTTATCAATAATCTGGATGATAATGTGGTAAACTGTACCAGAAAACTTGTGATGACACCATGTTTGGGGACATAATGGACTGCGAGGAAGGCTTTCAAAACTTGCAGTGGGCTCTGGACCAGCTGGAAAATGGGCTAAAAATGGCAGGTGGAATTTATTGCAGACAAGTGTGAGCTGTTGCACTTTGGCAGGACTAACATAGTGAATGGTAGGGCATTGAAGTGTCTGTTAGAATGAAAGAAAATTAGAATGCAAGTCCATAATTTCTTGAAATACAGGTTTTTGGTAGATAGTGTTGTAAAGAGAGGCTCATTGGCCTCCATGAATCAGAATGCTAATTAAGGAGTTGGGATGTTATGTTGAAGTTATAGAAGATGTTGGTGAGGCCAAATCTGGGGTATTGTGTGCAGTTCTGGTCACCTACTTACGGGAAAAGCTATCAATAAGTTTAAAGAGTGCAGAGGAAATTTACATAGGTGTTGCCAGGGCTTGAAGATCTGAGAAAAAGCGATAGGTGGAATAGATTGGGACTTTATTCGCTGGAGCGTAGGAGAATGAGAGAGGAGATCTTACAGAGATATATATAACTATGAAGAATTTAGTTAGGATAAATACAAGCAAGTTTTTTTTCTACCAAGGTTGGGTGAGACTAGAACTAGAGGTCATAGGTGAAAGGTGAAATGCTTCCGGAGAACCTGAAGGGGAACTGAGAGGGTGGTGAGAACTTGGAACAAGCTGTCAGCAGAAGTGGTGAATGTGGGCTCGATTGCAACACTTAAACGAGGTTTGGAAAAGTGCATGCATGGATGAGAGGGGTATGGAGGGCTATGGTCCGGGTGCGAGTAGATGTGACTAGGCAGAAAACAGGTGAGCATGGACTAGATAGGCCGAAGGGCCTATTTCCGTGCTGTACTGCTCTGTGACTCTGGATCGCTGTAAATATTGTAGCATTTTACAGGAGCGAGTGTTGGGTAATTCAGTATTGACACTGAGCCACCTAACAACAGACCTCAGGAGGACCTTCAGTGAGGCACCATGGTAGTGTGGCACTATTACAGCTTAGGCATCGGAGGCCAGCGTAAGCAAGTTTCTGTGTTCTTCCTATTTGCATGTGGGTTTCCTCAGGTTACTCTGGTTTCCTCCCACAATCCAAAGACATACCGGTTACTAGGTTAATCGGTCATTGCATATTGTCGTGTGATTAGGTTCGGGTTGCTTGGCAGCCGGAAAGGCCCGTTCGTCATCATACTTCTGAATAAGAAAATGTCACAAGAGAAGAGAGAACAAGGGAAGTATAGGTTTAAGGAGGGAATTGTAAGACTTTTTTGTAGAGCAGCGATCCTGGTCATTGAGGGTGAAGTGTTGGAAATTAGGGACAAGAGATCAAAATTGCAGGAACCCAAAAGTCTGAGGGAAGTAGGATAAAGACTTGGTGAAAATGCTTCAGAATGGTAATCACTGGAGGTAGCCATGTGTGGCAGGCATGGCATCTGCAAGTGAACAGCAGGCAACATGTTGCTCTTTACAATTAAGTTTGAGGGAAAGGTTGCTTTTGAGGCGGGAAAATTTTAGATGATTAATAAAAGATTGAAGTCCATAGAATTTGCCAGGATGAATGTTGTTAGGGTCTTCAATTAAAAAATAGTACATTGTGCTCAAAACAGCAACGATTTGGGTGCAGGACTGAAGGTAGCATGGCCGCAAGGTGGTGTCATGGTTAGTCTAACAATATTGCAGCGTCAGTGATCCAGGTTCAATTCTGCCACTGTCTGGAAGGAGTTTGTACGTTCTTCTCGTGACAGTGTGGGTTTCCTCCTTGTGCTCTGGATTACCACACATTGCAAGGATGTACAGGTTAGTAGATTAATTGGTCAATTGGGTGGCGGGGGCTTGTTGGCCCACCAGGGCTGTTACCGTACTGTGTCTCTAAATCTCAATCTAAAAATACCCATGCTTCATGCTGGTGAAGGAGCTCTAAGTCACACTGTGTTGCTTCAGCAGCCACAGTCTAGTTAAACTTCTGTTGTCCGTCTCCAAGCCTGATACATAATAAACTTCTGCTGGCACTTCTTTGAAGGCAGTTCTGAGGCTCCCCTCGGAGCTCAGCTCCACACCGGCAGTATGTAGTGCTGATGCTCAATGCTGCTGTGTATCTGATCTCAGTGTGTACATCCTGAGCTAAGGGACCGGGTCCTCTTTGCACCCAGACCGTTCAGAAAGGTTTTGTTGTCCAAAGCACAGAAGGGTGAGGACTTGGTAAAGATGCTTTATCAAATTAATATGCAAGCAATAGAGGAGGCAAACAGTGTGTTGGGTTTCTTTTTATTGCCAGAAGGTTTGAATAATTTGGAACATTACATTAATTAAATGTATTATATTTTAATTTTTAATATTTTTCATAATTTTAATATTTTTGAGCTTTTTAAATGTCTTTGATCATTTGAGATGTTCCAAAATAGTTAAAATGGCCGCTAGCAGGAAGCAATCAAAGAAAGTATATCAAACGTTCAATCAGAATCAGGATTAATATCACTGGCATATGTCGTGAAATTAGTTGTTATGCAGCAACAGTTCTTTGCAATACATAATAAAACTATAAATTACAGTAAAATTATGTGTATATAGATAAATTAAATAAGTAGTGCAAAAAGAGAGAAAAAAAGTAGTGAGGTAGTGTTCACGGGTTCAGTGTCCATTTAGAAATCTGATGGCAGAGGAGAAGAAGCTGTTTCTGAATCGCTGAGTGTGTGCCGTCAGGCTCCTCTAACTCTGCAATTCAGGAACAGGATCTCCCCCTCTGCCATCCGATCCCTAAATGGTCATTGAATCTTTGGACACTACCTCACTTTTTAAAAAATACACAGTATTCTGTTTTTGCATGTTTTTTCATCTATTTAATGTACATAACTGATTTACTTGTTTGTTTATTATTATTTTTAAAACTTTATTTATTATTATTATTTTCTCTCTCTGCTAGATTATGTATTGCATTGAACTGCTGCTGCTAAGTTAACAAATTTCACGTCACATGCCGGTGATAATAAACCTGATTCTAATTCTGTTTAGAAATCGGATGGCAGAGGGGAAGAAGCTGTGTAACTAACTTCACATTTATATTGGTCTTTTTGCCTGAACTGGTCTGTATTGCTTTGTGTTCTCTTCACAACTTACTTTCCCATGTAACTTTCCACCATTAGGAAATTTGGATACTTTACGTTTAGCATCTTCATCTAAGTTGTTAATATCAGTTGTAAGTAAACAAACTTGTAGCATTAATCATTGGAGACCACTGGCTGTACCCTACCCACTTGAAAATGACCTACTTATTCCTAATCTGTTTCCTGTCATTGACTATGTTAATATTTGAACTCCAATTTCTTGAGCTCTTAGCTTGTGTAAAGGTAGCACTTTATTAAGTGCCTCCATGAAATTAAAAAAAATTCTGCATTCATTCTTTTATCTACCCTGATTCAAAGCAAAAATCAGTCAGGCACACTTTCTTTCTTCTGTTGATTCTGCCGGATCCTGATATACTTTTTAAGTGGTCTTTTATCATTGCCTTAATGATGGATTCCAGTGTTTTTCTGGCAACTGCCTGAGTGTGGCATTGAGGAGGCGTTGTAAAACTGAAGCCATGAGGAACTACAGGGGAAAAACTCTCTTTTTTACTGGAGGCATAACACCCACAAAGAAAGACGGTTGTGGTTGTTGCAGGCCAATCATCTTAGCTTCATAACATTGCTAGAGGAGTACCTAAGGGCAGCATCCTTGGCTTTGGCTTCTTCTTCAACAAGTTGCAGCTTTATAAAACTCTATAGTTAGGCCGTGTTGGGAATATTGCATACAGTTCTGGTTGCCCCGTTATAGGAAGGATGTCAAGCCTTTGGGGAGGGTGCAGAAGCAGTTTGCCATAAGATATAGGAGCAGAATTAGGCCAGTTGGCCCATCAAGTTGCTCTGCCATTTCGTCATGGTTTATCAGGATGCTGCCTGGATTAGAGAGCATGTGTGATAATAAGAGGTTGGACAAACCTGGGTTGTTTCTGTGGAACAGCGGAGGCTGAGGGGAGACCTAATAGAGTTTTAGAAGGTGATAAGAGGGGTAGATAGAGTAAGACAGACAGTATCTTTTTCCCTGTGTTGGAAGATCTAATACCAGAGGGCATGCATTTAAGGTGAGAGGGGGTAATTTCAAAGGAGATGTAAGGGGTAACTTTTTTTTTAACAGAGTGAACGGGTGCCTGGAATGTTCTGCCTGGGTTGGTGGGAGAGGAAGATATATTAGGGAGTTTCAAGGACTTTTAGGAGATGTTTAAATAGGCGCATGAATGTGAGGAAAATGGAAGAATATGGACATCATGTAAGCAGAAGGGATTAGTTTAGTTGGGTATTTGATTGCTAATTCATTTGGTTTGACACAACATTGTGGGCCAAAAGACGTGCTCCTGTGTTCCTCAGAAAAGCAGCATCCATCGTTAAAGATCCCTGCCACCAAGGACATCCCTCTTCTCATTACTGCCGTCAGAGAAGAGGCACATGAACCTGAAGACGCATTTTAGGAACAGCTTCTTCCCTTCTGCCATCAGATTTCTGAATGAATCCATGGATGCTACCCCACTATTTTTGCTCTCTTTTTGTGCGAATTTAATTATTTAAATATATTTTTATTGAAATTTATTGTATATATTATGTCCTGCACTATACTGCTGCCACAGAACAACAAATTTTCCCATGTATGTCAAGATGATAAACCTGATTCTGAATCTGCACGATGCATATTGTTGGTGTGTTGGAGCATTCTTCTGTGAATGAAGCCAACCTTGTGTGTTTCTAGTAAGTGCTGCTTACCTAATGCTGTGTTCCTGTGGTTCTGCTGTAAGCTGGTTTTGCATTACACCTGTGCATACATGCATTTGTGCTTTTTGACAGTAAATTCCACTTTGATGTTGACCTTGGACCTTGAGTGCATCGCCAACCATTAGAATAATAAAAAATGTATTACTTCATACTTAGTCCTTTTGTGGTCTCTTCCTTTATCTGGGATGCTTTCTGCCTCTTCAGCTGTTTTAACAACTCAGCCATTTTCTTTTTACCCCGTCACAATTTCTCCTGCATTAACAATTTCAGTGACCCTTGATGCTTTCACTACTCATTTTCTCAAAACTTGTGGAAGCTCCTACAATTTACTGTACATTTCTTGGTAGTATACTCTGATTTGCTTCTGTTTTTATCATGTTTTTGAATATATTCCAATTACTAATCTGAATCCTTAGTCTTGCAGATTGTTTTTTGTAAAACCGAGTGTCCTTTGATCTACTATTAAACAAATCAAGGACAGAAGTTGGCTCCATGGCCCAACAATTAGAATCATAGTCACAGAACACTGTAACATAGAAACTGGCTCTTCGGCCCATCTAGTCCATGCTGAACTATTATTCTGCCTAGTTCCATCAACCTACACCCAGGCCTGTACAAGCATCTCTTAAATGCTGAAATGTAACCCACATCTGCCACTTCTGCTGGCAGCTTATTCCACACTTTCACCACCCTCTGAATGGTTCCCTTTAAACATTCCACCTGTCACTCTTAACCCACAACCTCAACTTCTAGTTTTACCCAACCTAGTGGAAAATGCCTGCTTGTATTTACCCTATAGATACCCTTCATAATTTTGTATGCTTTATGAAATCTCCTGTAATTCTCCTACGCTCTAGGGAATAAAGTCCTAACCTGTCCAACCTTTCCCTATAACTCAGGTCCTCAAGTCCTGGCAACATGCTTGTAATTTTGTTTTTTGCACTCTTTTCAATCTTATTGATGTCTTTCCTGTAGGTAGGTGACCAACACCACACAGTTTTCCAAATTAGGTCCCACAACTTCAACATAGCATAACTCCTGTAAGTAGGCCAATGTGCCAAAAGCACTGTTTATGACCCCATCTCTCTGTGATGCCACTTCCAAGGAATTTTGGATCTGTATTCCCAGATCCCCCTGTTTTAATATTACATTTTGCACTGTCATTTAATACCTTAACTCCACATTATCAACAATCACATTGCTTAAGAAGAATGTCCTTCTATCCCTTTGCTTTGTGAAGAATATTTCTATCTCTGCCATCGGAAAGGATTCAGTGACTCAATTTTCCACTGCTCTTTGAGGACAAGTGACAAACATCTGAGAGAGAATATTTCCCCTCTTCTCTGTTGAATTGGGCACTCCCTTGTTTCTGAGCAGTAGCCACGTGTTCTGGATTCTCCTATCCACGACCACCCAGCCACGACCGTGCAGGATCTTGCATGTTTCAGTCAAGCCATTTACCACATCTTAGTCCAGACAGTAAGACTGAAAGACAGCTTCTTCTCGAGGGCTGCTGCACCCCAGCTTGCCAACGGCTTTTGAGTGTAATGGATTATCGAAGTCACTTGTTGCAGCAAATATGGGATTTTATTTTAATTAAACTGTACCACATGTATTGTAAATACCTGTTCTGCATGGATTGAATTAGCACTGCAATCTCATTGTCTTGAGTAATGGCAATAAAGTTCTATTCTATTTTAGCAGGTGCAAACCCATTGAGTTTAGTCACTTCTCATAGGACAACCTGCCCATACCAGAAATCAATAAAGTAAGCCTTCCCTGAGCTGGGTTCCATTGAATTTGCATCCTTATTAGATAAGGAGATCAGTACTGCACATAGAACCTCACTGATGCCCCATATGACTGAAGCACACTCTCTCTCCTTTTATGTTGAATTTCCTGACCAAGTGACTTGCTGTATCTGCATTGTATCCTTTTGCAAATTGCTCACTAGGACACCTAGCTCAATCTGCATCTCACCACTGCAATCTCTAACCGTTCAGATACACCCTGCTACCACCCAGCACACATGTACACCCTGTCAGCTTGTTTTATTATAATAGTGCCAGTAGCATTATACTGTCTGGCATAGACACGCTCATCACACCTTATGTCAACCTGTCAATCTTCAGGCCATGCCACTCGGGGACTTGTGTAGATATTATTTTGTGACTGTAAGTGCTGGATCGTAACTATGTTTTATGATGTGACTCAGTGTACTGTGTTTTGCATCATGGCCCCAGAGGAATGATGCAAAATACATGTGTGTGGCAGAATGACAATAAACTGAACTTGAGCAACTTCCCTTAACTCTAAAAATAGATAGTTTCACACTTTCCCACATCACCTCCATATTCCCATTCTCCGTCTTCTCACTTAACCTAACTAACCACCTTCTATTTCCTTCACGGCTTGCTTTCCAACCATATTTCATCAGCAAATTTATGAACCCTACCTTTGAAACATTCAAGTCATTTGTAAAATTTGCTGTACCTGCATAGTACCCCCTGTGTTCGCTTGGCAGCACAATGGACTCAGGGTCTGGACTATATCCATATGTACTTCGTGTGATTGTGCTTCTCAGATGTCCAAAATGTGCGAGGATTAGGCTTCAAGGAGAGGCATGGAGCTGGTGCACTCCACCAGGGGCAGTATGGTGCAGGCGTCCTGGCTGGAGTCAGTCCTGCCTCTGACCCCCATCCATGTTCACTTTGCAGAAGACAAGCTCTATTGTGGTCATCTTCAGATTTCCAATAGTGTTGGATGGTTTGAGTTAGGACTCTTTTATTGAATGGCTGTATTTGTCTACCTTATACGTGTTATGTGTGCTTTGTGCTGTGTGTGATTATTGGTACTGTGTTCAGATCCTTGACCACTGGAATAACTTGTCTCATTGGCTTTATTCATGAGTATTCACGTATGGATGAATGACAATTAAATTGAATTGAAAAATGTTGAGGTCCATTCGATAATCTCTGTGGCATATCATATCACGGCTTGCTAATCCACTGATGCCTATACTGTTATCCAGCTGAATTTCTCTAAATTTCAGTACGTGACCTCATATACAGTGATATTTTCTTTTCCATAATAACCTTTGATGCAGCACATTTTAAGTGCCTTTGGAAATCTAAGTGTAAAACATCAACTGGTTCCTCTTTATCTTCAATACTACTTATTTCAGAGAATTTTAATGAATTAGTGAAGAAGGATTTCTTTTTCACAAAACCCTGTTGATCTTGTCTGATTAGAGTACCAGCCTGTCTTGGGGTTGAAGAACAGTGTATGAGCAACGGTGGGTGAGAGGAATGGGGCTTGTTTCGCTGTTGTTGTTCTGTTGCTTGTTGTGTTCTGTGTTTTTGTCTTCCTTGTTGCTCTGCTGAGCGCGGTGGACATGCTGTGTTGGTGCCGGAATGGGTGGTGACACCTTACAGGCTGCCCCAGCACATCCTTAGGTGTGTTGGTCGTTAACGCAAATGAAGCATTTCACCATATGTTTCAACGTGCACTTGGTAAGTAAATCTGAATCTGAGTGGATTGGAGGGAAGAAAGGGGCTTGTTTTGCTGCTGTTATGTTGTTGCAGTTGTCTGATTCTGTTGTTGCGCGAATGTAGACTCGTGAACCAAAGGGGATACCTTCACTTTATCATTGAAATGTTCTCACAATCTATGAAATAACTTTTAAGGAGTCATCATCTCATGTTTTCGATATTTATTGCTTATCTATTTATTATTATTTCTTTCTTTTTGTACTGGTACAGTTTGTTGTCATTTGCACGCTGGTTGAACACCCAAGTGGATACGGTCTTTTATTGGTTCTGTTATGGTTATTACACTATTATGGATTTATTGAGTATGTCCACAAGAAAACGAATCTCAGGGTTGTATATGTTCTTTGATAATAAATTTACCTTGAATTTTGCGCTGCTTTGCTGAATATGGTGAGCATGTTATGTTGCTGTTAGAATGTGTGGTCTGAAAGCGCAACGCACCAAACCTTGACGTGGAGGGGCTACAGCAGCTGAAGGGCACTTTATTTGTTACTGGAGGTATCTAATAAAGTGCTCACTGAGCATTCTTTTCCTTTGGAGCTCTTGGAATGTAACTTTAACCAATTTTAAGTTAAATAATAATGTCTAAATACATTTTAATCTAATTTCCCAGCTAACTTTTGCCAGCTAACTATTTGTGTCAATGTATTCTTCCAGTTATATGAAAACCAAAAATGTACATGGTGCTGAAGCTGTGGGTGAACCAGTCGCCAATTGAGTTCTCCTTGAGCACAATGCACATGCAGTGGCCACTTTATTAGGTACAGGAATGGAACCTGGTGTGGTCTTCTGCTGTTGTAGCACATCCACTTCAAGGTTCACGTTTCGTGCATTCAGAGGTGCTTTCCTGCACACCACTGTTGTAATGTGTGGTTATTTGAGTTAATGTCACCTTCCTGTCGGCGTCATCCTGTCTGGCTGTTCGCCTCTGACCGCTATCATTTACATGACTTTTTTGTCCACAGAGCTGCTGTTCGCTGGATGTTGTTTTTTCACACTGTTCTCTGTAAACTTTAGAGCCTGTTGTGCGTGAAAATCCCAGGAGATTGGCAGTTCCTGAGATCCTCAATCCACTCCATCTGGCACCAGCAATCATTCTACAGTCACAGTCACTCAGATCACATTTCTTCCCATTCTGGTGTTTGGTCAGGACAACGACTGAACCTCTTGATCATGTCCGCATGCTTTTATGCATTGTGTCTTCTGCTTATGATTGTGAGTCTAAGCATAACTCAAAAGCTATTTAAGTTTGCTGATGACACCATTGTCTTTGGCCAAATCAAAGGCGACGAAGAGTCAGTGTATAGGAGGGAGATTGTTGTTGTGGCTGCGACATTTTCAGCCTCTCACTGTCAGCAAAACCAAGGAGCTAATTATTGACTTCAAGTGGAGGGAATCAGAGGTCCTTGAGTCAGTCCTCATCAGAGTATTAGAGGCTGAGAGGATCAGCAACTAAGTTCCTTGTTGTAATTATTTCAGAGGACCTGTTCTGGGCCCAGCATATAAGTGCCATTACAGAGAAAGCACAGCAGTGCCTCTACTTTCTTAGAAGTTTGTGAAGATTCAGCATGACATCTGAAACTTTGACAAACTTCTATAGCTGTGTGGTGGAGAGTATATTGACTGGCTGCATCATGATCCGATATGGAAACACCAATACTCTTGAACAGAAAAGCCTACTAAACGTCGTGGATGTGGCTCAGCATTGAGCATATCTACATGGAGTGCTGTCGCAAGAAAGCAGCATCCATGATCAAGGACCTCCACCATTCAGGCCATGCTCTCTTCTCACTGCTGCCATCAAGAAGAAGGTACAGGAGCCTCAGGATGTACACCACCAGGTTCAGGAATAGTTATTACCCCTCAGCTATCAGAACCAGAAGGAATAATCACTTGCTCCATTACTGAACTGTTCCCACAAACTATGGAATCACTTTCAAGAACTCTTCATCTTATGTTTTCCATATTAATTATTTATTCATTCATTCATCCATCCATCCATCCATCCATCCATCCATCCATCCAACTCCTTCCCTCTCTCCTGTTGGGTGCAGTGTTTTCCATTGTGTTTCATGTATTTACTGTGAATGCCTGCAAGAAAATGAACCTCAGGTGACATATATGTACTTTGGTAATAAATTTAGTTTGAACTGTGAATACGATTAGCTCGTTAGACATTAGCATTAATGAGCAGGTGTACAGGTTAACCAAATAGCCACTGAGTGTATTCCAGTGATAAGAAAACTCAAAGTGTGGGTGAACCCATGGCCAACTAACATCCCCTCAACCACAATGTAGTTATCTAATTAAGTTTAAGTTTATGGAACATCTGTGGATTTAAAGGATCTCACCATTGAACTTGGTATGAAATTCTTTATGTTTTGATCATGGTTCTCCAGACAATGCTTTACTTGGTGATTGTATATTATGTCTGTTTCATTATGCAAAGCCAAGTATAATATAGTCTGTTCCATGTTTATTCTATAAACTCTTTTTCTGAACCACTCTTGCCAACTTGACTTATGAAATTTAGTCCCCCTCAATTATTGCATTACTTTGTTTCTTGTTATTCCTTGATTAAAACTCTTTCTAATGATGTGGCCACTGTTAGGAAGGCTCTTTCAGTGCTCCCACTGGTATTATCTCTCCAATGCTGTTTCTTATCTCTGCCTCGACTGATTCTACTTCCTGAAGCTCTGAGCCTGGATTATGTCTGATCATTGTATTTTTGTCATCCTGCACTCTCATTCTTCCTGTCTTTTGAGGCATCTCAAACTCTGGAATTTTTAATAGTGATTCTGTATTGGTTCTTAGGTCAAATCCATTCATCTCTTTAGTGTCAGTAACAATAAGACCAATAATTTGTGCCCCTTTAGATACTTTCCAAGAAAGCTAAACTGTTGCTTGATTTCCACAGTGAGGGGAACATACAGGAGGTTCTGTCTGCCTGCTAGAGATCCCCATTTTCTTCCTTTCTCTTTTTTTCTCTCTCTGTCCCTCTCATAATCACTCCTTGCTTGCTCTCCATCTCCTTCTGGTGTTCCCCCCCCCCCCCACCTTTCTTTCTCCTTAGGCTTCCCATCCCATGATCCTCTCCCTTCTCCAGCTCTGTATCCCTTTTGCCATTAACTTTCCAACTCTTAGCTTCATCCCTCCCCCTCCTGTTTTCTCCTATCATTTCAGATTTCACCCTCCCCCTCCCACTTTCAAATCTCTTACTATCTCTTCTTTCAGTTAGTCCTGACGAAGGGTCTCGGCCCGAAACGTCAACTGTACTTCTTCCTATAGATGCTGCCTGGCCTGCTGCGTTCCACCAGCATTTTGTGTGTGTTACTTTAAGTACAGCCTCTCCTCTTGTAGGCTTATCTCCATATTGTATCAGGAAATCTTCCTGAACTCACCTAACAAACTCCACCCCATATAAACCCCTTGCTCTGGGGAGATGCCAATCAATATTGAGGAAATTAAAGTCTCCCATCATAACAACCCTGTTATTATCACACCTTTTCTGAATCTGTCTCCTTAATGCAGCAGGCTGTGGGGGTTGGGAATTGCAGTTATCGAGTGAAGGTAGGTTGTTTTGTATAGGGTGACGTGGGACTATAGCAGTTAGTGTAACACTTTACGAATGTAAGATCGAGCTTCAATTTCTGCAGCTGTCTGTAAGGAGTTTGATTGTTCTCCTCATGACCTCGTGGGTGTCTTCTGGGCGTTCTGGTTTCCTCCCACATTGCAAAGGTGTAAGATTTAGGGTTAGTAATTTGTGAGCATGTGGCACCAGAAGCACAACGACACTCGCAGTCTTCCCTCAGCAGATTTCTCATGTTTCAATGTTCTGATATGCACGTGACAAACAAAGCTAATCTTTATTTCTTTAAAAACTTTTGGAGATTGACAAAGAGGTGAGGCTTGGCATTTTATCAGCACACACTCTTATCTGTGTCATTACTTTGTAAATGTTACACATAGGGTTGTAAATCTTTGTCTTCCCTATAATTTAAGTGTCATCTCACTGATTTGACATTTCAGAATGGATGACAGATATTCTCTTGTTGCAATCAGCAGAATTATTGCATTATCTGTGGTCATCTTTGGCAAGAAGTATCAAGCCTTGTGAACCATTCCATTGGCACTTGTGGAGTTCTATGAAGGGATCTGGGAGGAAGGAATACTTAATCACAGAGCCATTTGGAAAACTACACCATGGACGGTCCTGAGCCTGGCTGCGAAAGGAGAAGGGTTGGGTATGGGGCTAGCAACCCTTTCTGTTAAAAACCCAGAGCTACAGAAATGCCAACAGAAGCTCAAAAGACCTTGGCAAAGAAAGGGTCTTTGAAGATGGGCTGCACCTGGAGACTAATTGAAAGACTGGCCCAGGGCAGAGGACTCTAGTGAGCTGCTTTCAGCAGCCACTGCCCCAGTAGTGGTGTTAGGCTTAAGAAGAAGAAGTGGAGTTATTTGGAGGATCAAAGTTTATTTAAAAAATCTCAAAGTCAAAGTTAAATATATTATCAAAGTACATATATGTTCTCATACCCTACCTTGAAATTCATTTTTTTGCAGGTACTTACAGGAAAATGAAGAACTGCAATAGAAGTTATGAAAAACTACAGTAAACTAAGACTGACAAATATCCGATGTGCAAAAGAAGACAAACTGCACAAATAAAAAAAATAAGTGGAAACATGAGATGCGAAAGGTTCTTGAAAGTGAGTCTGTAGGTTGTGGAATCAGTTCGTAGTGAGTGAAATTATCCACTCCGGTTCAGCAGCCTGGTAGCTGTAGGGTAATAACTGTTCCTGAACCTGGTGGTGTGGGACCCAAGGCTTCTGTACCGCCTGCCAAATAGTAGTAGCAAGAAGAGAGCATGGATGAGATTACAAAGATTATCTGGTTGTTGAGAGCAGCATTTCTAGTGAGCTGACTAGATAGAAACCAGGATAAGAGAAAAGGCCAATTCCTTTTTAAAGAAGAAATTTTAAAAAAGTGTTGATCTATTTGCATTTGGTTCACACAGTCACACTTTCTGAATATGTTTATTTTACAAGGGAATGAACTAAATTTGAAATTAAGATTCAATTTATGAATAATGCACAAATGTTTACAGAGGTAAAATGACTGTTGTCCTTGGGAAGGCACTGAGTCTCTGTCATGAAGCATACTGATTAATTTTGGAGATGAGGGGTTATCATACAAAGAGAGAGCATAGAACACTAGAGCTCAGTACAGGCCCTTTGGCCCAAGATGTTGTGCTGACCGTTTAAACTACTCCAAGATCAACATAATGGTTCTCTTCTATATATTCCTCCATTTTACTTTCATCTATGAGCCTACCTAAGAGTTTTCCTTTCTCTTGAATTCCAATCTCTTTTGTATCAAAAGACAACACTTCATTTTGGCTTTCTAAATGCTTGTTGCGTCTGTCTGTTCCATAAGTGTCCCTAATGTGTCTGCCTCTACCCCCTACAATTTGCCTACCGACACAACCGATAACAGACAATGCAATAGCCATTGTCCTTACCTACTGACATCTGGAGAAGGATGTTTATGTGAGAATGCTGTTCTTGGGCTACAGTTCAGCCTTCAACACCATAATTCCATCCAGGCCCAACAGGAAGCTCAGAGACCTTGGCTTGTGTAGCTGTATCCTGGACTTCCTGTCAGATTGCCGGTAGGTGGTAAAAGTGGGCTCCCTCACCTCCACCCCCTAACACTCAACACAGGAGCTCCTCAGGGCTGTGTCGCCACCCACAACTCTAATCTGCTAATTAAATTTGCCAACAACACTGCATTGAGTGGCCTTATCTTAAACAGTAACGAGGTGGCCTACAGGGAAGAAGTCATCTTTCTGACTCAGTGGTGTCAAGAAAACAACCTCTTCCTTAATATTGCAAAAACAAAGGAGCTGATTGTGGATTACAGGAGGAATGGTGATGGGTAACCCCTATTGATATCAATGGAACTGGGGTTGAGAGGGTGAACAGCTTCAAGTTCCTCGGCATCCACATCACCGAAGACCTCACGGGATCTGTACACACCAGCTGTGTGGTGAAAAAGGCGCAACAGCGACTATTTCACCTCAGATGGTTGAGGAAGTTTGGTATGGGCCCCCAAATCCTAATAACTTTCTATAGGGGCACAGTTGAGAGCATCCTGACTGGCTGCATCACTGCCTGGTTTTGGAACCGTACCTCCCTTAAACGGAGGATTCTGCAGAGAGTGGTGCAGACAGCTTAGCACATCTGTATTTGTGAACTTCCCATGATTCAGGACATTTACAAAGACAGGTGTGAAAACAGGGTCTGAAGGATCATTAGGGACCGGAGTCACTCCAACGGTACCGCAGCATAAAAGCCAGGACCAATAGGCTCTGGGAGAGCTTCTTCCGCCAGGCCATCAGACTGATGAACTCACACTGATTTGAGAGTATTTTTATGTTACATTGACTGTTCTATTTATTATAAATTACAATGATTGCACATTTAGATGGAGACGTAACGTAAAGATTTTTACTCCTCATGCATGTGAAGGATGTAAGAAATAAAGTCAATTCAGTTCACGTGGGGTAAGGCATGCCATGCACTCAGCACTCTGTGAGTAAAAAAAATTACCTCTAGTACCCCCCCCCCCCATACTTTCCTCCAATCACCTTAAGATTATGCCCCCTTGAATTAGCCATTTTGACCTTGGGAAGAAGTCTCGGGCTTGTTGTATAAGATGGTGTCGGATTGGTTTTCACACAAGAACATGTTTTGATATTGAGAGTGTCAAAATTCTGAGATTTGTCAGGATTGAAGCTTTGAGATACCTCCTTCAATAGGTAAATCTAGAAATGTGGGACTCTGTTAAGATGATTGGCTAGCTGTTTTGGACAGAAATGAGAAATCTTTTATATAACAGTTTATGCAGTTTTGAGAATTCTGTGTCTCAGAAGTATGTGGACACTGTCATTGGCTGAGATTGATAGTTTTTTTGGGGCACTGAGAAAGTCAGAAGAAATCAGAATCAGGCAGGAAAGAAGTTTAACTTAGAAAAATAGTGCAATGCTATTTCAGCTCGGGGGTCTGAGTTCGGAGTTCAATTCCATCTGACAAAATCTTTACAGACTCTGTAAGGATCGTGTACGTCCTTGACATGAACATGTGGGGATACTCTGTGCTGTGGTTTCCTCATTTGGTACGTCTGGTTAGTAGGTTAATAAGAAATTGTAAATCGCCCTGTGATCAGGCAAGGGTTAAATTGATGGGAATGCTGAGTGGAGAGACTCATTGGGTCAGAAGGGCCTGCTGCATGCTTTATCTCTAAATAAACAAAAATAAATAAAATTGTAATGCAGTTGAACAGAGTTCATGTGAATTTATGAAAGGCAAGTCTTGTTTGAATGCCTTTTGGAATTCTTAGATTACATTAGATTTATTTATCACTTGGACATCAAAACATACAGTGAAATGTGTTGTTTGCATTAACACAACCTAAGGATATGCTGGGGGCAACCCAAACGTGTCACCACACATTCTGGTGTAAACATAATGTGCCATTCCTTCAGGATGTGTCTTGTAGAGTAGATGAGGGAGAACCAGGAGATGTGTAGGATTTCAGAAAGCTTTTAACAAGGTCCAACATAGGACGATGGTGAATGAGGGGAGGACACATAGAATTTGTAATATTTGGGCATGGATTTACAGTTGGTTAATAGGAATCAGAACGTAGGAGGTACGATTGGTTGGTTTGACGATAATGTGAAAATTGGTGTTGTGTTGATAATGAGGATGGTTATAGGCAACAGATTCATATTGATCAGCTTGTAAGATGGAACAGCAACAGAAGATGGAACTTAACTCAGATTCAAGAGCTGATGCAATTATATTTGTTTATTTACTAAGAGATGCAGTGTGAAACAGGCCCTTACAGCCCGGTGAGCCGCACCACTCTGCAACCCCACCTATTTAACATTAACCTAATCACAGGACAATTTACAATGTCCAAATTACCTGCTAACCAGAACATCTTTAGAATGTGGGAGGAAATGAGAGCACACAAGAGGAAACCCAGGCACTCACGGGGAGAGTGTACAAACTCCTTACAGGCGGCGCCAGAATTGAATTCCGAATTGCAGAACTGTAATAGCTTCTTGCTAACCTCTATGTTAACATGGTGCCCCATGGGGACTAATAAGAGTAGGATATACACTGTTTGATAGGAGCCTGGGGAACAAAGAAGATCCCTAAAAGGCAGCAGCACAGGTAGGAAGGATGTGTGATTACATTGAAGAAGGTGCAAAAGAAATGTCCTGGGGTGATGCTTGAGATGGAGCATTCCGGCCGAGAGAAGAATTTGATCAGCTGGGTTTGTTTTCCTTGAATTGCAGATCATTTTGTATATGGTTAAGACTACGATATTCTTAGACCAGTGATGAAGGGAGTGAGTGCTTAAGGTTACGCCCAAGCTGGTGATTAAATGGTTGGCTTTAAAGATTAGTTTTATTTGTCACGTGTACGTTGAAATATCAAAACATAGAGTGAACTGCAACCAACACGGTCTGAGGATTGCACTATTAGTCCACAAATGGCACACTTCCGACACCAACATGGCATGCTCGCTCCTCACCGACCCTAACTGGAGTGTATTCTTTTGGAATGTGGAAGAAAACCAGAGCACCCAGAGAAAAGCCGCATAGACTGTTTCAAGCCTTCTGGAACTGTTATGCTGAGAAGTGTGCAGTTTTGAGGCATTGGGAAATACCCAGCTCGAGTTGGGACAACGAGAATGTGGGAAAGAGGAATCAAACACTTTTTAACACTCCCTCGGATCCTAACATTGCAAATACATTTGAGGGTCACTTTATTAGGTATCTCCTGTAACCAATCAAGTGGCCACTGAGTGTATATTCGTGGTCTTCTGCTGCTGTAGCCCATCCACTTCAAAGTTCGACATGTTGTTCATTCAGAGATGCTCTTTTGGACATCACTGTTGAAACGCATTGTTATTTGAGTTGCTGTCACCTTTCTGTCAAATTGAACCAGTCTGGCTTCTCTCATCAACAAGGTGTTTATGCTCACAGAACTGTTGTTCACTAGTTGTTCTTTTTTGTCCTATTCTCTGTAAACTCTAGAGAGTATTGTATGTGAAAATCCCAGGAGGTCTGCATTTTTTGAGATGCTCAAACCACCCCATCTGGCATCAACAATCATCCTACAGTCAAAGTCACTCAGATCACATTTCTTCCCCATTCTGATGATTGATCTGAATAGCAATTGAACCTGTTGACCATGCACATGCTTTTTTATGCATGAGTTGTTGCCACCTGTTTGGTTGATTAGATATTTGCATTAATAAGCAGGTGTACAGGTGTAAGTAATAAAGCGGCCACTGTGTGTATATACAAAACACTGAAAGAAAACTATTCTTTTTAAAAACTCTTTCTGTCTTGTTTAGTTGCTCTGCAAATGCCTGAAGGACTCCAGATGTTTGCCTGTGCAATTGCTGATATCATAGAAAGGTAAGACAGCAACTCATTAAATTAACAGCTTAGAGCATCAAACCCACAGGGCCAGTTTGGACTTGTAAGTAATTAAGGAAGATCTGAATAGACATTCTCATGGAGAAAGTGGGACATCCGTTGCTTGGGTTTGCCTGTTGTTTGGGATGATGTGTTTGGTTGGATGGTTATTTTTTCCATCAGATCTGTAGAGCAGTAATGGGTCAAGATGTTACAATTCACAGCTTGTCAATGACTCAATTTGGTTCTTAATTAGCTGAAGAAATTAAAGATAATATGCAACATGTTCAGTGTCATAAACTGCAAGAAGGATGCTCTGAATGGTTTATATTTGTCATGCTTGAACCCAGGAGACGAACTGTTACTTTCAGTTCATTTCAGGGCATCTATCGGTAAAATATTGAGGAAGGTGAGTTACTGTTTAGTGTTGCTTTTCTTGCTGCAGGAGTCTCCTTTCTTTGATGTGGGAATTTTCCAACATTGATTGAAGGCAAACATTTTGTGGAATAGCACTGGGAGAATTGGTCATTGTGAGTCTTCGAAGCCAGAGTCAAGAATTGTGGAGAATTTATTCTCTTTAGAGCATAGAAGGTTAAGAGTGTTCAAACTCATGAGCTGATGTGAGAAAAGTAAACAAGGACGAATTGTTTCAACAGAGGAGGAGTTAGTAACTGCAGCATAGAGTATTTAAGATGATTAGAGGTGACCTGCAGAAGAAAAATCCACACATTTGGATCAGGATGATGGAATCAAATTTAATTTTTCAGGCCACTTTTTCCTAAGATAAATCACTAAATATTAGAGCAAATAAGGAGGCCGTTCTTCCCACTTCATTTGGGTCTTCTCTATGAAAGTTGAAGTTTCAGGTTTTAAAGGGAGAATTCTTTCCTCTGGTGGTGCAGGTTGGGATGGGGGCGTTCTGTAACCAGAAAACACAGATTTCAACACATTAGCAGAGAAAAAAGTAATTAGAGGAAGCTGTTTTATTTTAACATGTATCAAGTTGTTATGGTTCAGAATTAACAGCAATGTAAGAGATTCTGTGGTTTACTTTCAAAGGGAGAATGTATATTGAGAAAAATTGCTGGATTATAATGAAGGAGGGGGGAGTAGAACTAGGTGCACTGTTTACTGGTGAGTCTGTATTGGCAGTTTATCATACGGTGATTAGATCAAGGTACACAATACAACAGAATGGATAAGGACGAGCAATAAACAAACAAATCTAGGGTAGCCTAAAGGACTATAAGTTCAGGGATGGAGAGGGGAAGAGGGGAGCATGGTGGTTGCAGAACAAGCTGAAGTATTTAAATCATCATGCCCTATGGGAATAGAGGTCAGTGATCTCTGAATACAGCACACAACATAAAGAGGAAGGTTCTGGTTCAGATTCCCATTAATTTACATTTCAACTGTGCTATTCGTGTTAACAGCCGACACAACCTAAGGAGGTGCTGGGGGCAGCCCACAAAATGTTGCCACGCATTCCAGCTCCAACATAACATGCCCACAATGCTTGGCAGAACGACACAAACAGAACAACATCAACAAAACACCAGAAAAACAATCCCCTTTCCTCCCTCACATCCACCTATAGATAGTCCTCTCACCCCAGAACAGGTCACCTCCAGGTCTCGGACTTCCAGCCTCCAGCAGACTTGCAGATTCAGAGCTTTGGTTACCCGGTCTTGACGTTGGGGCTTCCAATTGACCTTCAGCTCTGCTATTTAGTATCGACCCTGGGACTTACCAGTGAACGAGAACTCCGAACACCAGGCTTCAAACCCTGGACTCTCAGATGCCAGAAACCCAAAATTGTCAACTTTCTGACCTCTAGAGGGAGGCCTTTCAGTTGTGTGATCTGCTATGGAATGTAAGCAGGGCAAACGAGCCTCCGCTGGCTCTCACACCCAGTTATCTGATAACATCTGCTGTGAGATGGATGAACATCAGACATAGGGTTTCCTGCTGTTCTGCAGTGGCACCCTGGGATTTCAAGTGAATGAGAGGCCACAGTAGCACGGTAACATAGCAGTCAGCATAATGCTTTACAGTGCCAACAATCAGCAGTTGGGGTTCAATTCTCATCACTGTAAGGAGTTTGTATGGTCTCCCAGTGACCGTGTGGGTGCTTCAGTTTCCTCCCGCATTCCAAAGACATACGAGTTAGCAGGTTAATTGTTCACATCAGTATAATTGGATGGCCTGGGCTCATTGAGTTGAAAGGCCTGTTACTGTTCTGTGTCTCTGAATAAATCAAAAGTTGCTTATACTCGGTACTAATAAAATTTTTTGCTTAAGCTCTGAGTTAGATTGAAACCCACAGCTTTGGGGTTCCGAGATAAACAAGAGTGTTCGTCTCTAAACCAGAACAGAAACCATGACACTTGTCCCATCTTTTACCATTCTACCACTTCACCCCCTTATTTACTTTCTTTACATCAGTTCATCATTTTGAACACTTTTAACCTTCTGTGCTCTAAAGAGATTAAATTCTCCACAATTCTTGACCCTGGCTTTGAAATCTCCATAGTGACCATTCCCCATTTTACAAAATCTTTGCCCTCAACCATCTTTTACCATAATTGTTTCATTTGATATCGATCTTGTGAATTGCCTTTGGTCTCTTTTCAAAGTCTCCCTGGTGTGGCTTGAGACCAGTTTAGGACTCGGCCTGGTTTGATGTATAATTTAATTCTAAAACTTCCTGGTGTATATCCTTAAATGTTCAGGATTCCATTCACTAACAGTGAACTTTGTTTATGTGTAATGGAGAAGGTAAGATGCACATGACCGCAGCAGCAGCAGCATGATTTGCTCCATATGTATCTGGCCGTGTTGGCCAGTGGGGACACCCCACGCCTCCTGGGAAAGTGCCTTTCCATTGGTTTGCATTCATTTTAAATGCTAGGCAGCGCTTTTTTCTTACATTCCAACTCAGAAGTGCAGCACTTGTTCATCCTGCACTAGGCTATCAGCTTAAATTTTATGCCTGGTGAAGCTTGAACAGAAAAGTGTATTGTCAGCTTAAGTGCAAACTCTTGGTTTTATCAGAAGCTAATTTGATCAAGTCTTGGATCCCATTCCTGGGCCTTACTTGCTGGAGTTTAGAAGAATGAGGAGGAATCTCATTGAAACCTATTGAATATTGAAAAGTTTAGATAGAGTGGATGTGGAGAGCATGTTTCCTATAGTGGGGGAGGTCTAGGACCAGAGGGCACAGACTCCGAGGGACGTCTCATGAGAACAGCCATGAGAAGGAATTTCTTTAGGCAGAGGGTGATGAATCTGTGGAATTCAATGCGACAGACAGCTGTGGAGACCAAGCCATTGGGTATATTTAAAGTGGAGGTTGTGAGTTTCTTGATTAGTAAGTGAGCGACCACTCCCCACTGAACATTGACGGCTCCTCGGTAGAGATTGTTTAGAGCACCAAATTTCTTGGTGTTCACCTGGCGGAGAATCTCACCTGGTCCCTCAACGCCAGCTCCATTGCAAAGAAAGCCCAGCAGTGTCTCTACTTTCTGTGAAGGCTGAGGAAAGTCCATCTCCCACTCCCCCCCCCCCCCCCCCCCATTCTCATCACATTCTACAGGAGTTGTATTGAGAGTATCTTGAGCAGCTGCATCACTGTCTGATTTGGAAATTGCACCATCTCAGATCGCAAGACCCTGCAGTGGATAGTGAGGTCAGCTGAGAAAATCATCGGGATCTCTCTTCCCGTCATTACGGACATTTACACTGCAAACAGCACGCACCCCTCATACAAACTCTTCTCCCTCCTGCCGCCTGGGAAAAGGCTGTGAGGCATTCGGGTTCTCATGACCAGACAATGTAACAGTTTCTTCCCCCAAACTATTAAACTCCTCCATACCCAGAGCCTGGACTGACACCTTACTGCCCTAATGTCCTGTTTATTATTTATTGTAATGCCTGCACTGTTTTTGTGCACTTTATGCAGTCCTGGTAGGTCTGTAATCTAGTGTAGTTTTTTTATGTGTTGTTTTTTTACGTAGTTCAGTCTAGTTTTTGTACTGTTTCATGTAACACCATGGTCCTGAAAAAACGTCGTCTCATTTTTACTATGCACTGTACCAGCAGTTATGGTTGAAATGACAATAAAAAGTGAGTTGACTTGTCAGGTTACAGGGAGAGGGCAGTAGAATGGGGTTGAGAGGAATAATAAATTAGCCATGATGCAGACCCGATAGGCCTAATTCTGTTCCTATGGTTTATGGTTATTTATTGTTTATTCCCATTACATCACTAAGTGGAAAAAGTATCAGTAAGAGCACTGTTTCTTCCTGTCTCTCAAGCAAGCTCACCTATGCATTGAGTCAACCAAATTACATTGTGTTCCATTATACTTGTTAATTGTAGCCTGTTCTGAGATTTAATCTCCTTGAAGTTAGTTATATTTGAAAGGTAAAATTAGCTCCACAGAAAGAAGAGATTGGATGGTTATTCTATGAAAGATATTTTACAGGGATAATCGACTAAATATTCTTGTTTTAAGCTGAATTTATAAATTGTTATTGTGCTAATAATCAACATTGGAGTTTCAGCATTTTCTGGGAAGACCTTTGCCTTAAAATGGAAACAAATACAGAAAGTGTGAGGTGCAAATAGCTAAAGATAGAAATCTGAGTTCTTGTGCTTACAAAGGAAAATAAAAAGAATAAAAGATGCATCCCTCTGGCTCAAAATATCATTGTGGTATGGTGGGATTTGAATTCACATTCTTGAGGTTATTAGTCTGGGTCTTGTGTTAATGTAATCACACTGCCACTGTACCCCCTGCTATCAAAGCAGGTTTGTTTGGTCTTGGATTTCTATATATAAAAATTGATTTCACAGATGTGAAGGCAATAAAAGCCTGTTGCTGAGGGGCGAATAATGCTGATCAAAGGGTGACGGGGCTCCTATCTCTCTGTTTCCTATCTCAGAAAGCAGGATTCCACAATGCTGCCTGATCCTTTTGACTCTGTTTCTATAATCTTGAGGAAGCCCATTGACAAGTCAGGAGAAATGTACCAAACGATCAAAGGGCCTCACAATATCGAAGGGTTGTGATGGAACCAAGTTAGATTTACTCCAGCATATAAAAAAAAGACCTCGAAAACTTACTGCGTTGTTTTCACTGCCTCCTGAACAGTGATTGAAGAGGGAAAATAAAAGCAGCCTTTGGCCCAGAGACTTGAAAAATCAAGAAGAAATCATCTGAATCTTTCAACTCTTCACTGTTCTAACAGCAGATATATTTTTAACCTAACATTTGAAGTTGGTATAAATTTATACTGTAGATATATTGGAATAAATTTATAAATCCTAAAGCATCAATTGCTCCCATAACTGTAGTCAGCATCCTAGTTTTCCACAATTATAGTCTGCAGGCACAATGCAGCTCACAATGCACACATTGAATCTAAGGGTTGGATATGGTGGCATGCATGTATTTTGATAATAAATTTATGTTGAACTTTGAACAAGCAAAGAGGAGGGCCTGCATAACTACAGACTCTCTCATAGTCTTGGCATTTGAATCAGAATCAGGTTCAATATCACTGATAAAAGTTGTGAAATTTGTTGTGTTGTGACAGCAGCCACAGTGCAATACATTAAAAAGACTATAAATTACATTAAGAAAGTATTGTGCAAAAGTCTTGGGCCTTGATTCTGTGTGGATAGGTGTCCAGCTTCGCACATTTGGTCACTGCAGATTTGCCCCATTTTTGACTCTCAAATTGCTCAAGCTCTATCAGATTGCATGGGGGTCGTGAGTGAGCAGCCCTTTTCAATTCCAGCCACAAGTTCTCAATGGGATTGAGGTCTGGACTGATACTTGGCCACTCCAGGATATTAACTTTGTTGTTTTTAAGCCTTTCCTGTGTAGCTTTGGCTTTATTCTTGGGGTCATTGCCTTGCTGGAAAACAAATCTCCCAAGTTGCAGTTCTCTTGCTGACTGCATCAGGTTTTCCTCCAGGGTTTCCCTGTATTTTGCTGCAGTCATTTTACCCTCTATCTTCACAAGCCTTCCGAGGCCTGCTGCAGTGAAGCGTCCCTACAGCACGATGCAACCACCACCATGCTTCACGGTAGGGATGGTGTGTTTTTCATGATGTCCGGTATTTGGCTTACACCAAATGTAGTGCTTAGTCTGTTGGCCAAAAGGCTTAATTTTGGTTTCATCAGACAATAGTACCTTTTTCCAGCTGACTTCAGAGTATCCCTCATATCTTCTGGGAAACTCTAGCTGAGATTTCATCTGATCTTTTTTCCCCCAAGAGAATCAATGAATGACCACACCAACTTGGCTGTTTAACTAAAGTACAAAAGGGAACAAACTATGCAAATATAAAAAGAAAAATAATAATATACAATTAAACAATAAGTATCTGGGACATGAGATGATGTGTCTTTGAAAGTGAGCCCATTGGTTGTTTCAATGATGGGGCAAGTGAATTTGAATGACGTTCAAGAGCCTGATGATTGTTACTGGTGTGAGGTCCATAATAACTGGCAGACCTTGATAGATTCTTGATTGTTCAGGGCATGAAGGGATAGGGGGAGAAGGCGGGAAATTGGGGCTGAGAGGTAAAATGGATCATTTATGACGAAATGATGGAGCAGATTTGATGGGCTGATTGGCCTAATTCTGCTCCTATATCTTCTGGTCTTATAACAGAGAACAGCACTGTGTAGCAACAGACCATTCAGCCCGCCATGTCTGGGCCAACCATTATGTCAATCTAACTATCAATGTGCTTGCATAGGGTCCATATCCTATTCTCTGCCTGTTTATGTGTCTGTCTAAATGTCTCTTAAACATTGCTATGGTATCTGTTTCCACAGCCATCCCTGGCAACACATTCCAGATACCTGTACACTCCTTGAGATACCACTTGGCTTGCCCATCCTTTTGGAACTTCCCCCTCTTGCCTTAAAACTACACCTGCAGTATTTGGGATTTCCACTCTATTTATGCCTCTCACATTTTGGATACTTCTGTCAGATCATCATTCTGCCTCTGACCCTCCAGAGCAAACAGCCCAAGCTGTATAACCCCTCTTGATAATAAATACTCTCCAATCCCTGGTGAACCTTACCTGCAATCTCTCCAAGACCTCCGCATCCTTTTTGTAATGTGACCAGAAGACCAACACAGTATTCCAGATATAGTCTAATCAATGTTTTAATAGAGCTGCAACATGATGACTTGCCAACCTTCAAACTTGGTCCCCTGACTGAAGGCTGCTACAAGGAGTTCATGTTCTCCCCAAGTTCACGTGGGTTTCCTCCTGGTGCTCCGGTTTCCTACCACGTCCCAAAGATGTATGGGTTAGGGTTGCTAAGTTGTGGGTGTGCTATGTTGGCACTGGAAACACGGGTTACATTTGTGGGTTGCTCCAAGGATATCTTAGTTTGTTTTCCTTCCCCTCCTCCACACTCTTATTCAGACTGCTTTCCCGTCCTAATGAAATGTCAACTGTTTATTCCTAAACAGAAGATGTTATGCAGCTGTTGGAAATCCAGAGGAACACACACAAAAAGCTGGAGGATCTCAGCAGGTCAGGCAGCATCTATGGAAAGGTGTAAAGAATTGACATTTCGAGCCAAGACCCTTCATCAGGACTCTGTCTGACATGTTGACTCGTAATTCCTTATCATTGATGCTGTCTGACCTGCTGAGTACTTCCAGCATTTTATGTGTTTTACATTTCACTGTATGTTTCGATGCCCATGTAACAAATAAAGCTAATCTCTTTCTTTCTTTAAAGAGCAAGTGATGTAGTTTTGAGGCACAATCACTGTTGAGATTTAAGAATTGCAGTAGTTAATTTGCACAGAACTAATACCTCAAAGGATGACAGCAAAATCTCATTTATTCCGTGATCATGGTTGAGGATAAGACATTGGGTGAACTCCCCAGCCAGTCATAATAAACCAGACAACCCTTTGTGCCCATCAGAAAGGGCATATGGTGCCTTAGTTTAATGCTTCATCTGATAAACGGCACTGCGAAGTGCAGGATCCATGGAATCCTTGTTTTATAGGTTTATTGTATCTAATACAATTGGCTGACAAAGACAGTAATGGAATGTAATGGAATATAATTCATAATTTGACAATATCTGCCACTGCCAGGGTTTAAGTGCTGACACTTGATACGTTAGGCCGGATGATGCTCCCGATTATTCCTACAGGAATTGCAATGTCATTACCATCTTGTAATTTGACAGGTTACAAGAAGTTAAGCGATTTTTATTGGTTTCCATTGTAAGATGTTTTATTTCCTCTCTCCTCCCCTCCTGAGTTCTGATTGTTATTCAACTTGGCTCTGCTCACAGCAATATTGTGTGAGTCAGAAGGTTGTCAGTTGAATAGAGCGCACAGTCTGGACTGGCACAGGAAGAGCTGTATGGTCTTCAGGAGGAGGGGAAGAGAAATGCAATATGCCATTTTGACAGCACCATTCATGTCCTGTTCAGAATAACCTCAGTACTTTGAAGTAAGTGAAGTGTTTTTGTAGTGAGCCATGTAACAAGACGTAGGAGCAGAATCAGGCCATTCAGCCCATCAAGTCTGCTCATCCATTCCATTATGGCTGATTTACTATCCTTGTCAGCCCCACTCTCCTGCCTTCACCTCGTACCTTTTGGCACTGTTACTAATCAAGAACTTCTGCACTAAATGCACTCAATGATTTGGCCTTCACAGCTGTCTGATGCAATCAGTTCCACAGATGTACCACCCTTTAGCTAAAGGAATTCCTCCTTATCTCTTTTCTAAAGAGATGATCCTCTGATTTGAGGCTGTGCCCTCTAAGACCATAAGACATAGGAGCAGAATTAGGCAATTCAGCTCATTGAGTCTGCTGTGCCATTCCATCATGGCTAATCCTGGATCCCACTCAAATTTACACACCTGTCTTCTCACCATATCCTTTGATGCCCTGACCAATCAAGAAATGATAGGTAACATCCTCTCCACATCCACTCTATCCAGGCCTTTCAATATTTGGTCAGTTTCAATGAGGTCCCCCTGATTTTTCTAAACTCACAATGTTTACAGGTCCAGCGCCATCAAACATAATATAGGAAATATGGCCAACAATTTGTGCATGGCAAGCTCCCCTCCCACAAACAGCAGTAAGATAGTGTTAAGATAATCTGTTGGAAGGATTTTGGTTCATAGTGACTTCTTAATAGTGACTAGGATACCAGAGTTTCCTGCTCTCCTTCCGATCAATATAATTCTGTTATGTCTACCTGATGGTGTATGGGTTGGAGGTGCCATTCTTCAGATGAGATGTTACTTTTAACAATGTGACACTTCTTCAGTATTATCCTTCAGTATTTTGGAATTAGCGTCTTGAGTGGGATTTACAAAGTGAGTATATTACTTACTAACATAAGAAATCGACTTATCACAAACCTCCAGGTCAGTTTGAAAGTATTGGAGTGCTTTTTGTGGAGCAGTGGGAAAGTCTGAAATAGGATGCCAGAAATACTGAACAGGCATCTCTGGAAACAAAGGGAACACTTTAGGCCAGTGATCTTCCTTGGAAATTGTAGCCAGAGATATGATTTGCTTTCTCTGCTGAAGCACTTTATTTCAGACTTCTAGCATTTGTAGGGTTTTGCAACAGGAAGTTTATTTTACTTAAAGATACAGCACAATAACAGGCCCCTTCCAGCCCAATTACACCCAGTTGACCAATTAACCTACTAACCTGTATGTCTTGGGAACGTGGGAGGAAACCAGAGCATCTGGAGGAAATCTATACGGTCATGTGGAGAACATACAAACTCCTCACAGACAGTGACAGAATTGTACCTGTACAGATACTATAATGATGTTACACTGACACCTATAGTACCATCCCACCTAAGATAGCAAGTTCTTGACATCCTAACCAGCATTTCTCTGAATGGATTAGTTGAACTATAGCATAACTTCAGCAGAAAAGGAGGTTATGTGGCCCATTGTGACTATGTATGCTCTTCATTAGACTACTAATTAAGCTTCGCTGGAGCCTTGCAAATCCTTCCTCACCATACACTCAGTGCCCACTTTATTAGGTACAGGAGTGGTCTTTTACTGCTGTAGCCCATCCACTTCAAGGTTCAACATGTTGACCGTTCAGAGATGCTCTTCTGCACACTGCTGTTGTAATGCATGGTTATTTGAGTTGCTGTCGTCTTCCAGTCTGACCATTCTCCTCTGAACCCTCTCATTAACAAGGTGTTTTTGCCCACGGAACTACTGCTCACTGTATATTTTTTTTGTTGTTTTGCACCATTCTCTGTAAACACTAGGGATTGTTGTGTGTGAAAATCCCAGGAGATCAGAAGTTTCTAAAGTCAATATCCAAAGTCAATTAGATCGTGCTTCTTCCCCATTCTGATGTTTGGTCTGAACAATTGAACCTTTTGATCAGGTCTGCATGCTTTTTATGCACTGAGTTGCTGCCACATGATTGGCTGACTGGATATTTGCATTAATAAACTGGCCACTGAGTGCTGATTCAAATCTCTTTTGAAGAAATGGAACCCACCTCCTCTCTGTCTGCAGGGTGTTCATTCCAGATTCCATGTGCACTCTGTGTAAAACAAGAATAGGTCACTCATTTTTTTTTTCGTTTCCTGCTGGGTCTTGTTGGGAATAAAGTGACTTGTGTTCCTGAATGCAACAGTGGTGATTTCTCTCCAAAAGCAATTTGCTGTGGAAAGCATTTTGCTTATGAGGATGAGTGCAATGCATTCATTGCAGGTTCTGAATTTGAACTTGATCCTGTCTTGGGGTTAGTAATGTTGCTGACAGCTGCTGCTCACCCCTGCTAGGCAAAATCGAGAGGTAGTGGGACATGGGATGAACAATCAGTCTGGGGGAGTGCTCAATGGGAGAGGCAAATTAAAGTCACTAGAGAAAAACACTGTGAATGCTGAAAATCTTAAATGTAGGCAGAAAATTTGTATTTGTTGAGCTCTGTGAAGGTTCTTGTCGAGTATTGAACCAGATCCTGAACCAGTGCGGATAATTTCAATCACCCCAATACTGAACTCACTCCACAACTTCTGGGCTCACTTTCAAGGGTTCACTCATTTATTATTATTAGTTTGTCTTTTTCTTTATTTTTGAATTTACAGAATTGTTTGTCTTTTGCCCATTGGTTGTTTGTCTTTGCTTTATTGATTCTGTTGTGTTTCTTTGTATTTACTGTGATTGCCCAAAGAAAATGCATCTCAGGGTAGTGTGTAGTGGCATATATGTAATTTGATAATTTTTTTTGTATTTTGAATATTAAAAGGCTAGAGAGAGCTGATGTGCAGAGAATGTTTCCTGTAGTGGAAGAGTCTAGGACCAGAAGGAACAGCGTCAGAATAGATGGACATTCCTTCGGAACAGGGATGAGGAGGAATCTCTTTAGCCAGAGGATGGAATTCATTGCTACAGACAGCTGTGGATGTCAAGTCATAGGGTCTATTTAAAGTGGAAGTTGATAGGTTTTTGATTAGTAAGAGTGTCAAAGCTTACAGGGAGGAAGCTGGAGAATGGGACTGAGAGGGATATTAAATCTGCAGAGCAGACTCGATGGGCTGAATGGTCCAATTCTTCTCCTATGTCTTAAGGTCTTAATGTGCCAAGTTAGAGATGAGATGCTATTCATTGAGCATGTGCTGAACCTCACGGAAGTCGTGAGGGAGACTGAGATCAAAGTGAGAAACGCATAGAGGATAATATGGGGCAGGGCTCACTTTGTTATGGATCGGAATGATGTTCAGACTGAAGAAAGTGTGACCTGTGGGCTACTCTCTAGTGAGCAATATCATTGCCTCAATACCTGGCACAAGGTTGGGATGAAGGATTAGCTACCTGAGCCCTCAGTTGGACAATGGCAGTGTGACTGGGCCAAACTTAAGTAGCACAAGTAAATTATTCTCCTCAATCATTATGTCCAAGGAGGATACTATAAATTTAAATAAGAAAGTGAATAAAAATTCTATACTGTTGATTCCATGCATGTTCAGTGAATGTCAGGGCACTTATTCAAACATGTAGTTAATACTGTCATCTCCCAAGCGCCTCAATTTTTAATGATTGTGGCCTTCATTGTCCTTGTTGTCTCACCCGGGGACATTCCAGATAGGTTCGTTAGAATGATTTATTAATTTCTAGGGTGAGAGTGTTGATCTATGAAGAATGATTGAGTAGAATGTTTATTGGGGTATGGGAAAATGAGGGGTGATTCACCAGAAGTATAAAATGTATAAAATACTTGGGCTCATTAGAATTAAAGGTGAAAGGAAGTTTTTTATGGTGGAGAGCCCAGAATGACTGGTTTAATCTCAGGAAATGGGTAAATGTTTAGAACAGTACAGTACAACCTTTTAGCGTATTCAAAGATCAGTTAACCCTTCCCTCCCACATAACCCTCCATTTTTCTTTAATCAATAGGCCTATCCAAGAGTCTCTTAAGTGTCCCTAATATATCTGCTTCTGCTACCACCCCGGCAGCATGTTCCATACATTTACCACTGTGTAACAAAAAAGATTACCTCCAGTCACCTTAAAGTTATGCTCCCATGTAGTAGCCATTTCTGCCCTGGGAAGAATTTGCTTGCTATCCATTCAGTCTACGCCTCATTGTTTTAGACACCTCATTCAGCTCACATCTTCCTTAGCTCACTTAACTTAGTCTGATAAGACATGCTGGTCCAGGCAGCATCCCAGTAAGTCTCCTCTGCACCTCTCTCTAAAGCTTCTTTGTCCTTCCTATAATGATGCGACCAGAAATGAACACAGTAAGTGAGACTCCTATTTAACTTGATGTCTCCGTTAGCCCCTTGCTAACAGCCACTGGACTCTGGTGAGAAACCTACATTTTTCTCAGGTTCTGTATGTAGAGGGTCTACAGGACTTTGGTCCCACCAAACCCATGAGGTTGGGATGTCTCGCCCACCCAAACCCTGGTAAGTGTGATTTACTGCCCCCCTGCAATTGTCTTTGGCAAGAAATAACAGGTTGTACACTGCATACAATTATAAAGAAAGTATATTTATGAATGTTAATTTAATCAAAGTTATTAAAGAAAAGAAAGAAAAAAACAAAAAGGGCTTATTATAATTAAACAGTCAAATGTGCACGTAAGTCAGAGCTCATTTTGAACTTGCCTGTAAGTTATGCACTGGACCGTCAGTCTGTGTGAAAGCACACACCACCTTCTGAATATTGCTCAAAATCTATCTCGAACAAATGGGCTCTCCCACGAGAGTATTGGTCCTTTTCCCCCTTGAAACCATTCATCTGCACGAAGTATCTTGTGTAACAGGGATGGCATCCTCAGCCATCTTCCCTCCTGTCTTCTCCCAGCTCCCACCAAAAAGACCTCGACCCACACCACTGTCCCTCACAAAAACCTCTCCGCCCAGCGTTCTCCAGAACCTTCTCCCAATTCCACTATCTTGATTGGCTGACACCATATTCCTAAGGGAACAATAAAGCCCCTTATCTCAGCTCAAACCCAAACAGACTGAAAGCAGAACAGACTGCTAAAATGAACTACCTACGGCATAGCAGTAAAAATATTAACCACGCTATAACATAAGTTTTATAGAGCTGCAACATTGCCTCACGGGTCTTGAATCCCATCCCTTGTCTAATTAAGGCTAATGCTCTATATGCCTTTGTATCTACCCTGATCAATGTCCTGTTTTGCCATTAGACTGACAATTGAGCTGAACAGGTGGAGCACTAACGTGTTCAGCTGAGCTTTGTACCAAATCTTAAGTTCGTATCAGAAGGGCTACTGAGAAGGCAATGACTACAGTCCCTTGAATGGGGTTGCTGACACAGCAAAGCTAAGCGAAAGTAATTGGCTTCGGGATCAGATTTATTACCATGAAATTCGTTTTGATCCAACAAGACATAAACAATTACTATAAGTTAAAATTTTAGAAAATAGTGTGGGTGACAGGATAGCATAGATGTCAGCATAACTGTTCCAGCGCCAGTTCTGTAAGGAGTTTGTATGTTCTCCCTGTGACTGCAGTTCTCTGGATGAAAATGTTAATAAGAGGAGAACGGCCAGACTGGTTCAAGCTGACAGGAAGGTGACAGTAACTCAAATAACTACACATTACAACAGTGGTGTGCAGGAGCATCTCTGAATGCACATGTCATACCTTGAGGTTGATGGGCAACTGCAGCAGAAGGCAACAAAGATACACTCAGGTACAGGAGATACCGAGTAAAGTAACCACTGAGTGTATATGGGGCAAACACAAGCAGATAGGATTATATTAGGTGGCTTGCTTGGACTTGGACAGCCAAAGGGTCTGTTCCTGAGTTGGGTAACTCTTAAGAGTCTATGAAACTAAATTAAATAAGTTGATTCAATGATTTATTAACTCCCAGAGGACCTAAGGTTAAATTGGTGCAGAAAACATATTTAGTGTGAAATTCTTATGCACAGCAGTTTATTAGAAATGTAACAGAAACAAACCTTTTTGTTTACAAGGATGTTCCTTGTTGTGAGAATCCTTTAGACATGAGCTCCCTGTCGTGGTGTGGCTCTAACGCAGTGCTGATTGTCAAGGGATTGACACTGGTGGTGGGGGGAAGGCATGGTGCAGGTGAGCAGAGACCCAGGGCCACCATGTTAATTCCTGTTAGGATTTAGAAAACACTGCCTGACAGGGGACTAGCTGATGGATTTGATGGGAAATGGGGCAAATAAGGGGGAGGAAGTTGCAGTATGAGGAAAATAAGTGGGAATGAGACTAGTAATACACACAAAATGCTGGAGGAACTCAGTAAGTCAGGCAGCATCTATGGAAAAGAGTAAATAGTTGATGTTTCGGACCACTGAGGTGAAATCTTTGCTCTCTTTCTCTGCCCACAGATTCTGCTTCAACCACTTTGTTTCTCCTTTATTTCTTAGGTATCCTGTTTTATGATCTTTATAATTTTATTTTTGTGTATTTTATATTTTATAATCTTCCTTGTGAGAGGGTGTAAGTAAAATGATTGCCGTGAATGACTATTATATTTCACCTAGCATGTGAATGACACCAGAACTTGGAAATAGATTATCCAATTAATATCACTCAAAATATTCGCACATCCATTATTTTAATGCATTTTTAAAAATTGGCTAAAATATCAGACATGAGGATTTCATCTGAAGGTAAATCAGTTCAGAAAACATAATTAGTGGAAAATTTTTATATTTTAATGTCCTTGCACAAGAATATAATTGTTAGATCTGGTAGGTTAATTGTTTTTTTTTTTAAAGGGTCAAGGACCTGTTGGTTATTGCTTTTCTAGTTGTTAAAACACTGGAGGTTGTGGCCTCTGCTTGGGAGAAGGCATTTGATCAGAACGTGTACTGTTGCAAATTTATATTTAATTGGGTGCTTTGGAGGTCTGTGATTAAGGGCAAGACTATTGAAGGTCCATATCATGCTGTGTTTAATGGCTCTAATGCTTAGTCAGTCTTGGGATCATTGCTGACCAGAGATCTTATAATCAGTCCTATAAAATGGAATTCTAATCGGTATGTGTGAAGGTGGGAGTGAGAGAAGGAACTGGAGGCTATTCTGCTTCTTATTGCCAAGTAGCATTAGGTTATGTTGCTTCTTAGCTCAACTGCTGAGCAAATCATACACAGTGAAAGGCCAGACTTGCAACTGATGGCATGGACGAAATGCCCCACTGAAATAGTGCCCTTGCTGGGAGCTCATTGAAAAGCAGTGACAGTAACCATGAATTCAAAGGACTCAAAGTACCTTTATTATTAAAGAATGTATAAAACCTTGAAATTTGTCTGTTTGCAGGCAGCCACAAAGCGAGAAAACTGAAAGAAACCCATTTTTAAAAAAAAGATGAAAACCCAATGCGCAGAGAAAGAGGAAAAAGAAACAGCAGCATTCCAAACCAAGTTGAGTCAATGGACCCAAATCCCAGAGCTGCTGGAATAGGCGTATCGCCTCAGTGTCAGCTCATCATACAGAGGGCAAATGCCGCAAAGCTTGCAGACACAAAGTGCGTAGCAGCTGGAGCAGTTTCACAGCCTCAGCGCTGTGCAGGGGGAAGTGAACGTCGCGGAATTGCCTCAATCTTTGCCTCCGTTCCCAATGTCTTGCCTTTCCAGTCTGTCTGGGCTGACGTTTAAAGCGTTCAAACACCAGATCTTGCCATGCACTAGGACTTGGGCCCTGCTGCAGCGATAACGCTCTGGGCCTAAACCTTACCACTCAGCCCGAAACCGTTCTCAACCTTTCTAAATAGGCTTGGTGCATAGACTGATCCAACCTCACTCCCAGTTTAGGTGGATGGGCACCAAAGCTCCTCTGCCTCAACTCCTCTCCGAATCGCTCGCTCCAACTCTGACTCTGTCTCGAGCGTGTTACGCGCTGACTTTGCATCGCACCAGCATGGCTCAACACTGGAAACAGATTTGCCTTCACTCGCCTCTTCATTGTTTGGGGTGATAGTTTACCATAAGTTACCTCAGAAAAAGTGTTATTAATAATGTTTTTAGTTATATTTTCATGCCTTTTGAGCTAACAGTAAGCTGTCGCCCAACTTCAGTAACACTATCTTAAACTGGATATGTGATTATGACTGTGGGTGGTCTTGGATTAGATTATCGATTTGGTAGTTTTATGGATCTTCATTACCAGATGTGTCTTTTCCTTCTGGAGTTATCTAACTCCAGCCATGGTGATGCTTGAACTTCTAATGATAAAAGATTAGCTTTATTTGTCACATGTACATCGAAACATCAGAGAGCATCGGAGTCCTTTGCTTCAAATCAAATCAGCGAGGATTAAGTGTCGTCATGTTTCTGGAGCCAGCGTAGCATGCCCACAATTTACTAACCCGTACATCCTTGGAAAGCGGGAGGAAAATGGAGCACCCAGAGAAAACTCACACATTCACAAGGAGAGCAGACTCGCTCTTTACAGACAGTGGCAGGAACTTGCCTTGTTAATTAAAGATGATGCGTGCTTGAAGGGTAGTTATGAGCATGGGGCTGAAGAAATGGAGAAAAATCACAGGGCAACTCCATTACATTTGAGGTCTCCATAGTCATATAGTAAGCATACCAGTGTGTTTTCTTTCTTAGGAGGTTCAGCTTGTCATTGAATACTCTGTCAAATAACCTTAGATAGATATAGTGTTGAAAGTATTCTGACTGGTTGCATCAAGGTCTGGTACAGCAATTCAAATATATAGGAATGTAAGAATGGGAATCAGCTTTAATATCTCTGCATATGTCGTGAAATTTGTTAACTTTGGCAGCAGTACAATGCAGTTTTTAATAGAAAAAAATGATGAATTGCATGGTGTGTGTATATATGTGTGTGTGTGTGTGTGTGTGTGTGTGTGTATATATAGAAATAGAAATTAAGAAACTTTGTGAGGTAGTTCATGGGTTCAATGTCCATTCAGAAGTCAGCTGGCAAGGGACAGAAGCTGTTCCTGAAACATTGAGTGTGTGCCTTCAGGCTTCTGTACCCCCTTCCTGATGGTAACAATGAGAAGTGGGCATATGCTGGGTGATGGGGGTGCTTAATGATGGATGCTTCCTTTTTGAGGCATTGCTCATTGAAGATGTCCTGGATATTATGGAGGCCTCGTGCCCATGATGGAGCTGACTAAGTTTACAACTCTCTGTAGATTCTGCAGTGGGCCCCACCCCCCTTCCCCATTCCAGACGGGGATGCAGTGAGTTAGAATACTCTCCATGGTATATCTGTAGGAATTTGCGAGTGTTTTAGGTGACATACCAAATCTCCTCAAACTCTTAAAGAGATATTGCCGCTGTTGTGCCTTCTTTGTAGTTAGGTCCAGGTTAGATCCCCAGAGATATTGACACCCAGGAACATGAGATAGCTCACTCTTTCCACTTGTGAGTGTGTTCCCTTGTCTTGCCCTTCATGAAGCCCACAATCAGTTCTTTGGCCTTACTGATGTCGAGTGCAAGGCTTTTGCTATAAAACCATTCAGTTAGTTGGTATATCACACTCCTGTACACCCTCTCGCCATCATCTGACATACTGCCAAAAATGATTGTATCATTAGTAAATTTATAAATGGCATTTGAGCTGTGCCTCGCCCACAGTCTTTGGTGTAGAGAGAGTAGAGCAGTAGGTTAAGCACACGTTTGAGGTGCACCAGCGTTGATTGTCAGCAAGGTTGGAGATGTTATTTCCACACAGATTGTGGTCTTCCAGTTAGGAAGTTAAAGATCCAGTTGCAGAGGAAGGTACAGAAGCCCAGGTTCTGGACCTTTCAATCATAACTGTAAGAATGATTGTGTTAAATACTGAGCTGTAGTCAGTAAACAGCATCTTGTAATCAGTATCTGTGTTTGTCCAGATGATCCAAATTCCTGTGGAGGGCCAGTGAATCACGTTTGCCGTAGACCTATTGTGATAAGCAAACTTCAGTGCATCCAGGTCCTTGCTGAGTCATTCTAGCCATAACCAACCTCTCAAAGCACTTCATCACTCTGGATGTGAATGCTACTGGATGATAGTTGTTAAGACAGCTTAGCTGCTCCTCTTGGGCACTGATATAATTGTTGCCCTTTTGAAGCAAGTGGGAACTTCCGACTGTAGCAGTGAGATATTGAAAATGTCTTTGAACAGCCCTGCCAGTTGATTAGCACAGTTTCCAGAGCCTTACCAGGTACTCATTTGAGGCCTCCTAAAAGGCAGCCTGACATTGGCATCCGAGACTGAGATCACAGGGACACCAGGCGCCGCAGGGATCTTCACAGCTGTAGTTTTATTCTCCCTTCTATAAGAGGCGGAGAGTAATGGACTCAGTACAATGCATCATGGTGCATCTCTCCCCACCATTGATACATCAGGCGCTGCATCAAGGACACAGCAGCCATGATCAAAGATCCTAACCATCCTGGCCATGCTGTTTTCTCACAGTTACCATCGGGCAGGAGGTGCATAACCAGGTTCGAGAGCAGCTACTTTCCTTCAACCAGACGGTTTTTGAACCAATTGGCACAACCCTAATCACTAAATGAGAACAACAATACTGTTAGCACTTTGCAATGAAATTGGGTGTTTTTGTTCTAATTCTGTTTTCTTCTAAAAATTGTATATAATTTGTTTTTCTTGTGAATTCTGCTTATCTGATGCTGTATGTCTTTGCTCCTTATGTTTTTCAATGCACTTGTACATATATGTACTTGGGCAGCTGACAATAAACTGATGAATATTTTACCCTTAACAAGTTCACATTTTTACATGTATCTGTTAAAGTTTTTGGCTACAAGCTCAAACTTCCAGGATTGGATTTCCAGTGTTAGTGAAGTTGGGACGGGATTAGGAGCTGCTGCGTTCACAGATTGCTCCTGAGAGACTCTTTACTTTGCACAGCTTCCTGCAGTTTCCTAAACAGAGCCTGAGCAGGTCAACAAGCAGCCCCTCAGTCCTACGTTGTCATCCATTAAGGTTCTGGCTGATTATCTACACCCAGCTTACTTTCCTGCCCAATCTCCATACAACATCTAAATACCTCCTCCTCCTCTGTCTGGAATGTGTCGGATTTGGCGTGGAGAGTCTGTGATTTATAGACCTCTGAGTGAAGATATTTGCTCCCTTATTCTGATCCCCAGTCAAATTCAGCAAATAATATGCTAAGTATTAGAGTCATTGAGCATTTTAGCACAGAAACTGGCCATTTGGCCTATCTAGTCCACAACAAACTGTTATTCTGAGTCCCATTGACCTGTACCTGGACCATAGCACACCATACCCCTCCCATACATGTATGTATCCTCACTTCTCTTAAAAGTTGCAATCAAACCCACATCCACCACTTCTGCTATTAGCTTTCTACACTCACACCGCCCCCTGAGTGAAGTAGGTCCCTGTCAGGTTCCCCTTAAGTATTTCACCTTTCACCCTTGACATATGACCTCTAGTTCACCCAACCTCAGTAGAGAAAGCCTACTTGCATTTATCCTATCATAATTTTGTATAACTCTATCAAACCTGTCCTCAATCTTCTACACTCCGGAGAATAGTCTTAACCTCTTCTCCTCCTAACCTGTAAAAATTGAATAGTCTTAACCTATTCAACTTTTCCCTATAACTCAGGTCCTTTATACTGTCATAAAATTACTTAATATTCTTGCCCACTCTGTAGAATATATTGTATGTCCATTCTGCTGTGTTCAAGACTGTTTAGTTCTTAAGACTGCTTGAGGTGATGCTGGCTCTGTTTCATGTGGCGGACTTGTTTACTTCACCTTGAGACTTCACCATACAGCATTAAATCCAACTCATCCCATATTTTTTCTCTAGCATCTCTCTCTATCTTGCCCTACTCCAGAATCTTTCTGCTTTATTACATTTGTACATCAGTGACAGTCCAAGTCTTTAATATAGAGCAGCCAACCCAGTCTCTGCATGTGAAGGAGATAAACTGAATAGGGATAGAAACATAGAAAACCTACAGCCCAGTACATGCCCTTCGGTCCACAAAGCTGTGTACTTACCTTAGAGCTACCTAGGCTTACCCGTAGCCCTCTAATTTTCTAAGCTCCATGTACCTATCCAGGATTCTCTTACAAGACCCTACTGTTTCCACCTCCACCACTGCCGCTGGCAGCCCATTCCACGCACTCACCACTCTCTGTGTCTAAAAAAAAACGAACAAACAAACCAAAAAAAACCCCAAAGAAAACAACTTACCCCTGACATCTCTGTACCTACTTCCAAGCACCTTAAAACTGTGCCCTCTCGTGCTGGCCATTTCAGACCTGGGAAAAAGCCTCTGAATATCCACGTGATCAATGCCTCACATTATGTTGTACCTCTATCAGGTCACCTCTCATCCTCCATTGCTTCAAGGAGAAAAGGTTGAGTTCACTCAGACTGTTCTCATAAGGTGTGTTCCCCGATCCAGGCAACATCCTTGTAAATCTTCTTTGCACCCTTCCTATGGTTTCCTCATCCTTCCTGTGGTGAGATGACCAGAAATGAGCACAGTGCTTCCAGTGGGGTCTGACCAGGGTCTTAAATAGCTGCAACATTACCTCTTGTCTCTTGAACTCAATCCCACGGTTGATGAAAGTCTATGCACCGTACGCCTTCTTAACCACAGAGTCAGCCTGCATAGCGGCTTTGAGTGTCCTGTGGATTTGGACCCCAAGATCCCTCTGATCCTCCACACTGTCAAAAGTCTTAGCATTAATGCTGTATTCTGCAACACTTAGTGCCTAACCATTATGTTATTAAATTTTAACATTAAAAAAATCCAATCACTTCCTTTTATTTATATTTTTACTTTGAGATAGAATGCGGAACAAGCCCTTCCGCACATCGAGCTGTGCTGCCGAGCAACCTGCCTATTCATCACTGGCCTAATGACAGGACAATTTCGTTCATTCGTTATGTGCCATGTTGTATGATGTGGGCGATCATGGTCTTTCCATGGCCGTGATTGTTTATGGCAAATTTTTCTACAGAAGTGGTTTGCCACTGACGCCTTTTGGGCGGTGTCTTTACAAGACGGGTGACCACAACCATGATCAATACTCTTCACAGATTGTCTGGCATTAGTCCTGATCCCACGGCTTCAAGTGACCCTGATCGGGGGCTTGGTGGGTGCTACTCCTTGCCCAAGGGTGACCTGCAGTCTAGTGGAGGGAGGAATAGTTTTATAACTCCTTTGGTAGAGACTTATCTCTACCCCGCTACCAGGACAATTTACAATGACCAATTAACCTACTAACTGATATGTCCTTGGACTGTGGCAGGAAACTGGATGAAACTCACGTGGTCATGGGGAGAACGTACAATCTCCTTACAGATGGCACCGGAACTGAACTTTGACACCCTGAGCTAGAATAGTGTCATGCTAACCACCATGCTACTGTGGGTTTTGTTTGTAAACCCCCACCACCCTCCCCAAGCATTTTGGCAAGCAGCCAGGAATTCTCCGTTGCCATGGTGAACACAATAAAGCTCCCCTAGGTCTGTTAGTGGAACTTCCTGAAAGTCAAGTGCTTTGCCCAGTAATCCTTCTTCTGTCTGTGCTGAAAGGAAGGCTCAAGTGGTTTATTGTTCCACGAACACTCAGATGAGATTATTTCCATTGTGATCTTTCTTGGTCACCCATTATTTTTTTTATATAATAGATATATATCCACACTAGTATCATTTATAACAATTAAACCTGACTCCTTGTTACAGAGTGCTGGTTGAAAAGCAATTTCACCTCCCCAGTTCTCAGCCGGCAGGTGTTGAGCATGTCGATGGAGTATTGCGTTCAATTGATGTGTGATAACTTGAAGGATTCAATTTGTGATGTAATGGCTACAAGATTGCCAGAATTCAATCTCCAGTGAATTACAGAGAGTTAACACACACATTGTCGAGAGGCTCCAGATGACATTCTAACCTGAGCGAGTGTAGCTCTGGTGCTTTGCAACAACCTTAGCACACCCCCTGCTCTGAGAAAGATTATTGCCATACAGTCCCTTTAGGCTTAGCTGCGTTCTTTCGCCTTATAATTCAAGCTTAGGGTTTGCTCTCACACCATTAGTATCTGTCAGCACTCTCAGTGATTGTCTTGGAGGTTTGTTGTCATTGATGGACGGTGATGCTTGTACTGACGAATGGGCTATTATTACAGATGTATCAAGAAACCTGTTTATTCCCCGTGAAGTTGTAACTGTTACGGCAGCACTGTGTCCAGTGGCACTTAGACATTCTCTAGAGTATTAATTTGGGCTTTTCCTCATTGCTACCATCAAGGAGGAGATGCACAAGCCTGAAAGTGCGCACTCAGTGTTTCGGGAACAGCTCCTTTGCCTCTGCCACCAGATTTCTGAATGGACGATGCAACCATGAACACTACCTCACTCTTTGTTTTATCTCTTTGTGCACTACTTACTTAATTTAATTTACAACGCCTTGAAAATGTATTCAACCCACACAACTAGTTTCACATTTTTCAGCCTCATTTTCTAAATTTGAAATATATTGAAGTGGGATTTTTAGAGCTAATCTACAGAACATGTTAAAGCAAAAGAAAAATTCCAAAACCTGTAAACAATGTACTAAAAGTCAAAAACCAAAATTGTGAGGCTGAAAATGTATTCATTCCCTTTGCAATTACTATGCTAACTTTCCTCAGGTGTAATTCTGTATATTACCTCACCAACTCACCCAATTTGTTAATGTAGAAAAGTGGAGGATCATCTATTTTAACAAATTCATAAGAATAAATACACCCGCTCTCTGTAAGGACAGACCAAACCAAAATGAAGACAAAAGAGCATTCATGAGAAGTCAGGGTATTTATCATGACGAAGCACAAATCTGCAGAAGGGTCCAAGACCATCTCTAAGGGACTGAACACACCTCAGAGCTCAGTGTAAACCATTGTGAAAAAAGTGGAAAATATATGAAACCACAGCCACACTGCCCAGGTCAGTCCACATCTCTAAACGTAGTTGCTGGAGAAGAGTGGCACTTGTAGGAGAGGTTACAGTGATGCTAAGTCACTCTGATTGAATTGCAGAAGACAGTGGCTGCAACTGGAGATGGTTCATGGCTCCACAACCTCTAAGGCCTTGCACAAAAGGAGTACTTATGGAAGTGTAGCAAAGAAGAAGACCTGTCTATTTTAAAAAGAAGCATTCCTTGCCCTTTAACACATTGCAAAGCATCACCTATAAGATACTGCAAAGATGTGGAAGAAGGTCCTTGTGGTCGTATGAGACTAAAGTGGAACTTTTTGGCCTCAACACTAAGTGGCACATGTGGCGTAGGTCTAATACTGCATATCAGCCAGGTAACATCATCCCTACTCTGAAGTATGGTGGAGGTAGCATCATGCTGTGTGGATGCTTTTCAGCATCAGGGACTGAAATGCTGCTACATGCAGAGAGATCCTTGATAAAAGACCTTCCAGCCTATGCCAGAAAGCTTAAGTTGGGGAAGAAGGACAATGACCTGCCAGTGCAACCCTGGACTGGCTTCAAATGAAGAAAATTGATGTCCTTGAGTGACCCACCCAGAATCCTGACCTTAACCTGATTGAATATCTCTGGCAAGACCTCAAGATTATTGTCCACCGGCTCTCCCCAACTACACTGCATGCGGCTTGAGCAACCTTGCAAGAAGGAATGGGCATATCTTGCTTCAAAACGTTGTACAAAGCTAATAGAGACTTATCCAAAAAGACTACTAGCTATAATAGCTGCGAGAGGTGGTTCAATTGAGTACTGAGCAAAAGGGGATGAGAACTTTTGAACAGCTGTCGTTTCAGTGTTTGAATTTTTAGTTTTTCATGCTTTACAGTTTTCCCTGTGTTTGGGAGTCTTCTGTGGGGAAAAAAAGAGCAGGTGATTCACAAGTAAAAATTCTTAGTTAAATTGAGTAAAATTCCTGGTTTTAATATTCATTTATGCGAACAAAAGTTTGTGGGCTGAATACTTTTACAAGGCACTGTACGTACGTATATGTGTGTGTGTGCGTATGCGTCAATCTATATATACATACATATATGATTGTAATTTTTTTTATCACGTATTGCAATGTACTGCTGACATGAAAGAACAAATTTCACAACAGTGATATTATGAATGGGCTGACACAGTGAGCCAAAGGGCCTATTTTCCTACTGCCTGATATATATATATATATCTGGTCTGACAATATATGTTTATGTATAGTTTATTTCTGAAGTATCTGTAGATAAAGTGAAGTGATGGTGTGAACGTATGTTATTGGTTATGCAGCTTACTTGATCAAAATGTCCTTGATTATTAATTGCCAGAAGATTTAAGTGGGTTCTTGGAACTTGTTCAAGAAAGTGACATTCCCAGTAGAATATTGTTCAGCTACTCACCCCCCCCCAACTCATCTGCTATGCCTTCTCCCCACTATACACTACCCAGAATGGTTGTGTAGTGGTTGGCATAATGCTTTACAAAGCTCTTGATCAGTGATTGGGGTTCGGTTCCCACTGCTGTCTCTAAGGAGTCTGTACGTTCTGTCTGTGACCTTGTGGGGTTTCCTCTATGTTCCAAAGACATTATAAGTTAGTGTTTTTAAGTTATGGACATGCTATGTTGACACAGGGGGCATGGCAACACTTCCTGGCACATCCTCAGTCTGTGTTGGTTGTTGATGCAAATGATGCAGTTCACTGCATGATTCAATGTTTCAATGTACATGTGACAAATAAATTTAACCTCAGATTTATTTGCTCCTCCAATTTTGACTTATGTGATTAAATTATTATACTGGAATGCAGAGGGACTTGGATGTCTTTGTGCAGGATGTGCAAAAGGCAAGTAAGCGGGTTCAGCAGGTAATTAGGAAAGCTAGTAATATGCTATTGCTTATTGCTCAGGGAATTGACTAGAGAAGAAGGGAAGTTATGCTTCAGTCATATTGCACATAAGCAAGATCCCACCTGGGCTGCTGTGTACAGTGTCAACCACCTTATTTAAGGAAGGATATTAATGTATCGGAGTTCATGAAAGGAATTTTAGGTGAATAGGGTGGGACCATATTTCAGTGATTAGCACTAGAGCCCCGGTTTGTAACTGATTTGCTGTGAAATTTGCACCTCTTAGTCACCGTGTGGCTTTCCCTTGTGTGCCTCAGCTTCCTCTTTTGGTAGTTACTGTTGTGGCCCCAAGTATGGGGAGGTGCAAAGAATTTTGATAGGATGGAGGATTGGGAGGAATTGATAGGATACAACCAAAAGAATAGGGTTAGTGCAGAGCAGACACAGTGAGCCAAAGGGCCTATTTCCCTACTCTCTGATTCTATATATATCTGGTCTGACAATATATGTTTATGTATAGTTTATATGGTTATGTACAGCATGGATTTTCATTAATTCTATTGTGTTTCTTTATTTTCCTGTAAAAGTCTGCAAGAAAACAAATTTCCAGGTAGTATGTGGCGACATGCACATACTTTGATAATAAATTTACATTGACTATAACTTGAATACCATGAAGGAGGCAGTTGGAAAGGTTGGCTAGGCTTACGTCTGCTGAGGTTTTGAAGAGATGAAGGGGATGATTCTTCAGTGATCCTCATGACACTATTGTAGCTTGGGGCGTTGGAGTTCCGAGTTCAGTTGTGGCACCCTCTGTGAGGAGTTTTATATGTAGGTGCTCCAGTTTCCTCCCACAGTCCAAAAACATACAGGTTATTAGGTTAATTGGTCATTGTAAATTGTCCTGTGATTAGGCTAGGATTAAATGGATGGGTTGCTGGTGGTGAGGCTCATTGGGCCAGAAGAGCCTGTTCTGCACTTCATTTCTAACTAAATAAATATTCACAGATTGAAGACTTTGTGAGGTCTTGGCAAGTGGGTGTGGAAAGGATGTTTACTCTTGTTCGAAAATCTAAACCAAGAGATCCTTGCTTAAAAAAAAATGAGAGGTCACCCATTTAAGAGGGAGATGTAGCAATTTTTATTCTCTCGGACTGTTTTTAGTTTTTTGAACTGTCATCAGCAAAAGGGTGACAGAAACATTGAATCTGAAAATTTATAATGTTGATAAGGTACTTGATAAACAAGGGGTGGAAGGTGGGAAATTGAGGTTTCAATCAGATCAGCCAATATCGTATTAATTGGCAAGGAAGGCGCAAGAAGCTGAATAAGTTGCTGCTGCTTCTAATTTGTTTTCCTCATTCTTGTTATCCTTCTCATTTCCTTATCTGCCCATCACCTCCTTCTTGTTCCCCTCCTCTTTCCCTTTCTTCCACAGTCCATTGCCCTTGCCGATTAGATTCCTTCTCCTGCCCTGCCTGTACTTTTCCCACCCGTCACCCCCCAACTTTTTGCTTCATTCCCCCCTATTCTGCACCCACCCACCTTTACCCTCATCTGGTTTCACCTATCACCTGCCAGCCTGCACTTCTCTTTCTCCCTCTACCTGCTTCTGGCTTCCATCCCTTTCCTTTCCAATCCTGACGGGCTGAAATGCCAAAGTCACAATACGTATATGTTGCCATATACTACCCTAAGGTTAATCTTCTTGCAAGAATTCACAGTAAGGCAAATAGATACAATAGAATTTATGAAAAATTATACATAAACAAAGACTGATGAACAACCAGTGTACAAAAGAAGACAAAGCTGATCAAATAAAAACTAAATCTTACTGAGAAGATGAGTTGCAGATCATGTATATATCTAGAGAGTGAGTCCATAGGTTGTGGAATCAGTTCAGTGTTGAGGTAAGTGAAGGTTCAGGAGCCTGATAGTTGTAGGGTAATAGCTGTTCCTGAACGAATGCCAACAGCGAGAAGAAAGGATGGCCTTGATGGATGTAATCCTTCATGATGGATGTGGACTATTTATTCCCCTGCATGGAGGAATGAATGGAAATCCTTTCCTGGAATTTTGAGCCAGTAATTTTCAGCTTGTAGCTAAAAACTTAAACAGATATATGTAAAGATGTGAACATGATAAAGGTAAAATATTCAGTCCAAGTCGAGTTTATTGTCAGCTGCCCAAGTACATCTATGTACACATGCATACTTGTAGCAGCATCAGGTAAGCAGAATTCACAACAAAAGCATAAACATAAATTTTTAGAAGAAACACAATTAGAACAAAAACACTCAATTTCATTGCAAAGTGCTTACAGTGTTGCTATTCTGGTGTAGTGACTAGGGTTGTGCCAATTGGTTCAGAAACTGTACGGTTGAAGGTTGTTCTTGGACCTGGTTATGTGTAATCAAATCTTCACACAAGTCCTAAAACTAGATAAAGCAGATCTAGTTAACAGTTACTGAAAGCAAAGGTTCACATCCTTTTGCCAACAAATACATTTAATGTTAGATCATCTTTCTCAATAAATAAATGAACAAATATAATGTTTTTTTTTGTGTTATTGTGTGAAGATCTGATCACATTTTAGGTCATATTTATGCAGAAATGAGAAAATTCTACAGGGTTCCGAAACTTTCTACACCACTGTATGTCCATTGACTTTTGCTGCTGTAGTCCATCCGCTTCCTGGTTCAACATATTGTGGATTCAGGGCTGCCCTTCTGCACACCACTGTTGTAACACGTGGTTATTTGAATTACTGTCACCTTCCTGTCAGCTTGAACCAGTCTGGCCGTTCTCCTCTGACCTCTCTGACTAACAAGGTGTTTTTGCCCACACAGCTGCTGCTCACTGAATTTTTTTTTTCTTTTCACCCCATTCTCAGTAAACTCTAGAGACTGTTGTGTATGAAAATCTCAAGCAATCAGCAGTTTCTGAGATATTCAAACCATCCCATCTGGCACCAACGATCATTTCATGGTCAAAATCACTTGGATTACATTTCTTTCCCATCTGATGTTAGGCCTGAGCAACAATTGAATCTCTTGACCATGTGTGCATGCTTTTATGTATTGAATTGCTGCATGATTGACTAGTTAGATATTTGTATTAAGGAGCAAATGTACAGGTGTACCTAATAAAGTGGCCACTGAGCTCAGATTTTGCATTTTAAGTCTATTATTTCCTGAAGCTTGTTTCCAGCAATGATTCCTTAATTTAAGGAAGAAAGCAAGTGACAGGATTAAGCAGAATTATTTGCATTTAAAACAATTTAATCACACACCAATCCAAGTTCTTTGATTTTTTTTTCCCTCTCTGGCTGCTCATTGCTTTCATGCTTTTGTTTTTAAAAATGGTAGTTTATATATCCAATTTGCCTGCTTCCAATTGATCTTCTTAATCTGTTTGCTATTTGCCTGGGTGTGATATTGTTTTGCTGTTATAGTGCTGTGAATTTTTAAGTGAATGTGTGATGTAGGTTTCCCAAGAAATAAAGGTTTCTTATGATAAAAATCTCTTCAGTAGTAAAAATATTAAAATATTATGTGTTTCAAATACAAATATTGTATCTGTTATGCATTTAAATACCGTGTCCAGGTACGTCCTGTATCCTGTGTGTGTCAAGTCAAGTGGTTTATTGTCATTTTACTACATACAGTGGCATGCAAAAGTTTGGGCACCCCAAGAGATTTGACCTCTCAGATAACTTTTATCAAGGTCTCAGACCTTAATGAGCTTGTTAGGGCTATGGCTTGTTCACAGTCATCGTTAGGAAAGGCCAGGGGGTGCAAATTTCAAAGCTTTATAAATACCCTGACTCTTTAAGCCCTGTCCCAACAATCAGCAGCCATGGGCTCCTCCAAGCAGCTGCCTAGCACCCTGAAAATTAAAATAAATGATGCCCACAAAGCAGGAGCAGGCTATAAGAAGATCGCAAATCGTTCTCAGGTAGTCGTTTCCTCAGTTCGTAATGTAATTAAGAAATGGCAGTTAACAGGAACGGTGGAGGTCAAGTTGAGGTCTGGAAGACCAAGAACACTGCTTATAGAATTGCTAGAAAGGCAAATCAAAACCCTCGTTTGACTGCAAAAGACCTTCAGGAAGATTTATCAGACTCTGGAGTGGTGGTGCACTGTTCAACTCTGCAGCGACACCTGCACAAATATAACCTTCATGGAAGAGTCATCAGAAGAAAACCTTTCCTGCATCCTCACCAGAAAATTCAGAGTCAGAAGTTTGCAAAGGAACATCTAAACAAGCCTGATGCATTTTGGAAACAAGTTAAAATAGAACTTCTTGGCAGCAATGAGCAAAGGTATGTTTGGAGGAAAAAGGGTGCAGAATTTCATGAAAAGAACACCTCTCCAACTGTTAAGCATGAGGGTGGATTGATCGTGCTTTGGGCTTGTGTTGCAGCCAGTGACACGGCACCATTTCACTGGTAGAGGGAAGAATGAATTCAATTGAATACCGGCAAATTCTGGAAGTGAACGTCACTCCGTCTGTTTAATAAAAAAAAGCTGAAGCTGAAAAGGGGATGGCTTCTACAACAGAATAATGATCAAGTCAAGTAAAGTCAAGTCGCTTTTTATTGTCATTTTGACCATAATTAATGGTGTAGTGCATAGTAAAATTGAGACAGCGTTTTTCAGGACCATGGTGTTACATGACACAGTACAAAAACTAGACTGAACTACGTAAAAAAACAAACAGGAAAGAAAAACAACTACACTAGACTACGGACCTACCCAGGACTGCATAAAGTGCACAAAACAGTGCAGGCATTACAATAAATAATAACAGGACAGTAGGGCAGTAAGGTGTCAGTCCAGTCTCTGGGTATTGAGGAGTCTGATAGCTTGGGGGAAGCAACTGTTACACAGTCTGGTTGTGAGAGCCCAAATGCTTCGGTGCCTTTTCCCAGACGGCAGGAGGGAGAAGAGTTTGTATGAGGGGTGCGTGGGGGTCCTTCATAATGCTGTTTGCTTTGCAGATGTCTCAGCTGACCTCACTATCCGCTGCAGGGTCTTGCGATCCGAGATGGTGCAATTTCCGAACCAGGCAGTGATGCAGCTGTTCAGGATGCTCTCAATACAACCCCTGTAGAATGTGGTGAGGATGGGGCGTGGGAGATGGACTTTCCTCAGCTTTCGCAGAAAGTAGAGATGCTGCTGGGCTTTCTCTTCTATGGAGCTGGTGTTGAGGGACCAGGTGAGATTCTTCGCCAAGTGAACACCAAGAAATTTGGTGCTCTTAACGATCTCTACCGAGGAGCTGTCGATGTTCAGTGGGGAGTGGTCGCTCCGTGCCTTCCTGAAGTCAACAACCATCTCTTTTGTTCACATTCAGAGACAGATTGTTGGCTCTGCATCAGTCCATCAGCTGCTGCACCTCCTTGCTATAAGCTGACTCATCGTTCTTGCTGCTGAGACCCACCACAGTCGTGTCATCGGCGAACTTGATGATTGTGGTTCGAGCTGTGTGTTGCAGCGCAGTCGTGGGTCAGCAGAGTGAACATCAGTGGACTGAGCACGCAGCCCTGGGGAGCACCCATGCTCAGTGTGATGGTGTTGGAGATGCTGCCTCTGATCCAGACTGACTGAGGTCTCTCAGTCAGGAAGTCTAGGATCCAGTTGCAGAGGGAGGTGTTCAGGCCCAGTAGGCTCAGCTTTCCAATCAGTTTCTGAGGGATGATTGTGTTGAATGCTGAACTGAAGTCTATGAACAGCATTCGAACATATGTGTCCTTTTTTTGTCCAAGTGGGTGAAGGCCAGGTGGAGGGTGATGGCTGTGGTAAACTATGTGTATACCTGTCTGGACACGCCCCCTGCTGTCTGCTCCTGTGGCTCCTCACATAGACCCCTGTATAAAGGCACTGCTCCTCCCTCAGTATCAAAGCTGTCGTGGTCACTTTTGCTGCTAATAAAAGCCTATTGTTCGCCTCCCGTCTCCGAGAGTTATTGATGGTGATCCACAATGGACTGCCTCAAGAGGAGCAGGCTGAAGGTTTTGCCATGGCCCTCACCTAAACACCATCGAATATCTGTGGATAGACCTCGAAAGAGCAGTGCATGAAAGACGGCCCAAGAATCTCATAGAACTAGAAGCCTTTAGCAAGGAAGAATGGGAGAAAATCCCCCAAACAAGAACTGAAAGACTCTTAGCTGGCTACAGAAAGAGCTTACAAGCCAAAGGGGGCGTTACTAAGTACTGACCATGCAGGGTGCCCAAACTTTTGCTTCGGGCCCTTTTCCTTTTTTGTTATTTTGAAACTGTAAAAGATGGAAATAAAAAAGTAATAAAATATTAAAGAAACATGTCATCTTTAATTTTATGCCTTTTAGAAATTGCCTCATCTTTTACTCGCTTAGCTATTCACAGTAACAGAAATTTTGACCGGGGTGCCCAAACTTTTGTATGGCACTGTACATATATATTATGTATATAGAAACAAGACATCTTTGAACCAGTGTGTAAAACACATAATGCATGATAACTTATGAAGATAAAATCTACAGATGAATCAAACATAAATAACAAGCTAAAGTGTATTAATATTAAATAGAACTGATTAACCAGTAACACATGGACTACAATGGGGCTGGGAGTTAAGAAGCCTAATGGCCTGGGGGGAGAAACCTTTTCTCATCCTGACTGTTCTTGTTTTTATGTATCATAGTCTCCTGTCTGATGGTAGAAAGTCAAGGAGGATGCTGGATGGATGGGAGGGATCCTTCATAATACTAAGGCCCCTGTGTATGCAACGCTCCTGATAAATGTCCCCAATGAATGGTAGGGGGTCTCCTGTGTCCTCCTCAGCCATTCTCACTGTAGGGTTCTATTCACAATTTCTTTTGGAACTTGAATAATGATGTAACCTTTTCAGAATTAGTGATTAGCTATGCCTATGAAACATGTCAAATTTGTGTTTAACATGGGTAGGTTGAGCAATATGGTTGTCATTGACCTGAAACATTAACTATGTTCCTTTTCCCACAGACATGGCCTGACCTACTGAGTATTTCCAGCATTTCTGTGTTTTCAAGTGTTTGCCTCTCTATTGTGTACCATTCTGTGAGAATGTAACAGCAAAGCAGACACTGTAATCTTTTTAGCTTCTAAAAAAACTTGCTTTTTTTCCGCTGGTCTGTTTCCCCCTCTGTGGTATGGTAGTATAGTGGCTGGCACAATGCTTTACAGAGCCAGCGATTGGGTCTGTAAGGCCACTGTTTGTAAGGAGTTTGTACATTCTCTCTGTGACCGTGTGGGTGTCCACTGGGTACTCCGGCTTCTTCTCACATTCCAAAGACATGGGTTAGTAAGTCGTGGGCACTGGAAGCATGGTGACTGACACCTGTGGGTTGTCCCCAGAGCGTCTTTGGACTATGTTGGTTGTTGATGTAATAGACAATAGAAAGTAGGTGCAGGAGTAGGCCATTCGGCCCTTCTAGTCAGTATCGCCATTCACTGTGATCATGGCTGATCATACACAATCAGTACCCCGTTCCTGCTCTCTCCCCATATCCCTTGACCCCGCTGTCTATAAGAGCTCTATCTAACTCTCTTTTGAATGCATCCAGAGACTTGGCCTCCACTGCCTTCTGGGGCAGAGCATTCCACATATCCACCACTCTCTGGGTGAAAAAGTTTTTCCGCATCTCTGTTCTAAATGGCCTACCCCTTATTCTTAAACTGTGGCCTCTAGTTCTGGACTCACCCATCATCAGGAACATGCTTCCTGCCTCCAGTGTGTCCAATCCCTTAATAATCTTATATGTTTCAATCAGATCCCCTCTCATTCTTCTAAATTCCAGGGTATTCAAGCCCAGTCGCTCCAATCTTTCAACATATAACAGTCCCGCCATTCCGGGAATTAACTTTGTGAACCTACGCTGCACTCCCTCAATAGCAAGAATGTCCTTCCTCAAATTTGGAGACCAAAACTGCACACAATACTCCAGGTGTGGTCTCACCAGGGCCCTGTACAGCTACAGAAGGACTTCTTTACTCCTATACTCAATTCCTCTTGTTATAAAGGCCAGCATGCCATTAGCTTTCTTCACTGCCTGCTGTACCTGCATGCTTGTTTTCATTGACTGATGTACAAGAACACCTAGATCTTGTTGTACTTCCCTTTTTCCTAACTTGACTCCATTTAGATAGTAATCTGCCGTCCTGTTCTTGCCACCAAAGTGGATAACCTCACATTTATCCACATTAATCTGCATCTGCCATACATTTGCCCACTCACCCAACCTGTCCAAGTCCCCCTGCATTCTCATAACATCCTCCTGACATTTCACACTGCCACCCAGCTTTGTGTCATCAGCAAATTTGCTAATGTTACTTTTAATCTCTTCATCTAAATCATTAATGTATATTGTAACCAGTTGCGGTCCCAGCACCGAACCTTGCGGTACCCCACTGGTCACAGCCTGCCATTCCGAAAGGGACCCGTTAATCATTACTCTTTTTTTCCTGTCAGCCAGGCAATTTTCAATCCATGTCAGTACTCTGCCCCCAATACCATGTGCCCTAATTTTGCCCACTAATCTCCTATGCGGGACTTTATCAAAAGCTTTCTGGAAGTCCAGGTACACTACATCCACTGGTTCTCCCTTGTCCATTTTTATAGTTACATCCTCAAAAAACTCCAGAAGATTAGTCAAGCATGATTTTCCCTTCATAAATCCATGCTGACTCAGACTGATCCTTCTCCTGCTATCCAAATGTGTCGTAATTTCCTCTTTTATAATTGACTCCAGCATCTTTCCCAACACTGATGTCAGGCTAATTCCCTGTTTTCTCTCTCCCCCCCTTTCTTGAAAAGTGGGACAACATTAGCCACTCTCCAATCAGCAGGAACTGTTCCTGAATCTATAGAACATTGGAAAATGATTACCAATGAGTCCACGATTTCTAGAGCCACCTCTTTAAGTACCCAGGGATGCAGACCATCAGGTCCCGGGGACTTATTAGCCTTCAGACTCAACAGTCTACCCAACATCGTTTCTTGCCTAATATAAATTTCCTTCAGTTCATCCTTTACCCTAGTTCCTTTAGCCACTATTACATCTGAGAGATTGTTTGTGTCTTCCCTAGTGAAGACAGATCCAAAGTACCTGTTCAACTCATCTGCCATTTCCTTGTTCCCCATAATAAATTCACCTGTTTCTGTCTTCAATGCCCCAATTTTGGTCTTAACTATTTTTTGCTATTCACATACCTAAAGAAGCTTTTACTATCCTCCTTTATATTCTTGGCTAGTTTACCTTCGTACCTAATTTTTTTCTTGGCGTATTGCCTTTTTTGTTATCTTCTGTTGCTCTTTAAAAGCTTCCCAGTCCTCCGGTTTCCCGCTCATCTTTGCTATGTTATACTTCTCTTTTATTTTTACACTGCCCTTTACCTCCCTCGTCAGCCACGGCCGCCCCTTACTCCCCTTAGGATCTTTCTTCCTCTTTGGAATGAACCGATCCTGCACCTTCTGCATTATTCGCAGAAATACCTGCCATTGTTGTTCCACTGTCTTCCCTGCTAGGGTATTGTTCCATTGAACTTTGGCCAACTCCTCCCTCATAGCTCCATAGTTCCCTTTGTTCAACTGTAATACTGACACATCCGATTTCCCTTCTCCTTCTCAAATTGTAGTGAAGCATTTTACTGTATATTCCAATGTACATGTAACAAATAAAACTAATCTCTTTATTTAAAGAAAATGTTTCTTACTTAGCACTACAGTTTTGTGTGAAATCAGTTTCTAGACTAAATGCACTGTTCCTGATCTTTGGTGAAGTTTGTATTCATACAGAGCGATTTAATTTTCGAGGTGCAATATGATAAATTGCTTTTAATGTTGGAATTATTAGTTGCAGATTAATTTCTCATCAATACAGAAGTGTGTTTACAAAGATTACAAACAACAAGTCTTGTCATACACTGGGAACCACTACGCTTGTTAGGCCAGAAGATAATTTGTTGCACTTTTAATATGTCAATGATATTTCCAATTAAAAGCTTTTGGCTCACTGGGATGCCTTTGATGACTGTAGTAATATACTTTTAAAAATATTATGAACAATTTAATCATTGCATTCTTATTTTTGTTTTCACTTAGTTGGTATGCCACTTACTACATTCAATGTGGCTGAATAGAAGAGGGGATATAGTTAGTGGAAATAATTAAACTGGTTAAAGTAACCCAAACCTGCAGTGGTAAAATAACTTGTATGATGTGATTGTTTTAGATTAATCAATGTTGAATATAGATGTTACTTATTTCTCTGGTCAGTGCATTTATTTTGCCCGGATTAACTATGGTAAGTAAGGACAAGAAATTCTGCTTGACTTATTTTTTTATTTTTATTTATTAGTGGATGGTGTGGTAGCATAGCAGTTAGCCTGATGTCTTACAGTTCCAGCTGTAAGATTGGGGTTGAGTCCCCACCACTATCTGTTAGAAGTTTGCTCGTTCTCTCCGTGATCACGTGGGTTTCCTATGGGCGCTTTGCTTTCCTCCCACACTCCAAAGATGTACCAGTTAGGGTTAGGAAGTTGTGGGCATGCTGTGTTGCTGCCAGAATCATGGCAGCACTTTGCTGCTGTCCAAAGCACATCTTGGATTGTGGTCTTTGGTACAAACAGTGCACTTCATGGTTTGATGGAATATGATTACTATTTAAGTTTTTTTTAACCTTGCACCTGAGACATGAATTCCTTGCAGACTTTTGGGAACCTTGCTACAGGTTTCTGCTGTCTTACTGCGATTCGAGTACTCCTCCAGCAAGCCAAAAGGGAAAACTTGCATTAAAGTTTCCTTTTAGTCCTTGCATCATTTTACTATTAAGTGGACTTGGTTCCCATTATTTATAGACCAAGAAATGAGCGGGTGAATAAGCAGAGACGCTAAGCATTAGTGTTTATGGTAGACCGATTGCATGCCTTACAAACAACAAGACTTGGCACACTCAGTGAAGGGCTACATTTATTCCCAGTCATAAAAATCTTGGCAAGGATTTTCTTGTAAGGTTTAAATTTTTCACATCTTTATCTGAGTATATTCACCACATGCACTGCCTGCAGTGCTGAAGAAGGTGACTCACTGTATCTTCTTGACGGCATTTTGGGATAGGCAGTGAGTATTACTACTGTAGCCCATCTTCCGACATGAATGAAACATTACCAACTTCAGTCATCAGATTAATGGACAACACGAGGTGATAGCGGAAGAGGGTTTAAAGATATTTGATTTGTTTTTTTCTCTTCTTTGCTTATCAATTCATAACGATTCAGTATTCTGATGTAAATGACACCTCAACATGTTGGAACCTGAGCAGCAGTAGAAAGAGAAGGCTATCAAACATGTTCTGCCATTCATGAAAGCCATGGCTCATCTTCTACCTGAGTTTTACTTGGAGTTGCAGCACACTACAGCACAGAAGCAGGCCCTTCAGCCCATCCAGTCCATGCCAAATTGTTAACCTGCCGAACCCCATTGACCCGTACCTGGACCAAAGCCATGTTAAAATTGAATCTGATTCCCCCACTTCCACAGGCAGCACGTTCCACACCATTTCTGACCCTATTCTTATATCCTTTAAAAATGATATAATCACTTTGCTAAGAGATTAACAGCATAATTAATTATTAACATTCATGAAGAAGGGTCTCAGCCTGAAATGTTGACTTTATTCGCTTCCATAGATGCTGCCTGACCTACTGAGTTCCTCCAGCGTTTTGTGTACATTGTTCTGGATTTCCAGCTTCTGCAGACTTTCTCATGTTTACCAGTATTAACTGACCACTAGATGTACGATATTAACCTACCCCAATTCCATTTGCTTTGATTCTGTCTATATAATCCCTAAATTTGAATACACCCAAATTTTAAGAATCTAAGGCAGTCTTAAGATTTCCATAAATGAACAAACTGCTGAGTAAAAATTCTTCTCATGTCTGCTGTAAATGGCTGTAACTCCTGAATATGTGCCCCCTAGTTCTGGGTTTCCAGTAGGAGGAAACAGTCTCTCAACATCTCCCCTACCAATCTCTTCTGCAGATGCAGAATATCCTAACTGGAATGGAAAAACATTTACTTTCATTTTATGTGCTGTCCTCTTGCCTGATTAGTTAACCTCTCTACATCCTTAGGCGGGTCTCTTCCTCATTGTACTGTTTCCCACTAGGTTTGTGCTATCGGCTAATTTGATTACACTGTTTACCCCGTTTGTGCTTAAACGCCACACAAGTGAGGGATTGCTGGCTAAATTCAAAAGTAGCAACCAGGTGTGTGAATTAGCATGGCATTCAAATACAACTTGCTTCCTCATTAATTAGAATTCCAGCATCTGCAACTCTTCTTGTTTTCAGCTAACTTCTTCATGCAGAGGATGGTGTGTAAATGGGTCGAACTGCCAGAGGAAATGCTTGAGGCAGGTATGATAACAGCAGTTAAAAGACATTTGAGCAGGTATATGAATAGGAGACGTTTCGTAGAATATGGGCCAAACAGAGACAAAAGGGACTAGTTCAGATGTGCATCTTGTTCACGTGTTCCTGACACTAATGGTCACCAGGACCTTGCCTGGCTGGTTGTCTTCCAGTCCAGATCCTTACCGCACGCCTGGACCATCACTCCGCTGCCGGTGGTATGGTCGTAATGGGACGTGGTGGTTGCTCACCTCTTTGTGGACTGTGGGTTTTCAAAGAGAGCGTGGAGAAAACGCAACGCCTGTGTCACGGTACATCCCAAGTGGCTGTGTGACAGAGGACTCTGATAAATATGATCTGTTCCCAAGAACACCCAGAGAGTGCTGCTTGGAGATTAACTTGGTGAAAGATGCCAGCACATCGCAATACCTGTAGAGCAGTGGTCCCCAACCGCTGGCCCGTGGCCAGGTGGTTCGGGACTGCGTCTGCAGGCGTATGCAATGAGGGACACGCTGAGCTCCGCGCAGCCGCCGCAAGGGCTCGTGGGGAAGGACCACGGTGTAGGTTCTTCACTACTGGAAGTTGATTGAGGAAACCCCCTCAATTTTTGGACTAATGTATCGCCCTAGTCACATGATTGGCTAAAGTACTTTTGGCTTTAAAGAATGTAATAGAAGACTACTTAAAGCTTTGACTATGAACGTTAGAGTGAAAAGGCATTGCTCGGTTTATTCTTTTAAGTATTTTTATTATGAATAAAGTTTTTTTATATTAAAATTTCTTGTTCACCTGGAAGAGTAGGGCTGAAGATCCTGTTTCTGTTCTGAATGACTCTATGCATAGAAACAAGCCATTTAGTCCAGCTGGTAATACTGGTGGTCGGGCTCCGTTAAAGCCTCTTCATGTCATTTAAATCTCACCTCTGTTCCCACCTCTCTCTCTTTTTCTCCAGCCCCTATCAGTAGACAATCTTGGCGCTCACCTCTATTCCTCCTTTTTTTCCTCCTCCCTTTTCTCCTTCTCTTCCTCCTCCTCCCCTTTCTCGTTTTCCTCCTTCATTTAAACCTATCCTTAGAGCCCTCGTCTTTATCCACGTATCTTTTCTGATGACCCCGTTGTAGTCTGGTGATGCTCTTGTAAAAGTGCTTTCAGGCTATTAGTTTCAGTAAAGGTCATAGTAAACATGAGCATTTTTGCATCAAATTATTTGGGGCATGGTTTTGAATGCTGTGTATTTGTGATTAAATTAAAGGAAATGCTACCAAGATTAGAAATCAATACAAAAAAAATCTTTTTTTATTGCCTTGGGCTGTTTCAGCTAACCTGATTTATTCATCCTGACTGCTTGCCATTCTCAGTCTTTTGCTGGTCTATTCCGTAGTTTTTGTTTCATCTATCCTAGCACACCATCCCTGGTATCATGTTTACTGAGGTCATTCCTGGCTTTCGAACCTGTACCTAAATCTCACTGTCTTACTATAAGAGCTGCTGCGGGTTCTTGGTGATTCTCATGATGACGCAGCGTTGCCTGCCTTTGATGTCATGGTCATTTAAAAACTAAACTGATGTCACTGGTGGCAATAGAGGCCCTCACACAGCATCTGAGAACCCACGATTACATCATTTAACTGATGATAATTAGAGAACGATGCCATGGCAACCAAATTGGCTAGATATTAGTAAGTGCTGTACACTTTCACCAAAGCAATAAAGAGACATTAAAAAAGTATTCAGAGTAATTAACAGCAGACAAGGGGACATAATTCGATTAAATGACTGCCTTGCTACATAATCTTTCTCCCTCCTTCTACACCCCCCCTCCCCGTTAACAGGAAAGTGATGAGAAATGTGTGAACACAACCCTTACTTCAGTGCTACTTTGACTAGATATAGCACGCTCCCACTCCATATGGAGACGCTGTTGAAATAATCAGTTCCCCCCCCCCCCCCCGCCTTATGTGCCAATTAAATCACAATGACTTTTTCACACTTACAGGTAAAGCCACACTTCCCCATGTTAACTAAGGAAATTGCAGCATGCCAGCAGATGTTCCCAATGAAGTCAGGCTTTAAAGCCACTCTCGAGCACCGGAGTAACCACTGAACGAGATGGTGCAGATTGAGGCCGTTTGGCCCTTTGAGCCTATGCCAGCACCTTGAAAGAGTCATCCCTTACTCCCACTCTCCTGCTCTTTCTCCGTTGCACTGCAGTGCATTTTTGTTTCCATTTACACATCTCACTGTGAGGATATTTTTAGAAGGGAATATCTGTTCCCCTTCCAAATAGCTAATGAGCTGAACACTTGGGAGGCTGAAGAAGAGAAAAAAAAACAAGGCGCTTCTTCTCTGAGATTCTGTTCTTGGCCCACCCCCCCCCCCCCATCAATACACAGTCTTGTTAATGAAAAAAATGGGCACGCTGACTGCTGCAGAGGTCTCACTTGCAGGCTGATGTACTTTAAGCACTTTGAGGCCACGAATCGTGAAGTGTGCTGTTGCAGCATTAAAATGTAAGTGCACTTTTGATGCCTTCTGCCCTCAAGCTGAAGGGCATCCTCAGTGTTCCACCCTGCAGTCCATTTAAGCTTCTATTGGTCTCTGAGCTTCTGGCCTGTGAACAAAGCCTGACCACAGCTTAAGGTTGTCCATGGTAACCAATGTGCCTATCCAGCTCGTCCCATTTCCCTGCAACTTGCCCGTATCTCTCTAAATCAGGTGTCCATGGATCCTTTGCTTAATGGCATTTGTCTATGGCATAAAAAACGGTTGGGAACCCTGGCTCTAAGCCTTTCCTAGTCATATATGCATCTATAGGTCTATTGTAACTCAAAGCCAGAGTAAATTTATTACCAAAAGTGTATATATATGCCACCATATACCACCTTGAGATTCATTTTCTTGCAGGCATTTACAGAAAAATAAAGAAACGCAATAGAATTTATAAAAATCTATATATAAACTAAGAATGAGAAACAGCCAATGTGCAAAAGAAGGCATTGTGGAGGAAAAAGAGTAAATAAATAACAGAGACCGTGAGTTGCAGCGCACTTGAAAGTGAGTCTGTAGGTTGTGTTCAGTGATCAGTTCAGAGCTGAGGTGAGTGATGTTTATGCACTCTATTTGAGGGGTAATAACTGTTTCTGAACCTGGTGGTGTGGGACCTGAGGCTCTTGGACCTGTTCCCCAAGGGTTGTAGTGAGAAGAAAGCATGTCTTGGATAATGGGGGTACTTGATGAAGGATGCTGCTTTCTTGTGCCAGTGCTCCTTGTAAATGCACTCAAAGGTGTAGAGGGCTTTTCCTATGATGGACTGGGCTGTATCCAACATTTTCTGTAGACCAATTGTCTCTACAGCGTCCTCTCGCATCTTGTTCCATATACCATCACCCTCCGTGAGAAAGTCATCCATTAAGCCCCCTTCAAATCTTATCCCTCTCATCTTAACCCACTGTCCTCCAGTTTTGGACTCCCCCTACCCTGGGGAAAAGACAGTGACCATCCACCTTGTCTATATCTGTTGTGATTTTATTTAACTTGTTGTTTGTTCTTCTGCATGCAGAGCCATGATTTGCTGAGGTAGGATTACCTGAAGTGGAAAGTATTTCTTCCATGAGACGTTTAATGTTGAAACTAATAAAATGTCAAGTTGGAATATATTTTGTCTCCCTCTTTAGGTGCTTCAGTTATCTATTTGTAATTCATGTCAAAGGCAGAAGATGCTTAGGGATACCATTGTGACTTGGATGTGAACTGAGTCAGAATCTGGAGCTTCATAGAGAGAGGAAAAGAATGCCCTTTATGTAGTAAACACAAGATTTTGCAGATGGTGGAAATCTTGAATATCACACAAAGTGCTGGAGTTTCTCAGCAAGTCAAGCACGGAGGGAAGTAAACAGTCAATGTATCATGCTGAGACCCTTCATCAGGTGTGTAGTGAAAAATACCCTCAACATTTTAGGAATACGGCTGTCCCCCGTTTTACGAAAGTTTGCTTTATACCACTTCGCTTTTACAAAAGACCACATTAATACCCGTTTTCACTAACCGAAAGAAATCCAAAGAGGATTTTCGCTTTTACCAAAAAAAGACCCCTGCTTTAAACTTGTGTTTACCCCAAGAAAGACTACCATGGCCGTGAAGCCTTGCGTGAGCAGGTGTGTGCGCATGCGTGTATGTGCCGATTTTTTTTCTTCTACAAATCGGTTTTTGGCTAAATCTTCCCGATTCTGGTAAGTGAAACTACACTGTACATACATTACTTTTACTTTATATAGAAAAAAGGTGCCGGCTTTAAACGTGTTTACCCGAGAAAGACTACCATGACCGTGAAGCCTTGTGCGGGCGGGGAGGTGCGCATGCGTGTGTGCCGTTTTTTTTTAGGTTTTATGTGCTATTTGATATGATCTGGTAGATTATTTTTTGGGTATGGGAATGCTCAAAAAATGTTCCCATATAAATTAATGGTAATTGCTTCTTTGCTTTACGACATTTCGGCTTACAAACGGTTTCATAGAAACGCTCTACTTTCAGATAGTGGGGAAAACCTGTAGCTTTTTTCTCTCCACCGTCAGATTTCTGAATGGACAATGAGCCAACCCATGAACACTACCTCACTATTTTTACTCTCTTTTTGCATAACTTATTTAATTTAATTTATATATATTTCTTATTGTAATTTATAGTATTTTTGTTATGTATTGCACTGTATTGCTGCTGCAAAACAACAAATTTCACAACATATGTCAGTGATATTAAAGCTGAGTGTGATTCTGAAAATTACTTGGCAGCCTTCCCTCCTACGTAGCTCTCCATTTTTTAAATCAATCCATGTGCCTATTTGTGAGTTTTTTAAATGTCCCTAATGTATCTGCGTCTAGCACCTCCCCTTGCAGTGGGTGTTCCACATACCCACCACTCTCTGTATAAAGAACTCACCTCTGACATCCCCCCCCCTTCTACTTTCCTTTTATCTTAAAACTATGCCCCCTTGTATTAGTCTTTTCTGCCCTGGGGAAAAGTCTGGTTGTTCAGTTGGTCTATGCTTCCTATCCTGTTGTGTGTCTCAACAGTTTACTTCTCAACCTCCTTTGCTCCAAAAAGGAAAACCCTAACTCACTCAATTTATCTTCATAAGCCATTCTCTTTAATCCAGGCATCGTCCTGGTAAATCTCCTCTGCATCTTCTCTAAAGCTTCCTGTAATGAGGCGACCAGAACTGAACACAATACTCCAGGTGGTGTCTCATGTTTTCTATTATTTTCTTACTTGCAGTTTGTCTACACATTGGTTGATTAGCAGTCTTTATTTATATATAGTTTTCCATAAATACTATTATATTGACTTTTCCTTTCAATACCTGTAAGAAATTGGATCTCAGTGTAGTATATGGTGATATAGACATACTTTGATAATAAACTTACTTTGAACTTTATATCTGAGTTTAATTTCCAATTTTTTTCACTCTTAGTAGCTCAGCACCTACTGTCCTCAAACCAAAATATTTCAAGTGACTTCAGAACAACTAACAATTGTGACCAGAGAAGTCTGTAGAGACATCGTTCACAAGCAGGTGATTGATGACTTTGAACTTCCTATTTTACAGTTGCTGCTGAGTTACCTTGACAGGTTATCAGGACTGATAACCCTGTCAATGGATGAATTGATAAACACATAGAAAGGACAGTTGACTATTGGACCGTAGTTCTCCCAGTAGTCTGTCGAATATATAGTGAACTGAATTACATGGCCGATCAGTCACTGTCTGGACAGTGATTAGTGAAAGTTTTACTGAAAAGGCTGTTCTTTTGTTACTGCCTGAATTTAACCAAATTTCTGGAATCTTCTTTCTAATAGTTTGTACTTCCAGCTGTTTTCCCACTTCCTGTCTATTGTGCACTGATTAATTCTGCAATTTATTTCTGCTCTTGAGGGAGGCAATGATTACAAATTAGTCAGTCTCCAGTGGTTTAGCTGCACAACTTGGCACTGCACAATGGAGCAAAGATTAGTACCACTGCCTGTCAGCCACAGAGACAGGCCCAAGTCTAATCCTGACCTTGGGTGCAATCTGCATGGAGTTTGCACATTCTCCCTGTTGCTGTTCCTCCAGGCGCTCTGGTATCCCATGTGTGGAAGATGTGCTGGTTGGTAGACTAATTGGCTGCTGTGAATTGCCCTAGTGTGTAGATGGAGGAGGGGAGAATTGAAGGAAAGGTACAGTTAATGAGGAGGTGGGAGTGTACACAAGGATTTGATGGTCAGAGCATATTCGGTGGGAACAATTGGCTAAAGGTAAAGATTTTTAGATTAGTTTTATGTATTTGTCACATATGCATCTAAGTGTCAAAACATAAAGTACAGTCCTGACAGTGTCTCAGCCCAAAACATCAACTGTTTACTCTTCTCCATAGATGCTGCCTGGCTTGCTGAGTTCCTCCAGCATGTTGTGTGTATCCCTTTGGATTTCCGGGATCTGCTGATGTTCTCATGTTTGTAGTACAGTGAAATATGGCAATTTGTGCTAATGACCAACACAGTCAGAGGTTTCTCCTTGAGGAATAGTCACAGGGAGGATGTGCCCAAGGTCGGGATTAGACTTGGGTCTGTCCTTCTGACTGAGAGGCAGTGGTACTATTCTTCTCCGTTGTGCAGAGCCAAGCTGTCACTGTGCTTCCAGCACCAATAGAACATGCCCACAACTCACTAACCCAAACTTGTATGCGTTTGGAATGTGGGAGGAAACCAGAGCACCCGGAGAGAACTCGTGCAGTGGTGGAGAGAACGTACAGTCTCCTTACAGACAGCAGCAAATATCGAACCCCGAGCAGTGATCGTTGGCGCTGTAAAGCGATTGCACTATGCTGCCGTGCCACCGTAATGCTGTATTGCATTATGACTGAAGTCTATGAATTTCTCCCTGACCACTGCCTGAAAAAGGCTATCTAAAACAATTCAGCCTCTGGCCAGTTAAACTCCATTTGTTATAAGGGCTTTGTAGGGCACCTTCAGTATCTTTATGCTCTCTTTCTGTACATTTCAGTCCCACTGGAATCCTAATGCCGGTAGAGTATGAGCTCTATTTGAGTAGAGGGATTTCAGATTGAAATGTTAAGTCTGTTTTTCTTTCCACAGAAGTTTCTGCCCTGATGAATGTTTCCAGTACTTTATGTTTTTAATTCAAAATATGAACAATCTTTCTTTCCTCCTTGCCTCTGGTTTATTGTACTACATAACTCACTTGAAACTTAAGCCCATCAGCCCTGCTGGAGCATAGGCTGATGAAAGCAGTTCACCAGAGTCCTCTGTCCTGGGCCAGTCTTTCAGGTTGTATCCTACCTTTCCCAGGGACGGGGTTGCTTTCCCATGCCCAACCCTCCTCCTTTTGTAGCCAGGCTTGGGACCGTCCATGGCAGAGTGCCCTTCCAGCACTTTGAGCTGCACTGATCGGCAACCCACCAATTTAACCCTAGCCTAATTACGGGACAATTTACAATGACTAATTAACCCACTTACTGGTACGTCTTTGAAATGTGGGAAGAAACTGGAACACCCAGAGGAAACCCATGCGCTCAAGGGACAGAACGTACAAAGAGGGTGCCAGAATTGAACCCCGAACTGTAATAGCATCACTCTAACCACTATGCTACTGTGGCTGTCAACCCGCCCCCCCCCCCCACCAATGGTTTCTCTGCTTTGCCCTGTTAATCCTGTTAAAACTAACTTTCTCTTCATGCCCAATGAGGAGCCAGCTTCCCAAGGCAAGCCAGTGGATGCTGTGAACTGAAGACACGTGGTGATCCACGGGAATATCACAGCCCTGTTTATTGTACATAGAATTTCCATTACGTTTCCAAATTGCTATCACACTAGATTAGGCAATGCAGCAGTTTGTGATGGGTTCATCAGCAGCATTTTCCCATAGCCAAGGGTCTCTCTTTTGCTGAGAAGGATTATAGCAGTGATAACATGTTAACAGAATCACCTGTGAACCTCACTCCGGAATAGTCACTATTCTGGGGTCACAAAGCAAAGTTATTCGCCTCACTGGGTTCCACCAGCAGATTGTTGCTCCAGATTCCAGCATCTGCTGTATCTTGTACCCTTGCTCAGTATTCTGGCTTGGAAGTTTATTAGACACTACTTTACTTCATTGGTGGTCTTAGAGACTGCAGATGCTAGAATCTGGAGCAGTATGTAAAACACTGGGGCAACTCAGCAGGTCAGGCAGCTTCTATAGAGGGAGGTACTGGTACTTCATTGTTGCTCGGTCAAAATTTCGGCTGGACCCCTCTGAGCACCTTCATCACACAAGAGTGCATGGTTCAAGAACACAGTAAACCTTCACCAGCTGCTCAAGGGCAGCTTTGTATGGGTATCAAATGCAGGCAGTGACAGTGATGCCAACATTATCTGCTCTACAGGTGGCTGGAATGCAGTCATAGCATGTTTTCATAGTTAGTCCAAACACAAAAGGATTGAACATGGAAATACTTGAGAATTAAATAATTGCATCTGCTGGAAAACTGAAATAACAAGTGCTTGGCAGGCCTGTGGAAAGAGAGTCAGTGTTCTTGCTTCAGGTAAAAGTACACTTCATTATTACCGGGGAAGTGGGAAGACAAGTTGATTAAATGTTGAAGCAAAGTTAGGGTGGGTGGAATCAAAGGGAGGAGGGAAATAATTCTGATAGGGTGGGACCAAGGTTGTTTAGGTGATTATGGAACCTATGGTTAGTTGACTGATGGTAACATTAGAGAGAAAGGGGAACAAACAAAAGGAAATTTTTAAGCTGTGAAATACAGAGTTTTGCTGAACCCTACTGCCATCAGATTTCTGAACGGTCCATGAACCTATGATTCCTACATCATTATTCCCTGAAGTCCCAACGAAGGTTCTCGGCCTGAAATGTAGACTTCCACAGATGCTGCCTGACTTGCTGCGTACCTCCTGCATTTTGTGTGTGTGTGTGTGTTGCTGAAGATTTCCAGTATCTGCAGAATCTCACGTGTTTCCATCATTATTCCTTTTTTTTTGCATCATTTATTTTGTAATTTATAGTAATGTTTAATATTTGAATTGTACTACTGCTGCAAAACAACAAATTCCATGTCATTTAAATCAGTGATAATAAATTTGATTGGGATTCTAATGGAAAATGTTGGAAATGGCTAAAAGATCAGATGCTATCTGTGGAGAGAGTGAAAAACTGAGTTAATGCTACAGATGGATAACCTTAGAGGAGAACAGGCTCTTTCTGATAGTAGGAGGAAAAACAAATCAAGAGAGGTTGCTGAATTTGTAATCCTGAAGGCTGCAATATGCCATATAAACCATATAACAATCACAGCACGGAAACAGGCCATCTTGGCCCTCCTAGTCCGTGCCGAACTCTTAACCTCACCTAGTCCCACCTACCCGCACTCAGCCCATAACCCTCCACTCCTTTCCTGTCCATATACTATCCAATTTTACCTTAAATGACACAACTGAACTGGCCTCTACTACTTCTACAGGAAGCTCATTCCACACAGCTATCACTCTCTGAGTAAAGAAATACCCCCTCGTGTTTCCCTTAAACTTTTGCCCCCTAACTCTCAAATCATGTCCTGAAAACATTCCTGAAGTTTGAATTGGGCTTTGTTAGGCCAGTGAAGGAATCCGATAGGTCAAAGTGTGAATTGAATAAAGAATTTTGTTTCTTTGGGTTATTATTGTCTCATGTACAAAGATACTGTGGAAAAAAGCTAATCTTGCATACTGTCCAATCATTATACAGGCATTGAGCTACAATCAGGTAAAGCAATAACGAGGCAGGATAAAGCGTAAAAGCTACCGAGCAAAGTAGAGTGCATGTAAACGATAAAATATAAGATAATGATAAGGTAGATTGTAAGGTGAAGAGTCCATCTTACCGTGCAAGAGGTCTGTTCAAGAGTCTGATACGTTGGGATAGAAACTGTCCGTGAGCCTGGTGACATGTGCTTTCAGGCTTTTGTATCTTCTAATGCAAAACAATTGCAAAGCAGAAAGAAGTGTGAAAGCTACCAAAAATTGCAGTGCAAGTAAGCAATAAAGTGCAGGATCATAACTAGGTAGATTGTGAGGCCAAGAATCCATTTTATCATACAAAAGGTCCATTCAGTAGTCTGGTAACAGTGGGACAGAAGCTATCCTTGAGCCTGGTGGTATATGTTTTCAATCTTTTGTTCCTTCTGCTTGATGGGAGAAGAGAGAATGATGGGACTGGCTGGAATCTTTGATTATTCTGGCTCCTTTATTGAGGCATCAAGAAGTATAGACAGAGCCCTTAGAGGGGGAGGCTTGTCCCCATGATGTGCTGAGGTGTGTCCACAATTGTCTGCAGTTATGTGCACTCACATGCAGAGAAGATGCTATACCAAGCTGCGATACACCGACACAGAATGCATCGATAAAACTTGGTAAGAGTTGACGGGAATGCACTTGAGCCTCCTGAGGTTGAAGAAGTATTCCTGGCCGTGATATCAACATGGTTGGACCAGGACAGGCTCCTTGGTAGTATTCATACCTAGGAACTTGAAGCCCTCAACACTGTTGATGTAAATAGGAGAAAGTGCACTGTCCCCCTTCTGCTGTTATGTGTAGTTGACATTGAGTTGTTGTCATGGCACCATGTTACTAAGCTGTACCTCCCTCCTGTACTCTTGTCTTATCATTAATTGAGAAGTAGCCCACTGTGGTGGTATCATCTGCAAACGTGCAGGTGCAGTTAGAGCAGAAATTAAAGTGACAACAATGGAAGTTGTTTTTAACCTTCAGCCCTTTACCTTTTCCACCTATCGCTTCCCAGTTTCTCACTGCATCTCCCCCCTCACCCCCACCCACCTACCTTCTCCCTCACCTGACTTCACCTATCATCTGCCAGCTTGTACTCCTTCCCCTCCTCCCATGTTCCTATTCTGGCTTCCCCCTACTTTTCAGTCCTGATGAAGGGTGTGTCCCTCCCCAAAATGCTAACTGGTGCAGGATTCTCCTCCATAGATGCTGTCTGACCTGCTGAGTTCCTCCATCATTTTATGTCTGTTGCTCTGAATCTGTGGTGTTAGTGAAAGAGTTGGACTTGCTGAGAGCTCTTTGAAAGTGCCAATATATAGATTCACTGGACCGAATTGTTTACTTTTCCATCTTTATCATTCCCTTTGGAAAGTAAGATCCAAACCCTGCTGGGTGCGTATTGTTTCTCCAGCCTCTCAACTTTACTGAGTGCTCTGCTCATATCAATTACACTGCACGGTTAGATTAACCACTCCTCCCTTACCCATGGCTTCCCATGGAATGACTTGCTGTGCTCTCGGCATGGCAGAAACACCCCCATGTGCAGAATATTGATTATTTAGGGCATTGCAGGTGCCCGAGAGATCCTCTAATACCTGATGTTACCTATTCAGCCAGCTTCTGTCAACAGGTTACACAACAGAGGAATAGGCAGTGCTGCTAATTGATGCTCTGATACAAACTGAAAATGTAAGAGCCAAGATGAGCAGAAGGGAAGGGAAAGCAGTTGATTTGAAACCTGGAAGATGTATCTGAAACAACAGGTTCACCAGAGTTACAACTACACTTAAATTATTAGAGTGGTTCAAGTTTCAAGATTCAAGTTTATTTATCGAAACATAGAGTGCAATGTGTCACTTGAGTTACCAACCAACACAATTGAAGGTGTGCTGGGAGCAGCCTGCAAGTGTCACCACACGTTCTGGCGTTAATGTGCCCACAGTGTTTGGCAGAACACAACAAGCAACAGCAGCAAAACAAGCCCCATTTCTCTCTCCCTCCCACGCACATACACAGTCCTTTAACCCCAAGGAAGGCTGTCTTCTTCAGCGTACAGTCTCTACTGGACTCATACACGTAGTCCTTGGGCCTTCAACTACCCCACATTGGGCCTTCATCTACCCCACATTGGGCCTTTCAACTACTCACAGAGACTTGCAGACCAGGCCCCAACTTCTGGACTTCCAATTTGACCCTTGGGCCTTGGTCCTCAGTTGACCCCAGTATCACCAAACACTAGGCCTCGAACTCCAGAACCACCACTTCATGACCCCAGGGAGTCATATGAACTTGTTCCTCCTACTCACGTGGAGCTCTGACCCCAGAGTTACGTAATCTTGGCTTGAAATCTCAAGAATTTAGGGTTAGGATTTAAGGGGTGAATAAATTAAAGAATTTAAAGATTACATACAGTGCTTAGAAAAAGCTTCACCTCCTTGGAAGTTTTCGTGTTTTATTGTTTTACAACATTGAATCACAGTGGATTTAATTTGGCTTTTTTGATACAGATCAACAGAAAAAGATCTCTACAAAGTGATCTAAATTAGTTTTAAATATAAAACACAAAATATTTGACCTCATAAGTATTCCCCCCCCCCCTTAATATGACACACCTAATCATCACTGGTGCAACCATTTGGTTTTAGAGGTCACATAATTAGTTAAAAGGAGATCTGTTTTTGGAGACCTGTGTGCAGTCAAGGTGCTTCAATTGTTTGTAGTAAAAATACACCTGTATCTGGAAGATCCAACTGCTGGTGAGTCAGTATCCTGGTAAGAACTACACCATGAAGACAAAAGAACACTCCAATCAACTCTGTGCAAAGGTTACAAGTCAGGACATAGATACAAGAAAAATTCCAAATCACCGAATATCTCCTGGAGTACAGTCAAGTCGATCATCAAGAAATGGAAAGAATATGGCGTAGCTGTAAATTTACCTAGAGCAGGCTGTCCTCAAAAACTGAGTGACTATGTAAGAAGAGAACTTGTGAGGGACATAACCAAGAGACTTATGACAACTCTGGAGGAGTTGCAAGCTTCAGTGGCTGAGATGGGAGAGACTGCACATACAACAACTGTTGCTCACGTGGTTCACCAACTGAAGCTTTATGGGAGAGTGGCAAAGAGAAAGCCACTGTTAAAAAAACACTCACATGAAATCTGGGCTAGAGTTTGCCAGAAGGAATGTGAGGGACTCTGAAGTCAGCTGGAAGAAGGTCTATGGTCTGATGAAACCAAAACTGAGCTTTTTGGCAGACTAAATACTATGTTTGGCATAAGCCAAATGCGACATATCATCAAAAACACACCATCCCTACCATGAAGCATGGTGGTGGCTGCATCATGCTGTGGGGATGCTTCACTGCAGTTGGCCCTGGAAGGCTTGTGAAAGTAAAGGGTAAAATGAATGTAGAAAAATACAGGGAAATCCTGGAGGAAAACCTGATGCAGCCTGCAAGAGATCTGCGACTTGGGAGAAGATTTTTTTTCCAGCAAGACAATGAATCCAAGTATAAAGCCAAAGCTACACAGGAATGGCTTAAAAACAACAAAGTTATTGTCCTGGAGTGGCAGAGTCAGAGTCCAGACCCTAATCCAATTGAGGATCTGTGGCTTGGAGTTTTCTTTTGTCTTCGTGGTGTAGTTTTTGCCAGGATACTGACTCACCAGTGTTGGACCTTCCAGATAGAGGTGTATTTTTACTACAATCAATTGAAACACCTTGATAGCACATGATGATCTCCATTTAACTAATTATGTGATTTCTAAGTGGCTTCACCAGTGGTGATTTGGTGTGCTATATTAATGGGAGTGAATACTTATGCAATCAATTATTCTGATTTTTATATTAGTAATTAACTTAGATCATTTTCTACAGATCTGTTTTCACTTTGACACAAAAGAGCCTGTTGATCAGTATCAAAAAAAGCTAAATTAAATCCACTGTGATTCAATGTTGTGAAACAATAAAACATGAAAACTTCCAATGGGAGAGGGGGTGAATACTTTTTATAGGCACTGTAAGTATTTGGAAGGATAAATGGATGGAAACTATATTAAAAAAAATTGGATAGGCATATGGACAGGGAAGGAATGGAGGGTTATGGGCTGAGTGCAGGTTGGTGGGACTAGGTGAGAATAAGCATTCAGCACAGACTACAAGGGCCAAGATGGGCCTGTTTCCGTGCTGTAATTGTTATGTGGTTATATGTTACATGGTTATAAACTGCTTCTCTGTAGGGAATTCTGAACCAGGGCAAAGTAGTAGAGCCCCTGCCTTGCAGATACAGTGTCCTTTATTCCCTTTGGAGCTATGCTACTCTGTGTGGAGTTTACAGTTCACTCCTGACCTTCCCTACTCTGTGTGGAGTTTACAGTTCATTCCTGACCTTCCCTACTCTGTGTGGAGTTTACAGTTCACTCCTGACTTTCCCTACTCTGTGCGGAGTTTACAGTTCACTCCTGACTTTCCCTACTCTGTGTGGAGTTTACAGTTCACTCCTGACCTTCCCTACTCTGTGTGGAGTTTACAGTTCACTCCTGACCTTCCCTACTCTGTGTGGAGTTTACCGTTCATTCCTGACTTTCCCTACTCTGTGTGGAGTTTACAGTTCACTCCTGACCTTCCCTACTCTGTGTGGAGTTTACCGTTCACTCCTGAGCTCTCGTACTCTGTGTGGAGTTTACAGTTCACTCCTGACCTTCCCTACTCTGTGTGGAGTTTACAGTTCACTCCTGACCTTCCCTACTCTGTGTGGAGTTTACAGTTCACTCCTGACCTTCCCTACTCTGTGTGGAGTTTACAGTTCACTCCTGACCTTCCCTACTCTGTATGGAGTTTACAGTTCACTCCTGACCTTCCCTACTCTGTGTGGAGTTTACAGTTCATTCCTGACCTTCCCTACTCTGTGTGGAGTTTACAGTTCACTCCTGACCTTCCCTACTCTGTGTGGAGTTTACAGTTCACTCCTGACCTTCCCTACTCTGTGTGGAGTTTACAATTCACTCCTGACCTTCCCTACTCTGTGTGGAGTTTACAGTTCATTCCTGAGCTCTCGTATTCTGTGTGGAGTTTACAGTTCACTCCTGACCTTCCCTACTCTGTGTGGAGTTTACAGTTCACTCCTGACCTTCCCTACTCTGTGTGGAGTTTACAGTTCACTCCTGACCTTCCCTACTCTGTGTGGAGTTTACGGTTCACTCCTGACCTTCCCTACTCTGTGTGGAGTTTACAGTTCACTCCTGACCTTCCCTACTCTGTGTGGAGTTTACAGTTCACTCCTGACCTGTTGTACTCTGTGTGGAGTTTACAGTTCACTCCTGACCTTCCCTACTCTGTGTGGAGTTTACAGTTCACTCCTGACCTTCCCTACTCTGTGTGGAGTTTACAGTTCACTCCTGACCTTCCCTACTCTGTGTGGAGTTTACAGTTCATTCCTGAGCTCTCGTATTCTGTGTGGAGTTTACAGTTCACTCCTGACCTTCCCTACTCTGTGTGGAGTTTACAGTTCACTCCTGACCTTCCCTACTCTGTGTGGAGTTTACAGTTCATTCCTGAGCTCTCGTATTCTGTGTGGAGTTTACAGTTCACTCCTGACCTTCCCTACTCTGTGTGGAGTTTACAGTTCACTCCTGACCTTCCCTACTCTGTGTGGAGTTTACAGTTCACTCCTGACCTTCCCTACTCTGTGTGGAGTTTACCGTTCACTCCTGAGCTCTCGTACTCTGTGTGGAGTTTACAGTTCACTCCTGACCTTCCCTACTCTGTGTGGAGTTTACAGTTCACTCCTGAGCTCTCGTATTCTGTGTGGAGTTTACAGTTCACTCCTGACCTTCCCTACTCTGTGTGGAGTTTACAGTTCATTCCTGACCTTCCCTACTCTGTGTGGAGTTTACAGTTCACTCCTGACCTTCCCTACTCTGTGTGGAGTTTACAGTTCATTCCTGAGCTCTCGTATTCTGTGTGGAGTTTACAGTTCACTCCTGACCTTCCCTACTCTGTGTGGAGTTTACAGTTCACTCCTGACCTTCCCTAATCTGTGTGGAGATTACAGTTCACTCCTGACCTTCCCTACTCTGTGTGGAGTTTACAGTTCACTCCTGACCTGTTGTACTCTGTGTGGAGTTTACAGTTCACTCCTGACCTTCCCTACTCTGTGTGGAGTTTACAGTTCACTCCTGACCTTCCCTACTCTGTGTGGAGTTTACAGTTCACTCCTGACCTTCCCTACTCTGTGTGGAGTTTACAGTTCATTCCTGAGCTCTCGTATTCTGTGTGGAGTTTACAGTTCACTCCTGACCTTCCCTACTCTGTGTGGAGTTTACAGTTCACTCCTGACCTTCCCTACTCTGTGTGGAGTTTACAGTTCATTCCTGAGCTCTCGTATTCTGTGTGGAGTTTGCAGTTCACTCCTGACCTTCCCTACTCTGTGTGGAGTTTACAGTTCACTCCTGACCTTCCCTACTCTGTGTGGAGTTTACCGTTCATTCCTGAGCTCTCGTACTCTGTGTGGAGTTTACAGTTCACTCCTGACCTTCCCTACTCTGTGTGGAGTTTACGGTTCACCCCAGACCTTCCCTACTCTGTGTGGAGTTTACAGTTCACTCCTGACCTGTTGTACTCTGTGTGGAGTTTACCGTTCATTCCTGAGCTCTCGTACTCTGTGTGGAGTTTACAGTTCACTCCTGACCTTCCCTACTCTGTGTGGAGTTTACAGTTCATTCCTGAGCTCTCGTATTCCGTGTGGAGTTTACAGTTCACTCCTGACCTTCCCTACTCTGTGTGGAGTTTACAGTTCACTCCTGACCTTCCCTACTCTGTGTGGAGTTTACAGTTCACTCCTGACCTTCCCTACTCTGTGTGGAGTTTACAGTTCACTCCTGACCTTCCCTACTCTGTGTGGAGTTTACAGTTCACTCCTGACCTTCCCTACTCTGTGTGGAGTTTACGGTTCATTCCTGACTTTCCCTACTCTGTGTGGAGTTTACAGTTCACTCCTGACCTTCCCTACTCTGTGTGGAGTTTACAGTTCACTCCTGACTTTCCCTACTCTGTGTGGAGTTTACAGTTCACTCCTGACCTTCCCTACTCTGTGTGGAGTTTACCGTTCACTCCTGAGCTCTCGTACTCTGTGTGGAGTTTACCGTTCACTCCTGAGCTCTCGTACTCTGTGTGGAGTTTACAGTTCACTCCTGACCTTCCCTACTCTGTGTGGAGTTTACCGTTCATTCCTGACTTTCCCTACTCTGTGTGGAGTTTACAGTTCACTCCTGACCTTCCCTACTCTGTGTGGAGTTTACCGTTCACTCCTGAGCTCTCGTACTCTGTGTGGAGTTTACAGTTCACTCCTGACCTTCCCTACTCTGTGTGGAGTTTACCGTTCATTCCTGAGCTCTCGTACTCTGTGTGGAGTTTACAGTTCACTCCTGACCTTCCCTACTCTGTGTGGAGTTTACAGTTCACTCCTGACCTTCCCTACTCTGTGTGGAGTTTACGGTTCACTCCTGACCTTCCCTACTCTGTGTGGAGTTTACAGTTCACTCCTGACCTTCCCTACTCTGTGTGGAGTTTACGGTTCACTCCTGACCTTCCCTACTCTGTGTGGAGTTTACCGTTCACTCCTGAGCTCTCGTACTCTGTGTGGAGTTTACAGTTCACTCCTGACCTTCCCTACTCTGTGTGGAGTTTACAGTTCACTCCTGACCTTCCCTACTCTGTGTGGAGTTTACAGTTCACTCCTGACCTTCCCTACTCTGTGTGGAGTTTACAGTTCACTCCTGACCTTCCCTACTCTGTGTGGAGTTTACAGTTCACTCCTGACCTTCCCTACTCTGTGTGGAGTTTACCGTTCACTCCTGACCTGTCGTACTCTGTGTGGAGTTTACCGTTCACTCCTGAGCTCTCGTACTCTGTGTGGAGTTTACAGTTCACTCCTGACCTTCCCTACTCTGTGTGGAGTTTACAGTTCACTCCTGACCTTCCCTACTCTGTGTGGAGTTTACAGTTTACTCCTGACCTTCCCTACTCTGTGTGGAGTTTACAGTTCATTCCTGAGCTCTCGTATTCTGTGTGGAGTTTACAGTTCACTCCTGACCTTCCCTACTCTGTGTGGAGTTTACAGTTCACTCCTGACCTTCCCTACTCTGTGTGGAGTTTACGGTTCACTCCTGACCTTCCCTACTCTGTGTGGAGTTTACGGTTCACTCCTGACCTTCCCTACGCTGTGTGGAGTTTACAGTTCACTCCTGACCTTCCCTACTCTGTGTGGAGTTTACAGTTCACTCCTGACCTTCCCTACTCTGTGTGGAGTTTACAGTTCACTCCTGACCTTCCCTACTCTGTGTGGAGTTTACAGTTCACTCCTGACCTTCCCTACTCTGTGTGGAGTTTACAGTTCACTCCTGACCTTCCCTACTCTGTGTGGAGTTTACAGTTCACTCCTGACCTTCCCTACTCTGTGTGGAGTTTACCGTTCACTCCTGAGCTCTCGTACTCTGTGTGGAGTTTACTGTTCACTCCTGACCTTCCCTACTCTGTGTGGAGTTTACAGTTCACTCCTGACTTTCCCTACTCTGTGTGGAGTTTACAGTTCACTCCTGACCTTCCCTACTCTGTGTGGAGTTTACCATTCACTCCTGAGCTCTCGTACTCTGTGTGGAGTTTACCGTTCACTCCTGAGCTCTCGTACTCTGTGTGGAGTTTACTGTTCACTCCTGACCTTCCCTACTCTGTGTGGAGTTTACAGTTCACTCCTGACCTTCCCTACTCTGTGTGGAGTTTACCGTTCACTCCTGACCTTCCCTACTCTGTGTGGAGTTTACCGTTCATTCCTGACTTTCCCTACTCTGTGTGGAGTTTACAGTTCACTCCTGAACTTCCCTACTCTGTGTGGAGTTTACCGTTCACTTCTGAGCTCTCGTACTCTGTATGGAGTTTACAGTTCACTCCTGACGTTCCCTACTCTGTGTGGAGTTTACCGTTCACTCCTGAGCTCTCGTACTCTGTATGGAGTTTACAGTTCACTCCTGACCTTCCCTACTCTGTGTGGAGTTTACAGTTCACTCCTGACCTTCCCTACTCTGTGTGGAGTTTACAGTTCACTCCTGACCTTCCCTACTCTGTGTGGAGTTTACCGTTCACTCCTGAGCTCTCGTACTCTGTGTGGAGTTTACTGTTCACTCCTGACCTTCCCTACTCTGTGTGGAGTTTACAGTTCACTCCTGACTTTCCCTACTCTGTGTGGAGTTTACAGTTCACTCCTGACCTTCCCTACTCTGTGTGGAGTTTACTGTTCACTCCTGACCTTCCCTACTCTGTGTGGAGTTTACAGTTCACTCCTGACTTTCCCTACTCTGTGTGGAGTTTACAGTTCACTCCTGACCTTCCCTACTCTGTGTGGAGTTTACCGTTCACTCCTGAGCTCTCGTACTCTGTGTGGAGTTTACCGTTCACTCCTGAGCTCTCGTACTCTGTGTGGAGTTTACCGTTCACTCCTGAGCTCTCGTACTCTGTGTGGAGTTTACTGTTCACTCCTGACCTTCCCTACTCTGTGTGGAGTTTACAGTTCACTCCTGACCTTCCCTACTCTGTGTGGAGTTTACCGTTCATTCCTGACTTTCCCTACTCTGTGTGGAGTTTACAGTTCACTCCTGACCTTCCCTACTCTGTGTGGAGTTTACCGTTCACTCCTGAGCTCTCGTACTCTGTGTGGAGTTTACAGTTCACTCCTGACCTTCCCTACTCTGTGTGGAGTTTACCGTTCACTCCTGAGCTCTCGTACTCTGTGTGGAGTTTACGGTTAATTCCTGTGCTCTCGTACTCTGTGTGGAGTTTATGTGTTTCTGTCTTTTTGGAAGGTGTTCCAATTTCTGCCCACAGTCCAAAGACATTCACATCGTATAAATCAGTGATAATAAATCTGGTTCTGCAGTTCGTGGGTAAATTGCTTACTGTAAATTGTCCCTGGTCCGTTGTCGTTGACAGTAATTGTTCATTGCCATTCAACCATACACAGGTGTACAGAACAAAATGATTGTTTCATCAGCTCCAATGCGGCGTATTAAATACACAATAATCATAAAGAGCACAATAATTTTAAAAAATCAATGAACATAAATACGTAAGATAGCCTATATACGTAAACTAATTGTAAGCACATGACATGACGCTAAGTACAGGAGTGTCTGTGCATAAGGTGACTCAGAGAGGAAATGATCAAATAGTGTAGGAGTGATGGGTTAGTGGCTGGAGATGTTAGCCAGCCTGACAGCTTGGAAGGGGTAACTGTTTTTGAATCTGGTGGTCCTGGTGTGGATGCTACGTAGGCCGTTACCCTGATGGGAGGTGGACAAATAGTCCATGAGCAGGATGAGCTTCTTCATGATACTGCAGGCCTTTTCCTGGTACCTTTCTGTATATACGTCCTTAATGGTGGGTAGGCTGGTGCCAGAAATGTGTTGGACAGTTTTAACTAACCGATGTAGCGAAGATGAGTCAGAAGGTGAAACAGTGAGCTGTAGAGGAATTGATAGGTTGAAATGTCCTCCTTAAAAATATTTTAGAAGTTAAGCCCAAGAAGGACTTCTCTAAAAGCATACTGGAACTGCATCTCCATCCCTCAAGCAAATGAAGCAGGTACCACCATGTAGCCAGTTAAATCTTTAACCAGAGAGCTGCATGGGCTAGCTTTGTCTTGGTTCATCTATTTAACATGCAGGAGTGTTGTTAGGAGTTATTTTGTTTAAATCAAGTAAGACAAGCCACTCATCTGAGGAAGTATAGTATGTTCATTATTTTGTATGACTTGACATGCTGATTGAATTAAATGAAGCCAGTCTTGGTGTGTGCTGTGTGCATTCCTGTTGCCTGTGGATGAAGCCACTTAATGATTCGAATCAGGTGTTTGTACATTACATATTTAAAAAGGTCAATGATATTTTTATTCATACATTGTTGGAAAGACCAGCATTTATTTTCTATCCCTAACTGCCCTTGAATAAGCAACCTCAGGGGCAGTTAACAGTCTACAAAGGCTACTCTGGGGAAGGGATAGTAACTGATTAGATGGATTTTTAAAACATTCTGATGGTATTGTGGTCAACAGAATTGACACTGGCTTTTTTTATTCTAGGAATTACACTCAGAGGCCATGTTACTGGGTTCCTGCTATACATAATAAAGTGTCTACTGAGGGTATGTTTGTGGTCTTCTGCTCCTGTGGCCCACCCACTTCAAGGTTCAGATTGTCGTACATTCAGAGATGCTCTTCTGCCCACCACTGTTATAATGTGTGGTTATTTGAGTTACTGTTGCCTTCCTGTCAGCTGGAATCAGTCTGGCCATTCTCCTCTGACTTCTCTCATTACCATGGCATTTTCAACCACAGAACTGTCAATCACTGGTTCTTTTTTTTTCCGCATCATTCCCTGTAAACTCTAGGGACTGTTGTGTGTGAAAATCCCAGGAGATCAGCAGTTTCTGAGATACTCAAACCACCCCGTCTGGCACCAACAATCATTCTGCAGTTAAGGTCATTTAAATCACATTTTTTCCCCATTCTGATGTTTGATCTGAACAACTGAACCTCTTGACCATGTCTGTGTGTTTTTATGCATTGAGTTGCTGCCACATGATGGGCTAATGAAATATTTGCATTAATGAGTAGGTGTATAGGTGAAATGGCCATTGAGTGTATGTAACTAACTGACTCTAATTTCACCTGGTGACATGCCAGGATATGAACTGTTGTCTCTGGTTCATTTGTCTAGAATTTTGAATTGTGAGCCTAGCAATGTAACTACTGCACTAGTTAACCAAACAATTGTGTGCAGGGTCATGTTCAAAGTAAATGTGTTATCAAAGTACATGTATGTTACCCACATACTTACCTTGAGATTCATTTTCTTGCGGGCATTTACAGAAAAGTAGAGAAGTACAATAGAATTTCTGGGAAGAATACATACCTAACAGAGACTGACAAACATCCAATATGCAAAAGGGGGAAAATGTGTAAATAACTAATAAATAATATTCAGCTGCAGAGTCCTTCAAAGTGAGGATATAGCTTTTGGAGTCGGTTCGTTGCTGAGGTGAACTTTGAAGGATGCATGATGAACTTGGGAGTGTGAAGAATACGACAGGTGGCTTGTGCGCACCAGGGAAGAGCGGTTGCTGTCCTCGGTGGAATGTCACCCTTCTCCATTGTACAGGGGGTTGCTCTGTATCGCACGTCTCCTTGGTACAAAGCCACATCATCTGCATGTGCGTCAAGAAACACACGTTTTAAAAAGAATTGTGTATTTTTCTTCTCATAAATTCCATGAGAGCAATTTATATTCTAATTCTGTATATGGGATTAATGTAGATGAGCACCATGGACAACCTCGAGGAAATGGGCTGTTGAGATCATTTCTGTGTTATATGGGTCTGAGATAGCAGCTCGAAAGTTTTGCATAGCGGCTTTGAATTAATGTGGGACAAATTTCTGTTCTTCTAACGACTATAACACAGAGGTCACCTGCACATGGTTTTAATGACGACAGAGCCGGTGGGTGAATGAGGGAGGGAGGGAGGGACAGGAAAAGTTGGAGTTCCCATCCGGCAGTGGAAGGGGTGAGCAGCTTCGTGTTCCTGAGTGTCAGCATCTCTGAAGATCTATCCTAGGGTAACATACTGATGTACTAACTGCTAACCACTATATTTCATTAGGAGTTTGAGGAGATTTACTATTTGGATAAGGACTCCGGCAAATTTCTACAGATATTCTGTAAAAGACACTCTGACTGGCTGTATCACTGTTTGGTAAGGGAGCCCCAATGCACAAGAACGAAAAGAAGTTGCAAGAGGGTCATAGACTCCGCCTTATCCATTATGAACACTAGCCTCCTCACCACCTAGGACATCTTCAAAACAAGAAGGCAGCATCCATCATGAAATGCCCTCACCACTCAGGTCTTGCCCTCAGGGAGGAGGTACAGAAGCCTGAAGACCCACTTTCAACATTTTAAGAGCACCATCTTCTCCTCTGCCATCAGAATTCTGAATGGTCCATGAGCACTACCTCACTATTTTGTATTATTTATCTATCTATCCTTATTTAATTTTTAGGTATGGCACTGTACTGCTGCCACAAAACCAACAAATTTCATGGCATGTGTCAGTAACAATAAATCTGATGGTGACAATGTTTTGTCATCCCTTGTATTTTTCATCCCTCTGAGTTTGCTTTGGTATGTAAGAAATCATTGAAAAGCTCACAAAAGTGACTGAATCAATGCAAATATGAACGTTAGGAGTGCGCCTGTAACTCTGCCCCCATTCCCTCAGGTGTAGCAGAAATTTAATAACTGTGACAGGTAAAGAGCTTCAGTTATCTGGAGAAGTTTGCCTCAAGAGCTGTGAAACTGAAAAGAAAATTCAAGTCTTTTAATTTAAAAATTGAAAATCTTGACTTGTTTGGATAGAATAAATAAAAAAGTTATTTCTGTTGGCAGAGTTGTCAATAACCAGAAGGACAGATTTTAAAGGGATTGGCAAATGAACCAGAGGTGACAGGGAGATTTTTCTTTGTTTATGCCCTGAGTCTCTGAGATCCAGAATATACTGCCCAGAAGGACGAAAGAAACAATGTCAGTAATAACTTCCAAAAGAGAACTGGTTAAATACTTGGATAAAAAAAAAATCTTAGAGCAATGGTGAAAGCTAAGCATGTGGAATCAGTTGGATATCTTGAAGAACCAGCATGGCGAGCAGGATTGCTTCCTCCTCTCTAGCTTTCTGAGAGAGGCTGAGTGGAGACCTGGCAAATTCTTCAAAGGAAGCTTGAGAGAGACTTAAGAAGGTTAAAATTTCTGAACAATGCTCCTGTATCTTCTTCCCTACTGCTTAGAGTTGGTTATAGGAGTGTTTGTACTGTACAGCGCCAAGGAAATGCACAGCCAGTGAACTTAGAACAGTACAGGCCCTTCAGCCCACAATGTTGTGTCTGCCTTTTAACCTACTTCAAGATCAATCCACTGCTTCCCTCCCACATACCCCTCCGTCTTTATACCATCCACATGCCTATCTAGGAGTCTTCCTTTCTCTTGAATTCCAACCCTTTTTGTAACAAAGGACAATGTGCCCTTTTGCCTTTCTAATTGTTTGTTATATCTGCCCATTAACATTCCTCATCTCATGACACTCTCATGAACCAGCTGACCAAGATCGTGTATGCAAGGCAAGTTTTATTTCCTTACCTCGGTACATATGACAAGAATCATCGATTTTACCAATTTTCTCTTAACATTTACCCATTCTCGCATTTCAGAGGTTTGGCTTTCACCCAGGATAAAGGGGCGGGATTGTTCTGAGTGGTAGCAGTGGCTCAGGTAAAATGGCAGGAGGGGTGAGATTAAATTTGAAACAGTTTGGATTTCAGCTGATTTACCATTCATGCTGGTGTCCTGGTACCGCTTTGAACATACCTCTATAATAATGACGTGATGTCGGCCACATCCCAAAGTGGGTATGCTGAGAATGTCACCAATCGTTGTGTGTCAATCCTGCAAAACATCAACTGAAGGTGCTTCAGTTTGCATTGATTTCACCCATCTTATGCTCACCGTCATCTCTCAGAAGATCTTTTCAACATTCAGTGCTGGACAAGGAGTGATTTACTCCAGGTAAGTATTAGTAAAATATTTTTCTTTCAACCTGTGGCAGACTACATTCCTTCTTCCCTCACTTCATTCTGCAACTTGGTAATTGGCTGAAACTAGTCTAAGCTTTTTATAATCTTGGTGTTATACCTGATCCCAAGGTAAGATTTAGGTGCATGTAGTCAACGATTAGCGTAACACTATTACAGCGCTGGTGACCTGGCTTTAGTTTCTGCAATTGTCTATAAGGAGCTTGTACGTTCCCTGCATGACTGTGAGGCATCTTCTGCATGCTCTGGTTTCCTCCCATGTCCCAAAGATGTATGGGTTAGTTGGTTAATTGGTCACATGGGCGTTATTAGGTGGCGCAGACCCGTGGGCCAGAAGGACCTGTTACCTCAAAATGAAATAACTTAGAACAAGGTACCCGCAATGTGTTTCAGATTACTACTTTCCTTTTCCATAACATTGTTCTACTTTGCTCTTGCCTGTGAGACTGAAGCCATTAAGAATATTTTTGTTACCTCTAACCTGACTACACTGGTGCACTCCTGGCTGGCTTTTTTTGTTCTCCTCTGAATACTTGATCTGCTAAAGCCCTGGTGCCCCGCCCTAGTTTGTGCTTTTTTGTTTTCCAATTACCCTAGAGATCCCTGTCGTTGCATTAGATGGCTAAGCGAGGTCTCAATTTTAGCATTCCCATTTTGTTTTCAAATCCCTTCCCAATCTCTGAAATCCCTTCACTCTCTGTGCTTCTGAAATTTTGGCCTCGCAGTCGATACGGATTTTAATCATGCCTCCAGCTGCAAAGACCATAAGACATAGGATCAGAATTAGGGCATCCGGCCCATCGAGACTGATCTGCCATTCCATCATGGCTGATTTATTATCCCTCTCAATCCCATTCTCCTGCCTTTTCTCTGTAACCTTTGATGCTCTTGCTAATCAAGAATCTATCAACCTCTGCTTTAAATATATCCAATGACTTGGTCTCCACAGTCGTCTGAACCCCAAAGACTCTTAGCTTGGGAGTTCCAGTCTCAACCTTGAATCTGACCCCACTTGGAACCTTACTCTTTAATTACTTTTGGTCTTTTTTTTTATGTAATCGGTGTCAAAGTTTGCCTTTGAAGTGCTTTGAGATGTATTGCGGCATCATAGGTGCAGTTTAAACACAAGTTGCTCTTGCAGCCAGCAAAGAACTTGTATCTTAAGTTCTTGAAAGTGTGTTCCCCAGATCCCCTGTGGCTGCTGCTGAATTTTCAGATGGTGTGAAATTCTGTCTTACTGAAACATGCTATTTTTTTTGTGTAGTTGCCAAAGATGTGGGTGGGTTGAGTTTACTGTGTCATTTATAATTAAAAGTTGGCTATCAGTAGACCAGGGAATGCAAAATTCTGCTTTCTAACTTGCATCAGTTTCTGTTTGCCCATCAACCCTTTCGTTACTGACCTTGGCTACTCTTGTGGCTAATGAATGGTCCTGATGAAGGGTCTTAGCCCATAACGTTGACTCTTTATTTTGCTCTGTAGATGCTGCTGAGTAATTTGTGTGTGTTATACACGTGGCCTCACTCTCTGTGGAAGTACATGCCGTTCCGGCCCAATGAGCCATGCTGTCCAGCAATCCACCTATTTAACCCAGGACAATTTATAATGACCAATTGACCTGCTAACTGTTACACCTTTGGACTGTGGAGAGAAAATGAAGCACTTGGAGGAAGCCCACATGCCCACAGGAAGGATGTACAGCCTTCTCACAGAGGACACCAAAATTGAACCAAGTACGTTGATGCCCCGAGCTGTAATAGCGTCACGCTAACCACTATGTTGCCATAGTGCCCCTTTGTTTACTTATTAATTCCCCAGAAAGCTAAATTTCTGTAACGTCTGAAATCTTACGAGACATTTGTTCTCGTCCAGTTGTAGCCTTGCGTGCAGTCACAGTTCCCTTTGTTCCACGAATGATGGTGTTAAATTCTGCAATTCCCTCCCAGAATCACTCCACCACACCCTCAGTCTGTGCTCCTCCCAATTTTGTCCCCATTTAAACTTGTCTCTTCAAACTTTCAGCCACCAAATAGGCTACCTAGATGGCAGGGCCAGACTTTGGTAATACTCTTGTGAAATAACTTGGGACATAAAGGGGTACTTCACAAGAGTAAGTTGTTGTTTGAAGGATAGCTATGGGAAAGCAAGTCATTGAAATGGTTGCTTCTCCAGGTACTGCTTATATGGCTATAGCAGGAAGCTTAAATGAAGGAGAAGAGATGACTATTAAATTTTGAAAGCCAATTAGCAAATTAATGACAATTGACTGTGGTCTCTCTTGTCATAGAGTCATAGGACATTACAGCAGAGACTCAGGTATTTTGGCCAATCTAATCCCATTGTCCCACACCTGAACCATGGCCCTCCATACCCCTGCCATCTACGTAACGATCCAAACTTCTCTTAAATGTTGCAGTTGAACCTGCATCCATCCCCTGCAATGGCAGCGTGTTCCGCACTCGAGCCGCCCTGAATGAAGAAGTTTCCCCTCAGGTTACCCTTAAATATTTCATCTTTCACCCTAACCTATGACCACTAGTTCTACTCCCACCCCTCCTCGGTGGAAAAAAGCTTGCTTGCATTTATCATAGCTATACGTTTCATAATTTTGTATACCTCTATCAAGTCTCCCCTTATTCTCCTACTCTTCAGAGAGATTTGATCGAGGTATGTCATGAATAATAAATCCCTGTAATTTCACTAGGAATATTTGTGAGGGTTATTTATGTTGCCCTGAACAACTGGGCCCCAATACATGATCACTTTTGTTCTATGATTCTTGTGCTGATAAGTAGTCAGGTCATCTATTCTGGGCTTTAGATTCCTTGAAGTTCTGTCAGTAATGGAGCAATGGTGTTCACCACTGACCTTGAAGAAAGCTCTCCATAAAAGTCCAGGGCTGTGCTTGGTGAGAACTCCCACTTTCCTGATCCCCAATGCAATCAATGGGATTGGTTGGCCTGGCATCAGCGATGTCACCAGGCTGGCTGGGAAGCTAATCATGTTAGAGAGTTTCCCGCCACACCAGGACGAAGAAAAACACTTTTTATTAACTTCTTCAACGTTTTCCAGGGTACTAAAGCATTCAGCCCTTCAAATCTGCTCTGCCATTCCATCATGACCGAGTTATTATCTCTCTCAACCCCATTCTCCTGCTTTCTCCCCAGAAACTTCGACACCCTTTCTAGTCAAGAACTATCAACCTCCACTTTAAATATACCCAATGACTCGTCCTCCACAACCGTCTGTGGCAATGAAATCCACAGCTTCACCACCCTCTGGCTTTCTTCTGCTATTCTGTGATTCTTTGTGGCGAGATTGCCTTATTTACCTTTGATGTTAATGTCTTATGATCTTATAATGTCTTCGTGTGCTATTATGAAGCGACTTAAGCCTCATGCAACTGGGGTTTTCAGGCCATTTTGTAGTGACAATAGTTTGTGATAGCTTAAATATGTGCCAATTAAACTGATTCTCCTTAGAACACAGAAGAGTACAGCACATGAACAGACCCTTCAGCCCACAATGTCTGTTCTGAACATGATGCCAAATTAAATGAATTCCTTGTCTGCATATCTCTCCATTCCCCACATGTCTATCTAGAAACCTGTCCAACATTACTATTGTCTCTGCCCCTTGATTTACTTCAAAATTCAACGTAAATCTATTATTAAAGTACGTACTATATATATATATATATATATATATATATATATATATAAATGCTACTGTGAGATTAATTTCCTTCCAGGAATTCACAGTAGAACAAAGAGGTACAAAAGAATTAATGAAAAACTGCACACAAAGGCTGATAGGCAACCAATATGCAAAAGAAGACAAACTGAAAATACAAAAATAAATTTAAAAAGATAGATAAACAAAGAATACTGAGAGCATGAGCTCTAGAGTCCTTGAAAGTGAGTTCATGGGTTGTGGAATCAATTCAGATATGAGGTAAGTGAAGTTATCCACTCTGGTTCAGGAGCTTGATGGCTGAAGGGTAATAACTGCTCCTACATCTGGTGGTGTGGGACCTGAGGCTCCTGTACCTCCTTCCTGATGGCTCAAGGGTAATAACTGCTCCTGCATCTGGTGGTGTGGGACCTGAGGCTCCTATATCTCCTTCCTGAGAAGAGAGCTTGGCCTGGTTGGTGGGGATCCTTGAAGTGAACAAGACCACAGTTTTACTTTTTACTGATTTGTTGGTGCCAGCCCTAGTGCCGTTGGATCTTGGAAGCTGTGGCCTAGAGATGTTGCACGATGCAGCTGTTCTCCACTATTTGGAGAGTGTGTTTTTAATGTTTGCCTCTCCTCTTTAATTACTGAAGGGCCAGTTTTCACCTGCCTTCTCAGTTTGACAGCTTAACTTCTTATACTGAAGCATTGATGAGCCGAATGCAATGAATTGTTAGGCGCCTGAGTGAGCTTGTCTTTCAGGGCATTGAGTATACTTTCTCCTTTGGAACGCCACTCAAATTTATATGCACGGGCAGTGGTGCCAATTATCCTTGCCAAATATGAGCTAGCCTGGGCTCATGGATAGGGAATGGGGTTGTATTTATTCTCTTGACAGTTGCTGTGCTGTCGGTGAAATTTCATCGGAATTCAAGAATCTCCTCTCTCCACTGTCATAGAGTAATTCGGCATGGAACAGGCCGTTTGGCCCCAATTCAACGACACCCACCAGCATGCTCATTGTAAGCTAGTGTCACTTGTCTGCATTTTGCGCATTTTTCTTTAAATCTTTCCTATCCATGTACCTGTCTAAGTGGCTTAATTGGATTTGCCTCAACTACTTCCTCTGGCAGCTCATTCCACCCTGTGAGTGAAGAAGTTGCCCTATAGGTCTACTTTTACATCTCCCCCCCCCCCACCTTAAACTTATGCCCTCTAGTTTGTGATTTTGTTTCCCTAAGAACAAGACTGTGTGAATTAGTCCTATCTATGCCTGTCATGATTTTATACAGCTCCCTAGGGTGATAGGCGAATGCACTCAGTCATAAAACCATAAGTTATATGAGCAGAATTAGGCAATTTGACCTATTCATCATGGCTGATCCATTTTCCCCGTCAGCCCCAATCTCCTGTCTTCTCCCCTTATCTCTTCAGGCCCTTAATCTATCAACCTCTGCCGTAAAGATACCCCGTAACTTGGTCTCCACCACTGCCTGTGGCAACGAATTCCACAGATCCACCAGTCTCGCGCCAAGAAATTTCTCCTTATCTCCATTCTGCAGGGATGCCCCTCTATTCTGAGGCTGTGTCCTCTTCAACTTCATTCTCAGTCATCCTGCAACATCTGGCACAAAATGTATGTATTTGATGCATGATGATATCATGTGGCCTAATTCTGCCCCAGTTGTCTTTTGGTCTATCTTTGAACTGCTCTCAGTAACAATGGACAGAGAACATTGAACTTTTTAGCACAGTACATAGGTTTCGATCCACAGTGTTATGCTTGTCTTTTAGATCAATCTAATGCTTCCCTTCTACATAGCTCCCCATTCTTCTGTGCTGGCTGTCTTGAGTTTCTTAAATGCCCCTGTATCTGCCTCTACCAACCATCCTTGGCAAGTCGTTTGTAAAGAACCACCTCTATGTAAAGAACCTACCTCTGACAATCCCCCTATACTTCCCTCCAAACACCTTAAAATCATGCCCCCTTGTATAAACCATTTCAACCCTGGGGAAAAAGTCTCTGGCTAAGCACACAGTCTATGCCTCCTACCATCTTTTACACCTCTAGCATGATTGAGGAGAAGGGAAGCACCTTTGTTGTTGTTTGCAGGAGAGTGCTTCCTCCACCACCCACGTGAGAAGTAGCAAATGCTCGTCAGGAATGCTGATCAGCCGACAGATGCCGGTTACGTAAGAGCATAACAACTAGGAGCAGCGGGAAGCCATCTGGCCCTTCAAACTATTCATCAAGATCATGGCCATTCCTCCATCTCAGCACTCTTCCTGTACGTGCCTCATATCTAGTGATTCCTATTGCATTGTTCTTTCAATGAACACAACAACTGAGCTTCCATAGTCTTAAAGATGAAGTTCAAAGCTACATACTTTATCTGAAGAGATTTCTCCTCATTAATTCTAAAGGGCCTACTTTTACCCCCAAACAGTGAAGTTACGCTCTCTGGCCCTCCTCAGCCAGTGGAAATATCTTTCCTGTATCCAGCCATTCAGCCCATCCAACCCTTTCATAATTTTGTGAATTCCAATGGTGCTAATTGTTCTCATTTTGAACCTCCCAATAGCTTTCCACATCCAATGTATCTGAAAAAATAGCCTCTTCTTGAGTAGACTGCCCCCTTAAGTGCACTGAGTACTCACACCACAATGTGGGGAAAGAGATTTTTCCTAAATGTTGTTTTGTGGTAGCATCATATTTCACTTTTCTCCTGAAATGGATGGTCAAAGTTTGAAGTAAATTTATTATCGAAGTACGCATATGTTACTATATGCTACCTTAAGATTCATTTTCTTGCATGCAGTCACTTACAGGAAAATAGAAATACAATAGAATTTATGAAAAATAAGAAAAAAGTGCTCTGTGACCTTTTGATCAAAACCTTTTCTAATTTTAAAACTCTATTTAGTCAATCTCAGTTTCAAGACAGAGTTACAGTCTATTAATCCTCTTGCCATTTTGCCATCATCTTTGCAAATCCCTTTGATACGCTGTGCTGTGCCTCTGTATCCTTTTTATAATTTAGTGACCAAGACTGTACGTGGTATTAGGAACAGCATTTGCAGCCATAACTTGATTATGTTCTGATTTCCAGTGATCAGAGTGGTACAGTACAAAGCTGAATACCAGCTCACACTCAGTGCTGCAGTAAGCAAACAGGGTTCACTAAACTCATCTACACAGGGTTTATCTTACACAATTTGGTCTTAAAGCAAAACCATCGGTCATGGTGGTGTGAGCTATAGGACTTGCACCACAGAGTTCAGTAACAGTTATTACCCCTCAATTATCAGGCTCTTGAACCAAAGGGGATAACTTCACTTTCCCATCATTGAATTGTTCCCACAACCAATGGACTCACTTTCTAGGATTCTTCATCTCACGTTCTCGATAATTATTTCTTTTTTTTCCTTTCTTTTTCTATCTGCACGATTTGTTGTCTTTTGCACACTGGTTGTTCGCCCCTTTGCTGCTGTCTTTCATTGATTTTTTTAATGGTTATTGAGTATGCCCGCAAGAAAATGAATCTCAGCTTTGTACAGTATTATGCAAAAGTCTGAGGCACATATATATCATTAGGGAGCCTAAGACTTTTGCACAGCACTATATTTGTCAATGAGAGCGGAGAGCGAGTCTGTATATCTGTCAGGAACAAGGGATATTGGGAATGGTGAGGGTGAAGAGCAGCAGGAGCGGTGTGGGACAGGTGGTGGAGAAGGAGTGCCGGGGCAGGGGTGGTGCATTAGGATGCAGACACACACAGCCCTGAGAAACCAGGCAAGGTGATTTGATTCCAAACAATTGGTTTATAGATCACTACAGAATGTCCCTTTGGTGTTTCCCACTCCCTCCCCTTTTCCCAATTATGATTCCCCTCTCCCTGCCCCCTTCCCACTCTCAGTCCACAATGGAGACGCATATCAGAATCAGGTTTATCATCACTCACAAATGCCATGAAATTTGTTTTTTTGTGTGGCAAAAAAACAGTGCAATACATAAAATTACTATAGTACTATCCAAAAGTCTAGCTATATATATATATATATGAGCATTAGACTTTTGAACAATACTGTATATGGTGACATATATGTTAAATTTACTTTGAACTTTGAAGTTATTTATATATTTCCATCCTCTGAATCCTGGAGCAGTCTGTATGTTAATTTTTGTGGAGCCTACTGAGAGATGCAGTGCCTCATATGTGCTCAGTGGGTAGCACTCTTGCCACTGAGTCAGAAGGTTGTAGGTTGTGGTGCTTGGTCCATGTTCTTCCATCAGCCACGTCATCAGAAAGAGTAACTGGCACTCCATAACATTGACTCTTTGTGGGTTTTTGCTGTGCACAAAATGATTCCCATTTTCAGGTTCAGATTCAGGTTTATTTAGCATCAAAACCTAGAGTGAAATGCATTGTTTGCGTTAACAGCCAACACACCACTGTTGTAACGTGTGGCTATTTGGGATGTGGTCCACAAGTGTTGCCATTCATCTTGACAGTAACGTAGCATGCATACCACGCTTGGCAGAACAACAGAGAACATACCAAGCAATGCTGCAAAACCATCCCTATTTCTCCTTCCCATGCACATGCACAGTCCTCTCAGTCCCAGGACGTGCCACCTTCTTTGGCCTCCAGCTTCCAGAGGAATCGTGGATTCGCAGACACTGAACTCCAATTTCTGTAATGGCCTTGCAGAGATCTGCAGACTTGGGTCTCTGGCTGTCGGACCTGGACATCTGGAGGGTTGTAGACTCAGCCAGCTCCATTGCGGGCACGACCGTCTCCATCATCAAGGCTATCTTTATGAGGTGGTACCTTAAGAAGACGGCGTGTATCACTAAGGACCCTTGCCACCTAGGACATGTCTTCTTCTCACTACTACCATCAGGCAGGAGGTACAGGAGCCTGAAGACCCATACACGGTGTTTCAGAAACAGCTTCTTCCCTCCACCATCAAATTTCTGAATGATCCATGAACCCACGAACACTACTGCTTGATATTTTTTCTGATTTATTTTGTAATTTTAATATCTTTGCTCTGTACTGCTGCTGCAAAAGAACAAATTTCACGTCATATACGACAGTGTTAATGAACCTGATTCTGATTCTAAATATTCATCCCTTCTTTCAGTATGGCACTGAGCCAGCTGTGTATCATCTACAAAATGCAAACAGCAATTCACCAAGACTTCCTCAACATTGCCTCCACACTTCCCAAGCCCATGATTTCTGCTATCCTGAAGGCCAAGGGTATGCAGAAACCACCGCTAGCAGAGTGCACTCCCAAGCCTTGTGCCATCTTAGTGTGGAAAAATGCCACAGTTTGTTCACTGTCAATGGAGTTTTCTCTCTTTTTCTGCTGACCAGACGCATTCACCAGGGCTACTGCATGTTTATCAAAGCAACACACTTCCAACATCTGATGAATAATTGGGGAAGGAATTTAAAATAGAGAGATGAGTGGGAAGCTCCGTTGGCCAAGGGATTAACGTGTTGGATTTGAAATCCAATGGGGATTTCCTTCACAGGTTTGAACCTTACAGCGGATTTACGTTTGGGGGGGATGGGGACGGCATGGTGGCATAGCAGTTAGCATGACTCTTTGCAGCCAGCATCACTGATCAGGGTTCAATTGCCACCGCTCTCTGTAAGGAGTTTGTACATCTCCCTGTAACCACCTCTGGGTGCTCTAGTTTCCCCCCACATTCCTAAGATGTCCAGTTAGGGTTACTGGGTTGTGGGCAGTCTCTCTTGGTACTGGAAGCGTGGCAACACGTGCTGACTGCCCTCAGCATGATCTTTGGACTGTGTTGGTCATTGACGGAAACAACACACTTCACTGTATGTTACGATGTACACGTGACAAATAAAGCTAATAATTTAATCTTTGTATCTTCTTCCTGCTCAACAGAGAGAGAAGTTGTATTTCTCTGGACCTTTCAGGTTTCATTTTGGATGTTGGCAAGTGCTTCACTGTCAAATTAGTACTTTTGGCATAGTTGTTACTGTAAGGCGGTAATTAGTGGTGCCTAATTGTGCTCTACAAGCTCCCACAAATAGTGATGATGAGGTAACCCACTACTTTAACATCTCCTTTGCAAACACTTGGTCTGAACTGCATTGGAAAATTGCTCACACTCGCAAACGGGGGGGGGGGGGGGGGGGGGAAGAAAATCCAGAAACAGAGCTCAGGTAAAAGGACTACATTTAGTCGAATGATAATTGTAGCCCCTTTGCCATTGGTGGTTGATTCACCATTGTGCACCCATGCAACAACCTGGGATCTTCCTGTGCACTGTGCCACGTTGTCGTGCTGAGCTTTGTTTTAACCTACTGAGATGTGAGGGCGGAACGGGAGCAAGATTTTCATTTCAGCAGCTTTGGTGTGTGGGCGGTGGGTTGGAGGCTCTTGTGTGCTGTGCCACAGAGTAGGGAGGATATGGCTCCATGCCCAAGCTCATCATTATGCTCTTGGATTTGGGATGAAGAGCCAGCTTAGAAGGAGAGAACGGTTGGTTTCCCATGGCCTCTGCAAACACAGAGAAGCATAGGAGTGGTCTTCAGTGCCTTGCTTAATATTGATCTCAAAGTTCAAAGGAAATTTATTATCAAAGTACGTACATGTCACCATATACAACCCTGAGGTTCATTTTCTTGTGGGCATTCACAGTTGAACAAAAAGATAGAATAGATTCAATGAAAAACCATACGCAAAGACTGACAAGCAACCAATGTGCAAGCACACAAAAAAGCAAAAACTAATAATAAATAAATAAATAAATAGATAAATACCGTTGAGAACATGTGCAATAGACTCTGAAAATGAATCCTAGGTTGTCTTCAGTGATCATTTCAGTGTAGGGGTGAGTGAAGTTTGTTGATTTATTGAGATAGAGCACGGAATAGGCCCTTTGAGCCATGCCGTCGAGCAATCCCCTGATTTAATCATAGCCTAATCATGGGACAGTTTACAATGACCAATTAGCCTCACAACCAGTAGGTCTTTGGACTGTGGGAGGAAACCTACACAATCACGGGGGCAATGTACAAATTCCTTAGAGGCAGCGGCGGGAATTGAACCTGGGATGCCTGCCTGTAAAGCATTGTGCTGTCCCTCGGGTTCAAGACCTTGATGGTTGAGGGGTAATAATTGTTGCTGAACCTGGAGATGTGGGTCGTGACGCTCCTGTACCTCCTTCCCAATGGCAGCAGCAAGAAGAGAGCATGGCCTGGACGGTGGGGGCCTTTGATGATGGAGGCTGCTTTCTTGTTGCATTGCTCCTTGTAGATGTGCTCAGTGGTGGGAGGGCTTTTCTTGTGATAGACTGGGCTGTTTTGTGTTCTTCTCCATGACCAGAGTCATGTATTTAAAACAAAAATTCTCATTAGACTTGTTAGGTCCTGCTACGGTAATTATCTAGATGAGGTTTGTGGGATTTTGCTTTGTGTAAAATTTTACTATATTTTCTGGGATCTAGACCAGGGGCTCCTAACCTTTGTTATGCCATGGACCCCTACCATTAACCAATTGGTCCATGGACCGTATTTTGGGAACCCCTGATCTGGAAGCTTGTCATTGGTTGTAACAAGTCTAGGACACCTTGAGTTTCCAAAAGATTCTGTTCCCACAAGAGCACAGGAAAATAGGAGCAGGAGTAGGCCTCCAAGCCTGTCCCGCCATTTAATATTGTCATAGCTGATCCATGTCAGACTCAACTCTTCATCCATGCCAGTTCTCCATAACTCTATGAGAAATATTTACACATCTCCACCTTAAATATATCTCATGATCTTGCTTCCATAAAACAAAAAGAAATAGGAGGAGAATTAGGCCATTCAGCCCATTGAGTCTGCTCCACCATTCAAACATGACTGATTTATTATCCCTCTCAACCCCCATTCTTCTGCCTTCTCCCTCTAACCTTTGACACCCTTAATAAATCATGAACCTATCAATTTCCACTTTAAACATACCCAATTATTTGGCCTCCACAGCCATCAGTGGCAATGAATTCCACAGATTCACCACCCGCTGCCTAAAGAAATTAGCTTCATCTCTATTCTGAAGGGACGTCCTTGTATTCTGAGCCTGGGCCCTCTGGTTCTATACTCTCCCCACTGTTGGTAACATCTTCTCCATGTTCAATCTATCTAGGCCGTTCCATTTTTGATGGGTTTCAGTGAGAGCCTACCCCCCCCCCCCCCCACCCCACCCAGCCTGTCTTCTAAACTACAGTGAGTACAGGCCCAGGGCCTTCAAATGCTCCTCATTCATTAGTCCTTTCACCCCTGCATCACGCACCACCACCCTTCTGCCATTCTTGTGGCCGGAGAATTTCAGAGATTCACCACCATCTGACAATGGTTCCTGTACACCTCTGTTTTAAAGGACCAATCTTTTATCTTGTATATATGTCTCCTTGTTCATATCTCTAGCTTTTCTTACAGTCTTGAGCCAACATGGGTAGTGGTCTGATTGAATAATGGTTCAGTACAGGAAGAGGCTTTTCAGGCTTCATTCCTGTGCTGACTCAATGACCATCCTCCTTCAGGTTAGCAGAGATTTAAATGGAGGAGGGCTAAACTGAGAAGTAGAAGAAAGCCCAGCAAAAAAAAAGGAGGCAGTTGTTATCCTCACACTTGCCCTCCAAAAACAAAGCCTCAATATGTTATCATTCTTGGTTAGCCAGTGATAATTAAGTGCATCCTTGCAAGTTAATTGATGAATAAACCTGATTTGTGAAGCAAGCCAGCGTGACTAGTTTGTTATTTGTCAGCTTGCTTACTGAATGCAGTTAACCCTGTGTAACCCACTGTAACACTTCCCAATTACTGTCAAATCCTGCCAGCCAGCACTTGAATTAGTCCTTGTGAATGTCGTTAACCTTCGAGGTGCTGGAATGCTCCTTCACTTCACACTGCTCTTCCAGCGTGGGGAAAAACATGCTGTCATCTTCCAGGTAATTGTTTCCCTTGAATGCTTAGGAAGGATTTGTGATTGGACCTGTACAAACCCATTCTTTGTCTCACGCAGGTACGGAGAGGATTCCTTGTTTCCACATAGTGTATTGCTGTGCCTGGATTGCAGTCGGTTTCAGCATCACCCATTTCAATCCCAAGTGCAGTGTGAAGCTCTTGTATGGCAGGAGATTTGACAGCTCTCTGTGGGATGGGTTAAGCAGTCAGTGCTCCAAAATTGCAAATATCTAACGTTTCACTGGGGACATTATAGGCTTGATATCTGCTAGAACATTAGTCCACCAGAGTCCTGTTCTGGGGCTGGGGGACTGTCTGTAAGTGTGAGTGGGTGGGAGGGAGAAAATGGAGTTTGTTATTTCTGTTGCTGTTTTGCTGCCGTTGTTCTGTTATTGTTTTTGTGTTCTGCTGAACTTGGTAGGCATGCCATGTGTGACGACGCTTGTGGGCTGCCCCCTGCGCACCATTAGGTTATGTTGGTTGTTAATGCAAACAATACATTTCCCTGTATGTTTCAATGTACACGTGATAAGTAAATGAGTCTGACTCATGTCAAATGTACAAATCTCTTCCTGTAAGATGAGAATTTTGAGGATGGCTTTGAGGTGGCAGCTCAGCAGGTCATGGGTTCGAGCCAGGACTCTGCACATAATCTTGCCTGAAACTTTGGTGTACTGCTGAAGATAGAACAGCATAGATAGCTTTAAAAGGTAGATGGCAACACGCAGAAGAAAGAAGTAAGGAAGAGGCAGATTGAGAGGAGACGTAGAGAGCGTAAACACATGCACACAGGTATAAATTCTGTGGCTCATCTGCACGGTTCATGGCTTGGTTTGGCATTCATCTGTTGTTCATGTGGCCATACGCCTGCCTACAGAACAACTGCCTTTGAAGTTAACTAAATGTTTGCAAAGCATTCCAGGACTCTGAGTTGCAGCAAGGTGTTATGCATTTAGTGCTGAGATTTCAGCGTAACGATCATAGAACATATTGTATAAAATTGACAACACTGCACCACAGTACAGGCCCTTCAGCCATGATGTTGTGATGACCTTTTAAGTGACTTTCACATTGTTGGAATTTTGATTTTTTACTTTTAGTTTCCATTTAGCGATGAAGCGCGGAGTAGGCCCTTCTGACCCTTCCAGTCACGCTGCACCGGCAAACCTGATTAACCCTAAACTAATCACAGGGCAATTCACAACGACCAGTTTACTTACCTGGTACATCTTTGGATTGTGGCAGGAAGCCAGAGACTCACGGGCAAACCCACACATTCCAGTGGCAAGATGTACAGAGACTCCTTACAGAATGGCACGAGAACTGAACTCTGAACTTCGGACTGCCCCAAGCTGTAATAGTGCATGCTAACTGCTATGCTACCATAGCGTAGTGGTCAGGTTGAATTTGTGCTTGGTTTGGGGTTCTTGGTAGGTCCAGTTCTTGGGAAAGGAAGGTTCCTAGATGTTACCTGAACTTTTGTTGCAACCTCTGAACCTCTTAAATGGTGTCTTATCACATTTGACGTGCAGAGAGAACCCTACCTTGTCATCACTCCCCCTTTTCCTCATCCTGCCCCTCAACTTCACCTACAAACTGCAGAACAGGGAATATTGAGGAGTAACAGAGTACAAAGTGACTTAGTGGGCAACTAACAGAGCCCTCACCTGCCAGCTTGTACTTCCCGTACCCCCATCTTCTTGGTCCGGCTTCTTCCCCCTTCCTTTTCAGTCCTGAAGAAGGGTCTCAGCCTGAATCAGCAACTGTTTATTCATTTCCATAGATGCTACCTGACCTGCTGAGTTCCACCAGCATTGTGTGTGTGTGTATTGCATCTGTGAAATCTCTTGTGTTTATAACTTAACAGAGCTGCTGCCCCACAGCTGCTGCCACCTAGGTTCAATCCTGGGCTCTGGTGCTAGTCTGTGCTAGCACCTTTTCCTGGTGATCTCAATGGTTTCAGCTGGGTGCTCCGTTTTCTTCCTGTATCCCAAAGGGATGTGAATTAGGGGTTAATTGGTCACTATAACTTGTGCCCAATGTGTAGTGTGGATGAAATGATGCGAACGTAGGAAGAACAGATTGGGTTTCTGCTAGGAGGCTTTTTCCACTGAAGCTGGGTTAGATTAGAACAGGAGGGCATAGGTTAAGGGTGGAAGGTGAAATATTTGAGGGGAATCTGAGGGGGATCTTTTTCATTCACTGGTGGTGCGAGTGTAGAATGAGCTGCCAGCAAAGGTGGTGGATGCAGGTTTGATTGCAAAGTTCAGCTAAGTGTATGGATGAGAAGGGGTATGCAGGGCTATGGCTAGGTGCAGGTCGATGGGATTAGACAGAATAGCAGTTAGGCATGCACTAGATGGGCTGAAGGACCTGTTTCTCTGCTGTAATGCTCTAATATTGTCAAAAAAAAAGGATTGATGTAGGATGGATATTTATAGTTGGTGTTCACTCAAGGGGTGATGAACTTATTTATCGTGCTTATTGCAACCGTTTGATTCTAAAATATTCCCTACCCTGCTTCACGCTGGACAGTGGAGGATTCCCATTTGCACTGCAGTTGACCATGTTAAAGGCTGCGAAGAGATCAGGCAAGAGGGGACTGTCCACTAAAAGCACAGTTTTAGAGTATGCCATTTATGGACTTAAGTTAAGACCAGTTTGGTCTGGAAGAGAAATAATGTATGAAGTAAAGGCTTTTGAGTCACAGAAACTTGTTTAAAGATTTGGTACGAAAAACACTGATTGGAGATAGGGAATTGGATGCTCTGATAAAGTAGTCAAGGAATGAGTATTTGAAGAAAAGTGATAGTATAGTTTTGATAGATTATTATTGAGGAGAATTACAATTTAAATATATCATTGAGCCTAGGAACAGAAAACCGATAGGCAGGTGATAAGCTGGAAACCATGAGACCAGAAGACATAGGAGCAGAATTAGGCCATTCGGCTCCTATGGCTGATTTATTATCCCTCTCAACCCCATTCTCCTGCCTTCTCCCCGTAATCTTTGACACCCTGACTAATCAAGAACCCATCAACCTCCACTTTAAACATATTCAATGACTTGGCCTCCACAGCCAATTGCAGTAGTGAATTCCACAGATTCACCACCCTCTGTTCTAAAGGGACATCCTTGTATTCTGAAACAACTGGTAATGAAGTTTACTAATACACACAAAAAGCTGGAGGAACTCAGCAGGGCAGGCAGCATCTATGGAAAAGAACTACAGTTGCTACTTTGGGACCCTTCATCCGGACTTGGCCCAAAACACTGACTGTTTACTCTTTCCCATAGATTCTGCCTGGCTGGCTGAGTTCCTCCAGTATTTACATACCTGCAGATTTTCTCTTGTTTGTGAACAAAATCTTAGAACTGCTTGTGCTTGCTATTGGCGGTTTTGAGACAATGGGAGAGGGTTTAAAAACCCAGGAGCAGATAATGAAAGCTGGGAGGAGAGTTTTCTTATTTATGTTGAGTTCTTGCTCTTGGAATTGGAGCAAGTAGCAGGGAACAGCTGCTCCCTAATTATAGCAGAAACATTCTACCAGTGTTATCATCACTAGGCATGCTTTAAACTAGGATACGTCATTGTTAACTGTCTGACGGCTGACTGTTAATCCTAATTTCTGAAAGAAGCCTTGAGTTGTCTGTTCCCTCACTTCAGCGGTGACAACGTACCAGTGGCCAAACCAGTGTGGAACCCGCCTCCTGACCAGATGGCCTGTTTATGTGAGTGCCAAGGCTGCCAATCACTCACCTTCCTCTTACTGATGACAGCAAGATGTATGCATCCTTGAGCTGGCTGTTGGCACATCACAGTGAGACACCCTCTGAACCTCACCTGAAGTGAGGGGAGGAAAACATCAAGTCGCCATTTTTGTTTCAGCCAGAGCTATTGCAGAGGCTAATTTTATCTTGTTAGAACCAACATGTAGTGCGATTACTCTTCAACCATTGTGCTGCTTGTTTAGTGCTAATTCTCTCAAATTACTCCCACCAGTGGCAGACCTGTGCACAGGAGTGTGGGGATGGGAAGAGACCATGGCTTCCTATATTTGACGAATGTTGCACTCTTCTCACTTTCTTTCCTCACATCGAGTTCTCTTTCTGCCAGTTACAAATGATCGTGAGAGGAAGAGAGGAGGGAAGTCAGATTCCCCACCTCTGCTGCTGATGGGATGCGTGTTGGATGCTGGAAGTCTGAAATAAAAACAGAAATGCTGGAAATATTCCACAAGTCAGGAGGCATCTGCGGAAAAAGAAACAGTTAATAATTTGGGTCCCCAGACTGGAAATGTTAATTGTTTTACCTTTTCAAAACACAATTGCTGAAATTCTGAGTGTTGCAAGCATTTTCTGTTTTAATCTCTGCCACGTCAAGGAGTATGGAGACCTGTGGCTGTTGAAGAACTGGAGGATGTTAGCTTTAGTGAAGGGTAGATCCACATTATTGAGATGGAAGTGGATAGCAAGGGTGATTGAGATGGTTTCCAGCCAAAAATTTATATAGTCGAGGTTACAGATATTGTGAACCGCACCTACCTCAACAGGTTCTTCCAGCAGCTCATCCATATATCCACCACCCTCTATGTGAAGAAGTTGTCCCTCAGGTACTTTCTAAATCTTTCCTCTCTCTCTTTGAACCTACATTTAAGGCAAGATGTTTCTTCTGTCATGGGGGAGTGGAAGTGTTCCCCCTCATGTTCCCCAAAATATGTCTCCTTCCACCATTGACTTCTAGTTCTCATTGCACCCAACCTGTGTTGAAAAAGCTGGCTTGCATTTCCCCTATGCATATCCCTCCTAATTTTGTAAACCTCTGTCAAATGTCTCCTCATTGTCCTATGCTCCAGGGAATAAAGCCCTAACCTTTTCAGCCCTTCCCTTTAAGTTAGGCCCTCAGGTCCCAGCCACATCCTTGTAAGTTTTCTCTCTATATTCTTTCAATCTACTGACTTCTTTCCTGTAGGAATGATAACTGAAATTCATCATTTTGGGAAGGATCCTTCATCACATAATCTATAAAGCACATCCTTTCCAAAACTTGGTACCCAAATTGGACTCAAAATGTACCAGACAGGGCCAGCAGAGACATAAAAAGCTTTAGAAAAGTACTAAAAAGTGACCTTTGCAAGGGGAGAGATTTGTTTTTTTTTTATTTTAATGAAATGGTTTACTTAACAAAGTGTGCAAATGAAATCAAAGCACAGAATCAAATGCCTGAAGGCCGGCACTCAGTATCTGTGCTGTCGAGCTGATCTTCTCTCCTCACATTAATTCGAAGTGTTCGTCTTTTTGGCAGCAACTAAATTTGCTTTCATTTGCTCCCAGGGAACTGTAATACAAGCATAAAATCCCAAAAAGCAGGACATCAGCAAAAATAAGGCAGTCACGGTACATTTTTTTTAAAACCAGAAGTGAACGATCTGTGCTCAGACTTGGGCTATTTAATTAAAGTCTCCCGAATGGAGAAAATAACCAGCGTTTGCCTTATTGTCTCATTTGGATGGGAAGGGGAAGGCACCTTGACTCCCGTTTCAGAGGAGAAGGTCAGTAATGTGTAGAGATCGCTTAACCAACTCAAAAGTAATTTATTTTTAGTGTTTATAAACAGAAAACATTATGTTGCACCCTTAGTTTAGTTAGGTTGTGGAATTTTTATGAGGGTGCTTAAAATCATGGCAGATTTAGATTGGGTGAATAAAGAGGAACTGTTGCCAGTGGCTGAAGGGCCAATAACAAGAAGCCTGGATTTAAGGAGACTGGCAAAAGAGCCAGAGGTGAATTGAATAGTTGTGTTGTGGAGATCATTCTGACTGATTCCATCAACATCTGGTATGGAGGAGTCACCACATAGGATCGTCAGAAGTTGCAGAGCATTGCAGACTTGGACAGTTCTATCACGTGCACTAACCTCTCCACCATCGAGGGCACTTTCAAAAGTTGGTGCCTCAAAATGGCGGCGTACATTGTTAAATATTCTGTCACACAGGACATGAAAGTTTCTCATTGCCACCATCAGAGAGGAGCTGCAGGAGCCCGAAGACATATACTCAACACTTTAGGAACAGCTTCTTCCCTTCCACCATCAGAATTCTGAACGGACAATGAACACAAACTCACTATGTTTGCTCTCTTTTTGCACTACTTAGACCATAAGACCTTCAGACAAAGGAGCAGAATTAGGCCATTCAGCCCATCAAGTCAGCTCCATCATTCCATCATGGCTGATCCCAGATCTTACTCAAGCCCATACACCTGCCTTCTCGCCATACCTTTGATGCCCTGACCAATCAGGAAACTATCAGTTTTTGCTATAACTATACCCACAGGTCGGCCTCCACAGCTGTGTGGTGGCAGAGAATTCACTACTCTCTGGCTTAAAAAAAACCCTCCTGACCTCAATTCTAAAGGGTCACCCCTCAACTTTGAGGCTGTGTCCTCTCATTCTAGACACCCCCACCATAGGAAACATAAGAAACATTCCCTTCATAACTACCTTATCTAGTCTTTTCAACGTTCAGTAGGTTTCATTGAGATCCCCCTGCATTCTTCTAAATTCCAGTGAGTACAGGGCCAAAGCTGCCAAACATTCCTCACATGTTAACCCCTTCATTCCCAGAATCATCCTTGTGAACCTCCTCTGGACTCTTTTCAATGATAACACATCCTTTCTGAGATATGGTGCCCAAAATTGTTGACAATACTCCAGTGCAGCCTGACCAGAGTCTTATAAAGACTCAGTATTATCTCCTTGCTTTTATATTCTATTCCCCTTGAAATAAATGCCTTCTTTAGCACAGACTTAACCTGTGAATTATTTGCATGAGGACTCCGAAGTCTCTCTGCGCCTCTGATGACCTTCTCCTCATTTAAATAATAGTCAGTACTATTGTTCCTTTTATCAAAATGCGTTACAATATATTTCCCAACACTCTCTTCCACCTGCTACTTTTTTGCCCATTTTTCCAATTTGTCCAAGTCCTGCTGCAATCACGTTGCTTCCTCAGCACTACCTACCTACCTATCTTCATATCATCCAGAAACTTTGCCACTAAGCATTAATTCTACTACCTAAATCATTGACAAACAATGTGAAAAGTAGCATTCCCAATACAAACCCCTGAGGAACACCACGAGTCACTGGCAGCCAACCAGAAAAGGCCCCCTTTATTCCCACTCGCTGCCCCCTGACTGTCAGCCATTCCTCTATCCATGCCAGCGTCTTTCCTGTAATGCCATGTGATTTTCTCTTGTTGAGCAGCCCTTATCAAATGTCTTCTGAACATCCAAGTAAATGACATCCACTGCCTCTCCTTTGACAACCCTGCTTGTTACTTCCTCGAAGAGTTCTAACAGATTTGTCAGGCAAGGTTTCCCTTTACAGAAACCATGCTGACTTTGACTTACTTTATCATTAGTCTCCAAGTACCCCGAAACCTCATCCTTAATAATGGACTCCAACACTTCCCCAACTACTAAGGCTAGGCTAACTGGCCTATAATTTTCTTTCTCCCTTCTTAAAGGATGGAGTGACATTTGCAATTTTCTAGTCCTGTGTAACCATGCCAGAATCAAGTGATTCTTGAAAGATCATAATCAATACATTTGCTATCTCTTCAGCAACCTCTTTCAGAACTCTGGGATGTAGTCCATTTGGTCTAGGTGATTAATCAACCTTAAGACCTTTCAGTTTGCCTAGCACTTTTTCCTTTCTAATAGCAATGGTACTCACTCCTGCTTCCTGACACTCGCAGACCTCTAGCACACTGTTAGTGTCTTCCACAGTGAGGACTGATGCAAAGTACTTATTAAGTGCATCTGCCGTTTCTTTGTCCCCCATTACTACCTCACCAGCATCATTTTCCAGTGGTCCAATATCAACTTTCACCTTCCTTTTACTCTTTATATAATTGAAAAAAACTTCTAGTATCCTGCTTTATATTATTTGCTAGTTTGCCCTCATATTTAATCTTTTCCCTTCTTATGGCATTTTTAGTTGCCTTTTGTGTTGGATTTTAAAAACTTACTAATCATTTTGGCTACATTAAATACCTTTTCCTTGGCTTTTATACAGTCCTTAACTTCCCTTGTTAGCCACGGTTGCCTACCCCTGTCATTTGAGAACAACTGCTTCTGTGGGACATATCTATACTGTGCATTGTGAACTATTCCCAGAAACTTCAGGTATCTCTGCTCTGCTGTCATCCCCACCAGTATTCCCCTCCAATCCACATGAGCAACCTCCTCTCTCATGCCTCTGTAATTCCTTTTATTCCATTGCAATACTGATACATCAGACTTGTGTTTGTCTCTGTCAAATTGCAGTATGAATTCAATCATATTATGATCACTGCCTCCAAAGGGTTCCTTTAACTTAAGATCCCTAATAAAATCTGGATTATTACACAACGAGTTATTACACACTAATCGAAGATGGCCTTCCCCCAAGTAGGCTCAAGCACAAGCTGCTCGAAAAAGCCATCTCACAGGCATTCAACAAGTTCTTTCCTTGCGATCCGAAACCAACCTAATTTTCCAAACCCCTTGCATGTTGAAGTCCCCCATTACAATTGTGACATTACCCTTATTACATGCCCTTTGCAGCTCCATTTTGCAATCTCAAACACAAATCTTGGCTACTATTTGGAGAACTATATATGATCCTATAATGGTTTTATACCCTTGCAATTTCTTAACCCAGTAACTGGCTTGTCCTTACATTCATGTTACACCCATCATCTCCTTGTAAACCTGCTGGCTCATCCTCAGCTCTATCATACTGGTTCCCATCTCCCTGCCATATTAGCTTAAAGCACTCCCAAGAGCTCTATATTTACTTACTTGATTTATTTTTTAATATATATTTCATATTGTAATTTAAAATTTCATTTGTGTTGTACTGATGTTAATTTTATGACATATTGTATGTTTTTGATATTAAACCTGTCTGATCCTGGTTTGGACTTGGAAGTCACGGTTTGGTAGGACACCAAAAACACATTCACACTAGTCTTCAAAAAAGAATTGGAGCAGTACAAGATGGAGTAAAAATGATTACAAACTTGTGTTGAAAGAGTAGGTGGAAGTAGGAAGAGATGTAATTATACAGTTATACAGCAAGGAAACAGGCCCTTTGGCCCAACTCATTCATGCTAACTAAGATGCCCATCTACACTAGTCCCATTTCTTCACATTCGGCCCATATCCTTCTAAACCTTGCCTATCCATAGATCTGTCCTAGAGTCTTTTATAAGTTGTTTTTGCAGCTGCCTCAGCCACTTCCTCTGGCAGCACATTCCATATACACACCACCCTCTGCGAAAAAGATGTCTCTCAGGCCTTTTTTAAATCTTTCATCCCTCAGCTTAAACTTCTGTCCTCTAGTTTTTGATTTCCTTTCCCTGGGAATGCACGTTTTCCATTCACCCTATTTATGCCCTCATGATTTTATCCACCTCTGTAAGGTCAGCTCCTGCTCTCCTAATCTCCAGTGAATGGAGTCCTAGCTTTTCCAACCTCTCCCTATAACTAAGACCCTCACGTCTTGGCAACATTCTCATAAGTCTTTGCACTTTTTTCCAAGTTAATAATATTTTAATAACAGGGTAAATAAAGTTAATCACAATACCCTAGGTGCAGCTTCACTAACATCTTGTTCAACTGCAACATAACGTCCCAACACCTGTACTCAATGACTTGATTGATGAAGGCCAGTGTGTCAAACTTCCTAATTGAAGAAGCATGTTGTTTGGTTGCTAAATTTCTTTTTCATATAAATGGGTGGTGGGAAAGTGTGGTGGGAATTGATGGGCACATGAGACGGAATAGCTTACTGGAATTGATGGGATTGCCCTGAGAGCTGCCTTAGACCTGCCTCTGCTAGTTCAAAAGCCTTGGGTCCCACACCACCAGGTTCAGCACGTTATTACCCTACAATTATCGGCCTCCTGAACCAGCAAAAACAACTTCATAGCCAGTTTTACAACCTGAGGATTAACCTTCAAGAACTCTCCAATTCATGTTCTCAGTATCATTCATTCATTCAGCTATTTATCTATTTATTACATTTGCACAGTTCATCTCCCTTTGCACTTTGATTGCTAATCTTTGTGTGTAGTTTTTCATTTATTCTATTGCGTTTTTTCTTTTACTGTGAATGCCTGCAAGAAAATATTGTGACATATTTACTTACTTCATTCATTGTGTGCCGTATCGAATGACATGGATGATCATGGTCTTTCTGTGACCAGGATTGTACTTGGCAAATTTTTCTGCAGAAGTGGTTTGCCATTGCTCCGCATCAGTGGTCGCCTGACCAGGACTTGTGATATGCACCGGCTGCTCATATGACCATCCTCCTCCTGTTCCTGTGGCTTCACGTGACCCTGATTGGGGGTGGAGGGGCTAAGCAGGTGCTACACCTTGTCCCTGCAGGCTAGCAGGATAAGGAGTGCCTTTGGTCGAGACAGATCTCCACCCCACCACCTGGCTTACTTACGATTACTTCAAAAAATTAATTTTTGAGAAATTATTGGGAGATTAACTGTTTAAGATATTCTTAGTTAGGCACATGCATGAAAGAAAAGTTGAGGGCTATGTGAGAGGGAAGAGTTAGATTGATCTTGGAGTAGGTTAAAAGACCAGCACATTATTGTGGGCCAATAGGCCTGTACTGTGCTGTAGCATTCCATGTATAATGTATGTTATAATGTCAGTATGCAACTTACTTGTAAGTTTATGGATTGCTCCTTCAAAGTCATTAAGCCCAAATTGGGAAGATTCAGTCTAATTACAGTGGGGGTGGGGGAGGACTTTCAATACAGTGACTGCGACAAACCAAGAATAGTTCACCACCTCCACCAAAGGCCAGTTAGAGATGGCCAATAAATTAACTGCCAATAATTTATACATCCCATGGAAAAATTCTTGCCAATAATTCATACATCCCATGGAAAAATTCTTGCCAATAATTCCCATGTAACATGGAGAACACAACAACTTGGTATTTTAGGCTCCATCAATGGAGAGTCTCCATGTTTCTCCTGCCGCCTCACACCTTATTGACTTCAGAAGCGGAAGAAAAAAGTACATTAATTAGAAGCTTAAAATGGGAGCAGACAAATAGAAGTTGTCGATATGGATCAACCATTTTAAAAAGAGGACAGATCCATGAATGCATCTGCAAATACATCTTCAAAGCAAAGTTCTCAAAATAGCACATTTTATCAGCAAGAAATATTTTTCTCTTTTTTTTGGTTATTAGTGAATTTTCTCTGAAGAAGTTCATTGCAACCAGTAGGGATTATATATCAGAAAAAAATGTTTCAGAATTCTGCAATAAGAATTGAGAATTTCAAGGAGAATGCAACTTACTGTGATATTGGTTTCCGCAGAGTCAGATAAACTTCCATTTCAAAACTCGTTGATGCATAAAACACTAACACTGCACCTTTGTTTATTTTACCCATTACTGTAGCACATTAGCGAGAAGAAAATTAATACAATTCATGGGGCAGTTGTCACGAGGAAGCGAATAGATTCATCGAAATTGCATTATACATGCTGGTCTGGCCTATCCATTAGCTCCTACAAACACTGATCTTGCCATCATGAAGCATCCAGCAGTGATTCACAGTCGAGTTTTCAAACAATATTTAACTCTGGTGTAAAAGAAGAAATGGGGCAAAGATAGGGCGGCACGATAGAGTAATGGTTATCGCAGCACTAGAAACCCGGGTTCAATTCCTGCCGCTGCCTGTAAGGCGTTGGTGTGTTGTCAAGGTGATCATGTGGATTTCCCCGGGTGCTCCTGTTTCGCCCCCACAGTCCAAAGTTGGTAGGTTAATTGTCATTGTAAATTGTCCCTTGATTATAACATGATCAATTGAGGGTTGTTGGGCAGCATGGATTGAAGGGCTGAAAGGGCCTATTTGGTGTTGTATCTCAATAAATAAATAAAAGACATAAAAAGGGGTGCATAAAAAGAGATTTGTTTCACATGTATGTTTTAAATTGGTGACTTCTCCTTTGCTGTTGTTGCCTGAGGAGCTTTAGTTCGGTGCCGAGCAGTATGCAGTTGTACTGATGGCATCGTCATGCTCTTGTAGAACCACAGACACACCAAAAGGCTACTTTGCTAGTCTTTGCTGCCAGACAGGAGACAAGAAAGAAGGTAAGCAGTTCTCCCTCTAGTGTCAGATGACTGAAAGTGCAGTAATTCAGTGTACTGTACTCAGTGGGTGACAGGGATTTGCTGCCTCAAGACTCGTAAGTTTCCTTCCCTGTAGTGCACACTTTTCATTCAAATGTTGTGTCGTTTGAGATTTTGCACTTGCAAGTGGGTTCATCTTCCCTTCCAGAGACATTTGAGTTCAGAATTGTGGGCCGTCATTCTGCTGTGGCATGATGTACTGTACTGTTGGAGGTGATAAATAGGGATCCTGTGTATGCTTTCCTTTGGATGCAAAGGATTTTAGAGTGTCATATCCAGTGTTTATCTTTTGGTTAACATTACTGAAATACACACTAATTCAACTGTTGTGTCTGTTGGGATTTAGCACTCAGGTGGTTGTGGTTCCCAGGCCCCCTCCAGGGAGATTTGACTTAGAACATAGAACATAAAATGTTGTTACAACCTTTTAACCTACTCCAAGATCAATCTAACCCTTCCCTCCTGCAAAGACCTCTATTTTCCTTTCATCCATGTGCCTATCTAAGAGTCTCTTAAATTTCCCTAATGTATCTGACTCTATCATCAACCCTGGCACACACCACTCAGTGTGTTTAAAAAAAAATCTACCTCTGTCATTCCCCTATACATTCCTCCAATCGCCTTAAAATTATGTCCACTCATATTAGCTGTTTCATTCTGGGGAAAAAGGCACTGGCAGTCCACTATATTTATGCCTCTTGTATGATTTCAGTTGGATGACAGAGATTTTGTTGAAGGTGCTGGAGGGTCATATCCAATGTGTATTTGATGATGTGTGACAGCCTACTCTGTGCAACCTAGCCTCTATATTTCAATCACAAACAGGAGGAAATCTGCAGATGCTGGAAATCCAAACAACACAGGCTAGGCAGCATCTATGGAAAAGAGTACAGTTGATGTTTTGGGCTGAGACCCTTCAGCAGGACTGGAGTAAAAAAAGATTAGGAGTCAGAGTTAGAAGGTGGGGGAAGGGGAGGGAGAAACACAAGGCGATAGGTGAGACCTGGAAGGAGGGGGCAGGGAGGGGGGAGGTCAAGAGTTGGGAAGTTGATCGGTGAAAGAGATACAGGGCTGGAGAAGGGGGAATCTAATTGGAGAGGACAGAATGCCATGGAAGAAAGGATAAGCAGGAGGAGCACCAGAAGGAGGCGTTTTTAATGAAAAATTTCCAACATTCATAGTATTGCACTGTGAATGGAAGATATGTGATCACTACTCCTCCAGCTCACTATTTGAGAGCTCTAGAGCACCAGCAGTGATAAAATGAGCAACAGTGCTGAGATGAATCAAATGCCAATAAGCTTGAATGGAAAGGCTGAGGAAGGTATAATATTTAGTTTTGGAAAAGGATGGGTTGCAAGGGAGCTGATGCGGTGATTAAAGTGCAGATGTAGGATGCAAGAACAAGTTAGAGGATGGTGAGAGGTACCTCTGATCATGGCATTGGTAAACTATAAACACAAGAGATCCTGCAGATGTTGTAAATCCAGAGTAACACACACAAAATGCTGGAAGAACTCAGCAGGTCAGGCAGCATCTATGGAAGGGAATAAAGAGTTGACACTTGGGGCTGAGGCACTTCATCGATAGGAAGATAATGAAAGTAAGAAACGATGTGCAAAGAATGGCTCGTTTTAGTGATGCAACAATTCTGTTGGATATCAAGAGCCCATGGAGTGCAAAAGATTCACAGGGAGCCTTGCTGTGGATACGGGGCAGGGAGCAAGTGTCAGAGTTGCTTGGGTAGCAGCAGTCAACTGCTTTGCAAATTAGATTGCTGCACCAGAATGAATTGTCAATCGAGTAATGTTTATGTAATACAGATATATCTGTAAATCATACAGATTTAGGTTAATTAAGGGTTCAAGTTCACAACTGTGCCCTAGTTTTGTTGCTCTGATCATACTGCATACTGGTGCAATATGTTGCAGAATGAAAAGTGGGCAAAGTCCAGACCATTCAACATGGTAGTAACTTTCTGTCAAGATTCCTGTGCACCAGTGGAGTGTTGGAATTGCAGTAGTCCCCAAATGAGACTGCAATTGGACATAGGTGAGATTGCAGTTGTCCCCAGGTGGGATTACATTGGTACCCAGGTGGAATTGCAATGGTCCATAGGTGGGATTGCATTGCAAAATGAGCTTTCCCCTCATTTTCGTTGTTTAGTCCTTTAGCATGTTGGCAATTAAAGCTGAGTTGAACTTGAAGTTCACTGCAGTCGTTTAAGGATGCTGTACTGTTGTAGGATCTGCCTTCAGAAATAATCTTAAACAAATGTCCATGAGAAGAGCTGTTGTAGCCATCCGTCTGTGAAAGTGATCTTTCAGTGTGTTCAGTGTGAACATCATCATGGTGCAGTCAGCGAACCTGCTGCCTCACATCTCCAGCAGCTGAGATTCATAGTTGTCCCAGGGCACGGTCTGTTTGGAGTTGCATATTCTTCCTGTGACTACATGCGTTTATTCTGACTGCTTCAACTTCCTCCCTCATCCCCAACCTATGCAGATGACTAATTAACCTACTAACTTGTATGTCTTTGGAATGAGGGCACCCAGTAGAAACCCATGTTGTCACAGAGAGAGTGTAAATTCCCCCTGGTTCGTAGATGAGTAGTGGACTGTGGGGAGGATAATGAGGCCCTCCATTGGTTGGGGTCGACCATTGATATTTTGTCCTAGTTGTCTAGGTGATACACAAGCCAGGCACTGCAATTTGGAGAGCAAGCTGTTGCCCATGTAATGGGCTTCCCCATTCAACACAGCTGATGAATCCAAACGAACGGCAGAGACCAACACAGTTTGGACCAGAGACATCATAGGAGTTGCCAGTCAGCATTGAACTCAACATAGGACTGCCATGTAGACTCCAGCTCCAGATTTTTCCCTGGGGATTCCTCCCAAGATCTTCTTCATGAGTGGGATAGTTGCAAGGCAGCAGAGGTTTGAGATCAGAGTTTTCCTTCTGCTAGATGAGCTGCCAGCCACATCTGTCCGAAGTGTTTGGTTTTAGGATACTAGCAACCCACCCTTGACTCTTCCCCAATCAGTAGAAAGGATCCTATTGGCCTTAGTAGCTGAGCCAAACATGAAGTTCAGGAGCTGGATTTGTTTGTCAAAGGCTATTTGAGATGCACGCCATTGAGAGCATTTAATAGGTAGTGGGAGCTTATCCCCACTACCACCCCTGGCTATGACAACGTTAAGGACCTTGGAGCGAATAAAATGTGATTATTGAAAATACTGACATGTTGGACTGAAGAGGCTGTTTACATTCTCATCGACTACTTCATCCTTCCTCCAGGGCCATGTAATCACCTGGGAGAGCAAAAGGAAAGAGACAGGATTTCGGAATTAATGAGAACTAATCTTGAAATTAAGTTCTGATGTAAGTTCTTGGCCCAAAATGTCCACTTGTTTATTCCCATCCATAGATGCTGTCTGACTGATGAGTTCCTCCAGCATTTTGTAGATGTTGCTCTGGATTTCCAGCATCTGCTGAATATCTTGTACTTGTTATTAATTTGGTATGTTTTTCACTAACCTTAACTTCCTGCCCAAAAACCCCTTGAACCAGTCTTAACTCTCTTTCTTCCTCTGGTCAAGGACCACTTCAGATCTCTCCTCAAAGTAAAGAATCAGAGGTGTTGCTTCAACTGATGGTGTGTTCAAAGTTCAAAGTAAATTTATTATCAAAGTACATGTACATTGAGATTCATTTTCTTGCAGACAAGGATAAAAAGAAATAAGAATTTACGAAAAGCTATATATAAACAGGCAACGACTGACAAACAACCAATGTGCAACAGAAGACAAACTGTGCAAATAAAATAAATAATAATGAGAACATGAATTGTAAAGAGTCCTTGAAAATGACTCTTATGAGCGTACAGTGGGTGGTAGACCCAGTTCAGAGTGGTGGTGAATGAAGTTATCCATGCCAGTTCAGGAGCCCGTGTGGATTACTTCCCTCCTCTAATCACAGCATCCGAGGGGAAGAAGCTGTTCCTGAATCGCTGAGTGTTTGCCTTCAGGCTTCTGTACCTCCTACCTACCAGTAACAATGAGAACAAGCCATGACCTGGGTGATGGATGCCGCCTTTCTCAGGCCTTGCTTCTTGAAAATATCTGGATACTACTGAGCCATGATGGAGCTGACTTAGGTTTACAGTTTTCTGCAGCTTACTTCAATCCCGTGCAGTAGCCGCACACACCAGACTTTGATGCAGCCAATTAGAATGCTCTCCACAGTACATCTGTAGAAATGTACTTGGAAAACGACTCCTCGCTTAGATTATAATTTTGCGTGAAAGTGAACTTATAAGTGTTAAAATAGCCATTTACATATTTCTATTTAATTTGAAGTTAATTTCTGGATTATATTTAATTTTCCTTAAATGCCTCTGAAATTCCTGTGGTTCCCATAAGTAATAACAGCAATACCTTGCCCTAGCACTGTCCAGATCAAAATTCTCTTATCACTGTGTACTTTAGTTCATGGTTGCTTTTTGTAAGACTATGAGACACAGGAGTAGAATTAAGCTATTCAACCCATTGAGTCTGCTCTGTTGTTCAATCGCATCCGATTTATTATTCCTTCTCAAACCTATTCTCCTGCTTTCCTTCCACAAACTTTGATGCTTTTGATGATTAAGAATCTATCACTTTCTGCTTTAAATATACCCAATGACTCAGCCTTCACAGCCATCCATGGCAATGAATTCCTCAGATTCACTCATTACCCTATGGCTAAAGGAAATTCTCTTTAAATCTGTTCTAAATCGACATCCTTTTATTCTGCTTTCTTAGTGGACGTGGTACAAGAAAGATCCTCATTGCAACAGAAGTGATTTGGAATTGTTTGACAATCCAAAGTCCACTGATGAATGTTTGCACCGTGGTTGTTGACCAATGTTTGGGTGCTGATCTTCTGACCCACGGCAGACCCAGTAATGATGGAAGGATATCTCTCCCCACGACCGGGGATAGTCAGCCACCCTTCTTGCACTGGTCTCCAGTTAGGAGAGAGAGCGGCAGAACTGAAACTTGCTGAGGAACTGGGAAAGGAAAGTTGAGGAGCGAGCTGTTAGGCTGTCTGGCCGTATTCACAGCTAGAAACTGTTTGTGATGCTTGGAACTGGGAGGAACATTTGTCAAAATTAGTAATTTTACATAGAATGTGTCTTCGGCTTAGCACAATCCTTTATGTGAAAGTCACAGTCATTTCATGTCCCTGTCATACTCAGATGGTAAGACAGCATATCCTCCAACCTGGTCATTATTAAAGCCATGTTGTCATATATCGTCTTTAAATGCCACGTGAAATGATCCAATTGTGTTTTCTATATGTGCATTCTCAGCTGCCCTGCTAATAAATCAGGAAACAAATAATAACTTACAGGGTTTGTTTTTGTTAACTGCCTTGGTATGTGCAGTCGTCAGTGAAATAGGATGTAAGTGACCAGCTTGCACATTTCCAGTCACTGCAGGCACAAATTGATCAGCTATTCAGATTTCTGGTCCTTACCCACAGCAGCAGTGACTACAATACAAAGAGTATGCTTCCTCATTATCCAAGTGCAAGCAATGTTTCTGTCAGTTTGCCTGTCTCTCTTTCTCCCCTCTCCAACCACTTCCCTTCCGTTCCCTTCCTCTCCCTCCCCTTCCCTCCCTCCTCCTCCTCCTCCTCCCCTTCCCTCCCTCCTCCTCCTCCTCCCCTTCCCTGTCTCAATCTCTCTATCACTCTCAATCTCACTCTCCAGCTGTCTGGCTCCAGCTGGATTTGTGCATAGTTTTTGGAGCCACACCCACTCTTTGGTCCTTAGCTCACTTAATGTGAACAAAACAGAGTGCCCAATAAAAGGAAGAAAACATGTTGTTTCTTAGTCTGCATTTCATCATGAAGATAGACCAAAGTGGCAGTGATCCACAGAATTTAATTCTTGATTGACTTTCTTGCAAAATGCTGGGGGAGCTCAGCAGGTAAGGCAGCATCTATGGAGAGTTGTTTTGGGCAAGACATTTCATCAGGACTGCTGAAGGGTCTTTACCTGAAACATCTCTTCATAGGCGCCTCCTGACCTGTTGAGTTCTTCCAACATTTTATGTGTGTTGCTCTGGCTTTCCAGCATCTGCACAATCTCTTGTACTTACATACTACAGTCCTAGGCCATGGTTATGATGCCTGCAAAGACAATAACTATAGGAATCACAATTAAGGCTTCTTACTTTCAAAGTTGAAGTAGAAGTTTGAGTCCAAATTAAAGGCTTTAACCTGAAATATTGACTGTCCATTTTCCTCGGCAGACTGACCTGCTGAGTTCCTCCAGATTTCTCATTAGGGATACAGTTGGAACAGGCCCATCTGACCCAATGTGCTATACACCCCAGCAATACACCTATTTAACACTAGCCTAACTACAGGACAATTTGCAATGACCAATTAGCCTACAAACCAGTGTGCCTTTAGAATGTTGGAGGAAACCCATTTGATTCATTGGGAAAACGTACAGACTACTTACAGATGGTGCTAGAATTAAGCTCCAAACTCCATAGCATCCCAGGCTGTAAAAACTTTGTACTAACCACTGTGCTACTGTGCCACCTAGAATCTTGTAAGATATTCTACTTGTGTGCATTTTTTGGAGACACAGACTCATTGATAGAGGAGGCAGGAGTACTGACTGAGTGGTTTATAAGGTGGTACTGTTTCTACCTTGGCCCTCAGATGAAAGTTCCTGAACAATTTGCCATTAGGGCACAAACTGCATCTCATAAGCATTTTAAGACCAACTGGATTATTCCCTTGTAACTTACCAATATCCTTCAAATTCTTTATCTGAAAAAAATAATACTGTTAGATAATACTGTTTAGTTTGAAAAATAAGTCATGCCAACTTTTGATTTACAATCCTAGATTATTTCAATTCAGACAGAAAAACTAAGCTCACCTGGACCCATATTAATATCTCTGTCCAACTGTGCTCTAAAGTTGCTGTGGTGGAGCATCTCACTTCTTTCCATTTGACAGTGTCTGTACTTTCAAAGAAGGTTTGGCATGTCATCTATAACTTTGAGAAACTTCTGTGGATACACAGTACCCTAACTAGTTGTATCTCAGCCTGGTATGGTGGTGCCAATGCCCGGGGAGCAGAATGTGGTGGGAACAGCTCAGTCCATCACAACACAACTCTCCACCCCACTGAGTACATTTACATGAAGCACTGCCACAAGAAAGCAGTATACATCATCAAAGACACTCACCATCCAGGCCATGCCCTGTTCTTAACACTATCATCGGATGGAGGTACAGAAGCCTTAGGTCCCACACCATCAGGTTCGGGAACAGTTATTACACTGCCTTGAAAAACTATTCAACCCGCAACCCTTTGTTCACATAAATGAGTATTACAAACAGGGATGTTGATTGATTTAACTGGGATGTGGTGACCCACTTTCTGCGCAGGCGAACCGGCTCACAAATAGCTAGCGTGCGGGGGGAGACTTTGGTAATGCACCTCTGATGTCATTTCCGCCCGGAGAGGGCAGGCGCTAGTGCCGCGAAGTTTGAATAAACTAGTCTCAAAACGACTTACCGACTGCGTGTTGTTATTTCAGCGCAGTCTGTAGCACATCGCTACTGGGAGTTTTTAATCACATGCTCATTTTTTCACAATAGAGCCCCCCAAAACAGGGCAAGTTGTAAAGCACGAAAAACTAAAAATTCAAAAACTGAAATGTCAGCAGTTCAAAAGTATTCATTCCTCTTTGCTCAGTACTTAGTTGAGTCACCTCTTGCAACTATTACAGCCAGTAGTCTTTTTGGATAAGTCTCTGTTAGCTTTGCACAATCTGATGGCCAATTCCTCCTTGCAAAAGTGCTCGTTCTCTGACAGGTAAGTTGGGAAATGGCAGTGGACAGCAACCTTGAGGTCTTGCCAGAAATGTTCGGTCGGGTTAAGGTGGGGACTGTAACTGCACCACTCAAGTGCATCAATTTTCTTCATTTGAAGTCGCTCTGTGATTGCTCTGGCAGTGTGCTTTGGGTCATTGTCCTGCTGAAAGACGAATTTCCTCTGCAGTTTAAGCTTTCTGGCAGAGGCTAGCAGGTTTTTATCCAGGATCTCTCTGTATTTAGCAGCGTTCATCTTCCCATCAATCCTAACTAGATTTTCAGTCTCTGCTGCTGAAAACCATCTCTGTAGCATGATGCTACCTTCACCATACTTTACAATAGGGATGATGTTGCCTGTCTGATATGTTCTATTAGATTTATATCATTTGTTCTGCTTAGCACTGAGGCCCAGAAATTCTCCTTTCGTCTCATCCGACCACAAGACCTTCTTCAACATCTTTACAGTATCTTCTAAGTGACACTTTGCCAAGTCTTTAGGAGCAAGGATATGCCTGCTTCTTTGGGGTACGTGTGCTGTAAAGAGAGAGGGTGAGCACAAAGAATGAGCAAATAGGCAAATGGAACTTAACGTGGGGAAATGTGACGCCATGTACCTCGATGAGAGGTATCAAAATACAGATTATTATCAAATTGGAAAGAGACTGTAACTGAATGGAGTACAAAAAGATCTAAATTTTCATTTGCATGTAAAAGTCAAAGGTGGCATGCAGGTGCAACAATTAATTAAGTGGGCAAATGCCACTTTTGCCTTTATTGCTTGGGGGTTTAAATATTGAAAGGTACTGTATTTTTGCAAGTGCTTAAGGTATTGCTAAAGGAGCATCTGGAGTGCTGGTTACAGTTTGGTCTCATTAACATTGGAGGTGGTCCAGAAAAGATCCACTCATTTAACTGCTGGGTTGAGATGTTTGCTCTCTCGTGCACGGCTGGAAGTGTTCTCTGGAGTTTGGGAGAATGAAGGGTGTTATTACTGAAATGTATAAGATCCTAAGATGGTTTGACAATGTAGCTGATCAGATGTTTCCGTCAGTAGAGGGCACCCAAATGAAAGGGACTACTGACAAGATTAGGGGTCATTTAGGACAAAGTGTGCAGAAACATCTTTTCTTAGAGTTCTCTACCCTGGAGGGCTGTAGAGACTGGAGGCGTGTGAAAGTGAAGATGATAAATTTTTGGAAAGATATTGGAATTCAGGGCAGACTTTTAATGTTTTTGTGTCCACCAGACCATAGTGATCCCTTCAATAGATGCTTCAGGACTAGAACTGCCGATAGCAGATTCTTTGAGGAAAAATATCACCAGCATTGCCTCCACAAAACCTCCCAAATCGACTGACAGAACAAGCAAACCAATATCATTGTCCTCTCCCAGGGTAACAGCACCTGCATTGAAGCTCCAATTATATTCGCATGCTTGATACCACCGGGCTCTCAAACCTGCTGTGTCATTGGTGCAGATAACCAGGAAGACAGACAAGAATATTCAGGGAAGTTCTCTAGGCCTCTGAGTAAATGCAACATTATTATTATTATTGATATTGCTTTATTATGGTGACATGTACCAAGATACAGTGAAAAGCTTGTCTTGCATATTATTCATACACGTCAAATCATTTCACAGTGCATTGACCTAGCTAAAAGGTAGAACAATAACAATGCAGAATAAAGTGCAAAAGTGACCAAAAGAGTACAGTGCAGGTAAATGATGAAATAATCAGAGCAAAGTAGATTGTGAGGCCAAGAGTCCAATTTATCATTAGAGAGGTCCATTTAGAAGTTTGTCAGAGAAGCTGGTTTTAAACCTGGTGGTACGTGCCTTCAGGTCTTTGTATCTTCTGCCCAATGGGAGAAGAGAGAACATCCAGGGTGAGTGGGGTCTCTGACTATGCTGGTTGTTCTACTGTGGCAGCGGGAAGTGTAAACAGAGTCCATTGAGAGGAGGTTGGCTCCTGTGACTTGCTGAGCTGTGTCCACAACTCTGTGCCAGTCACGTGTAGAGCAGTTGGCATATCAAGACAGAATGTTATCTGTAACCATCTCCACCCACTTCTGAAAACCTTTTATGATCAGTTGAAGTGTAGAAGGTACATTCAAGATGGCACAGAGGATCTTGAGTCATTGTGCCGTAAGCAGCTGGAAGCCCAGCATAAGTGGCAGAAGAAGGACACCACCTTTCAAACTGCCCATCTGCCCATCCTGATGGGCACCTTCTGCCCCACTTGTGGAAGAGCCTTGAATTTCTTCTTTGACCTTGCCAACTCATGGGATTCTTGGCTGTCCATTCTAAACCAATAAAGAACATCTATGAAATTACTCTGAGCTCCTCCTGTCTCTGCAGTGAGAGTGTGAAAGGTCATAGGCCTTGTGATGTGCCACTTGTAACCTGTGTGTGTGTGGTGGGTTGAGGAAAGGGCATCTGTAGGCACCTTGGTCTTCTCTGAGTAAAGGAACTCGTCCTTTTTCAAGGCACCTTTCCCAGTGGGCTATAGGAACATGTCATCAGGCATGGCAGAGATCCAGTTAGATCATAGTTCCAATACTGTTGTCCAGCAATGGCTGCAAGCTAATTGGTTGATGAGTGATATCAGTAGTTCATTGGAAGGAAGAAAGAAGGAAAGGTTGAGGTAAATAAGAAGCTTTTAGACAGCTTTTGATTTCTATTTACTTTCCAAACTTTAATGACAGTATTCATTTACAGTGCCTATGAAAGTATTCAACCATCTTGGAAGTTTTCATGTTTTATTGTTTTACAACATTGAATCACAGTGGATTTAATTTGGCTTTTATGACACTGATCAACAGAAAAAAGACTTTTTCTTGTCAAAGTAAAAACAGTTCTCTACAACGTGATCTAAATGAATTACTAATATAAAACACAAAATAATTGATTGCATGAGTATTCACCCCCATTAATATGACACACCAAATCATTACCGGTTCAGCCAGTTGGTTTGACAAGTCACACTATTAGTTAAATAGAGTTCACATGTGTGCAATCAAGATGTTTCAACTGATGGTTGTAAAAATAAGCCTGTATTTGGAAGGTCTGAATGCTAGTGAGTCGGTATCCTGGCAAAAACTACACCATAAAGACAAAAGAACACTCCAAGCAACTCCGCGAAAAGGTTATTGAAAAGCACAAGCACAAGGAAATTTCCAAGTCACTGAATGTCCCTTGGAGTACAGTTAAGTCAATCATCAAGAAATGGAAGGAATTTGTAAATCTGCCTGGAGCAGACCATCCTCAAAAATTGAGTGACTGTGCAAGAAGGGGATTAGTGAGGGAGGGTATCAAGAGACCTATGAAAACTGTGGAGGAGTCACAAGCTTTAGCGGTTTAGTTGGGAGGGACTGTGCGTACAACTGTTCCCTGAGTGCTTCACCAGTCACAGCTTTATGGGAGAGTGAAAATGAGAAAGCCATTGTTGAAAAAACTCACATGAAATCTCAGCCAGAGTTTGCCAGAAGGCATATGGGAAACTCTGAAGTCAGCTGGAAAAAGCTTCTATGGCCTGATGAAACCAAAATTGAGACTAAACACTGTGTTTGGCATAAGCCAAACACCACACATCATCAAAAACGCACCATCCCTACCATGAAGCATGGTGATGACTGCATGTGTGTGAAGGTAGAGGGTAAAATGAATGCAACAAAAAAACAGGGAAATCCTGATGCAGTCTGCAAGAGAACTGCGACTTGGTTAAGATTAGTTTTCCAGCAAGACAATGACCCCAAGCATTAAGCCAGAACTACACAGGAATGGCTTAAAAGCAAATGTCCTGGAGTGGCCAAGTCATAGTCCAGACCTCAATCCAATTGAGAATTTGTGGCTAATAAAAACACAAAATGCTGGCAGAACTCAGCAGGCCAGACAGCATCTATGGGAGGAGGTAGTGACGACGTTTCAGGCCAAAACCCTTCACTCTTGATCCCCATGCAACTTGACAGAGCTTGAGCAGTTTTGTAAAGAAGAATGGGGAAATTTTGCAGTGTCCAGATGTGCAAAGCTGATAGAGACCTGTCCACATAGACTCAAGGCTGTAATTGCTGCCAAAGGTACATCTACTAAATACTGACTTGAAGGGAGTAAGTAATTAAGCAATCACTTATTTTGTATTTAATAAGTTTAGACCAATTTGTAGAAATTAGTTTTCACTTTGACACAAGGGTCTTTTCTATTGATCAGTGATAAAAAAGCCAAATTAAATCCACTGTGATTGAACATTGTAAAACAATAAAACATGAAAACTTCCAATGGGTGGTGGGGGGAATACTTTTTATTGACACCACGTTTGATATAATAGCTGAGTAGAAGTTTTAAGGATGTTTTAACCAGTGATTCTTCTTAATTCTGTTATTTAAAGTATTTACATTTGAGGTGAATAACGAAAAGCGAAAGGGAAAGAGTACACTTTGCTGGAATTCATACACCCCTTCCAAGGAAGCTGATTCAGTCCGGGTGTGTATCTGCCTCTGAGCACCTTTTCTCCAGCCCATCACCTCTACTGAAGCAAAGGGTACCAACAGCGGCTCAACTGTGCACTCTGTCCTGGGCTGATAGAAGGTTGATAAGCCCTGTGGCTTCCGTTTTCTCCACAAGACTTCATCTGTCTTCCAGGCAAAGATCCTTCCTCTTCCACAGAGTAGATCTTTGGATTTCTGTAGCTCAGAGTTTTTACAGGATGAGATTGCTAGCCCCACGGCTAACCTTCCTCCTTTTGCAGCTGGGCTTGAGACCAGCTGTGGCGGTGTTATCCGATACCATGTGAAGCTTTTGGTTTGTTTGTCACATGTCTAAATCGTTTATATCAACAACAATACATTCAGAGGATGCGCTGAAGGCAGCCTGCAAGTGTGGACATGCATCTGGTGCCAGCTTCTAATGCTCATAACCTAACAACTCTAAACCCTATATCTTAGGAATTATGGGAGGAAACCCAAGCTGGCATTGTAAGTCACTAGGCTAACTTTCCACCCCATCATGTTTCTGTCTGTCACCACGCCATTGTAATGAGGCTTTAATAGGGTCTGTATTTTGTGTGTGTTGTTTCGATATTTAGGGTTCAATTAGGGAACAAGGTGCGCAAGATTTCCAATGAAGACTCAGCTTTTGTTGTTGAAGTACGTAGAGAGTGGAAGTTGGAGAGACGGTAGAGGAAAGGAGATTTCTTTCTCTTTGAATCAAAATCTTAATTCTAATAAAGAATGAAGCACACTATCTCTTAAGATCTTTTCAGGGACATGTATATGCAAAGGAAGCATCCCATAGAATTTTCCATTGGGAAAAATGGCATTGATGCTACAGTCGATCTCTCCTTCTCTACTGTATGTGAATGGTAGCAGATAAGAGCAATGCCTTATACATTTTTCATGCAGCCTCTGTTCCTTATTTCCTTGCTCATTAGGGGAACTCAGAGCTCTGTATTCCCTGGATACAAATTTTAATGAATAATTTTGCAAATTGGGAAATAAATTACTCAAATATCTGTTGGTTTTCTTTCTTTCTCTACCAGCTAGCGCACTGTCCTTTCCAGAACAGCAATTAAGGTAGACAAAACGTGACCTTACTAGGACCTCAGAGACTGTACTGACTTCTTCCAATTTGCATTGGTCTTGACCCTTGAGAGCTGTGGTGGGGGTTTGGCTCCAGAAAGTCACAGAGCCCCATGAGACCAGAGCGTCAGTGTGCTTGCAGCAGAACTCCCGGTTGGAATGCAATGCAATCATGGATTTTTTTCTCCCTTTCATTCTTGAGTGGGTAATTGAATAATGTGGAGAGTGCATCTTCCCCTTTCACCTGGATTCTGAAGTCTGTGATATTTAATAAACTTCTGCTGTCAAATACATTCTTGCTGATGAATATACCAACACTTAAAGTGGCCACATTTTTTGGTACCTCCTGAAGTCTTCTGCTGCTGTAGTCCATTCACTTCAAGGTTCGATGTCTTGTACAATCAGAGATGTTCTTCTGCATATCACTGTTATAACATGGTTATCATCTTTTCCCTTTTCTGGGATGTGTGAACATTGTCCTCTTTTATCTCAGCTAAGTGCCCCATCATACTGTTGGTAAACTGATTAAATTCAAGGAAAAGCTTCATCCACCCATTTTAATTCGACTTCCCATTCCCATTTGGATATGGCTTTCTCTACTGCCATGATGAGGCAACGCTCAGGTTAGAGGAGCAAGGCCTCGTATTCCATCTGGATAGCCTCCCGATGGCATGAATATGGATTTCTCTAACTTCCCAAAATTTCCCCCTCCTCTCTTTTGCAATACCCCATTCTGACTACCCTCTCACCCATTCCCTTCTCCTCACCTGCTCATCACCTCCCTTTGGTGCCCCTCCTCCTTCCCTTTCTCCCATGGTCCACTCTCCTCTCCTATCGGATTCCCCCTCCTCCTTCCCTTTCTCCCATGGTCCACTCTCCTCTCCTATCGGATTCCCCCTCCTCCTTCCCTTTCTCCCATGGTCCACTCTCTTCTCCTATCGGATTCCTCCTCTTCCTTCAGTCCTTTACCTTTTGCATCCATCATCTCCTAGCTTCTCACTTCATCCTCCCTTCCTGACCCACCTACCCTTGTCCTTAACCCATCACCTGCCAGTTTGTACTCCAGCTTGCATTTTAGATATGTTCTCTGAAGTTTTAGCATCTGCAGAATCTCTTGTGTTTAAGGAGAAGCTCACAGCTGTTGTCCATTCTGTCTTTACCTGACACCCATACACTTCGGATAGGTATACAAAGTGACAATCCTTCTCTCCTTCACCTATGGTGCACTGTAAACTCTGTCTGCCCCTGTGTTTATGAAGATCAGGCCATCTTACCTTTAATGGTTCCTCTACTTGCTGTGGTGAAATGAGGAGATCTGCTCCCTCCTAAGCAGGTGGAATGGCTTGGGCCTAACCTGGAGATGGGCATATTGATCCACATAAAAGTGAGGAAGCAAGTATTTTTTTCTTTAGTGTCTAGTTTTGCCAAGTCAAATTTCGGACGTGATCCCTTGAATGCTGGCCCATCAAGTTGTATTTTTCTTTATCCTCTTGACCAGCTTTCTTGTGAGAAGTCAAGTTCTTCAGATATGTATTGATGCCTCGCTTTACCATTCCCAAATTCAAATAAATCACTGGTTAGGTCTCAGCTGGGTTTCAGATTTTGTATTGGCACACACTTTAGGAAGGATGCTATGACCTTTGTGATTGTGTACAGAGGGAGGCCAAAACCTTCTGGAACTCAGAGAGGTCATGGAGGATCATGGGGTTGTTTTCCAGTGATAGAAGGGTTAACTCAAAGCACTTTACAGCCAATGATGCACTTCTGTAGTCAGAGTAACCGAGCAAATATTCTGTACACTGCATTCCTACAGTCGGCAGTGGAATCAGAATCAGGTTTACTATCAATGACACGTCATGAAATTTGTTGTTTTTTAAATTTATTTTTAGATACAGCACAGTAATCCTTCTGGCCTAACGTGCCTGTGCCGCCCAGTTACACCCACGTGACTAATTGACCTGCTGCCCTGTGCATCTTTGGAATGTGGGAGGAAACCAGAGTACCCACAAGGTGCAGAAGCAGTAGGCCATTTGGCCCATCGAGTCTGCCCTGCCATTCCATCATGGATGATTTATTATTCCTTTCGACCCCATTCTGCAGTCTTCTCCCTGTAACCTTTGACATTTGATGCCCTGGCTAACCGAAAACCTGTCAACTTCTGCCTAATTATATTCAATGCTTGGCCTCCCCAGCTGTCCATGGCAATGAATTCCACAGATTCACCACCCTCTGGTGAAGGAAATTCATCCTCATTTCTGTACTGAATGGACGTCCCTCAATTCTGAGGCTGTGGCCTTTGGTTCTAAACTCACTCGCTATAGGAAACATTAGTTTTGTTTGAGTTTGTTTTCGTTTTTTTTTTAGTTGCCTTCAGTGGTTTTTAGAAGCTTCTCAATCCTCTAATTTCACACCAATTTTTGGTATATTATATGCCTTCTTTTGCTTTTATGTTGTGTTTGACTTTCCATGTCAGCCACAGTTGCCTCATCTTCTCGTTAGAATGCTTCTTCATCTTTGGGATTTATCTATCTTGTGCCTTTCAAATTGGCTCCCGAAAATCTCCAGCCATTCCTGTTCTGCTGTCATCCCTGAAACTGTTTCCTCCTACGCAACTTTGGCCAGCTCCTCTCTCATACCCCTTTACTCCACTGTAATGCTGATACATGTGACTTTATCTTCTCCCTCTCAAACTGCAGGGTGAATTCTAACTATTATTTGCATGAAGTTTGGAAGTACGTTAATCTGCAAATTTGGAGATGTTATTTTCAAAAAGGGTAGCCTGGTTAGCGTTACATTTTACAGCTCCTGTGACTGGGGTTCATTTCCCACCACGGTCTATTAGGAGTTTGTCTGCGACGCTGTGGGTTTCTCCGTGTGCACCGGATTCCTCCCACGTTCCAGAGATGTATGGGTTAGAGTTAGTAAGTTATGAGCATACGACGTTGGTGCTGGAAGCACAGCAACATTTACGGGCTCCCTCCAGCGTATCCTCAGACTTGGTCGATGACACAAATAATGCATTTCACTTCGATGTTTCGATGTACATGTGACAAGGTTCCTTAAGGTTGTCATAGCAGGGGCAGGGGAGGGGGTGGTAGTGAGGATAGTCTAGCACCCAGGGCAAGCCCTTTTCTCACTGTTACTAGGAGGTACAGAAGCCTGAAGGCACACACTCAGCGATTCAGGAACAGCTTCTTCCCCTCTGCCATCCGATTCCTAAATGGACACATTGAATCCGTGAACACTACCTCACTTTTCTGATATATTATTTATGTTTTTGCATGATTTTTAATCTATTCAATACACATACACCATAATTGATTTGCTTACTTATTATTGTTTTTTATTTTATTTATTTTTTCTCTCTCTGCTAGATGATGTATTGCATTGAACTGCTGCTGCTAAGTTAACAAATTTCACGTCACATGCCAGTGATAATAGACCTGATTCTGATTCTATTAAGTAGGGATAAGCTCCCACCACCTTTTAAATGTTCCCAATGGTGTGCCTCTTAAATAGTTTCTTACAACCAAATCCAGCTTCCGGCCTTCATGTGTAGCTTAGCTTCTATGCCCGGTGGAGTCGTCTCTACTGGCAGGAGGTGGGGCAAAGGCTGGTTACTGGCACCTTAAAACCAGTCACTTTGGGCAGATGGTGCTCGTCAGCCAAGACTGGCAGCTCATCTAGGAGAAGGAAAACTCTGATCTTCAACCTTGGCTGCCTTGCGGCTTCACCCACTCATGGGGAAGGCTCAGGGAGTAAACCCTGAGGTAAAATATGCAGCTGGAGTCCTTAATGCAGTCCTGTGTTGAGTTCAGCACTGACTGGCAACTCCTGCAACTCTGCTGGTGCCAAACTGCACCAGTCTCTGTCACTCCTTTAGATTCATCAGCTGTGTGGAGCCTACTTCATGGGCAACAGTTTGCTCTCCATGTTGCACTGTCCTCCCTGTCGTGTGGACAGCTGGGATGCTGCATCAGTGGTCGATGCCAACCAATGGAGGGCCTCACATGTGACAAATAAAGTTAATCTAGCTTTTTAAAAACTTTCATGTCATCGTCATGAAATAGCTAGATGGTATTCAAGTGGAATTAAAAATATTGGAAAGGTTTCCAGCAATAAAGTTTCTGGGAACCAACCCAAATATGCTAAAGTCTATAATGTGGAAGATGATCAATCAAAGATGATCCAGAGATTCAGTCATCAAAACAGAACCCTTGTAAATTTGTGGACACGAGGTACTGCAGATGCTGGAAATACAGAGCAATGCACACAGAGTGCTGGAGGAGCTCAGCAGGACAGGCAGCGTCTGTGGATGGGGGACGTTTCGGGCTGAGACCTGAAACATTGTCTGTTTATTCCCATCCATAGATGCTGCTTGTAAATTCGTTACACTCTGATACTTTCCAAAGTTTTATCATCATTTCGGGGCTTTATATGTGCAGGTTGCTCAGGAGAAGTTATTGTAGAGGTTTTGCCATTGTGGTCCATGAAGAATGTAGTATTCTTAGACCCTGTTTATGTTACTGAGTTGCAAGGTCACCACTGAGACAACAGGCACAGTAGAGGGCAGTAAGTTGGTGTCAGTCCAGTCTCTGGGTATTGAGGAGTCTGATAGCTTGGGGGAAGAAACTGTTACATAGTCTGGTCGTGAGAGCCTGAATGCTTCGGTGCCTTTTCCCAGACAGCAGGGGGAGAAGAGTTTGTCTGAGGGATGCGTGGGGTCCTTCATAATGCTGTTTGCTTTGCGGATGCAGCAATGTCCATGATGGCGGGAAGAGAGACCCTGATGATTTTCTCAGCTGACCTCACTATCCGCTGCAGGGTCTTGCGATCGGAGATGGTGCAATTTCCGAACCAGGCAGTGATGCAGCTGCTCAGGATGCTCTCAATACAACCCCTGTAGAATGTGATGAGGATGGTGGGTGTGAGATGGACTTTCCTCAGCCTTCGCAGAAAGTAGAGACGCTGCTGAGCTTTCTTTGCTATGGAGCTGGTGTTGAAGGACCAGGTGAGATTCTCCGCCAGGTGAACACTAAGAAATTTGGTGCCGTTAACAATCTCTACTGAGGAGCCGTCGATGTTCAGCGGGGAGTGGTCGCTCCATGCCCTCCTGAAGTCAACAACCATCTCTTTTGTTTCAGTGACCCCCTTGTGTTTGAGGCAAGGTTGTTCCATTTGTAGAGCATTCACAAGCTGGGGTCTTTAAGTATAAGTCAGTCAGTAATAAAGATAATTTTTTAAAAATTGGAGAAATATTGTTACCTATAGAGTGTTGAGAATGTGACACTCTAATACATGGAGTGGTTGAGGCTCATTGAAGGGAGTAAAAACCAAACTAGGGGGTTAATAAAAAAGATTTTGCAGAGAGCATGAGATGTAGGGTGGAAGGAGGCTGTAAGCCGTATTTCTACATTATAAATTCTATGTGCCTCAATGTATAAAAGCTATTAAGAATATCTTTGTTCAATTCAGGGATAAACTACTATCTTACCTTGCCTTACATTTGTTGAGGAAGCCATTTTCATTTATCTCAATGCTTGTTAATTTATCAGGCTGGCTCTGATATTAACTTCCTTGACTTGAATTTACTGTGAACTTTGCTTCTTCAAACTCCAGTCAACTCAAGATAATTGTCACGTGCAAAAGCAGGGTGAGGTACAGTATAATGAAAAATTTACTTGCAACGGTATCATTGGCACATAGACACAGATAACACACAGAATATAAATTACACTGTACAGTGGAAAAAAACTGAGCAAGGCCTTAGTGCAAAAAAAACCCCACACAACCACATTTTAGGACCAGTCGGCGGTAGTATGAGAGGTATAAATGGAAACTATAGGAGGGGACATGCGAGGGGTGGTCCGCAGTGTTCTGTTGCTGAGGTTGGGTTCGGGTTGTGTGGGTCAGTTCTAGGAATGGGGTTGATTGACATTTCACAAGGCTGGTAGGTTTGATGAATCAAGGTTTGAAAACTGGAACTCAGACCATGGTATCAAGAGTTGGGAACATTTAAAAGATACCAGCGTTAAATGTGATGCCAGAGGCCAGATGCGTAACTCCAAGGCTTTGCATTTTGCTCTGATTCCTCTACAGATCTGATCCATTATGGATTCACCTTTTATATTGGTTCTGATTTAGATTCAGTCTCTAAATAAATTATTTATTATTTGTTTTAGAGATACATCACGGAGTGGTCCCTTATGGTCCAACAAGCCATGCTGCCCACCTGCCCACCTATTTAACCCTAGCCTAATCACAGGAGAATTTACAATAACCAATTAACCTACTAACGGCAAAGACACTTAAAAACTTCTATAGATGTACGGTGGAGAGCGTTCTGACAGGCTGCATCACTGTCTGTTATGGGGGGGGGGGGCGTGGGCTACTGTACAGGACTGAAAGAAGTTGCAGAGGATCACACATTTAGTCGGCTCCATCTTGGGTGCTAGCCTACAAAGTACCCAGGATATTTTCAAGGAGCAATGCCTCGGAAAGACAATGTCCATTAGTAAGGACCTCCGGCACCCAGGGCACTGTTACCATCAGGACGGAGGTACAGGAACCTGAAGGCACACACTCAGCGATCCAGGGACAGCTTCCTCCCCTCTGCCATCCGATTCCTAAATCAACACGTTGAACCCGCGGACACTACCTCACTTTTTTAATGTTTATTATTTGTTTTTCCATGATTTTTAACCTATTCAATATACATATACTGTAATTGATTTATTTATTATTATTTTTCTCTTCTGTATTATGTATTGCATTGAACCACTACTGCTACATTGACAAATTTCATGACACATCCTTGTGATAATAATTCTGATTCTGAACTGGTATGTCTTTGGGCTGTGGGAGGAAACTAGTGCACCCGGAGGCAATACATTTGACTATTGTAGTTCGAACTCTGAGATGCCCTGAGCTGTAATAGTGTCGCGGTAACCGCTACACTACCATGGCACCTAATTTTGAGTATGTTGAGTGCTTCATGTGTGTGTCTTACAGAGGACATTTTATTACATACGATATAAAGAACAAAAACAGGATCCAGACTCTGAATATTTATTGAATCTGTATTTAATATTATAGATTGTAAAATGCCATTACGGCTACCTTTAATTCAGTAGACCCAGTGCTGAAGTTATTAACCTTTGTGTTCTGCTATGGCAAAGAGCAAATTAGCAATTTGAATCCAATGTTTACAAAGTGCAGAGGGCATTGCGTGAAACAGTTGAGGGAGAAACTAGACAAAACAATGTATTAAAGGGGATTTAATTTTGAAGGTGCCTCTGATAAATGGGCATCGAAGTTTGCTCCCGGTTCCCTTGCAAATACTTTCCACAAGTTTCACCTGTTGGTGTGCTCTGGAGGCTGGAGGCCAAAGAAGATGGCCTGTCCTGGGGCTGGAGAGGGCAATCCTGAACCTTGATTCAGTTATGGTGGCTGCATCATATTTAGGGAAATCTGCTACCTTTGCCAAATGAGCATGAGTTTATACAATGGAATAATACAAACTTTTCATGTCAGGGGAATAATACTTCAATTAAAGTGAGGAAATAAATTGCTTTGGTATGTAAATTAGTTCAGGAATTCAAAGTTTGCTTGAGCTTTGTAAAATGCTTTGTGATCTCCCAATATCATGAGAGGTACTACAGAAATGTAAAACCTTCATCTTTTTCTGTCTTTATTCTTTCTTTTGGTCTATTTGTTTTTCATTTCCCTGCTCCCTTCTATCATATGCAGCAATTCCAAGACAGAATTCTTGCACAAATTCTCTAAACATTTAACCTAAGTTATCCTAAAGTGCCCCAGTCAGAGGAAGGCCCCACAGTGGCTTAGTATGGATAAAAAAGCAATAATTTACAGGCCAACTGTGAAGCAAATAGACTTAGTTAAAGCTTCAGTGCTCCACAATTTTACTCATTTATCAGTGTTCTGTTGACATAATGAACCAACATAATAAATAGCAACAGTAATAAGTCAATGGACCCCTCACGCCTATATCATTCAAAAAAAATCTGATAGATTGATAGAAAAGTACTGCAAAGTAACAGGCCATTCAGCCCATCTAGTCCATTTCAAGCCATTTAAACGGCCTACTCTGATCGACTGGCACCAGGACCATAGCCCTCCATACCCCTGCCATCTATGTACGTATCCAAACTCTTCTTAAACGTTGAAATCGATCTCACATGCACATTTGTGCTGGCAGCTCATTCCACAATCTCATGACCCTCTGAGTGAAGAAGTTACCCCTCACGTTTCCCTTAAACTTTTCAACTTTTACCCATAAACCATGGTATTTGGTTCTAGTCCCACCCAACTTCAGTGGAAAAAGCTTGCTTGCATTTCCCTTATTTATACCCCTCATAGTTTTCTGTACTTCTATCAAATCTCCTCTCAATTGTCTTTGTTTCAAGGAGTAAACTCCTAACCTATTCAATCTTTCCATATAGCTCATGTCCTTGAAACCCAGCAACATCCTTGTAAATTTTCTCTGTACTCTTTCAACCTTATTTACATCTTTCCTGTCGGTAGGTGACCAGAGCTTCACCCAGAGCTACTCCAATTTAGCTCTGACCAATGTTTCATACAACTTCAACATAACATCCCATCTCCTTTACTCAATACTTTAGAAACGTAGAGAACCTACAGCACAATACAGGCCCTTTGGCCCACAATGCTGTGCCGACCATGTACTTACTTTAGAAATTACCTAGGGTTACCCGTAGCCCTCTATTTTTTTAAGCTCCATGTACCTCTTCAGGAGTCTCTCAGAAGACCCTGTCATATCTGCTTCCACCACTGTTACAGGCAGCCCATTCCACGCACTCACCACTCTCTGCATAAAAAAAAGCTTACCCCTGACGTCTTTTTGTGCCTAAAACTGTGCCCTGTTAACCATTTCAACCCTGGGAAAAAGCCTAACCCAATTCACCGTATGCCTCCTTAACCGCAGAGTCAGCCTGTGTAGCAGCTTTGAGTGTCCTATGGACTCGGACCCCAAGATCCCTCTGATCCTCCACACTGCCAAGAGTCTTACCAATAATAATATATTCTGCCAGCATATTTGACCTACCAAAATGAACCACCTCACACTTATCTGGGTTGAACTCCATCTGCCATTTCTCAGTCCAGTTTTGCATCCTATCGATGTCCCGCTGTAAACTCTTGACAGCCCTCCAATTTATCCACAATGCCCCCAACTTTTGAGTCATCAGCAAACTTACTAACTCAACCCTCCACTTCTTCATCCAGGTCATTTATAAAAATCACGAAGAGAAGGGACCCCAGAACAGATCCCTGAGGCACAACACTGGTCATTGACCTCCATGCAAAATATGACCCACCTACAACCATTCTTTGCCTTCTGTGAGTAAGCCAGTTCTGGATCCACAAAGCAAGGTCCCATTGGATCCCATGCCTCCTTACTTTCTCAACAAGCCTTGCATGGGGTACTTTAGCAAATGCCTTGCTGAAATCCATATACACTATACCTACTGCTGCACCTTCAACGATGTGTTTAGTCACAGCCTCAAAAAATTCATGGCTCATAAGGCACGACCTGCCTTTGAAAAGCCATGCTGACTATTCCTAATCATATTATGCCTCTCCAAATGTTCATAAATCCTGCTTCTCAGGATTTTCAGGATTTTTTCCATCAGCTTACTAATCACTGAAGTAGGAGTCATTGGTCTATAATTTCCTGGGCTATTGCTACTCCCTTTCTTGAATAAGGGAACAACATCTGCAACCTTCCAATTCTCTGAAACCTCTCCTGTCCCCATTGATGATGCAAAGATCATTGCCGGAGGCTCAACAATCACCTCCCACAGTAGCCTGGGGCACATCTCATCCAGTCCCAGAGACTTATCCAACTTGATGCTTTCCAAAACCTCCAGCACATCCTCTTTCTTAATGTCTGTATGCTCAAGCTTTTCAAGTAAGTCATCTCTACAATAGCCAAGATCCTTTTCCCTAGTGAATACCAAAGCAAATTATTCATAAAGTATCTCTGCTATCTCCTCTGGTTCCATACACACTGTTTCACTGTCACACTTGATTGGTCCTATTCTCTCACATTTTATCCTCTTGCTCTTCACATACTGGTAGAATGCCTTGGGGTTTTCCTTAGTCTTGTCTGCCAAGGCCTTCTCATGGCCCCTTCTGGCTCTCTTAATTTCTTTCTTAAGCTCTTTCCTGCTAGCCTTATAATCTTCTAGATCTCTATCGTTACCTAGTTTTTCAAACCTTTTGTAAGCTTTCCTATTCTCCTTGACTAGATTTTCATCAGCCTTTGTAAACCACAGTACCTGTACCCTACCATCCTTTCCCTCTCTCATTGGAATGTACCTTTGCAGAATGCCACGCAAATATCCCCTGAACATTTGCCACATTTCTGCCGTACATTTTCCTGTGAACATCAGTTCCCAACTTAAGCTTCCAAGTTCTTGCCTGATAGCTTCATATTTCCCTTACTCCAATTAAACACTTTCCTAACTTGTCTGTTCCTATCCCTCTCCAATGCCATGTAAAGGAGATAGAATTGTGATCTCTATCTCCAAAATGCTCTCCCACTGAGAGACCTGACACCTGATCAGGTTCATTTACCAATACCAGGTCAAGTGCAGCCTGTCCTCTTGTGGGCTTATCTACATATTGTGTCAGGAAGCCTTTCTGAACACCTAACAAACTCCACCCCATCTAAACTCCTCGCTGTAGGGAGATGCCAATAAATATTTGGGAAATTAAAATCTCCCACCACGACAACCCTGTTATTATTACACCTTTCTAGAATCTGTCTACCTATCTTCTCCTCGATGTTCCTCTTACTACTGGGTGGTCTATAGAAAACACCCACTAGAGTTATTGACCCCTTCCTGTTTCTAACTTCCTCTCATAGAGACTCAGTAGACAATCCCTCCATGACTTTCTCCTCCTCTGCAGCCATGACTCTGTCACTGATCAACAGTGCCATGCCCTCACCTCATTGATTTATGATGGCCATTGATTTTAAGAATGATCCTTTACCTCCGTCTTGGACCAAGCTCAAAAATCTTTTAGCGTCTAAAAATGATCAATCTTGATCTTGAATATACTCAACAATTCATTATAGTAGATAATTCCAAAAGTTCATTATCATCTGGGCAGAATTTCTCCTCTTCACACTCCAAAGTGGCCAACCCTTATTAACTGACTGTAGACTTTGACATTGTTCCCAAAACCAATTCCACCTGTTTTCATGAAATTGAAACTTGTTTGTCTGTTGATATTGAAATTAACCCTACGGTTAGCTTCAGGCCTCACACCGTCAGTAAGACCACCCCGATCTGCCTCCATAAATCAGTTCACTCAATGTCACCCTAGGTGAATGGTGAAATTCTTACTCATATCATTGTTGCTATTAAGCATTACTATTCCAATGCAATCTGACCAAGCTTCTGTATTGTTTAGCTTGAGGTTGCCAAAGTTTTGTCCACTCTTTGTTCCTGAGCTCGTTAGCTTCCAATTACTCAATGCCATGTAGATCATCATTCTCATTCTTGTCATTAAATCCTTGCGTGGTTTTTCTCCCTTCTACCTGGCTGAATGATGTCCTGGTATGGGAACATCAATGACTTTGAATGGAAAATCCTACAAAAAGTAGTGGATACAGGCCCTTACAGACCCAGACCATCAAGGGTGAAGCCCTCCCCACCATTGAGCAGAGCCACAACAAAGCAGCAACCATCATCAAGGACCCCTACCATCCAAGCATGCTCTCTTCTCCTGTCATCAGGAAAGAGGTACAAGAGCTTCTGGATCCACACCATCAGGTTCAGGAACACTTATTAGCCCTCAACCACCTGAAGCAGAGGGGTTATTTTCACTATTGAACTGATTCCACAACCAATGGACTCACTTTCAAGGACTCTGCAACTTATGTCCTCGGCCAGCCGGTGATGTACTGGCATCAGCACTGGACTTCGAGGCAGATGGTCCTGAGTTCGAATCCACCCAGGACCCACCCTGGGCAGAAGCAGTATCTGCACAGAAAAAAGGCCTGGCAATCTACTTCTGAGTCTTGAACAACTCCATGATCCATAGGGTTGCCATGAGTCGATGATGATTTAAAAATTAGGGAAAATTATTATTTATTTACTTATCAATATTATTTGTTCCTGCTTGTATTTGTACAATTTGACAATTGTTTTTCCGTCTGTCATGTGTGGTTTTTCATTGATTCTATTCTATTTCCTTGTATTTACTGTGAATGCCTGCAAGAAAATGAATCTCAGTGAAGTATTTGATAATAAATTTAGATTGAACTTTGATCTCCTATAACTTTCATCTTTGATCCTTCCATTATTCCATGTCCAGGCTTTAAATTTCCCAGAATATAAATGTTGTTGACCACACCTTTAGTGTCAAAAGAGTCATAGAGCACTACAGCTCATCTAGTTCCAAACTATTATCCTCCCTAGTCCTATTGACCTGCAGCCAGTCCATAGCCCTCCATCCATGTACTTATCCAAACTTTTCTTAAATATTAAAACTGAATCCACATCCACCACTTCCACTGGCAGCTCATTCTACACTTGCGCCACCCTCTGAAGGAAAATGATCCCCTTCATGTTTCATTAAACATTTCACCTTTTACTCCGACCTCTAGTTCTAGCCTTACACCCAATTACAGTGGAGATAGCCCGCTTGCATTTATGCTGTCTATACCATTCAGAATTTTATGTCTGTATCAAATTTCCCCTTATTCTCCTATGCTCCAGGGAATAGAGTCCTAACCGATTCAACCTTTCCCTGTAACTCAGGTCCTCAAGTAATGGCAACGTCCTTGTAAATTTTCTGTGTACTCTTTCAATCTTATTGGTACCTTTCCTGAGGTGGCCAAGTTCTAAGCTTGAAATTCTTCCCCAAAGCCCTTGGCCTTTATCTTCCTTTCATCCTTTAATACACCATTTATCTGTTCAAATATCATGTGTTCAATATTAATTTTTATGCTTGATAATGCTCCTTTGAAACCCCTTGAAGTGCCTCTGATATACTCTGTGCTGTGTTAATGGAACTTGTTATTATTCGTGTCATTTCATAATTGGCTGCTGTTCTTCCTGCAAAGAATATGGCCATTTAGTTTGTGTACTTGTGGTTCCTTATGGATTTATTCCACTCATTCTACTCCATTGAGTTTTTCTTTTCCTTACAACTATTTTCCTGATTTCCTTTCTGCTAAAGCTGTTTCTCTGCTTTTTACAGACACAGCAATCCTGATCACAGCTTATGTTTACCAAAGTATTTCCCTTAGTCAGTAAGCCAATTCAAAGATTCAGAGTACATTTAAAATTATGAGGGGGATAGATAGAGTTGATGTGGATAGGCTTTTTCCCATTGAGAGTAGGGGAGATTCAAACAAGAGGATATGAGTTGAGAGTTAGGGGGCAAAAGTTTAGGGGTAACATGAGGGGGAACTTTACTCGGAGAGTGGTAGCTGTGCGGAACGAGCTTCCAATAGAAGTGGTAATGAGGCATGTTCAATATTGTCATTTTAAAAAAACTGGATGGGTAAATGGACAGGAAAGGAATGGAGGGTTATGGGCTGAGTGCAGGTCGGTGGGACTAGATGAGAGTAAGCGTTCGGCACGGACTTGAAGGGCCAAGATGGTCTGTTTCCGTGCTGTGATTGTTACATGATTATATGATTAATATGGTTATATGATGTGTTGTCAAAGTATGTATGCAATATCCAACCATGAGATTCATTATCCCACAGACAGCCACAAAACAAAGAACCCATTCAAAGAAAACATCAAACACCCAATGCATAAAAAAAGATTAAATCACACAAATAGCAAAAATGAGCCAAAAACACCGAATATAAAACATCAAACCAGAGTCATGGAACAGTTTGCCTTTTAAAGCATCTGCAGATTTCCTCATGTTTGCCTCAGGAATATTCAGTTCAGCTCAGTTGTTCGTTGACTGCAGGCTGCAGCGCCAGTCCGCCCTAATCAAAATCACACAAAATGGCAATTACAAATAGGAATAGCCAGAAAATAGACGCACATCATAACTTGAACTGCAGATTCCAATCCATGTTCCGTGTTGATTAAACCTTGTTCAAGACCCAAGACTCTGGCACTGTTGAATGAGTGACCTTTGACACTCTCTGGTTCTTTGTCACTTTAAATCTGTGTCCTTGTCATAGTGACTAGTTTCTCCTTTATTCATTGTATCATCAAGTTTTGTGCACCTTGCAACTCCCAGCTTCCTCAGCCTCTCTGCAGAAAAAACCTGAACGGATATCTGAATAGTTTAGCAGTTCTATTCCATTATCTTTGGTGCTGTTGGCGATGAACGAAAGAATCCGTGCGTCTCGAGCGGATGCTTTTGTTGTTGATATGATGAGCCAGAGTGCTTCAGGCAGTAGTATCCCAGAGCATCTAGAGTCTGACGCTCTGCCATATGAACCAGGCAAGAGGAATTACAGGCCTCTTACCAGCTGCTGCATGTCTCTGGCTTGAATCTGCCTGTGGTGTACAATAGTTTATTAATTGTCTTGTGATGAATGAGTTGTAATCTCGTGTATTAGGGGTCAGCCACTTGACTTCTTCCACCCAATCTTACTTCAGTGTCCTGCTCTCATTCAGTAATGTGTTCCAATCTCTTCATTCTCCCTTTCAAACGCACACTTAACCTACTGTGAGGATTTGTGGGGTAAGGTTACACTAGCAAGGACATCCGTTGCCCATGGGGTGCAACAGTACCGTAGTAGTCAGGGTGATGCTATTACAGCTTGGGGTACGGGAGTTCAGAGTTCAATTCCGATGTCATCTGTAAGGGGTCTGTACATCCATCTCTTGGAATGCCTGGATTTTCTCCGGGCGCTCTGCTTTTCTCCCATTGTCCAAAGACATACCAGTTAGTAGGTTAATTGCTCATTGTAAATTGTCCATGATTAGGCTAGGGTTGAATGGGGGGGGGGGGGTTGATGGGTTGGAAGGTCCTGTTCTGTGATGAATCTATATATATATATAACTAATCCTGACGAAGGGTCTCGGCCCGAAACGTTGACTGCTCATTTCAACAGATGCTGTCCAATCTGCTAAGTTCATCCAGCGTGTTTGTATGTGTTGATTTGACCACAGCATCTGCAGTGTATTTTGTGTTTACTAAATGAATGAAGATCTTGCTGTCCACATAGCAATGATTAGTGTAAATGGAACAAGTGTACAAAAATGCAAAGTGCTGGAGGAACACAGCAGGTCAAGCAACATCTATGAGAATGATCCGGGGAATGAAAGGTTTAATGTATGAGGAGCATTTGATGGCACTGGTCTTGAACCCACTGGAGTTTAGAAGAATGTGGGGGGGGGGGGGGAAATCTCATTGAAACCTACTGAATATTGAAAAGCCTAGATAGAGTGTAGAGAGGATGTTTCCTATCATCGGGGAGTCTAGGATCAGAGGGCACAGCCTCAGAATAGAAGGACATCTCCTTAGAACAGAGATGAGGAATTTCTTTAGCTAGAGGGTGCTGTATCTGTGGAATTTATTGCCCCAGACAGCTGTGGAGCCCATCATTGGGTATATTTAAAGCAGAGGTTGATTAGGTTCTTGGTTAGTAAGGTTATGGGAGAAGTCAGGAGAATGGATTTGAGAGGGGTAATAAATCAGCCATGATGGAATGGTGGAGCAGGCTCAATGGGCTAAATGGCCTAATTCTGCTCGTATGCCATATGGTCTTATGATCTGTAGAGGGGAATGGACAATCGATATTTCAAGTTGAGTCTCTCCATCTAGTCTGGATAAAGGGTCTTAACCAGAGAAGTTAATTGTCTGTTTCTCTCTGCCAGTGCTCTCTGAGCCACTAAGTGCCTCCAGTGCTTTGTGTGCTGTTCCAGATTCCAGCATCTGTAGCCTCCTGGGTGTCCATTAGTGTAAATGGGTGGCTGTAGAAGCGCTCTTTCTGAGCTGATTTTTCTAAGTGTTTAGAGAGACCGCCTCTAAGCTTTGTAAACTGCCATGGATCCAGCTGAAAGGGCATGCAGATTATTGGGTTGTGGTCTCAGTCAATATATCTCACCAGCAACAGAGTAGCAGCCCCTCAGTACTGTATTGGATGTGTGACTCCCTGGGCTATAATTTGAACCCAGACCTTCTAGCTCAGAAGCCAAAGTTCCATCCACTAAGCCAAGGCTCCTAATGTTCATTCACCCAAGGGCTACCCACAATATCCTGGATGTACAAGAGATTTGACCCTTGCCTCCACCACCTCCCTCGACACCCCCCCCCCCCCACCTGATTCTCAAACCATTTAAAGGCAACCATCATATCCCGAACACCACCGGCTTTTAACCCTTTCCCTTGTAAAATGGTTGTAGAGTTATAACCCCTCAACAATCAGGCTTCTCAACTAGTATGGATAACTTCACTCTCCTCAACTCTGAACTAATTCCACAGCCTATAGACTTACTTTCAAGAACTCTACAACTCATATTCTTAGTGTCATTAATTTACTTATTAAAATTTATTATTGGTACGAGTTGATCTCTTTTGCACGTTGGATGTTTATCAGTCTTTATGCAGTTTTTCATGAGCTCTATCGTATTACTTTATTTTCCTGTGAATGCCTGCAAGGAACTGAATCTCAGGGTAGTATTTGGTGACATATGGGTGCATTAATAATAAATTTACTTTGAACTTTCTTCTCAGCCACATTGAGGTCGATAGCTTGCAGCTTGTTGGAATGTGCCATTATTTCTCCAGTTGGTATTCTGTAGCATGGGCAAGTCATGTTCAGGAACACTGCAGTTTGCTTAATTTTAAACTTTTGATGTTGCTTTTAATTTTGTTCAAGATGGGGATATTACAAAAGGCATTCCCATTGGTGTTGCTGTCAGCTCCGTATTAGGTTATAAAGCACCTGATGATAAAACCAAAATGATGTAGCATATCTCATTTCGTTATTCCACCTCAGTACAGGAGAGCTGCTCACCCCTGGGACGTACTTAATTATCATCTGCCTATGTAGGCCTTTGTTATATTCAGCTCAGCACCAACAATTTACAAATCCCCTATTCATTAATATTCCACTGTTGCCGAGCCTTTCAAAGGAAGGCCCTCTCTATCCATCTGTCATCCCCAAGCTTCCCAGTTCTTTTGCTGGCTGATCCCACTACCCTTCTTTGGCTGCTGGCTCAGAACCTGTGCGAGGTGCAAGTCCCTCATAGTTTTGCTCAGCAGCGCCTGTTAACAGACGCCTGCCATTGCAAGGAACCAGAGGGGAGAGATGCCGAAGAAATTTGGCTTATATGTGTATGTGCATTATCGAGTCATACAGCTCGAAAAGATGCCCTTTGGTCCAACCTGTCTGCGATGGCAGAGCTGCTGAGGCCTGTCCTGGGTTTAGAGGACTCTGTGTGTGTGAGGCTGGTCTTTCTGCTGTTGTTTTGTTGCTTGTTGTGTTCATTGTTGTTTTGCTGAGCATTGTGGGTATGCTTTGTTGGCGTCAGAATGCGTGACAGCACGTACGGGCTGCTCCCAACACACCCTCGGGTTTATTAGTTGTTAACGCAAATGATGCATTTCACTGTATGTTTTGCTGTATGCATGAAATAAACTTAATTCTTGAATCTTGAATCCTGAATTTGACTTGTTTGGTGGTATCCTTCTAAACCTTTCCCATCCATGGACCTGTCCAAACATCTTTGAAAATTGTTATCTACCACTGTCTCTGCCAGTACATTTCATATACCTGCCACCCTCCATTTGCTTTTCAGATCCCCCTTACATTGTCCCTTCTCACCGTATAACGATACTCTCCAGATTTAGACTCCACCACCCTAGGAAAAAGGACTATGACCAAAGTCAAAGTGAATTAAATTTATTATGAAAGAATATATACGTCACCATATACAACCCTGAGAATCATTTTCTTGTGGGCATACTCATAAATCCGCAACAGAATAATAATCTTTATAGAACCAATGAAGGACCACACCAACTGGGTGTTCAACCAGTGTGCAACAAGAAAGAAAGAAATAATAATGATAAATAAATAAGAAATAAATATTGAGAACATAAGATGAAGAGTCCTTGAAATCAGGTCCATAGTCTGCAGGAACAAAGGGGCTTGTTTTGCTGTTATTGTTTGTCTCTTGTGTTCTGATGTGTTATTGCTTGTGTTGTTCTGCTAAACATTGTGGGCTCTTCTGTTGGCACTGGAATGTGGGACAACTCTTGTGGGCTGCCCCCACCGCTTCCCTATGTTGTGTTGGTTGTTAATGTAAACGACACATTTCGCTCTATGCTTAGATGTACACATAATAAATAAATGAATCTGAGATCTGAATCGAGTACCCGCTTTGCGTTCTTCATTGGGCAGTGTCCTTGCTTCTGTCAGAAGGTTGTGGGTTCAGGGCACCTTTCTGATACAATGCGCCAGAACCATACAGGGGACGTGTCCGGTTGTTGGATGTGCTGCCTTTCTTGAAAAAAGTGGCCATGTTTGATTCCAACCCACTATTGCACTGTGCTGCTGCTGTTACACAATATATTTGATGTCAGTGTGAGTGAGAAGACACCGGATTCTGATTCTATCTACAGATGGGGAGGGGAATCTTACCACTGACCTGGCTAATACCACCGTTGCTAAAACTAGCCATTAGCTCATGTAATTCTTCATTCTTTGTGGGAGCTTGCCGGCACTCACTGGCTGTTGTGCTTCCAGAGGGGGGTGCAAATCCAAATTTGTTCAAGCAAAAGAAAAAAACATTTAAAAAAACAAAAATATACAAGCGGTTGTGACACCAATGCTTGAGGCATTTAGGTAATGAACAGGCAGGGAATGGTGGGATATAGATTAGTGGTTCATATCAGCCAAGATCCCCATCTAAGCTAGTCCCATTTCAGCCATGTTTTGCCCATATCCTTCTAAACTAGGGGTTTCTAATCTTTTTTATGCCATGGACCAATGCCATTAAGCAAGGGATCTGTGGACCCCAGGCTAGGAAACCCTGCTGTAAACCTTAACTGTCCAAGTATCTTTTAAAATGTTGTTAAGGTACCTGCTAAACCACTTTCTCAACCAGCTCATTCCATCTATGTGTCTCTTCATCCATCCATCCAACCATCCCTCCCTCCCTCCCTCCCTCCTTCCCTCCTTCCCTCCCAGTACAGGCTCTCCCAGCCCACCGAGCTACACTGTCTAACAACCCACTGATTTAAACCTAGTTTATTCTCAGGACAATTTACAATGACCAATTAACCTACTAACCAGCACGTCTTTTGGACGATATGAGGAAACCCGAGCACCCAGAGGAAACCCATGCAGAGAATGTAAGGAAGTTCGTACGTTTCTTCCCGTGTGCATGTCGATTTCCTCTGGGTGCTCCAGTTTCCTCCCACAGTACAAACACTCACTCTGGGTGTAAACATTGCCTCTTAAGTTCCTTATAAGAATCTCCTTTTCATCTTAAACCCATGCCCTCTAGCATTTGATTTCCTTAATTCTGGAAAAAAATTAATTGTGCATTCAACATGTCCTTCATGATTTTATACATCTCAATTTGTACAAGATTGTAATGAATTTGGATCAAGTAAGTATGAGTTAGTTCATTTTGATAGGTCAAGTATGCTGGCAGAATATAGCATTAATGGTAAAACTCTTGGCAGTGTGAAGAATCAGAGGGATCTTGGGGTCCAAGTCCATAGGACACTCAAAGCCACTATGCATGTTGACTCTGGTTAAGAAGGCATACGGTGCATCGAGTTTAACAACTGAGAGGTAATGTTGCAGCTATATAGGACCCTGGTCAGATGGAAGATGAGAGGTGATCTGATAGAGATGTTCAAGATAATGAGAGGCATTGAACGTGTGGATAGTCACTGGCTTTTCCCCAGGGCTGAAATGGCTAGCATGAGAGGGCATAGTTTTAAGGTGCCTGGAAGTAGACACAGAGGATATGTCAGTGGTAAGTTTTTACGCAGAGAGTGGTGAATGTGTGGAATGGGCTGCCGGCTTTTAGTACAGGCGACTGTGTAAATACAGTCGACCTTTCTGTCCTGATGAAGGGTTTCGACCTGAAACATCGACTGTACTTTTTTCCATAGATGCTGTCTGGCCTGCTGAGTTCCTCCCGCATTTTGTGAGTTGCTTGGATTTCCAGCATCTGCAGAATTTCTCTTGTCTGTGATTCTCTATGTCAGTGCTTTTTCCCCGATTTTGAATATCCTGATTAGACCAACCTCTCTGTTTCCTCTATTCAAGGCTTGCCTCTCGAATTGTCATTTTACTATTTTTGTGATTTAAAAAAAACACCTCTATTCATGTCACACCTCTCTGCAAAAACCATTCAAAGTCGAAGTTTTGTTGTGTGGTGGATGCATTACTGTTCGGTAAGTAGTAACCATGCAGCTGATCTGTCTACTTCAGTCTTCAAAAAAAATTGGTGGTTTCTTGAAGATGCCGTTCTGCCACTTGCACACCACCATGTACTCTGACAGGCATTTGTCTGGTCAAGTTTAATAAGGAGTTGAATAGGAGCAGAATAAGACTCCTTGAACATGAGTCACATTCAATAGGATGATCGTTGATCGTGACATGGGCTGTGTCTCTGAGTGAAAATGACCTTATTGTATTCATAATATAAGCTCCACTGTTGACTTTTTTCATTTTTCTTCTGCTTTTGGAAAATTGGTCGTAAGATTAACCACGACAAGACTCCCCATTAATTGATTCTACTAATGTTAGATTGCTATCTTGTCTGGTCTGTCTGTACTTTTGTCTATCTGTTCAGACAACCTCCTTCGAACTTCTTTTCGACAAAGGCAAGCCTTTCAATAATTTTCCACTTTCTCTATCCACTTCCATTCCCGCCTCCATAAATTACAGATTGATTCTGCCTAATGTTAAGGCTTCAAGGCCAACTTATTCATAGCTTGCAGACACCTTCTTGCACAACACCTTTTTTTTGGTTTGATTAAACTTCCCCACTGTTATTCACAGATCTTAATAGGACTCCAGTATGTCCTTTAATTTTCTTTAAACTGGTATGGGGAAGTTTGAAAATCTTCCATCAGAGACATTGGAAGTCCAGACTTCTGCATTTAGGATGTGGCTATTCCCTACATTCGGGGTTTGTGATCAGCGTCATTACTGGATCCAAATTGAGCTATTTTCATTAAGGACAGAACAAGGCTAGTTTAAACCAAATCTCAGCAAATACAGCTGGCCCCCGTTTTTCGAACGTTGACTTTACGACAGTTGGCTGTTACAAAAGACCTACATTAGTACTTGTCTTCGCTTACCAAAGAGGATTTTCGTTTTTACGACAAAAAGACAATGGCTTTATACGTGTGTTACCCCGAGAAAGACTACCATGACCGTGAAGCCTTGTGCGGGCAGTTGTGCGCGCGTGTGTGTATGTGGGCTTGCGTGTATGTGCCGATTTTTTTCCTCCACATCGATTTTGTCTTCCAGATTTTGATAAGTGAAACTACACCGTACATTCATTATTGCTATTTTACATATTTATCATTTTGTGGTGACCCACTTCCTAGCGCAATCGAACCGGCTCACAAATAGCCAGGGCGCCGGCATAAAGGCCAGTCCCAAAAGGGCGCCAGGTCTGCTTCACCAACAAAGGGAAAAGCTTGCGGGGGATTGTGAGTACGTGCCCCTACAGCATCCGCGCCCGGGGAGGGCGGGATCAGGGAGGCTTTAAAGCGAGGCCGCGAAGTTCGAATAAAATCTTTCTTTAACTGCAGTTTACCGACTTCGTGTCGTTATTTTAGTGCTGCGCTACAATATCATTTCTGCTTTTACTATATGTTCATGTTACTTTAGGTTTTATGTGTTATTTGGTTTGACTTGGTAGGGTTTTTTTTGGGTCTGGGAATGCTCAAATTTTTTTTCCCATATAAATTAATATAATTGCTTCTTCGCTTTATGACATTTTGGCTTGCAAACGGTTTCATTGGAACGCTCTACCTTCGGATAGTGGGGAGACCGTTACCTCTGTCCTCAAATACAGTGCATAGAAAAAGTATTCAGCCTCCACAGCTGTTTTCACATCTTATTGTCTCATATTCTAAATTTAAAGTATATTGCGGTAGGAATTTTGAGCTAATTTACATAACATTTTGCATAATATCAGATCAAAAGAAAAACTCCAAAGCCTGTCAACAAATTACTAAAAAAGTTAAGAAAAACAAAATAGTGAAGGTGAAAAAGTATTTATCCCCTTACTATTTTACAATATTTACTAAAATATGCTAACTAAATATGCCAACTTTCCTCAGGTACAATATATTACCTTACCAACTCACCCAATTTGTTGATGTAAAAAATTGGGGATGACCTGTTTTCAGTGAATTCATAAGAATAAATACCCCCTCACTCTCTGTAAGGTCTAGCAGTGTGGTAGATTTTCAACAGACCAAACCAAGATGAAGACAAAAGAGCATTGAAGACAAGTCAGGGAAATGTTAATAGAGAAGCACAAATCTGGGGAGGGTCAAAGACCATCTCAAAGGCACTGAACATACCTCGGAACTCAGTGCAGTCCATCATGAAAAAGTGGAAAAAATATGAAACCACAGCCACACTGCCCAGTTCAGGCTGCATCTCTAAACTTAGTTGCCGGAGAAGAATAGCACTTGTAAGAGAGACTACTGTGATGTGGACAGTGACTGAGTGAGCTGCAGAAGTCAACTGGAGATGAAGTTCATGGCTGCACAGTCTCATAGGCCTTGCACAAAAGGGTATTTATTGAAGAATGGTGATGAAAAAGCCCTGGCTTAAAAAAAAGGTATATCCTTGCCTATAAAGACTTTGCAAAGTGTCACTTTGAACTTACTTTAAAGATGTGGAAGGAGGTCTTCTGGTCAGATGAGACTAAAGAGGAACTTTGTGGCCTCAACACTAAGCAGTAAATCTAATACTGCACATCAGCCAGGTAACACTGTTGCTACTGTAAGGTTTGGCAGAGTAGCATCATGCATCATGCTCTGGGGATGCTTTGAGCAGCAGGGACTGGAAATCTGGTCAGGGTTGATGGGAAGATGACTGCTGCTAAATACAGAGAGATTCTGGATTTAAAAACCCTTTAGCCTCTGCCAGAAAGCTTAAGAAGTTCGACTTTCAGCAGGACAACAACCCAGTGCACACCACCAGAGCAACAATGGGGTGGCTTCAGATGAAGGAAAGTGATGTCCCTGAGTGGCCCAGTCAGAGTCCTTAACCCAATCGACGATCTCTGCAAGAACTCAAGATTGCTGGCCACTGCCACTTCCCAACTAGCCTGTCACAGCTTGAGCAATTTTGTAGGGAGGGATGGGCAAATTGTGCTCCATCACATTGTGCAAAGCTAATGGCAGACATCCCACCTCTCCCAGAAGTTCCGGGAGTCTCCAACATATTGATAGCGGCTTCCTGACGCCCGCAAATTATATACAATATCCCGGAAATCGATTTTTTGGAGAGGAAGAGCGAGAACGAGAGGGAGCATCCTGATTGGTCTCTCTTTGTGCTAAGTAGACCTATCAGTTTTCTCTGTGGGCGGGCTTTACAGTTGACCTCAAAAATAATGACAGTGTTGCCCGCTGCGCTGTTTGCAACAGTGACTTTTCTATTGCCCATGGTGGGGTAAAATGTAAAAGACATGTTGAGGTGAGTTTAACAGGTGTCATTTGTTCATTAGCATAGCTGACGTTATTTAAACTAGCTGGCTGGCTGCTAAGGAGCTGCTCTATTGATGTCCTATGCGATGAGGCCAAACTCCCTGTAGACTTGCTTAAAAGTGTAACAGAATTTTTAAAAAATGACTCCATGATAATATAAGTACATATTTTAATGTCATATTTTCTGCATATACCTGACATGGTTTACAGATTAGACAAAATCACTAAACAAAGTATTACACACACCCTTGGCGGTCGACTGGCGGGGGTTGTATGGGGTAGCGGGGGAAAGGGGTGCTAACTCCCTGAAATGAGTTTTTGCAGGGTGGGACGTCTGTAATAGAGGCTTCTATAGTACTGGCTATAGTAATTGTGAGAGCTGGTTCAACTAAGTACTGAGCAAAGGGGTTGGTTACTTTTGAACTGCTGATATTTCAGTTGTTGAATTTATAGTGTTTCATGCTTGAAAAAAAGGACCATGTGATTCACAAATAAAAATTCTCAGTTAAATTGATCAGAATCCCAGAACAAAGGATTGGGGGCTGAATACTTTTACAAGGCACTGTGTGTACAACAAAATTAATATGGAGTTTGAGACCTAGTTCTCGGGTCCCATCATCGATGAGGCTTAGACTTTGGGCCCTCGTCCAGGGTTCTTAACCGCCATCATCAGCGAGTCTTGAATTGATACCGATGATCAAAGTCCAAAGGTCAATCACAAATCCGGATCAAGGTCCGATGACTAGAGACCCGAGTCTACAAGTTTCTGAGAGTCCACTGAGGAAGTCGGGGCTCGGGGTCTGCAAACCCACAAGTATGCTGGAGGCTGAAGATGGCCTGTCTTGGGGTTAGAGGTCTGTGTCTGTGTCTAGATTGATGGGTGGGAGGGTGGAACGGGGCACGTTTTGCTGTGTTTGCTTGGTATGTTCTACATTGTTGTGTTCAGTGTTGTTCTGTTGAGCATTGTGGGCTTGCTATGTTGGTGCCGGAATGTGTGGCAACATGTGCGGGCTGCCCACAGCACATCCTTGGGTGTGTAGATTGTTAATGCAAACAATGCATTTCATTGTATGTTCTAATATAATTGTGATAAATAAATCTGAATCTTTTTATTTCATTTAAATATAGAAATTGTAGGTGTATTCTTTTGTGCAGAGGGTTCTCAACCTGGGGTCCGTGGACCTCTTGGTTAATGGTAGGAGTGGCAAAAAAAGGTTGGCAACCGCTGCTTTAGTGTGATTTGGTACCGAGGCACATGGGTGCCATTCTGTGGTGTTGGCTAAATCTGCAGATTCAGGAGATCAAAAATGTTAAAGTTATAACTTATCAGCATTTAATCATTTAACTCTTCATCACATCTTCCCTGCTAACTCTGTTCTTCTTTTCCTGTGGCTTTAACCACACATTCAGAGTTAAATCTGTCAATGATCCCAATCTAATCATTAGCTCTGTTTCATTGTCTCTGGATACTGCTTGACTTGCAGAGCAGATCTAACATTTTCTGTTTGACGTCTGGGGTTTCTCGATGAAACAAAGTGAAGGCAGTCACACTTCCAGAGCACTTTATAGAACATAGAACATTACAGCACAGTACAGGCCCTTCAGCCCACAGGGTTGTGCCAACCTTTTAACCTACTCTAAGATCAATCAAACCCTTCCCTCCTATGTAGACCTCTGTTGTTCTATCAGATTGTTAAATGTATCTGTCTCTACCACTTACCCTGGCAAAGCATTCCATGCACCCACCACTCTATGTAAAAGAAAGTACCTCTGCCCTCCTCAAATCATCTTAAAATTATGCCCTCTCATATTCGCCATTTCTGCCCTGGAAAAAGTCTCTCCTATCCCCTTACTCTATGTCTCTTATCATCATGTACACTCTGTCAGGCCCCCTCTCATCTTTCTTGACTGAAGAGAGAAAAGCCCGAGCTTGCTCAACTTTTCCTGATAAGACATGCTGTCTAATCCAGGGGGCATACTGATAAATCTCTATTTCACCTTCTCTAAAGCTCATCAGTTCTTCTTTTATATCTCCTCCTCCTTTGCTCCTGGGAGATCTTGTGTGGTTGCGGAGAAGAATTTCTCCTCTTCCCTGTCCATCTGATTGGACACCAGTGGGCTAGAGGGCACCTTGGGCTCATACCCAGTAAATATTAGTACCCATCAGGAGAGGAGGAGTGAAGAATTGGAGAAACTGTCCTCTGCAGGAAAATGATATTTGTTTTATTTATTTAGAGATTCAGTCTTGTAATGGGCCCTTCCAGTGACCAATTAACCTCCTGCCCTGTGCGCTTTGGAATACGGGAGGAAACCGGAGCACCTGGAGGAAACTGGTGTGTTTACGGGGAGAACGTCCAACCTCCTTACAGACAACGGTGGAATTGAACCCGCTGGTGCTGTAATAGCATTGCGTTAACCACTTTGCTAACGTGCGGTCACAATTGGAGCTGACATGTCTTGTGACCCTCGCTTGCTTTGCTACCATACCGCATGCTTCTTAAGTGCATGTTGACAATTAGAAGGGTTAAGCAATTTTTTTTTAATCAGCAGAAAATTAAATAACCGAATAATGACAGTGTCAAACAAGCAGCTGCTGTGGGCGCAGTGTGGCCGCGATGATACACTCTTGCTGTGGAATGCTGTTGACATTGCCTTGCTAATGAAACAAATACAGATATCTATTTTTATTAGCTGGGCAAGTGACATATGCATTGGCTCAACAGTTCAGTCAGTACCAGATGGCATTGGCGGGAAGCGATGCCAAGGTGCTGGCCGAGCAGCTGAGTGGCCTGCTCGACCAGCAAGGCTGGGCTGAGCAGGAATCAGTAGCCCTGCTGGAACAGCAACTCAGCCAATGGCTGCTCAGCCACGGATTTGTCAAGGTGACTAGCAGGCAGTCCACTAAAGGTGTTTGACTGGAAATGTGTTGATTTTTGGGTGGTCTACCTCTGGAAATGTACTGCTCATACAGGAAAATGAAGGAATGTTTGAATAAATTTATATTCAAAGTACGTTTTCATTTTCTTCAGATTCATTTTCTTGCAGGCATTTATAGTAGAACAAAGAAGTACAATAAAATCAATGTAAAACTACACACGAAGTCAGACAAACAGCCAATGTGCAAAAGGAGACAAACTGTTCCAATTAAAAAGCAAAAAATGATAACAATATGTTCAGCAAATAAGTAATAAATAATATTGAGAACATGAATCGTAGAGTCCTTGAAAATGAGTCTATAGATTGTGGAATCAGTTCAGAGTTGAGTGAAGTTGACTACTGTGGTGAACTATGTGCCTGTCGGGACACGCCCCTGCTGACTGCTCCTGTGGCTCCTCCCACAGGCCCCTGTATAAAGGAGACCTGCGGCCTGACGCTCGGCCTCAGTCTCCAGGACCTTGTATGATAGACACTCACTCCTGGTTCCTTCTTCCAGTCAATAAAAGCCGATATCTCGCCTACGTCTCAGTGTGAGTTATTGATGGTGCATCAATTTTATTGACTGGATGTTTTAAAACATGGAACCCGTTTTGCGTCCGGACCGGTTGGATTTGGACCCTCAAGACCCTGACGCAGCTCTCGCTTTTGAACACTGGCTTGCATGCTTCCAATCGTACTTGGCGGAGCTTCGTGCGACTGAACCCGCCGTTATGCACAGAATCCTACTCTCGAGGGTCACCCCCAAAGTTTACTCCTTTATCCGGGACCTGCCGACCTACGAAGGGGCACTGGACGCCCTCAAACGACAGTACCTGCGGCCGGTGAACACCGTCTACGCAAGACATCGCTTAGCTACCCGGCAACAGCGGCCTGGCGAATCGTGCGCTGAGTTTCTCCGAGCACTACAGACACTCGTCCGAGCTTGTGACTGCAAGACGCTCACGGCAGAACAGCATGCAGAGCTGCTGGTGCGAGACGCCTTTGTGACGGGACTGAGGTCAGTGTACATGCGCCAGCGGCTGCTGGAGAACTCGGATCTTACCTTAAGCTCGGCGATAGAGAAGGCCAACGCTCTAGAAGCTGCGCGGCATAACGCCGACGCTGTCCAGTCGCGCGATTCCCCGCCGGTTTCGTGGACGCCTCAGACCCCGCCACCGCCGGCTCCCGGGAGCGAATTCGCCAACGCTGCCGCCAGTCGCCATTCCACGAGCTCCCCGACCCAGACCACGGCTGTGGCCCGTAAGAAACTCGGGCCTTGTTATTTCTGTGGCCAAAAGAAACATCCTCGACAACGCTGTCCAGCGCGAGAAGCGACCTGCTCCAGCTGCGGAAAGCGGGGCCACTTCGCCAAGGTCTGTAAGTCTCAACCTCGAGCGGAGTGCAGCGCTGCGGGTGAAACGTGGGGGCCGCCATCTTGCATGCCGGGATGTGGGCGGCCATCTTTGTCGACGTCAGCACGCCCCGCCCCCGATCCTCGGATGCTGACCGGGTACCCCAGATGTGAGCGGCCATCTTTGTCGGCGTCAGCATGCCCCGCCCCCGACCCTCCGATGCTGACCGGGTACCCCGACGGCGATTCAGTTCTGGCCACTGTGACTCTCGACCAAAGCGCCCCACACCAGCTTGCAAGGTCCATGATGGACATCCAGGTGGAGGGGCATTGGACTGGATGTCTGTTTGACACGGGCAGCACTGGGAGTTTTATTCACCCGGACACAGTGCAACGCTGCGGACTTGCAACGCGGCCGGTCAGTCGGAGGTTCCATTTGGCCTCTGGGTCGCAGTCCGCAGACATCCGGGCGGGTTGTGTAGCGACTTTGGTGGTGCAAGGCACAGTATATCAGGACTTTGAACTGCTGGTCATGCCTAATCTGTGTGCACCTGTGCTATTGGGGCTGGACTTCCAGAGCCATCTCGAAAGTGTGACTATGGTATACGACGGGCCCCTCCCACCACTCACTGTCAAGAATCCTCAGTTTTGTGGGACTTCTTCACATACCCCGCTACTGACCACACACACACACGGACACACACATCCCATCCAGAACCAGGCCAACAGCTGCGCTACCGACACTTGCAGCCTCTCCACTCTCAAGATCCCTCCCCCACCGCTGTTCGCCAACCTGACCCCCGACTGTAAACCTGTGGCAACCAAAAGCAGGAGGTACAGCGCGGGGGACCGGGCCTTCATTCGGTCGGAGGTGCAGCGGCTGCTCAGGGAGGGGATCATTGAGCCGAGCACAAGCCCTTGGAGGGCCCAGGTGGTTGTTGTTCGGACTGGGCAGAAAAATAGGATGGTGGTGGACTATAGTCAAACCATCAATAGGTTTACGCAGCTTGACGCATACCCCCTACCCCGCATCGCGGATATGGTCAACCAGATTGCTCAGTATAAGGTGTACTCGACAATAGATCTGAAATCCGCTTATCACCAGCTCCCCATCTGCCCAGAGGACCGCCCCTACACCGCCTTCGAGGCGGGCGGCCGGCTCTATCACTTCCTGCGCGTCCCTTTCGGTGTCACGAATGGTGTCTCTGTCTTCCAGAGGGAAATGGACCGGATGGTGGACCAGTACCAACTGCAGGCCACATTTCCCTATCTGGATAACATCACCATCTGTGGTCATGACAGGCCAGATCACGACGCCAACCTCCAACGGTTTCTCCAAGTGGCCGCAGCTCTGAACCTTACTTATAACAGGGACAAGTGTGTTTTTGGTACCACCCGCCTTGCTATACTTGGGTATGTCGTGGAAAACGGGGTTATTGGGCCTGATCCCGAACGTATGCGCCCCCTGTTAGAGCTCCCTCTTCCCACCACTCTCAAGGCCCTCAGACGGTGCCTGGGGTTTTTTTCCTATTACGCCCAATGGGTCCCCCATTACGCAGACAAGGCTCGCCCCCTGGTCAAGTCTACCTCGTTTCCCCTCTCTGCTGAGGCCTGCGCGGCCTTCAACTGCATTAAAGCGGACATTGCCAAAGCTACGATGCATGCAGTGGACGAGACCGCTCCCTTCCAAGTGGAGTGTGATGCCTCCGATTTCGCTCTGGCTGCTACCCTTAATCAGGAAGGCAGACCAGTAGCATTCTTTTCTCGCACCCTCCAAGGCTCTGAAATTCGGCACTCCGCGGTGGAGAAAGAAGCCCAGGCCATAGTGGAGGCTGTTAGGCACTGGAGGCACTATCTTGCTGGCAAAAGATTCACTGTGCTGACCGACCAGCGCTCGGTTGCGTTCCTGTTCAGCAACCAACAGCGGGGCAAGATCAAAAATGATAAGATTTTGCGGTGGAGGATAGAACTCTCCACCTACACCTATGATATCCTGTACCGGCCTGGCAGACTCAATGAGCCCCCTGATGCCCTATCCCGGGGAACATGTGCTAGCACACAGCTCGACCAGCTGTACGCCCTTCATGCACAACTTTGCCATCCGGGGGTCACCCGATTTTACCATTTTGTGAAAGCTCGGAACCTGCCGTACTCCCTGGAGGACATCAGGACGATGACCAGGGACTGCCAAATTTGTGCCGAGTGCAAACCGCACTTCTACTGTCCTGACACGGCACAACTTGTCAAGGCCACCCGCCCTTTTGAACGCCTGAGTGTTGACTTTAAGGGCCCCCTTCCCTCCACTGACCGCAATGTCTATTTTCTCAGTGTTATTGACGAGTTCTCACGGTTCCCCTTTGCCATCCCCTGCCCCGACACCACTGCCACGTCCGTCATAAAAGCCCTGCGCCAGCTCTTCACTCTGTTCGGGTATCCCTGCTATATCCACAGTGATAGAGGGTCCTCCTTTATGAGTGAGGAGCTGCGCCAGTACTTGCTAGCTAGGGGCATTGCTACCAGTCGGACCACGAGTTATAATCCCCGGGGTAATGGCCAGGTAGAGCGGGAGAATGCCACAGTGTGGAAGGCCACACTTTTAGCCCTTAAGTCCAAAGGGTTGCCGGTCTCTCGATGGCAGGAGGTCCTCCCTGAGGCACTGCACTCTATCCGCTCTCTGTTATGTACGTCCACCAATGCCACCCCTCACGAACGCCTATTCTCTTTTCCCAGGAAGTCTGTCACTGGGACCACCCTACCAGTTTGGCTGACGTCCCCGGGGCCAGTGCTGCTCCGGAAACATGTGAGGAGCAATAAATACTCCCCGCTGGTGGAGAGGGTTCACCTTCTCCATGCGAACCCCCAGTATGCTTACGTGGTCTTACCTGATGGGCGGGAGGATACGGTCTCCATCCGCGACCTGGCACCCGCAGGTGCAGCAGACCACTACCCTGAAGGCTCTCCGGTAACTGTGAACCCTGCACCAGAGGTGACACCGTACGCACCAGGCCCTACACAGACTCCTCACGACACTTGTATACCGGGCGTTTCGTACGCGTTTATACCAGGCGCCTCGCACATGCATGAGGGATCACCGGCGCCTAGTGGGCAAGAACACGCGCAACCCCCGTCCCCTGTGCAATCGCCAATGTTGCCGGCACCTATGGGGTCACAGCCGGTGCTACGTAGATCGCAGCGACAGATTCGACCGCCTGATCGGCTTGACTTGTAAGAACCTTCGCTACATGAGGACTTTTTCAAACGAAGGGGGGGTGAATGTGGTGAACTATGTGCCTGTCGGGACACGCCCCTGCTGACTGCTCCTGTGGCTCCTCCCACAGGCCCCTGTATAAAGGAGACCTGCGGCCTGACGCTCGGCCTCAGTCTCCAGGACCTTGTATGATAGACACTCACTCCTGGTTCCTTCTTCCAGTCAATAAAAGCCGATATCTCGCCTACGTCTCAGTGTGAGTTATTGATGGTGCATCAACTACACTGGTTCAGGGGTCTGATGGTTGAGAGGTAATGGAAAATGTGCCCACTCAAAAGCCCATATGAAAAGAGAGAGCCTCCTGCTTGTAGTAGGACACAATGGCAGCAACCAGAAGAGAGCATGATGCCTTTCCACATTCACTTTTTGCTCGATCTCCCCAGTCAGCTTCAGATTTATTTATTTATCATGTGTTCTTTGAAACATACAGCGAAATGTGTTGTTTGTTATATCAACTGTCACATTCAAGGATGTGCTGGAGGCAGCTCGCAAGTGTCTCCACCCATTCTGGCAATCTTCACAATCTCATCCATTTCTCCTTCCCATCCCCTCTCCATTCCTCCCAAGTGTCAGTGGGTTAGTTGAGTGATGGTGTTGAAAGATGTGTATTGGTGCTTTGCAAACTGAACTGGTTCCACAATCTATGGAATCTCTTTCAGGACATGTTCTTAATATTATTATTTAGTTTTTTTAAAAATATTTGCACAATTTGCTGTCTTTTGTACACCAGTTGCACATCTTTGCCGTGTGCAGTTTTTCATCGATTCTGTTGTGTTTCTAAGTATTTACTGTGAATGCCAGCAAGGAGGCGAATCTCAGGGTAGTATATGGTGACATATGTGTACTTTGGTAATGAAATTACTTTGAACTTTGATTAGGATTCTGTTGCAGTGATCTGAAATTTGATTGCTGGCCTTGCCTGTCTATGGGATCTTACTGAGGTCAGTGAGTTGTCATAGTTACGTACGCATGGAGCAAGAATGCCCGGGACTGGGGGTGGGGGGGGAGTGGAAGGAGTACAGGCTGGCAGATGATAGGTGAGGCCAGATGAGGGGGAGGTGTCTGTGTGGGAAGGAGGACTGATGTGAGAAACTGGGAGGTAATAAGTGGAGGAGGTAAAGGACTTCAGAAGGAGGGTGGACCATGGAGGAAAGGAAATTCTGGATAACTGACCCCTACGTTGCTCTCTTCACCTTGCTTCCTCTTCACCTCTATTTGCCCCTTTTGATTTCCACTCCCCCCCCCCCCCCCCAGAGACTATCATTCAAATACTATTAATGGAGGATATCCTCCTTCAGTGTCTGGGAGATTGCAGCGAGGCGTGCTGCTGTGGATTACTAATGAGTGTGTATGGAAATGGAGGAGGAGGAGGAGGATGCGAACTGAGAAAACCAAATTTGTCTCCATTCAGTTTGCGGAGCTACAAATGAGATCATATGAGAGCACACGTGGAAAAGGCACCTGGCTCCACATGCAATTACTGAAATGTTTATGAGTACAGATTTTATAATATGTACAACCTTAGTCTGGGCTCAGAATCTGGCTGGGAAATTTTTACTTTATCTATCTATTCATTCTATGTATCAATCAATTTTTTAAATGTAGTTATTTATGTGCTCATTAAGTAATTAAATATCCAGCGGGATGGCTCATTAGCAGGCCGTTCCAGCCCAATAATCCTGCTCTGCCCATTATACCCAGTGACCAATTAACCTACTAACTTTGAACTTTGAATCCATACGTCTTTGGAATGTGGGTGGAAACTGGGGCACCCAGAGGAAACCTACGCTGTCACAGGGAGAACAAATTCCTTATGGTAGCAGGAATTGACCCAGGTCACTGTAATGGTTACACTACCATGCCACCACAAATTTCAGCTGCAGTGCTTCCCCGAAATCCATGGACCAACATGTCTGTGAACCTCAGTTTGGGAACCCCTGCTCTATGACGTTTCACATTTTGAGTATTGGCTTTTCACTCAGTATTCTCCTAGGTAGATTAAATACCTGCTTCATTCAGTTTTAGATTTGTTTATCACACGTACATGGAAACTTACAGGGAAATACGTCGTATCCCTTAACAACCAACACCTTAGGGCAACTCACAAGTGTTGCCACATGTTCTGGCACCTTCTCCCCTCACCTTGTTGTTCCTCTTTGAGCCGTGTGGCACATTGGTAGGGCACCTTGTTGTTTCTTTAGCATTCTGTTTTTTATGAGGCCGAGTTACTAGTTCAATGCTCGATGCAGCACAGATGGAAAGTGTGCAAGGAGCCAACCGGATTCAAACCCAGGACCATTTGTCTCAAGTCTGGTGCAGATGCCACTGTGCCACCGGCTGGCTACTCTCTCCCATTACCTGGCTTCACCTATCTCCTGCCATTTCAGAGTCTCCCTGCTTTTCCAGTCCTAATGAACTTGACCCAAAGTGTCGACTGTTATTCCCCTCATAGATGCTGCCTGACCTGCTGAGTTCCTCCAGCATTTTGTGTGTGTTGGTCTGCATTTCCAGCATCAGGAGAATCTCTTGTGTTTATAAAAGCCTCCCCTTTTAGCTTAATGCAAATTGCTAAAGACTTCTGATGTCCCGTGTATATTTATGTCTGTGTGTGATATAACAGGCCATTGTTTCATGGTCCATTGAGACCATCTTTCTTATTTCTTCACCCCCAAGGTACCTGTATGGCAGAAATCAGCAGTTAGAATGTTTTTTATACATTAAGAGTTGGAAGTCATTACCTAGGGAGAAACGGGAGATTGGTTGGTTCCCATCAGAGAGTGAGCACACATGCATACCGGGTTGTTTACACAGGCGACCTCAGTGCGAGTAATGAAGAGGTGAATCCCAAATGGGGTGGGTGAGGAGGGTTCAGGATAGAAAGAGATTTTTGCTCAGCATTGTTGATGTTAGGGTAGATTTCCATCTGATCATGCGACTGCTGCTAAGAGAGATCTCACTGGCCCGGAGAAGCCTTTTAATGGACATGAGGCTGATTAATCATCTGGGGTTGATCATATTTCTGCTGCTCAGGAATAGAAATTGTTAACAGTTTAAAGTACGTTTATTATCGAAGTATGTTTGCTGTATACAATCTTGGGGTTCCTCTTCTTGCCACAGCCACACAATAGAGCCTGTTCGAAGAAAAGCCCCACATAACAAGACCATCATGCACTCAACGTGCAAGGGAAAAAAGAACAAATTGTGCAGATAATAAAAAGTAAACAAATCACATTAACTGCAGCGTCCCCGAAAGTGAGTCCTCAGCGCTGTGCCAATTTGCCGCGGGCCGCAGCTGCAGTCAGTTCAGCGCTCAAGCACCCCAATCAAATTGCACAAGTTTATATAAATATAAACACAAGGAACATGAACCTCAGAGCCCCCCCCCCCCAAGTGAATCCACAACTGCGGAGTGCGTTCAGCACTGAAGCCCGATAATTGCCAAGCCCAGTGGTGTGGGACCCGAGAGACCCGCACTTCCTGCCCAGTGAGGGAGACTGGTCAGGCTCAGGCAGCTGCCGCTGACACCTGTCGCATTTTCCACTCTTGTCCTCAAGGATTTCCACCTTGCTCAACGCTTTAATCACCGCAGAGTAATGGAGCTGACCACAGGCTTGTGCTTTTTCCCTTTCTCCCATAATCTGCTGTCCTCTCCTATCACATTCCTCATTGTTCAACCATCTACCTTTTCTACCTATCTCCCAGCTTCTTACTTTATTCCGCTCCCCTCCCACCTTCCCCCTCACCTCCCCCTGCACCCCCCCCCCCCAATTTCTTCCTCTGGCTTCTTCCAGCTTCCTTTCCAGTTCTGATGAAGGGTCTCGGCCTGAAACGTCAACTGTTTATTCAGCTCGATAGATGCTGCCTGACTTTCTGCGTTCCTCCAGTATTTTGTGTGTGTGTGTTGCATAAGATTCACATTTTAGATTAATGTTTTATTAAAGTAAAGTGCCTTCCTATTAGATTAAACACAGTGATGTTGGCGACAGGTGGTTAATCTACAAATGTAAATTGTTTTCCAATAAACTAGGCAGTGAGCAGTTCATTAACTTGTCTGGGAAATCAAAACAAAATGCTACATACTCATTACATTGGAAAGTTTTGTGTGCCCTGCTTTTCTGAGAACTTGTAGGCTTAAAATAAAATTAGTGATTAGGCCACAAGATGGAAATCTTAAAAAGCCTTGTGTAAATCTTCGGTGGGTCTACTAAAGTTTGTGAGGAGAGAGGAATAATTTGTAAGGAAAAAATGTGTGTTATGAAAAATAAGGTGACAACTGATGTGTGTCTTCATTTTGTATAAAGAAGATGAGATGAACTATCTCAATTATGCTGTGTCACATTAGTGAAAATTTGAAAGAGATTTAGGAAACAATTAATTTTTTACTTTTGTAAGGTGGCTTTTTGTGATTTTTATGCATTTTCATAATTTGACAGATCTACCAACATGGTATTTTATTCTCCCCAACCCTGTGTGGGTGTAGGTAACTGCTTCTGGTATAAAGCTCAGATCTTGGGGAGTAGAATTGACGTGGTGCCGAGATTTCCATTAGTACATGCAGTGTGTAACAAATTAATTTTATTTAAAAAAAACCAAATGAATAAAATGAGATGAGAGCTGTAATGAACTGACAATTAATTTTATCATATTATGGTAACCAGCAAAATACTCATCCTATTCTCTGAAGCAACAGGCAATTTAAAGGCTGAGTTGTTTTAATTTTAATTAATTTAAGTTACCATCACAGTCTGAAAGTGGGATCTCTGTGGCTTGCAAAGCTTGTCCACATTAATGTGCTTAATTTGGTCTAATACAGTTATCACCATTAGCGCTGTTTAGTGAAGTTAGTTGAATGTGTGGGTAATCTGTACTATTAAAGCCTCAGACAACAGTTACCTTAATTCCATAAGACATTGGGGCAGAATTAGGTTTTTCAGCCCATCGAGTCTGCTTCACCATTCCATCATGGTTGATTTATTATCCCTCTTAACTCCATTCTCCTCTATTCTCACCAAAACCTTTGACACCCTTACTAATCAAGAACATGTCAACTTCCACTTTGAACAGGGGTACTCAACTTTTTTTTATGTGATGGACCAAATACCATTAAGCAAGGGGTCCATGAACCCCAGGGTGGGAACCCCGGGCTTTAATGAACTCCTACCCAATGATTTGGCTTCCATGACCATATGTGACAATGAATTCAACAAATTCACCACCCTCTAGCTAAGTGAATTCCTCCTCATCCGCTCTAAATGGACGTCTCTCCATTCTGAAGGGAATCCGTGTCTAATCCCCTCTCCCCTTCTCCACAGGGCTTGCAGGCAATTTGCTTTGTTTCTCACCATTCTCCAACAGGAGTATCTGCAGGTCCCTATTCTGTGGATTGGACATGGGAGGAAGGGAGTCGTGTGGCTGGTGCCAAATCATTCCTGATGGTCTCGTTTTCTGGATTATCTGGGATTCGCTAGCAACTAAAATAATTTCTGTGGTATCCCCATGCGTAAAGCATCAAGAGAATGAGCTGAGGGATTATAGAGAATCATAGTGCACTACAGCATAGAAACAGGCCTTCAGCCCATCTAGTCCATGACAGCCTAGTATTCTGGCTAGTACATCCTAACTGCACCTGCTCTCATCCATATACCTACCACCTAGTGTAGGTGATAGTACACTAAGCCACATCTAACCAATGATGAGATGCCACCTCCAGACCACCCTCACCTCCAACTTAAGCAAAATTTTGAACAAGTATCTTTATTTTTAGTTTATTTATTTGATTTAGAGATCCAGCACAGTAACGGGCCCAGCAATCCCACGCTACCCAGTTACACCCACATGACCCACTAAGGTACTAACCTGTACATCTTTGTGATGTGGGATTACCTGGTGGAAACCCACTCCATCATGGGAAGAACATACAAACCCCTTACAGGCAGCAGCGAGAACTGAACCCGGATCACTGGAACTGTAACAGTGTTGCACTAACCGTGACTGCCCCTGCGTTAGATAGAACGCCAAGCAAAGTGATGTTTCATTTCCCCCAATCAAGCCGATTATGGTTTGTTTTTTGTTCCCTCGGCATACAAAATTTGATTCAGCCATGTGCCACAGTGACTTTCTTAGAATTTAATATGTTGACAATTCCATCACCTCATTACAATATTTTCAAATGGTGTTTCATGAAGGGTTACATAATGAGCTTGTTAGAATTGAAGGCTATAAGAGCAAGTGGCAGCATGAATATTGAATTAGCTTAAGAACAGAAACAGCAAATCACACTGTGCAGTTTGGGATCTCCTTTTCGTAAATCTTACCTGACCGTAGCAGATCCAATCATTGTTGCAACCTTAGCAATGTTGTCTACCATTTGCCCATTCCCGAAGTCTGGCTGACAGCTCCATGATTTCCTGCTTGCTCTCTCCCTCCTGTTCTTAAATGGCGGTGTTACATTAGCTACCCTTGATTACACAGGAACCGATGCGGAGTTCGAAGAACGTAGGAAAATATTTACCAATGCACACAAGATTTTTTCAGGCCACTCTCTGTGATGCAGTCTATTGCATCCTGGGAATTTATTGGTCTTAAATCCCATCTAAATCTATTTTCCTATTAATACTGATTTATTTTAGTTTCTTTGCAGCAGGATAGTGTAGAAGTTACTGCAATGCTTTACAACACTGGCAGTAAGAAAGGGATTCTGTTCCGCTGCTGTCTGTGAGGAGTTTGTGCATTCTCCCTGTGACCCCATGGGTTTCCTCCAGGTGCTCCAGTTTCCTACCACATTCCAGAGTCGTAAGGATTAGGGTGAATGAGTTGTGGGCGTGCAACATTGGTGCCGAAAGCATATCGACACTTACAGGCTGCCCAATGCAATCCTCACTGATTTGATTTGACGAAAACGACACATTTCACTGTATGTTTCAATGTACACGTGACAGATAAAGATAATTTTTCATCTATTTAATCTCTCATTAGATGCTACACTCCCTAACTTTATCTGGTTTATTTGTTTGGTTTTAGTGAATGCAGACCCAAAGTATTTCTTGAGCTGACCTATGGTATTTCATTGTTCTCTGTCTCTGACGGCAAAGAACCCATATTTGTTTTCACCGGACATTTTCTCTTCCCACGTCTATTGAATCTTTAGCAGTCAGTTTTTATGATAACTTCACTCACCTCATCGTTGAACTGACTCCACAACCTATAAACTCTACAACTCAGGTTCTCAGTATTACTTTTTAAGGTTTATTATTCACGCAATTTGTACTCTTTTGCAGAATGTTTGGATATTTGCCTGTCTTTGTATATATACAGTTTTTCATAAATTTTATTGTATTTCTTTATTTTCCTGTAAATGTCTGCAAGAAAATGAATCTGAGGGTAGTATATAGTGAAATAAATTTACTTTGAACTTTATGTTTGCTACAAGCTTACTTTGATACTCTTGTTTTCCTCTCTTAATTAATCCCTCAGCCCTCTCTAATTGCATTCTAAATTCATCCCAGTCCCAGAGATTTGTTGCTTGTTCCCACTAACTCCCACTGGTAATTTCTGCCCCTTGGTAAAGCTCTGGTTTTGCTGCAACTGAATTATCACTTTCAGATCCTGTTGCCTTTGTATAGGAGCCTGAAGAATATGCAGGAAACATTTGGTATAGAGATTGTGGAAAAAGCAGCTATTATGGAATGGCAGAGATCATGGGCAAAATGGCCTCGTTATGCTCCTATGTCTTAGTCTAACTTCCCTCGTATGGATAGACTATGGAAGCTGTGGTTGCTTCTTTTGAAGCAGAAAATTTGAGAGAATGTAGGTTTAAGCTGACTGGCAGAAGAACCTAGTAGTGGAGAGGAAAACTCTTCTCATGCAGTGAATGGCTATTCAATGTAAATTTATTATCAGAGTATATCTGTGTCACTTCAGGATTTTGTAAATAAAATAGGCACACTTTGTGTGCTTAACAAAAGCCACAGCCCGTATCAACAAACCAAATGCAGTCGCCTTACGCTGACATCATTATGTCAGACACCGTCTCTTAGAGTGAACACAAAACTTAACCGTGTGTTTGTGAGTTATGTAGAACAGTTTCCATTATGAAGAATTTGTGTCATCTGTCGCCCATTACAAAGTGAAATAACCCTACATCACCATAAGATTCATCTTCTTGCAGGCATTCACAGTAGAACAGAGGAACATAGTAGAATCAATGAACACTGCACACAAAGACCGACAAGTAACAGCTGTGAAAAGGGGGGAAAACTACACAAATACAAAATAAATAAATAATACTGAGAACATGAGTTGCTTGAAAGTGAGTCCATAGGTTATGGAAGTTCACTTTGTGATGACACTGTGTTCTGAGACTGGAACATAGTTGGCATCACAAAGAAAGCACTGCAGCGCCTTGACTTCCCTTAAAGTTTTCGTGAGTTTGGCATGTCACCAGAAACTTCGACAAACTTCAATAGGTGCACAGCGGAGACCATCCTGACTGATGGCATCATGGCTTGGTATGGGAACACCAATGCCCAGGAGTGGAAAAGGCCATTCAGAATTGTTGTAAAAGGCCGCTGGAAGCAGATTCAACATCGACTTTGATGATGGAATCAGGTTCTTGGAAGGTGAGGGGAATAATTCAGGAAAAAAATTGTGAATGATACTGACATTGCATTTGCAGAGAGCCAGCGGGGGCTCGATGGGAGAAATAGTCTGTACAATAGTAATTTTTTGGCTCTAATGGAAAACCATACACCCTATATTTAGTTTTAATTTTTTAAGTATAATGAAGTCATTTCATGCTCATTCCAATTTTCAGACTAGATATTTCATTTATGTGTCCTTTGTGAATTGTACTTAGACCAGTAATTGTTGCATTATACTGCCATTAAAAAGGAGAATGGTGTCAGTGGGTTTTTTCCCATTATTCTTTACTCTATCTTTTGGATACTCTGTTAATTTGAGTTGCTGTCTGCCTCCTTAGGTGTGTGTAAAAAAATTCCCGAGGTAATTTAGTAAGAAGTGGTGACGAGTCCTCCATGGTGTGAGAGCTGGTACTTAGCCTTCAGTGAACATCAGTAAAATTACAGACTGTCTGGCTCATTATCAGCAGCTATTTGAACAGTCCTTCTGTATGCAGATTGATGGCTGTATTTCCCACTTTACAATGGCAATGTCACTACAAAACAGGACTTAGAATTTACAATCAGATTTATTTCTCACGTGTACATGAGGGGTGACCTCATTGAAACCTATCAAATAGTGAAAGGCCTTAATCGAAGTGGAGAGTATGTTTCCTGTGGTGGGAGAGTCTAAAACCAGAGGACACGGCCTCAAAAGAGTCCTTTTAGAACAGGGGTGAAGAGGAATTCCTTTAGCCAAAGTGGTGAATAGTAGTGAACAGTAAACAGTGTTCAGTGTGAACAGTAAATAGTAGTGAACAGTGGTGAACAGTAGCCACAGGCAGCTGTGGAGGAGGCAAAAGCTTTATGAATATTTAAGCCAAGGGTTGATTGATTCTTGATTGGTCAGGGCATGAAGGGACATGGGGAGAAGGCAAGAGATTGGAGATGAGAGGAAAATTGGATCAGGAATGATGAAATGGTGGAGCAGACTTGATGGGCCAAGTAGCCTAATTCTGCTCCTATATCTTACACTCTTATGGAAACGTACAGAGAAGTGCGTCATTTGTGTTAACAACCAACACAATCTAAGGATGTGCTTGGGGCATCCCCAACATGGAAAGTAGCTGATAAAACATTTTGGGAGTTTGGGTTCTTGTTGTATACCACAAAAATTTCAAGAACTTCCTGGATATAAATTTGCACTCAGGGAATTATGAGTTACATTCAATGGCCACTTTTTTAGTTACAGGAGGTGCCAAATAAAATTGCGTCTAGTGCGTTTCTGTATGTTTGTGGTGATCCACTTCAAGGTTTGACATGCTGTGTGTCCAGAGATGCTCTCCTAACACACCACTGTTGTAACGTGTGGTTATTTGAGTTACTGTCGCCTTGCTGTCAGCTTGAACCAGCCTGGCCGTTCTCCTCCGCCCTTTCTCATTACCAAGGCGTTTTCACCCACAGAACTGCCACTCACTGGATGCTTATTTTCATTTTTCACACCATTCTCTGTAAACTCTCAAGAGACCGTTGTGCATGAAAATCCCCAGAGATCAGGAGTTTCTGAGATGCACCAAATAGCCCTGTCTGGCACCAACAATCAATCCACGGTCACATTTCTTCCTCATTCTGATGTTTAGTCTGATCAACAACTAAACCTCTTGACCATGTCTGCATGCTTTTATGCATTGAGTTGCTGCCACATGATTGGCCAATTAGATAGTTGCATTACGAGCAGATGTACAGGCGCATCTAATAAGGTGGTCACTGAGTATACTTACTTAGCAATTATGTCATAGTTACATCATGCAGCAAAGATGGGGCTCAATAGAATCGTTTCACTGTGAACTCTACTTTGTTTTGTGTTTCCCCGAGGAAGCAGTTCTTGTCTGAAAGGCAGACCAGGTGCTGCTGGTGTTGCTCTGAAACGCAGACCAGGTGCTGCTGGTGTTGCTTTGATAGGCAGACCAGGTGCTGCTGGTGTTGCTCTGAAACGCAGACCAGGTGCTGCTGGTGTTGCTTTGATAGGCAGACCAGGTGCTGCTGGTGTTACTCTGATAGGCAGACCAGGTGCTGCTGGTGTTGCTCTGAAACGCAGACCAGGTGCTGCTGGTGTTGCTCCGAAACGCAGACCAGGTGCTGCTGGTGTTACTCTGATAGGCAGACCAGGTGCTGCTGGTGTTACTCTGATAGGCAGACCAGGTGCTGCTGGTGTTGCTCCGAAACGCAGACCAGGTGCTGCTGGTGTTACTCTGATAGGCAGACCAGGTGCTGCTGGTGTTGCTCTGAAAGGCAGACCAGGTGCTGCTGGTGTTACTCTGATAGGCAGACCAGGTGCTGCTGGTGTTGCTCCGAAACGCAGACCAGGTGCTGCTGGTGTTGCTCCGAAACGCAGACCAGGTGCTGCTGGTGTTGCTCCGAAACGCAGACCAGGTGCTGCTGGTGTTGCTCTGAAACGCAGACCAGGTGCTGCTGGTGTTGCTCTGAAACGCAGACCAGGTGCTGCTGGTGTTGCTGTGAAACGCAGACCAGGTGCTGCTGGTGTTGCTCTGAAACGCAGACCAGGTGCTGCTGGTGTTACTCTGAAAGGCAGACCAGGTGCTGCTGGTGTTGCTCTGAAAGGCAGACCAGGTGCTGCTGGTGTTGCTCTGAAAGGCAGACCAGGTGCTGCTGGTGTTGCTCCGAAACGCAGACCAGGTGCTGCTGGTGTTGCTCCGAAACGCAGACCAGGTGCTGCTGGTGTTGCTCTGAAACGCAGACCAGGTGCTGCTGGTGTTACTCTGAAACGCAGACCAGGTGCTGCTGGTGTTGCTCTGAAAGGCAGACCAGGTGCTGCTGGTGTTACTCTGAAACGCAGACCAGGTGCTGCTGGTGTTGCTCTGAAACGCAGACCAGGTGCTGCTGGTGTTGCTCCGAAACGCAGACCAGGTGCTGCTGGTGTTGCTCTGATAGGCAGACCAGGTGCTGCTGGTGTTGCTCCGAAACGCAGACCAGGTGCTGCTGGTGTTGCTCTGATAGGCAGACCAGGTGCTGCTGGTGTTGCTCCGAAACGCAGACCAGGTGCTGCTGGTGTTGCTCTGAAACGCAGACCAGGTGCTGCTGGTGTTGCTCTGAAAGGCAGACCAGGTGCTGCTGGTGTTGCTCCGAAACGCAGACCAGGTGCTGCTGGTGTTGCTCCGAAAGGCAGACCAGGTGCTGCTGGTGTTGCTCCGAAACGCAGACCAGGTGCTGCTGGTGTTACTCTGAAACGCAGACCAGGTGCTGCTGGTGTTGCTCTGAAACGCAGACCAGGTGCTGCTGGTGTTGCTCTGAAAGGCAGACCAGGTGCTGCTGGTGTTACTCTGAAACGCAGACCAGGTGCTGCTGGTGTTGCTCTGAAACGCAGACCAGGTGCTGCTGGTGTTGCTCCGAAAGGCAGACCAGGTGCTGCTGGTGTTGCTCCGAAACGCAGACCAGGTGCTGCTGGTGTTGCTCTGATAGGCAGACCAGGTGCTGCTGGTGTTGCTCCGAAACGCAGACCAGGTGCTGCTGGTGTTGCTCTGAAACGCAGACCAGGTGCTGATGGTGTTGCTCTGATAGGCAGACCAGGTGCTGCTGGTGTTGCTCCGAAACGCAGACCAGGTGCTGCTGGTGTTGCTCTGAAACGCAGACCAGGTGCTGCTGGTGTTGCTCCGAAAGGCAGACCAGGTGCTGCTGGTGTTGCTCCGAAACGCAGACCAGGTGCTGCTGGTGTTGCTCCGAAACGCAGACCAGGTGCTGCTGGTGTTGCTCTGAAACGCAGACCAGGTGCTGCTGGTGTTGCTCTGAAACGCAGACCAGGTGCTGCTGGTGTTGCTCTGAAACGCAGACCAGGTGCTGCTGGTGTTGCTCTGATAGGCAGACCAGGTGCTGCTGGTGTTACTCTGAAAGGCAGACCAGGTGCTGCTGGTGTTACTCTGAAAGGCAGACCAGGTGCTGCTGGTGTTGCTCTGAAACGCAGACCAGGTGCTGCTGGTGTTACTCTGAAAGGCAGACCAGGTGCTGCTGGTGTTGCTTCGAAACGCAGACCAGGTGCTGCTGGTGTTGCTCTGATAGGCAGACCAGGTGCTGCTGGTGTTGCTCTGATAGGCTGACCAGGTGCTGCTGGTGTTGCTCTGAAACGCAGACCAGGTGCTGCTGGTGTTGCTCCGAAAGGCAGACCAGGTGCTGCTGGTGTTGCTCTGAAACGCAGACCAGGTGCTGCTGGTGTTGCTCTGAAAGGCTGACCAGGTGCTGCTGGTGTTGCTCTGAAACGCAGACCAGGTGCTGCTGGTGTTGCTCTGAAACGCAGACCAGGTGCTGCTGGTGTTGCTTTGAAACGCAGACCAGGTGCTGCTGGTGTTGCTCCGAAACGCAGACCAGGTGCTGCTGGTGTTGCTCTGAAAGGCTGACCAGGTGCTGCTGGTGTTGCTCCGAAACGCAGACCAGGTGCTGCTGGTGTTGCTCCGAAAGGCAGACCAGGTGCTGCTGGTGTTGCTCCGAAACGCAGACCAGGTGCTGCTGGTGTTGCTCTGAAACGCAGACCAGGTGCTGCTGGTGTTGCTCTGAAAGGCAGACCAGGTGCTGCTGGTGTTACTCTGAAACGCAGACCAGGTGCTGCTGGTGTTGCTCCGAAACGCAGACCAGGTGCTGCTGGTGTTGCTCTGATAGGCAGACCAGGTGCTGCTGGTGTTGCTCCGAAAGGCAGACCAGGTGCTGCTGGTGTTGCTCTGAAACGCAGACCAGGTGCTGCTGGTGTTACTCTGATAGGCAGACCAGGTGCTGCTGGTGTTGCTCTGATAGGCAGACCAGGTGCTGCTGGTGTTGCTCTGAAACGCAGACCAGGTGCTGCTGGTGTTGCTCTGAAACGCAGACCAGGTGCTGCTGGTGTTGCTCTGAAACGCAGACCAGGTGCTGCTGGTTGTTGCTCCGAAAAGCAGACCAGGTGCTGCTGGTGTTGCTCTGAAACGCAGACCAGGTGCTGCTGGTGTTGCTCTGAAACGCAGACCAGGTGCTGCTGGTGTTGCTCTGAAACGCAGACCAGGTGCTGCTGGTGTTGCTCTGAAACGCAGACCAGGTGCTGCTGGTGTTGCTCTGATAGGCAGACCAGGTGCTGCTGGTGTTGCTCCGAAACGCAGACCAGGTGCTGCTGGTGTTGCTCTGAAACGCAGACCAGGTGCTGCTGGTGTTGCTCTGAAACGCAGACCAGGTGCTGCTGGTGTTGCTCTGAAACGCAGACCAGGTGCTGCTGGTGTTGCTCTGAAACGCAGACCAGGTGCTGCTGGTGTTGCTCTGATAGGCTGACCAGGTGCTGCTGGTGTTACTCTGAAACGCAGACCAGGTGCTGCTGGTGTTGCTCTGAAACACAGACCAGGTGCTGCTGGTGTTGCTCCGAAAGGCAGACCAGGTGCTGCTGGTGTTGCTCTGAAACACAGACCAGGTGCTGCTGGTGTTGCTCTGAAACGCAGACCAGGTGCTGCTGGTGTTGCTCCGAAAGGCTGACCAGGTGCTGCTGGTGTTGCTCCGAAACGCAGACCAGGTGCTGCTGGTGTTGCTTTGAAACACAGACCAGGTGCTGCTGGTGTTGCTCCGAAACGCAGACCAGGTGCTGCTGGTGTTGCTCTGAAACGCAGACCAGGTGCTGCTGGTGTTGCTCTGAAAGGCAGACCAGGTGCTGCTGGTGTTACTCTGAAACGCAGACCAGGTGCTGCTGGTGTTGCTCCGAAACGCAGACCAGGTGCTGCTGGTGTTGCTCCGATAGGCAGACCAGGTGCTGCTGGTGTTGCTCCGAAAGGCAGACCAGGTGCTGCTGGTGTTGCTCTGAAACGCAGACCAGGTGCTGCTGGTGTTACTCTGATAGGCAGACCAGGTGCTGCTGGTGTTGCTCTGATAGGCAGACCAGGTGCTGCTGGTGTTGCTCTGAAACGCAGACCAGGTGCTGCTGGTGTTGCTCTGAAACGCAGACCAGGTGCTGCTGGTGTTGCTCTGAAACGCAGACCAGGTGCTGCTGGTTGTTGCTCCGAAACGCAGACCAGGTGCTGCTGGTGTTGCTCTGAAACGCAGACCAGGTGCTGCTGGTGTTGCTCTGAAACGCAGACCAGGTGCTGCTGGTGTTGCTCTGAAACGCAGACCAGGTGCTGCTGGTGTTGCTCTGAAACGCAGACCAGGTGCTGCTGGTGTTGCTCTGAAACGCAGACCAGGTGCTGCTGGTGTTGCTCTGATAGGCAGACCAGGTGCTGCTGGTGTTGCTCCGAAACGCAGACCAGGTGCTGCTGGTGTTGCTCTGAAACGCAGACCAGGTGCTGCTGGTGTTGCTCTGAAACGCAGACCAGGTGCTGCTGGTGTTGCTCTGAAACGCAGACCAGGTGCTGCTGGTGTTGCTCTGAAACGCAGACCAGGTGCTGCTGGTGTTGCTCTGATAGGCTGACCAGGTGCTGCTGGTGTTACTCTGAAACGCAGACCAGGTGCTGCTGGTGTTGCTCCGAAAGGCAGACCAGGTGCTGCTGGTGTTGCTCTGAAACACAGACCAGGTGCTGCTGGTGTTGCTCTGAAACGCAGACCAGGTGCTGCTGGTGTTGCTCCGAAAGGCTGACCAGGTGCTGCTGGTGTTGCTCCGAAACGCAGACCAGGTGCTGCTGGTGTTGCTCTGATAGGCAGACCAGGTGCTGCTGGTGTTACTCCGAAACGCAGACCAGGTGCTGCTGGTGTTGCTCTGAAACGCAGACCAGGTGCTGCTGGTGTTGCTCTGAAACACAGACCAGGTGCTGCTGGTGTTGCTCCGAAACGCAGACCAGGTGCTGCTGGTGTTGCTCCGAAAGGCTGACCAGGTGCTGCTGGTGTTGCTCCGAAACGCAGACCAGGTGCTGCTGGTGTTGCTCTGATAGGCAGACCAGGTGCTGCTGGTGTTACTCCGAAACGCAGACCAGGTGCTGCTGGTGTTGCTCTGAAACGCAGACCAGGTGCTGCTGGTGTTGCTCTGAAACGCAGACCAGGTGCTGCTGGTGTTGCTTTGAAACGCAGACCAGGTGCTGCTGGTGTTGCTCCGAAACGCAGACCAGGTGCTGCTGGTGTTGCTCCGAAAGGCTGACCAGGTGCTGCTGGTGTTGCTCCGAAACGTAGACCAGGTGCTGCTGGTGTTGCTCCGAAAGGCAGACCAGGTGCTGCTGGTGTTGCTCCGAAACGCAGACCAGGTGCTGCTGGTGTTGCTCTGAAACGCAGACCAGGTGCTGCTGGTGTTGCTCTGAAAGGCAGACCAGGTGCTGCTGGTGTTACTCGGAAACGCAGACCAGGTGCTGCTGGTGTTGCTCCGAAACGCAGACCAGGTGCTGCTGGTGTTGCTCTGATAGGCAGACCAGGTGCTGCTGGTGTTGCTCCGAAAGGCAGACCAGGTGCTGCTGGTGTTGCTCTGAAACGCAGACCAGGTGCTGCTGGTGTTACTCTGATAGGCAGACCAGGTGCTGCTGGTGTTGCTCTGATAGGCAGACCAGGTGCTGCTGGTGTTGCTCTGAAACGCAGACCAGGTGCTGCTGGGGTTGCTCTGAAACGCAGACCAGGTGCTGCTGGTGTTGCTCTGAAACGCAGACCAGGTGCTGCTGGTGTTGCTCCGAAACGCAGACCAGGTGCTGCTGGTGTTGCTCTGAAACGCAGACCAGGTGCTGCTGGTGTTGCTCTGAAACGCAGACCAGGTGCTGCTGGTGTTGCTCTGAAACGCAGACCAGGTGCTGCTGGTGTTGCTCTGAAACGCAGACCAGGTGCTGCTGGTGTTGCTTCGATAGGCAGACCAGGTGCTGCTGGTGTTGCTCCGAAACGCAGACCAGGTGCTGCTGGTGTTGCTCTGAAACGCAGACCAGGTGCTGCTGGTGTTGCTCTGAAACGCAGACCAGGTGCTGCTGGTGTTGCTCTGAAACGCAGACCAGGTGCTGCTGGTGTTGCTCTGATAGGCTGACCAGGTGCTGCTGGTGTTACTCTGAAACGCAGACCAGGTGCTGCTGGTGTTGCTCTGAAACACAGACCAGGTGCTGCTGGTGTTGCTCCGAAAGGCAGACCAGGTGCTGCTGGTGTTGCTCTGAAACACAGACCAGGTGCTGCTGGTGTTGCTCTGAAACGCAGACCAGGTGCTGCTGGTGTTGCTCCGAAAGGCTGACCAGGTGCTGCTGGTGTTGCTCCGAAACGCAGACCAGGTGCTGCTGGTGTTGCTCCGATAGGCAGACCAGGTGCTGCTGGTGTTACTCCGAAACGCAGACCAGGTGCTGCTGGTGTTGCTCTGAAACGCAGACCAGGTGCTGCTGGTGTTACTCTGAAAGGCAGTCCAGGTGCTGCTGGTGTTGCTCCGAAACGCAGACCAGGTGCTGCTGGTGTTGCTCTGAAAGGCAGACCAGGTGCTGCTGGTGTTGCTCTGAAACGCAGACCAGGTGCTGCTGGTGTTGCTCTGAAACGCAGACCAGGTGCTGCTGGTGTTGCTCTGATAGGCAGACCAGGTGCTGCTGGTGTTGCTCCGAAACGCAGACCAGGTGCTGCTGGTGTTGCTCCGAAACGCAGACCAGGTGCTGCTGGTGTTGCTCCGAGCTGCTATAAGAAAAAATATTAGAAATGGAAAATATATTGTTGGGAAAGAGCAGGGAGACTGGCCAAATGTAGCAAGCATGTTGGCAGAATGGCCTCTTCTCATGTTGTATAGCTCTATGATGTTCTTTACTCTCCTAAATGTAGGATATCCCCTGGTCAATCAATCCCATCAGTGCTCAGCTTGGAAAAGGCTATAGAAATTAGTGTCCATGACACATTCCATCACAGGCAAAGCCCTCCCCACCATTGAACACATTTACAAGAAGCACTGCGCAAGGAAACATCATCCATCATCAAGGACCCCCACCACCCAGACCAGGTTCTCCTCTCGCTACTACTATTGGACAGGAGGTCCCATACCTCCAGGTTCGTTAGTTTATTTCCCTACAACCATCAGGCTCCTGAAATAGCATCAATAACTTCAAATTTCATTCCTCTGAACTGATTCTACTATCCACAGACTCACTTTAAAACTGGGGTTCCCAACTTGTGCTCCACGGACCCCTAGCTTAATGGCCTTGCTCCATGGTGTGAAAAAAAAGTCAGGAATCTCTGCTTTAAAAGGACTCTTTAGAGCTCATGTTCTCAGTATTATATTTTATTTAACACAGTTTCTTTCCTTTTGCAATTGGTTTGACAGTCTTTAAGTTTATGGATAGTTTCTGATATAAATTCCTTTGTAATACTTTTTTCCCTGTAAATGCCTGCAAGAAAACAAATCTCAAGGTAGCCTACGGTTAAATATATGTACTTTGATGATAAGTATACTTTGAACTAAGCTCCACACTTTCAATCTGTGGTTTGAACCACTGGCATCAGAAAGTAATCTCCTTTGTCAATGCTGTGGACAGGTTTGCCTCAGTGGGAGCGGTCATGGGGTTCATGTAACCCGTGGAGCATGAAGTACATCAAGATTCAACTCAGAAATGAAAGAAGGTGTTCCATAAATGTAATCCTTTCTTAAATTTCAATTGAGTGGCAAAATAGAAGACATTTTATGCCACATTTTGTTCCTATCAATGTGATTGCAAAAATGTTGCCAAGGGGTTAATAATAATCTATGGGGCTACTGGCTTTATAGTTGCTACAATCAACATTATCGATTGAAACCTTAAAAGGCCCAGTATAAAGCAGACTTTGGCAGTCAGGCTGTATCTCAGTGGCTGCTGCCTGAATCCGTAAAAGATATGAAGTGGTAACTTGACTGAGCTTTGCAATCCCCACACACGATCAATAACACTGAAATTATTGAATTGAGAGCGATTTTCTTTTGTTTATGATCTGGGTGGTGGAGATGTTTGTGACATGATGGAACTGGGCTAACAAGGGTCATGCAATCAGAAGGCCATTCAGTCCATTGTGCCTTTTACAGCCCTCTGGAAGTGATATTAATTGGTTCTTACTCTTTCCATATAGCCCCGGAAACCTTTATTTTTTTTGAACTATTAGGCTAGTACCCTTTTGAAACTACTTCTACTACCCTTTCAGGCAATACATTCCAGATTTCCTCATCTACCACAATATTTCTCTTCCTGTTCTCAAGCTTTTTTGTTAGCTTTAAATTATCTGATTACTTAAATTTATTATAAATAATTTGTTCCTTTCAATTTTTATTAAAACTTCTGATAATGTTGAATGTTATTTAAAACTCCCTGGGACAGAGACTGGGGATTAGAGGCCTGATGTCTGGGTGTGTGAGAGTCTGGGCCTGAAGGTGGCCTGTCCTGGGATTGGAGGGGAGGTGTGTGGGGGAGAGGAAAGGGGCTTGTCCTGTCTTGTTTTGTTTTGTGTTGTTTTTGCTGCTTATATTTTGCCGAGCATGGTGGGCAGTTACGTTGGCGCGAGAATATGTGGCGACACTCGAGGACTGCCTCCAGTGCATCCTTTAATATGTTGCTTGTTAATGCAAATGACCCATTTCACGCTATTTTTCAAAATTGAAAGTACATTTATTATCAAGATATATATGTCACCATATAGTACTGTGCAAAAGTCTTAGGCACATATATATAGCTAGGGTGCCCAAGACTTTTAGGCAGTACTGTAGTAATTTTATGTATTACACTGTACTGTTGCCGCAAAAAAAATCAAATTTCATGGCATTTGTGAGTGATGATAAACCTGATTCTGACATCGGTCTCCTTTGTGGACTGAGAGTGGGAACGGGATAGGGAGAGGGGAATCACGGCTGGGAAAAGGGGAAGGGAGTGGGAAGCACCAGAAAGATATTCTTTAATGATCAATAAACCAATTATATGGAATCAAACGACCTTGCCTGGTGTCTCAGGGCTGGGTGTGTCTGCCCCTGTGCCACTCCTCTCCCACCTGTCCCACACCCCTCCCAAGGCGCTCCACCTTCGCCATTCCCAACATCCTTTGCTCCCACCAAATTTACAAACTCGCTCTCCACTTCATGTTGACAAATACAGTACTGTGCAAATGTCTTAGGCACCCCAGCTACATACATGTGCCTAAGACTTTTGCATGTATTGTATGTCACCGTGTGTATGTGTTTGATATCCACATGATATACAAATCTGAATCTGTTTCTGTGTTGTGTCCCTTCAGTCATTGCTGAACATTCTTCCTGATAGGTATATGGACAGGAAAGGAGTGGAGGGTTATGGGCTGAGTGCGGGTAGGTGGGACTAGGTGAGATTAAGGGTTCGGCACGGACTAGGAGGGCCAAGATGGCCTGTTTCCGTGCTGTGATTGTTATATGGTTATATATGTTATAGTCGAGTTTCACCCCTCAGTCACTATCATTGATAAACACTACTGCACACAAATATTCTTTTGAGATTTAGATAGATCAGATTAGTTTTGTCACATGTGCACGGAAATGTGAATTGCGATGTTTGTTTCTACGGCCTACGCAGTGCAAGTATGTGCTGGGGGCAGCACGCAAGTATCGTCACCCTTCCACGGCCAACATAGCATGCCCACAACTTACTGACTCTTTGGAATGTAGGATGAAACTAGAGCACCCAGAGGAAACACACAGGGAAGAAGGTACAGATTCCTTACAGGCAGTGGCAGAAATCCAAAGCCTGGCTTTAACAAGCATAAGGTATATGTGCCTCAGATTGTTGCACAGTGTTGTATGGGCACACACACACACACACACACACACACACCACACACACGCACACACGCACCACACGCACGCACACACACACACACACACACGCACCACACGCACGCGCGCAGACACACACACACACACACGCACACACACACGCACGCGCGCACACACACACGCACACACGCACCACACGCACGCGCACACCTTTGCAACTTGCAGTAAAGTCGTGTTAACTGCCACGCTATTGTGCCATCCACACTATGTTTGCTACTTTTTGTCAGTGTCCACACTTAATAGAAATAGTGCATTCACTGTAAGTGCTTAAAGTCTGACATCATCGCAAGGCTGTGGAATTGCAAGTTTCTCTCCCCCTCCCTGTTAAAGCTGCAGCATTTCCTGTGCCCCTTTCTTGGTCTGAAATTCCTGCAACTTGTGCACTGTCCTTTGGCTGCAGTGTGAGATGAGGTGTTCATGCCCTCAGGGTGGATTGGAATTGAACTAAAGGCACAGAATGAATATTTAAAAAGAACAGCTGCAGGTGCTGGAAATCAGAGATAATATACAATTCTGTAAACAACATATCAGGCAGCATCCATGGGAAAGAGAAGCTGGTGGGCATTGAACCCCCATCATCGATCGCTGGGATTGTAAAGCGATACGCTATCCTACTGCGCTATCATGCATCCTAGTGGGAGAGGAGAGGGAGGATCTTGAGAGAGTAGGGGGGAAGAGATAGTAAGTGTCGGGTGGGGGGTGAGCTCAGAAAGTGGGGAGGGAGGGCTGCCGTGGTGGGGGAAGGAGGAGTGATTCATCGGAGCGCAGGGAGCTTCCTGTCCACTCTCAGTTCTCAGTCGCTCTCAGCCCCGACCGAGTCTGTGAATCTCTGCTGGGATAGTCGAAAGCTCAGTGTCTGTGAGTTCCAAGTCCACTGGAGGCTAGAGGTTGCAGATGGCCTATCCTGGGGTGTATTTGAGTGTGTGAGAGGGAGGAATGGGACTTGTTTTGCTGTTGGTTGTTTTGTCATTTGATGTGTTGTGTGTTCTGCTGATCATGGTGGGCACATTACGTTTGCTCCGGAATCTATGGTGACGCTTGCAGGCTTCCCCCAGCCACACTCAAGTGTTGCGTTGGTTATAAGACACCCGCCGCAGACTGGGAGACCGTTTTGCCGAACACCGGCGCTCAGTCCTCCAGCAGTGGCAGGATCTCCCTGTGGCCACACACTTCAATTCCACAGACCACTCCCACTCCGACATGTCTGTCCACGGCCTCCTCTACCGTCAAGATGAGGCCACATGCGGGTCGATGGAGCAATACCTTATCTCCCACCTTCCTACCGGCATGGACATCCAACTCACTGACCTCCGTTGATACCCTTGCCCCCCCACCCTTACCCCCATCCCTATCTATTATTTTAGTCTGGTTCCCTTTCTCTTTTCCCCCCTCACTATAATCTCTCCCCCCAGCCCTACCTTTCTTTCTCTTTTATTTCCCATAATTCTCCACCTTCCCCCCAGCCCATTTCCCTCCAGCCTATCACTTCCCAGCTCTCTATCCCCCCTCGACCATCCCATGTTACTTCACTCCTGATGAAGGGTTTCGGCCCGAAACGTCGATATTACCTGCTCCCATAGATGCTGTCTGGCCTGCTGAGTTCTGCTAGCATTTCATGTTTTTTTATTGACACCATTCATGATTGTTTCGATGTACATGTGATAAATAAATCTGAATCTTAATGCAACCCTTTGACATGAAACGTCAACAATTCCTTTCTTCTCACAGCTGCTGTTCGACCTACTGAGTTCCTCCAGCAGAATTGTCTATTGCTTCAGATTTCCAGCAACTACTGTCTCTACGTCTCCATGGTACTTAGGGAGTGTGCTGTTCAAGCTATCAAGCCTGTTCTGCCAGTCTATGAGATCATGGTTTATCTGCATCTTAGCCCCTTGACCCTTTTAAAACAAATGAATCTGAAGTAAATGTTCATAAATAAATTATTACCTTATGTAAGTAGCAGGCTCATTTTCTATTCCCCATTCTCCTTAAAGTAGGAGTAACTCTTATTCTGCTGTTTTCAGAACAGGATTAAACATATCAATGGAAAATGGTTTTCAATTTAGTCTAACCGCCTATATAGAATGTATAGAATATAGAACAGTACAGGTCCTTTGGCCCACAATGTTCTGCCAACCTTTTAACCAATTCCAAGATCAATCCAATACTTTCCTCCTGCATCACCCTCCAGTTTTCTGTCATCCGTGTGCCTGAATAAGACTCTTAAGTGTCCTTAATGCAGCTGCCTCTACCACCACCACGGCAGAACGTTCCATACATCTATCACAAACTGTAAAAAAAAACTCTACCTCTGACACCCCTCTATACCTTCCACAAATCAATCATCTTAAAATTGTATTAATCTTTCCACCCTGGGAAGAAGTTGCTGGCTTTCTACTCTATCGATGCCTCTTGTCATCTTGTACATCTCTATCAAGTTACCTCTCATCTCTTCACTCCAAAGAGAAAAGCCCAGGCTATCTTAAACTATCCTGTAATCCAGAGATCATCCTGGTAAATCTCTGCACTCTCTCTAAAGTTTCTACATGTTTTCTATAGTGAGATGATCAGAACTGAATGCACTTCTCCAAGATGTTGTGGCATTCTGTCCAGCGCTGACCATTGACAGATTTTGAAAATGAATTGAGCCAGAGTTCATTCTCCTGGAATCCCGGTGAAGGGTCTCAGCTTGAAAAGCCAACTGCTGGTTCCCCTCCATAGAACATCCTTCCGAAGGGTTTTGGCCCAAAACGTCAATTGTACTCCTATCCACAGATCCTGGCCTGCTGAGTTCCTCCAGCGTTTTGTGTGATCTGTAGAATCTCTTGTGTTTAGTGCCTGCTTTAGAAAGCATGTCTTATGAAGATAGGTTCAGTAAGCTCGGACTTTTCTCTTTGGCGTGAAGGAGGATGAGAGGTTCACAAAGATGAGAAAATCTGCAGATGCTGGAAATCCAGAGCAGCACACACAAAATGCTGGGGGAGCTCAGCAGGTCAGGCAGCATAAGTGGAAGAGTAAACTCTCAACATTTTGGCCTGAGACCCTCGTAAGAGGCGTAGACTGAGTGGATAACTGGAGTTTTTCCCCAGGTTAGAAATGTCTAATATGAGTGGGGAATAATTTTCAGGTGATGAGAGGGATTGTCAAAGGTATGTTCTTTCCACAATTTCACTGCTCAGTTTCTGGATAATATTAATCTTTCAGCCATCAACAAAGCAAAATCAATTTATCTGATAATTATTATATTCTTTTTGTGAGTGTTAGTTGTGTGCAAATTGGCTGTCATGTTTCCTATATAGTAACAAAATACTTAATTAGTTCTGAAGTGCTTTTGGACATTATTAGCTTGTTAAAAATGTAATAAACATAAGTTCCTTCTTGCATTAGAGTTTATAATGTTTTGATGGTTACTCAGTGTATTGACAATGACAGTCACACCTTTTTTAAGTTCTATCATTCAGGTTTTCCTTCCTTTATAGCATTGCTGTCTGGCGTTCATATTTATTTAGAGATACAACACTGTAACAGGCCTTTTCAGCCCAATGAGCCAGTGCTGTCCAATTACACCCATGTGACCAATTAACCTACCAACCCGTACGTCTTTGGAATGTGGGAGGATACTGGAGCCCCCGGAGGAAAGATTTTCACCTCTGTCTGGTGCTGTGCGCTACTGAGAGAGTGCTGCAGTGTTGGAACTTCTGGTTTTTGAGGGTATCAGCAGATGTCCTGTTGACTCTTCAAACGAGCTTCAAAGTACATTTATTATCAGAGTACGCATTTGATACACAACCTTGAGATTCGTCTCCTTACAGGCAGACACAAAACAAAGAAACCCAATAGAACCCGTTAAAAAAAGACTGTCAAGCACCCAATGTGCAGAGAAAAAAAAATCGTGCAAGCTATAAAAGTAAGGAAACAGCATTCAGAATGGGGAGATCACGGAAGTGAGTCCACAGCCACGAAGCCATTCATCACTGCAGCGCGTTCAGGAGCACAGTAGTTGCAGGCCACAGCCTCAGTTCAGTGCAGAGATGAGTAAACCTCATGGAGCAGTGAGCTGTACACGGGCTTTTCCCTTGCATTTGGCCCCGACACCCTCGCCTTTTCAATCTGGCACAACACGTGTTGGCCAATCTGTGGGTCGTTCCTTGCTCTCATGCCCAGACCCCACCTTCTCGATGCGGCCAAACACTGACCTTTCCACTCTGGCCTGGCACTTAAACCGGTCAAAATTGGCTTGTTCCTTGCTCTCAGCCTCAGGTCCCGCCACCTTGGTCCTGCCGCTTTGTATTGGTTCCAAGTCTGATCCAGCAATGGCTAAACGTTGGCTCATTTCACGCTCTCAGGCCTGGGCACTGCTGCCTTGATACACGCCTTGTGCCTTCATAAAGAGTGATTAAAGTATCAGCAACATTTGGTGATTTATCTCCCATTGTCCCAGCAGAAGTTAATTCCTCTTTTGTATCCATCAAGCAGATAGTTTAATCATTATTTGATTATCATTTATGAGATCTCATGGTAAAACTGGTTGTATATTTCCCTATTAAGCACTACACACTGTACAAATAAGCACCCAGCGGACAGAATGCCACAATATATTCAAAAGTACTAAATTGCTTATAAAATACTGAGGCTGTGAAATTTGCATAAATCAAGCTGTCTCTTTGTATATAGAAATGTTCATAAAAACAGAGTTACCTGACAGGGTCTATCTGTGTCAAATATATATAGCCAAGGTGCCTAAGACTTTTGCACAGTACTGTAGTAATTTAAAAATATTGCACAGTAGTTACTGCTGCAAACAAAAACAAGATTCATGACATATGTGAGTGATATTAAACCTGATTCTGATCTGGGTCTCCATTGTGGTTTGAGTGGGAAAGGGGCAGGGAGAGGGGAAGCAAGTTTGGGAAAAGGGGGAGGGAGTGGGAAGCACCAGAGAGACATTCTGTAATTCCTGTATGGAATCAGATGACCTTGCCAGCTATCTCAGGGCTGGGCGTGTCTGCACCCGAGCCACCCCCTCACCCCGGCACTCCTTCACTACCACCTGTCCCCACATCCCTCATTTTACATACATATAAAATGAGAGAGAGATATATATATGCTTAAGACACTTACACAGTACTCTATGTGGTGAATCTGTGGAATTCATTGTCACAGAAGCTGTGAGGGCCAAGTCATTGTGTATAAGTAAAACAGAGATTGATATTTGATTAGTAAGGGCGAAAAATGTAATGGGGGAAGCAGCAGAAAGGGGTTGAGAGGAATAATAAATCAGCTGATGGAATGGCAGAGTGGACTCGATGTGCCTAAATTCGCTCCCAAGTCTTATTCTGTGGTCTTGCCTGTGACAGAGCTGTCTTTGGTATGCTTGGGCCTTGATGGGTCATGGTTTCTGCTTTTATTGTTAACTGGTGTGCCCTCAGACCATAAGACACAGGAGACCCCCTTTGGGGATTTCTTCTCTGGGCATTGGATGTGGTGATATAAGCGGATAGATCTTCTGGGTCTAAGGAATTGACATGAATTGTGTGCAGAGAGCAACTCAAGTAGACAGCAATGATCCACAGTGAAGGTCAAATTACATGGAAATTATATGTGTGGCATAGAAATAGCTGTGTATTTTATTTGGATATTTCATTGTTCATTGTTGATAGAGAACTTCGGACTGCAATTATTTTAAAAACTACTACTGCCCATAAGCAATTACTAGATTTATGGTGCCGTGCAAAGATGCAGGTTGTGAGCAGCAATAAGGGACACTGACGGGAAATTACCCAGATAATTGTGCAGAAGAAAAGATCAAGAGCAATAAATAATAAGAGAGATTTGTCCTGAGGGAAGTGAAAGCACTTAAAGGTACTGTGTGCACTTCAAGAGAAAGTCTTTCCATGAGTATCAGGGAGCAGAGATATGAGTTAATAACAGAAGGTGCCTCAAAAATGAAGTGCACAGAGTGCTGGGAAAGCAAAGTGTGAGTCAGGGTTCAGTGGTAGCAATGCCACTGGGAGGACAGTGGGCTCAAGTCAAAGTAAATTTAGTATCAAAGTATGTATACACTCAGTGGCCACTTTATTAGGTGCAGGGGTGTATCTAATAGAGTGGCTACAGGAGTGTATTTTTGTCTGTTCATGGTCTTATGCTGCAGTAGCCCAACCACTTCAAGGTCTGCTGCGTTGTGTGTTCAGAGATGCTCCTCTGTGCATCACTCTTACTTGAATTTCTGTCGCCTTCTTGTCAGCTCGAACCAGTCTGGCCATTCTCAGTCAGTCTCGTCATTTAACCAGGCGTTTTTGCCCACAAGACTGCTGCTCACTGTTTTTTTTTCCACACACACCATCCTCTGTAAACTTTCAAAACTGTTGTGTGTGAAAATCCCAGGAAATCAGCAGCTTCTGAGATTCTCACTGTGCTGTACTATTCAATGTTCAAACCACCCTGTCTGGTACCAATAGTCAGATCGCATTTCTCTGAAACCTCTTAACCATGTCTGCATGCTTTAATACATTGATTTGCTGAAACATGATTGGCTGTTTTGATATTTACATTAACAAGCTGGTGTACAGATGTACCTACCTAATACAGGTGACATAGACCCCTAAGGGTCAATGTTACCGTATACTACTTTGAGATTCATTTTCTTAATAATAAAGAAATACGATAGAATTTATGAAGAACCATACATAAACAAAGACTGACAAACAACCAATGTGCAAAAGAAGATAAATTGTCCAAGTCCTCCTTCAACCAGTATTCCAGGTTAACAATATTATGAAGTGCTGAGGGAACAGCTCCAGCTTATCAGCAATGTCCATTGGATCCGTGTCAACCTCTTGGCCCCATCTGCTATCCCTGGTGAATGTACAGTATCCCATTTCAAAGGAAGGTGTTTGCCCCATGGTCTTGGCCTATATTCATTGTTCAACCAAGGGAGAGAAACAGAACGTTTATCACAATACTAATGCCCAAACTTTCACTCAGAGTGATGAATTCAGAAACCTCAAGCACCTTTAAGTAGCATTCATTTTGAGATGACTAGAATGTAAAGGCAAGTGTGTAAATCCTGAGCTTAATAAGGTATTGTTCAAAATGCACTTGGAATATTGTGGGTAGTTTTGTGCCCCTTATCTAAGAAAAGACTTGCTGGTATAGTAGAGGGTCTACTGTTGGATACCAAGAACATCAAGTACTGCAGGACTATCCCATCAACAGGTTGCTCGATAGTGATAGAGCTTGGTTTATTGATTACTATTGTGTTATCTCCTGGATTGTCATTTACCATTGAACAATGCACAGTACAAGAGACTGTCTTGGATATTTTTATGGTGATTGTAAGACCCTGTTGGACGTAGATAACATAGGATACTGCAAATCTAGTTCACTGGTTCATTGATAAGACCGATGGTGGGGGAGCTGAATTGCCAAGCTTGTGGCGAGGACAAAGTCCATGCCGTGGCGTAGCCTTTTGCAGCTGAGCAGGGGCAGACAGACTGAGGTGATGTTGAAGAATTTCTGTGAGGTGCACTGGAATCTGTACCTGGGTTGGGGGCTGCCCCTCCCATCAGTGCTATCCTCCAGTGTTCGCTGGGGCTGTCCTCCAGTGTTTGGTCAGGGCAAGAACAAGCTGGACCAGGACAACGTACCATCAATTCTACAGTCATGCCACTCAGAGACTTGGGCTATGTATTTTTTTCTTTGTGACAGTACGCTTTCTGAAATCGTAACCGTATTTATGCTATTTGTGCTATATGCAGCGTGCTGTGTGCTGTTGGTAATGTGTCTTGTATCTTGTCCCCATAGGAATGCTGTTTAATTTGGCTATATTCATGTATGGTTGAATGATAATTGAATAAACTTGACAATGATCCTGGGAATTAAAGGGTTAACATATATGAGGAGTGTTTGATGGCTCTGGGTCTGTACTTTTTGGAATTTAAAAGAATGAGGGGGAATAGCAATGAAACGTATCAAATATTGAAAGGCCTAAATAGAGTGGATTTGGAGAGGATGTTTCCTGTCTTGGATCAGAGGGTATAGCCTCAGAATTGAAGGTCGTCCTTTTAGAACAGAGATGAAGAGGAATTTCTTTTGCCAGAGGGTGTTGAATCTGTGGAAATTACCACCACAAACAGCTGTGAAGGCCAGGTAGGGTATATTTAAAGCAGAGCTTGATAGGTTCTTGATCAGTCACCTCCAATCTAAAAAGATGCCCCTCTATTCTGAGGCTGTGTCCTCTGGTCTTAGACTTTTCCACCACGGGAAACATTCTCTCCACATCCACTCTATCAAGGCCTTTCACCATTTGATAGGTTTCAATGAGGTCATCCGTCATTGTTTTGAATTCTAGTGAGTACAGGCCCAATTCTTCAGAGCTTGAGCCTCTTTTAAGGCCAGATTGTTGGTGCCCTTGAAGTGCCTAGTAATGGGTCTAGCAATATTGCTCAGAAGTCATTGACGGATTGACTAGAGGCCAGCATTTGTTCCTGAACCAGCTTTACAGAAGCCGAATCTGGTTATGGTCACATGGCTGGTTTGGGGAGCTTGCTATACAAGTTTGGCTGCAATAGTTGTCTGAACTTGACAATATTTTTAATGGCTGCAAAATACCTCAGGACATCCTGAGGTCAAGCCAATCACCACATGATTGCAAATCTCGTTTCTTCTCTGTCATAGAGGTTATGGCCTGAATTAAATTTGTATTGTTCTATGGCATTTACTCAGTGCTCATTACTCCCCTTAAAATCTTATTTCTAATTCAATTCAAATTAAAGAGAAGGTTTAAGGACAAGTTTTTCAGTAATGGCATTCTTCCCAGCAGCTGTCTGTATTTACTTTTGAAATGTAAAATACCCCTGTGACTAATCCCAGAGCTGACCTGTAATAATTACAGGTTTAATTAGGAAGAAGGTTGAAAATGACTATGGTTACCAATGTGCCAGGTGAGCCTTCAGGGCACTTCTCATTGACCATTTTGTATTACAAGCTGAATCCTTTTCCATGCTACCACCCCGGTTTATAATACTTTTTCTTTCCAACCTCTCTGTGACCACTTCCGTTCTCTATCATAAGAAATAGGAGGAGCTGGCCATCTGCTCTATGGAGCCTGCGCCACCATTCAATAAAATCACGGCTGATCTGACTGCAGACTCGGCTCTATCTACCTGCCTTTTCCCCACAAGCTTTAATTCCGCTGCTTTGCGAAAATCTATCACCCGCTAGTCTGTTGGGGTCATTTTCTGTGTCTGGGGCTCCCAGTGTGGCCTCCTCTACATCGGTGAGACCCAACGCAGATTGGGGGACCGCTTTGTTGAGCATCTTCGCTCCGTCTGCATCAAGCAGGAATTCCCAGTGGCCACTCCTCGTTAATTGTTCCAACATGTCAATGCAGGGGCCTCTCTGCTGCCATGATGAGGCCACTCTTAGCTTGGAGGAATAACACCTCATATTTTGTCTGGGTAACCTCCAATCTGATGGTATGAACATTATTTTCTCTGTCTTCTAGTAAATTCTCCCCGTCTCCTTCCCCTTCGCTCTTTTCCCTTTCCCCATTCTAGCTCCCCTTTTACCCCTTCACTTCTCCTTTTGTGCTTTTTACCTCCCTTTGGTGCCCCTGACCCTTCCCTTTCTCCTATGGTCCTCTCGTCTCCTATCAGATTCCTCCTTCTTCAGCCCTTTGCCTTTTTCTACCTATCACCTCCCAGCATCTCCCTCTCCCACCCACCTGTCTTTCCTTCACCTACCCTACATATCACCTGCCAACTTGTACTCCTTTCCCTCCCCCACCTTATTGTGGCTTCTTCCCCCTTCCTTTCCCATTCTAATGAAGGGTCTTGGCCTAAAATGTTGACTCTTTATTCCTCTCCATACATGCTGCCTGACCTGCTAAGTTCCCTCGGCATTTTGTGTGTGTTACTCTAAATCTGTCCCCCCGAGTCTTGAGGCCATGTCCCTTAGTTCTAGTCTCACTTAGCAGTGGAAACAACTTTCCTGGCCCAAAAGCAGAGCTGTAGAAATATCCAGTAAAACTTGAACGTCATTCAGGAGTTTTAATATCAATGATTTGTGGGTCTAAAAGAACAAAAGAAAAAAACATACTGAAATTTAATCTTGAAGAAGAAAGTAATTGCAAACCATAAACAAAAAAGGAAACTTTAACTGCCAGATTCATGGGTCCTGGGGGGCGGGGGGAGGCTGAACAGTTTCGAGACCAAGTTGAAATGACCATCATGGACAAAGAAGAGCTGCGTTGGTGCAGCAATCCTGAGGGAACTCATCGTGTTCAAACTGAGGATGTTTGATGCAGATATTTAAAAGTTCAACGTGTGAAAATAATACATTTATTAGTGTGGGGAAAATTACTTCCGTTGTTGTTTTAATCTAAAGGTAAGATCCAAGTCCAAGTGGAGCTTATTGCCACATGCACGAGTTCCATAGCATCAGAGACACACCATATTCAAGAAAAAAAACATATATAGGTGATATCAGAAAGAACTCAATTAGAACAAAAAGAAAGTTTTTGCCAGTGCAAACTGGTCATAGTGTGGCAATAAACACAAGAGATTCTGCAGATGCTGGGAATCCAGAGTAACACACACAGAATGCTGGAGGAACTCAGCAAGTCAGGCAGCGTCCATGGAGGGGACTAAACAATCAATGTTTCAGGCCGAGACCCCTTCACCTGAGGACCAATCAACGGTACTGGCCCAAAATTTCGACTGCTTATTCCTTCTGCCCGACCTGCTGAGTTCCTCTAACATTTTGTGTGTGTTACATAGTGTGGCTATACTGAGGTAGTGATTAGGGTTGTGTAGGTTGGTCCAAGAACCAAATGATTGAAGGGAAATGGTTGTTCTTGAACCTGCTGCTGTGGGATTCCAGGCTTCAGTATCTCTTGTCCAGTGACATCGTCTGGATGGTGGGGACCTTTGATGATGGATGTTGCCTTCTTCTAAACCAGTGGTTCCCAACCTTTTGTTGGCCATGCCCCACCTAATCACCTCGAAAATCCTGATGCCCCCTGTGGTGATATATAATCCTTATTATTCAAAAAGTGAACTCCTATTCTCCTGGAGGAAGCCTAAAAGACCATTAACTTGGTTTAAACAAGCTTCCAAAGAACATGGCATTCATGAAAGAGAAAAACAAAAGAACCAAAGGACTGTTAAAGTTCTGAGGAAGAAATTACTAAGAACTTGTAAAAAAAAGAACATTATGTGATAATAAAATAATAATAATAATAATAAATAAATAAAACAATGCCGATTCGTTTCTACAGCATATAAAGACAGATACACCGTTTAAAAGAGATGACGCAATGTACACACCTTCACACCACCAAGAACCGAAAGCTACTGCAAAAAGCAGCATTGGCGCGACCTCGTACGAGTTTCTTACGCGTTTGGACTTGTTCATTCGTTCCTTCCTACATCAGTCAATTCATTAATTTAATTATGAAAGCCATTTGATGGTTGTAATGATGGTGATACACTATATATACAGTACATACGCAATTACACATGTACATACACACAAGTATTTTTATGTACGCATACTGTATATACACATATGTATTAACTCGCACACACACTCATACTCACACAGACTTACTAGAAAAAATTCACTGTTAATAACATTCTCGAATTGCCCCCCTTAAAAATCAAATTACCCCCCCTGTGGGGCGTATGCCCCACGTTGGGAACCACTGTTCTAGATACTACCAATGGTGAGAATGGGATATGCCCCTGAGGTGTTTGGCAGAGTCCACTAATCTCTGCTTCCCGTGTTCCTGCGCATTTGAATTGCCTTATTATATCATGATATTACCAGTCAGCATTGTTTCAACAGAAGTTTGTCAAAGAGTTTGGTGAATGTTGAATGGAATAATATCTTCTTTTAAGAAATGAAATATATTTTCAGGACTACAGGAGGAGTTACACATGTAGTTAAATTACTAAGCAAACCAGAAGCCTGGGCTGATGATCAAGAAACATGTTTGAATCCCACCACAGCCTTTGTAGAATACAAGTTCAATTAATTAAAAAAAACCAATCACCAGTAATGGTAAACATGGTATTCTGGATTGTTGTTTAAAAACTGGTTCACAAATGTTCTTTAGGGAAGGAAGTCTGGTAATTCTTAATTGCCTGCCGTTATAGCCCAGTAATTCACATTCAAGGTAATTAGGGATAAGGAATAAATACTGGCTTTCCTAGCTTCACCTACAACACGTTAATATCAAAGAGGGTTAGGCAGCATCTATAGAGAGCAGTAAACAGTGGACATGTTGGGCTGACACCCTTCATCAGGACTGAAACATTGGCCGTTCGTTCTCCTCCATAGATGCTGAATGACTTGCTGAGTTCTTCCAGCATTTTGTGCGTGTTGCTCAAGATTTCCAGCATCTACAGAATCCCTTGTGCTTATGATAGTGATAAAAACTGTTCAGAGACCCAGCACGATCGGTCAAGTGGGTTCCCTACATTTTGCTGTTTATGATAATATACAGACATATCCTCTTAACATGGGAGGCTTCTGCTCTTGGATAGGTCCCCACTTCTGCTCTGCTAAAAAGTTACTTATTGTGGGTTCAGTTGCGACTATGGAATAACTGGACACTAGTCACTTCAGCATGGACCCTCTCTTTGGTATGCATGTCACCAGATTTCCTTGGCTTGGGATTTAGGGGTTACTGACAGGCCCATATTTATTGCCCATTTCTTGTCGCTGCTTTTAAACAAATGTGGCCTTGAGTTGAAAATGATTCGTGATTGGTATGAAATGAAAGTATCTGAAATAAAGCATCTCACTTGAGAGGGAATTAAGGGCCAGACTCTGAGTTGTAAGGCAGAAATGACACATCGACTTCCCTGAAAGATATTGATCATCCAGCACTGTTTATGTTGACTCTCATCTACCAGCCAATGTACGAGCAACTCATAATGGTGGGATTTGAATTCCGGTGCTAGACAGCGAGCATGACTATAGGCTGGCAGGCCTCTGTAGGCCATATGCTAAATACAGTCTAGTGGGCATGGAGGGATTCTATAAACTGGCCTTGTATTCAAGTGTATATGGACGATTTAGAGTAATTCAGCTGAAGTTTGGAAGAACTACTAAATTTGTTAGCAGTTATAGAAAAATAGTTTCCCACATTTTGGTGGCCTGAAATCCAACTATACTATTCAGGATGCAGGTTAGGAAACACTTCTTCATCTAATTGGTGTGGTGTGCTGGACAGCACAGTAGTGTAACACCTTACAGTGTCAGCAACCCGGGTTCAATTCCACTGCTGTCTTTTAAGATACTTGTATGTTCTCCCCATAACTGCGTGGGTTTCCCCCGGGTGCACTGCTTTCCTTCCACATCCCAAAGACGTACCGGTTAGTAGGTTAATTAGTCCTTATTTGGGTGGTGAGGCTCATTGGGCCAGATGGGCTTGTCATCGTGTTGGGTCTCTGAAATAAATAAATGAATAAATGTGTGATTGTTGGATGAAGAGTCTTTAGTCAATGTGTGGAGGTTCAATACCCATCTGCACTATTGCACAGCACTGCCTTTCAACAACACATGAACTTCAAGAATTACCTCAGTAAAGACAGATATTGACAATGAAATTTAACCTCACTTTCAGAGTCAGAGTCAGCACAACATTATGGCCGTCAAAGGAAATGACTGAAAATCAAAACCTTAAACTTGGCTCAAGAGTCATGGTCCACCGGACAACAGTGCTTCCTGCCCTTCTGTATGTTGCTAAGAATCGGGCTATCTGCAGCAGGCATCCCAAAGCACTGGAGATGTACCACCAACTTTATTTACCTCTCCTGATGAAGGGTTTCGGCCCGAAACATCGTCACTACCTCCTCCCGTAGGTGCTGTCTGGCCTGCTGAGTTCTGCCATCATTTTGTGTTTTTATTTATTTACCTCTGCAAGTTCCTTCAGATTCACTGGCAGCATAAGCAAAAACCTTTCCAACACGGAAGTTCTTAGTTACATCCACCAGGATATGTCATCTGCTTGGCTAACACTGCATGTCAGAAACACACTTTGTCCTAATGAAAGGTCTCGTCCCAAAACATCGACTGTTTATTTCCCTCCGTTGATGCAGCCTGGCCTGCTGATTCTCCAGTATTTTTGTGTGTGTGTGTCACTCAAGATTTCCAGCATCTGCAGGATCTCTTGTGTCTCTTTATTCCAAGCTCGGAACTGCAAGGGTTTGTCAAGGAGTCAGAAGAAACAAGTCAAAGCTGCTCCCAAAATCTCCTTGAGAAAGCGTAGCATCTCATCAGCTCACCGGAGTCCCTATAGCTCCTGTGTGGTGCTGAATAGAGCATTCAGAATAGCATTAAAAACCTTGACTCTCATTGTTTGGAATTCACAAAGTCTCATCAACAAATATCAGGAGCGCTGCATTTTCTAAACCATCCACCTGCCTGTCTCTCCACAACCGTGAATAAGTCTGAGAGTTCCACATTGATTTCTTAAAACACCTTTGAACCAACAAAGCTACAGTGAAAAGCAAGTCAATCTGACAAGACTGCCACAGAAATGAAGAAATATGTAGAGCCACCTACTTAAAAATCAGTCAGCGCAAGTTCAATTTAGTTTAAATCTGAGACTAATGGATTTTTGCTGGATAAAGTTGGCAAACAGATATGATGATGAGATGAGGTAGGTGGATGGAGTTAAGATGCAAATCAGAATCTGGTTTAGTATCACTGGCATATGTCGTGAAATCTGTTGTTTTACGACAGCAGTATATTGCCATACGTAATGGTAAAAGACTAAATTATAGTAAGAATTACATATTTAAAAGCTGAAAATTAAATTAATTAAGTAGTGCAAAAAGAGAGGAAAAAATACTGAGGTCGTGTTCATCAGTAAGTTCATTTGTTCATTGGAAGGGAAGAATGTTCCTGACACATTGAGTGTGTGTCTTCAGGCTCCTTTACCTCCTCCTTGATGGTAGCAATGAGAAGAGGGCATGTCCTGAGTGATTGAGGTCTGTAGTGCCACTTTTTTGAGGCATCACCTTTTGAGGGCGTCCTAGATGGTGAGGAGGCTAATGCCCATATTGGAGCTGGCTGAGTTTACAACCCTCTGCAGCTTTTTGCAATCCTGTGCAGTGGCCTCTCTGCACCAGATGGAAATGGTTCAGTGGGCCTTTCTTATCACTACACTCTTATGCTTGTTCTGCTGACCAGGGCCTTGTAAGGAAAAAATAATGAATGGAAGCGGTTTCTCAGAAAGATTTCTGTACAGATACTTTTGAAGTTTAGTGGATACAGTTCTTACGTCAGTTTTATTATTAGCTGGGAAGATCATTAGGTCTGATTGGTTTAATTTTTTTCAGAACTTGTCAGGATCGTGCATCCTTCTACTCGGAATAGGTTGAGTTTTAGCAAGGAGATGAATTCTCTTAATTTTGTTTAAAAAGAAGGCTAGCATACTGTAATCAAGTTAGATATTGATTATTACTTGTGTATTATCCAAGGCAAATCTGATAATTGTAGGTTAATAATATTGGCAGCTAATCCTACAGGACATCTATTCATAATGATCTTGGTTATTCAGCTTCTAATTAGCATACTCAAGCATTGATTAGCGAATAGTCATTGATCCCCTGTCTCAATGGATCAATTTCAGCCTGCTCCAACATATCCTTGTCCACGGACTGGCAAGCGAAAACTACTCAACTTTTCAGGACATACACCCATATGCCTTTTTCCTTAAGAAGGAGTGAAAGAGAAGATTATTCAGTCAGTGGAGGGGCAGGTGGCTGTAATGGAAAGAGGTTATCAGCCTCAGAATGATTGTGAGTATTTGTTTGGAGGCCATGCTTTTCACAGCTAATGGTGACAAAGATAAGTCACTTTCTACAGGCAGGGCTCGAGCCATTCTTTGGCTGTAAAGGTCAAAGACACCTTTGGTTTGGCCTTCAGGTCATTGTAGGAGACAATGGTTGAAAAACATTGTATTTAGTTTCCTTTCTCACTACTGTGTTAATCAGACAGAATTGAACTCAACATCTCCATGAGCAGGCCACACAAGCACACAGACTTGCCAAGACTGTGGCAGTGACTGAGAGCATCCAGCATTGCACTCTGTTCTTTACAAATGAACCTCGATCTGTTCATGAACTGCAAAGGCTTTCAGCCTCCGAATGTGCAAGTGATCTTCGTCCGAAAACCCATATGGTCAGTGCTCTGTTTCTGAGAGTGGTACATCTTGAGGCAGTGCGCAGGCCTCACCACATTCTGCTGCTGTGCCAGCTGAACAGGTGACCTGTTAGAGGGCCAAAGTCGATCCCTGCCTTTAGCTCCTTCCCAGCTGAGCTGGAGAACCCTGTGAGAGTTGAGCCCCTCGGCCACGAGGAACTTAACGGCTGTCACATTATATTAAAGGTTTAAAAATTAGATTTATTATCACAGATAAATTGAAACATATAAATGAAATCCGACGTTCTTGTGTCAACAACCAACACTGAAAATTAGGAGACTTCTCTCAATCTTGTCGAGTCTCCATTCAGAGGCAAGTGGAGAGCTTTCGGAGCATGAGAAAGCACTTCCCACAAACCTGTTTTCAGCTTCTGAGATGGTGGAACAATCTCACAGAGTACCAAGGTTAGACTTTCTTTCTGAGCTTCCATCGCCAACATGCTTTTGCACCCTTATCTACCTGGGACCGCTGAGACTGGGACTCACGCCCAACCTGTACAAATAGGGTAACACACACAAAATGCAGGTCAGGCAGCATTTATGAAAACGTTGCAAGTAAAGTTATTATGATAATATGTATGTCGTCTTAAGATTCATTATCTTGCAGGCATTCACAATGGAACAAAGAAATACAATAGAATCAATGAAAAACTACACACAAGCAGAGGCTGATGAACATTCACTGTGTAAAAGAAGGCAAACTTTGATAAAATTGTGATAAATAGTCAGCGTTTCAGACCGAGTCCCTTCATCAGGACTTACGAAGAGTAATGTCAATACTAATAGGATAAACATTGAGATCCGCACTTCTCAGAGAGTGTCTGTTTGCATCAGGTGGCACCAGGTAGTTAATCTGATCAACCATTCTAGTTAGCACCCCCATCCCCCTCTAATACCTCAGTCACTGTACTGTAAACAGTTTAAACCATTTTTATTTAATGCTGTTTACATTGTAAATACATGCTGGGATTATATTGTTTTTATTCCATATCTGTAGTTTAATTCCTAACTTTATTTTTTATGTAATTATTTAGTTTTGTTGTTCAGTGTTGTTTCTGTTGCATGTTGCACCCTGACCAACACACCATAGCAAATTCCTAATACATGTGAACGCATGTGGCTAATAAAGTTGTCCTTAATCCTTGATCCTTGAAAGTTGCACAGTAACATTAGCGGGGTATGCAGTGCTGAGTTAAGAAGTCTCTCAGTCGGAAACGTTCACTGTCCATTTCCCTCTGGATGCTACCTGACCTGCTGAGCTCCACTCGCATGTTGTTTGATGCTCCATTGTAACGCATGCGTGCGATGAAGTTTCTGTCTTCGTTGTTCTCTCTGCGGATGGGAATTTGGATTAAAAGGGTATAAGCGCTCTGAATCCCTGGCAGCTGCAAAGCACCTACACAAAAGAGTTCAGGTTTCCGAGACTCCGAACCTAATGGACACGAGTATAAAGCACAAAATTGCCCATAACTCGGCACTAATTGACATTAAATTGGCTATCACAGTCAGAGGAAGCAGAGGTAGTGCTGGCATGGGAAATGCAATGTCATTATGTAATGGCATATCAGAGCTGCATGTTATAAACAACGTTGGAGTGTATTCTAGAGTGCAACAAGCAAAAGCTTTGATGACTGTTTATGCTATCATTTGATGCTCCTGAGTGTGATATTCTTGACTCTTTGGCAAACAACTGATCTTTGCTGCAATATCTACAAGTGTCTTATAACCTTGGTAAATGAGATTGTCTCTGTTTTTCATTGCACATTTCATTTCCTGCCATATGAGACGAACTGACGTTCTTTACAATGAAAGTCTGCCTTGCCCCTCTCAGTGGACAGGTTGCCTCCAGATTGAAAATGGCACAGTGGAGAGGAGAGGGGATTGCCTTTCGATAGCATCTTTCATAATTTAAGGGCTGTCATATCATTTTATAGCCAGAAAAGTACTTTTGAACTGTTGTCACTTGTGCAGTACTGGAAACCCTGCAGCAGACTCCCATGAAAAGATCCTTTCTTCATTTGAAGATGCAAGTCAAGGAACTAATGTTGACCAGGCCATGAGGGAAGATTGCACGGCTTCTGTTTTGAAGTACTGCCATAGGATCATTTATATCAAACTGCGAGGGCAGACAGAGTCTCAGTTTAATATCTCATTTCAAAAGATAAGGTATACTGCATTAGAGTGGCAGCTTTGATTTTATGTTGGTCCGTGGAACGGGGACTTGAACCCACGATCTTGTGGTTTTGAGGAAGGAGAACACACACAAAATACTGGAGGAATACAACAGGTTGGACAGCATCTACGGAGAGGAATAAACAGTCAATGTTTTGGTTGAAGAACCATAAGACATAGAAACAAAATTAAGCCATTCGGCCCATCGAGTCTGTTCTGCCATTCCACTGTGGCGGATTCATTATCCCTCTCAAACCCCTTTCTCCTGCCTTTTCCCCATATTTTTGATGTCTTATCTAATAACATATCAGCCTTCGCTTTAAATATACCCAATAACTTGGCCTCCAAAGCAATGAATCCCACACATTTACCACCTTCTGGGCTAAAGAAATTCTTCCTCATCTCTGTTTTAAAGGGTCATCCTTCTTTACTGAGGCTGTGTCCTCTGGTACTAGATTCCCCCACTATAGGAAACGTTCTTCCCACATCCTCTCTATGTAGGTCCTTTGATATTTGATACATTTCCTTGAGATCCCCTCTCATTTTTCTAAACTCCCTGTAGGATCTCTTTGTGCTTTTGAGGAGGGAGTACTGCCTGCTGGTCCACAGTGATCAGACTGAATCATAAAGCTGTGATGTCTGTTTGTATTGGCGTCATCCCTGAGATCAAGTCTTCACTGTTGTGACTTTGGCTCTGGAAAGAAATCATGCCCAGTTTGACAAGGCAAGAGTGCCTTGTCTTACCCTAACATTTGATTTCTTATTTCCTTTCACCTATTGAGTTCTTGACCCAACTGGTAAAACCCTAATCCTTACTGTTTAGCCACACAATGTGTACTTCGATTACTTTTCATAAGAACATAGAACATAGAAATCTACAGCATATTACAGGCCCTTCGGCCCACAATGCTGTGCTGAACGTGTAATCTACTCTAGAAACTGCCTAGAATTACTCTACTGCACAGCCCTCTGGTTTTCTAAGCTCCATTTACCTATCTAAGAATCTCTTGAAAGAACCTATTGTATCCACCTCTACCACCATTGCTGGCAGTGTATTCCACGCACCCGCCACTCTGCGTGAAAAACTTACCTCTGACACTCCCCTTGTGTGTCCTTCCAAGCACCTTAAAACTATGCCCCCTCATGTTGGCCATTTCAGCCCTGGGAAAAAGCCTCTGACTATCCACACGACCAATGTCTCTTATCATCTTATACACCTCTATCAGGTCACCTCTCATCCTCTGCCACCTCAAGGAGAAAAGACAAAGTTCACTCAACCTATTCTCATAAGGTACCCTCTCCAATCCAGGAAACATCCTTGTAACTCTCCTCTGCACTCTTTCTATAGTATCCATGGTGTTCTTGTAGTGAGTTGACTAGAACTGAACACAGTACTCCAAGTGGGGTCTGACTAAGGTCTTATATAGCTTTAACATTACCTCACGGCTCTTGAACTCAGTCCCATAGTTGATGAAGGGCATCACACCGTACGCTTCTTAACAACACTGTTAACCTGCGCAGCAGCTTTGAGTGTCCTATGGTCACGGACCCCAAGAACTCTCAGATCCTCCACACTGCAAAGCGTCTTACCATTAAATTTATCTTATTGCTTCAAATTAGACCTACCAAAATGAACCACTTTACACTTAGCTGGGTTGAACGCCATCCGCAACTTTTCAGCCCAGTCCTGTATCCTATTGATGTCCCGCTGTAACCTCTGACAACCCTCCAAGCTATTCACAACACCCCCAACCTTCATGTCATCAGCAAACTTACTAAAGCACCCATCTCCTTCCTCATCCAGGTCATTTATAAAATGGACTTTGTTTTTTGTTTTTGTTTTCGTTCTTGTAAAATTATGTATAATTTATGTTCAATTTGTTTATCTTCTGAATACTGCTCATACTCTGATTCTGCGAGGCTGCTGCAAGCAAGTTTTTCATTGCACCTGTACATGATGCACTTGTGCAGATGACAATAAATTTGACTTTGATTTTAATTGAATCCTTAATTGGCTTGGTGATAGGAGACAAGATGCTATTCTGAATGGAAATTAGTAAATTGGTAAATTATAAATATGGGAAATTCTGCAGATGCTGGAAATCCAAAGCAACGCTCACAAAATGCTGGAGGAATTTAGCGGGTCAGGCAGCATCTATGGAAATAAACAAACAATCAATGTTCAGACTGGGACCCTCCTTCAGGACTGAAAAGGAAGGGGTAGACGCCCAGATAAAACAGTGAGGGGAGGGGATGAAAGCTAGCTAGAAAGTGATAGGTGAAGCCAGGGGGGTGGGAAAAGTAAAGGGCTGGAGAAGAAGGAATCTGAGGGAGAGGAGAGTGGAATGTAGGAGGAAGGACATCAGGGGAGAAGAGTTAAGAGGCCAGAGTGGAGAATAGAACTAGAGGGGAGCGAGCGGGATTGTTTTTTAACCGAAGGGGTAATCGATGTTCATGCCACCAGGTCGGAGGCTACCCAGATGGAATATAAGGTGATACTCGTCCACCTTGAGGGTGATTTCATTGTGGTACAATAGGAGGCCATGGACCAACATGTCAAATTGGGAATGGGAATGGGAATTAAAATGTCTGACCACTGGGAAGTTCTGTTCATTTATTACTGTCGTGTGTTCTAATGGAAGTACAGTGGAAAAGCTTTGGTCTGCATGCCAGCCATACAGATGCAACAGTACATTGAGGTAGTAGAAGGAAAAAATAGCAAAATGCCGAATAAAGTGTTGCAACTGCAGAGAAAATGCCGTGCAGGCAGACCATGAGGTGCATGAAAGTGTGGCCAGTGGCGTACTGCAGAGATCCTTTTTGTCTGTGTCACATATTAATGATTCGATGTGTCATCTAAAACTTCGTCAAACTTCTATAGATGCACGGTGGGGAGTATCCTGACTGGTTGTATCACAGCCTGGTATGGAAACACCAATGCCCAACAACAGAAAAGCTTACAAAGAGTAGTGGATACTGACCAGTCCCATCATAGGTAAAGCCCTCCCCATCACTGAACAAGGAGCACTGTCACAGGAAAGCTGCAGCCATCATCAAGGACACTCACCGTATAGGCCATGGTACCTTCTTGCTACTACCTTCAGGAGCCCCAGGTCCCACACCACCATGTTCAGGAACAGTTATTACCCCTCAACTACCAGGCTCCTGAAGCAGCATGGATAACTTCACTCACCTCAACACTGAACTGATCCCACAACCTATGGACTCACTTTCAAAGGCTTTAATGTTACGGATTCAGCAACAATATATATATGAGTGCAGCAGGGGTTGATAACACGTTTATTAAACACTGAAAAACAAACCCCCAAAAGTAAACAAGCCACTCACGTAACCGGAAATCAGCTGCTGTGCGGCAGCTTAAACAGTTCTTAAAGCAATGAAGCTTAAACAGTTCTTAAAGCGATGTTGCAAAAACAGTTCTTCAAAGTAGTATTGCAAAAGTACAAAATGCTTACAGTCCATTTAAGGGAGAGACTTTTTAAATGACTTAAATTCTCTTTCACGTCATCTTGCTGCAATTCCCAGTCGAACCCCACTTTTCCCACAAAGAATTTACGAAGATGAAAAATGAAACGGCTTAAAGGCACTGACCTTTCCTTTACAAAACTGTACCCAATCCTTTCTGCTATTCACAGGGATTAACATGAGCACAGTCAACGAATTCCTTCCGAATGAGGATCAAACAAGTTCGAACCTGTTTCACCGTGGAAATCGACTTTCCTCAATCTTTTAACTCCCGAATTCCGATCTTCACTCTCCACTGATTCTCAACTAGCAGTATTATAAAGAAACTGCTGGCAATGAACTTTTAAACTTTAGGCATTAGATAAAACTTCATCCTTCAACTAAACTGTGTCATAACATTGAATCACGCAGTTGCATGAAGTCAACATGGCAAATCCAGCCACAAACTGCCCCTCCTCACAGGGAGGGGTCCTCCTTTTACACCCTGTAAAAAAAAACCTGTCACATGACCTCTACTGGCGGGAAAATGACATCACTCCACCATCACAAGACCATTACCTCAAGTCCAGTATAGCTTCAACACCTGTCACGTGACAAGTACACCACTGTCACGTGTCACGGGTACGTAACACTACAAATTATGTTCTCAGTATTAATTATCTGTATATTTATTTATTATTATAATTAACTTTTTTTTCTTGAATTTGCGCAGTTTGGATTCCTTTACACATTGGTAGCTTGTCAGTCATCCTTTGTGTGTAGTTTTCATTGATTCTGTTGTATTTTTTCGTTGAACTGTGAATACCCGCAGGAAAATGAGTCTCAGGATAATATATGGTGACTTATAGGTACTTTGATAATTACTTTGATCTTTGGTTGTGAATGTTGGAGATGTTGATTTTGTGGATGACACCAAAGTTGAAGTTGGGCAGAGCAAGAAAGATTGTCCAAGACTACAGCAGGATCAGAGATCAGATACGATGTTGGGTGGAGATTTCTCAGATGGAATTTAATCCCAACCAGTGTTAGGTGATGCACCTTGGGAAGTCAAATATGTGGAGGACCTGCACATTAAAGCCTGCATTTACCCAATCTATAACCCTCATAGAAGTATATAAAATTATGAGGGGTATAGAGAAAGTAAGTGCAAGCAGGCTTTTTCCACTGAGGTTGGGTAGGACTATAATCAGAGGTCATGGGTTAAGGGTGAAATGTGAAAAGTTTAAGGGGAACATGAGGGGAAACTTCTTCACACGGAGTGTCGTGAGAGTGTGGAATGACAGCTAGCGTTAAGTGGCGTATGCCAGCCTAATTGCAACATTTAAACAAAGTTTGGTTAGGTACATGAAATGTAGGGGCATAGAGGGCTATGGTCCCAGTGCAGGCCGATGGGAGTAGGCAGCTTAAATGGTTTGGGCATGGACTAGATGGGCCAAAGGGCCTGTTTCTGTGCTGTGCATTTCTATGACTCTATGACTCTAAACATTAAAAACGTACTTACCGATACCACCTCCTTTGGTAGCTTGTTCCACATACACCACACCACACTCTCTGTGAAAAAATTAAATCTCAGTCCTTCTTTGAATCTTCGCCTTGTTGATGGGCAATGGCAGTGGAGGTAGGAGAGAGAAAATCTCAGCGGTGCTCTACCCAAGTGGTAACCCATGTGTCTGCATGTGTCCAGCGCCCTAAATGAAACATCCCATTAGAAGCCAAAGTCAGGAACCAAGTCTGATGAATTCAAAGTAAATTTATTGTCAAAGTACATATCTGTCATTTTCATGCAAGCATTTACAGGAAAATAAATAAATGCAATAGAATTCATGAAAAGCTGTACATAAATAAAGGCTGACAAGCAACCAATGTGCAAAAGAAGGCATTGTGCAAATAATAAAAAAATGTAAATAAATAATACTGAGAACATGAGTTGTGGAGTCCTTGACATTGAGCCTGTAGGTTGTGGAATCAGTTCAGGGTTGTGGTGAGTGAAGCTATCCACCCGGTTCAGGAGCTTGATGTTTGAGGTGTAATAACTGTTCCTGAACCTCCTGTACCTCTTGCCCGATGGTAGTAGCAAGTAGAGAACATGGCCTGGATGGTGGGGTCCTTAATGATGGATCCTGCTTTCTCGTGGAAGCACTCCTTGTAAATGATGGCTCCCAAATTGGCTTAGAGTGCGCCGATGAAAAGCTTGATCAAAAACACACACACACAAACACACTCCCTCATTCATTCACTCACTCACTCTCTCACACACACACACACACACACACACACACACTCCCTCATTCATTCACTCACTCTCTCTCTCTCACACACACACACACACTCCCTCATTCATTCACTCACTCTGTCTCTCACACACACACACACAAACACACTCCCTCATTCATTCACTCACTCTCTCACACACACACACTCCCTCATTCATTCACTCACTCTCTCTCTCACACACACACACACACACACACACACACACACACACACACACACTCCCTCATTCATTCACTCACTCTGTCTCTCACACACACACACACACACACACACACACACACACACACACACACACACACACACACACACACACACACACACACACAAACACCTACACCTTGATCCCATCCTGCCACACCTGCCCCAGGCCAGTGTACTCCAGTAACCCAGGAAATTGAGCTGGTGTCTCTCAGCTCGCTCTGATTCAGTCAAGCTGGTATTATCTGCAGATCTTATCAATAGGATGTGCACAGAGCCTGATTTTCAGCAGCACTTCTATCCACTGCCTTGCACTCTGATTTTTTGTAACCAGTTGTGCATCCCATACCATGTCACACACCAAGATGGATGGATGAATGCATGTTCTGTGTTATTCAGCCGAGCATTGTGGGCATGCTGTGTTGGCACCAGAGTGCATGGTGGCACTTGTGGGCTGCCCCCGGCACAGCCTTGTGTGTGTGTTGGTTGTTAGAGCAAACAATGCTCTGTGTTTTGATGTACAAGTGATGAGTGAATCTGATTCTGAACATGCAAACATACACTATTATGAACACAAACACATGCCAGGCTTGTGTGCATGAAAGACTCCGGGCTCAGCACGATATATCGGGTTTGGAACAGATGATAAAATTGTCCACTTTCCAAGAGCGTGGGGTGGTGCATTTGGGTAGGGGAACTGTACCGTCCACCGTTTTTCAACCAAGTAGTAACAAAATGTTTCTGATGAAATATGTGAGCAATAGCATTTTGTCTCTTTCCCCCCCCCCCCCCCCATCTCCTCCCCACCAAGCAGATGATTACATCCCTGTGACTTGGCCCCTTCTTTCAAACTGCACTGTGCACTCTTGATTGTCCGAACAAACTTACTGGTTCAGATAAATAACACGTCAAGGAATCTAAACCAAACCTTCAGTAGCTGCATGTTACAAATTACTGCTACAGATTGACAGGTTGATGTTCCACAGAAGGTGCTTCATTCAGGTTTAGAATGGCTTGTCCGAGAAGGACTGGGGAAATGTAAAATTCACTGCACGTACAGTATACACAAGCAAGATGCTGACGAAGACGCATGATGCAATGAGTTCCCAATGAGCACGCCCCAGCTTTCCACATTATTCTGATTTTTCTACACTATCAAATCTCTCATTCTTCCCCCCCCCCCCCACACTAATTCTGTGTTTTACCCATCTCTGTGCCAGTCTCTCATGCTTTTCCACTGCAGGATATTTATCATGACTGCCTGATGGATATACCAATGATGCCACCAGGCATGGTGAGATCATCGCAAGGTGTCCCATCACTCCACAGCACCATGGAGTGACATCACATCACTGCATGACATCATCACTTGGCATTGTGTAGTGTGACATCACTGCTGACATTTGGAGGCTTGGTCACTGGGTGCACTTAAGATGAAGGTTGATAGGTTCTTGATTAGTCAGGGCATGAAAGATTATGCGGAGAAGGCAGGAGAATGGGGTTGAGTGGGAAATGGACCAGCCATGATGGAATTACAGAGCAGACTTGATGGGCTGAATGGCTTTTCTGTTCCTATGTCTTATGGTCTCATGGACGTTCTGTAGCATGACATCACTATCTAATATTGTGTGTGTTGTAACATCACTTCCCAACATCCTGTCACAGTGATTCATGGTATGACACCACAACATAAATGTGTGCTGTGATAACATCGCATGGCACAGCAGATGTGAGATCATTTCACAGCATCGCTGCACAACATAGAAAGTCCTTTAACTTCATGCTTCCAAATTTGTTTTTTTTACTGATCTCTTGTTTCACAAGGGTCGAGAGTGCAGACTGACTGTTAATAAATATTATTAAAGCAGGTTGATACAGCAGCTGCGGGTAATGTCTAAATGTCAGTTATAACAAGTCAATTAAATAGCTGTGTAATGGCCTTGGAAAATGGTTTTCCTTTTTTTATAAAATAATGACTTGAACATCTATTTTCCTTTTCAAAAATTGCTTGCTTTTATTAATGCCACAGGTTGTGGATTGTTCAATGGGGGAGAATTTCAATTGATGGGTTGGAACAAAACAGTTTCCAAATCAGTTCTTTGCTTCCTCTTGACTTTACTGTGCTACCTCTATCTTGTCCCATGAGGACAAAGGGCCTTTTCTGGGTTCCATGCACTTTGGTTCCACTATCATTTCCCTGCATCTGTTTTCTTGTAGCTCTCTTTCTCTCTCCATGCTATTCTCACTGACTCTGTCACCTCTCCTCCCTTTCTCTGTCTCTGTAACAGTCCCTATGTCTGTTACTCTTCCCTATCCTTTCCTGTAACTGTCCATCTATTTATCTATCTCCCACCCCACCCCTCTCTGTTGCTCTGTCTGTTCACAGTAAATTTATTATCAAGGTACCTTTATGTCACTGTGTACTACCCTGAGATTCATATTCTTGCAGGCATTCACAATAGAACAAATGAACACAGTAGAATCCGTGAAAAACTATGCACAAAGACTGGCGAACAATCATTGTGCAAAAAGAAAGACTGCAAATGTAAAAAATAAGTAAATAAATAATAGTGAGAAGATGAGTTATAGTGTTCATTAGCGTGAGTCCAGAGCTTGTGGAATCAGTTCAGTGTTGAGTTGAGTGATGTTATCCCTTTTGCTTCAATAGCCTGATAGTTGAGGGGTAATAGCTGTTTCTGAACCTAGTGGTGTGGGACCTAAGATCCTGTCCCTCCTTCCCAGTGGCAGCATCCAGAAGAGATCGTGACCTGGATGCCCAATAAATCTTTTGGATCTATCAATTCCCCCTACTCATCCTCTGTCGTTCTGACAGTTGGCTGACCAATGACCTCTTGCGCTTCTTTGCCTCTCTCTTTCTCACAATGCTTTTCCCTCCACCAGTTTCTCTGTCCCAACTTCCCCGATTGTTCTCAGCTGATTTATTTTTTGCAGTAAATTCTTCTATTGTCCGGGTCTGAAGGTTTGGGTCGCCGTCAGGCGATGCCCAGAAGGTATCATGAGGTGAAGTTCCATACCACATGGGTAGAGTTCTGCCAACTGAATGACAGCACTGGAGTGAAAGGCTTCAAAAGGAAAATTAATCTGCTAGTGGGTTAGGAAGATTATTCTATGTAATGGAGTCAGTGACTTGGGGGTCTTTAATTTAAAATTGTCATTAAGAAAGGTTAGGAAGAATGTCTTTGTGCATGGAATGTATTACCTACAGGGAGTAACTGAGGCAGTGGCAATTACATTATACATATTAAAAAAGAATTACACTCTCCTCTATAATTTGCATTTAGTAAAATTACTAGATGTAGGCGCACATTAACGGGGTTTATTTTGTGACGCTGCTCTACTTTGTTGTGGATCCTATCTCTCAATTCTAACATTGTGGGACCAGTTCCTGCTTCAGGGTCGTGAGCTGACAGTCCAAGAGGGAGGGCACTGGAAGAGAACAAAGGGCCGTCTTCCTGACAAGTCATTAAACTAAGCCCACGTCTGCTGTATCGGTTAAACATCAGGAATCCCAAGGGCAGTGTGAGCTCTCAACGCATATTTATACCCTCACTGATATGGATGATTTGGCTCTTAGCACTCATCCCGTGATGACGTTTGCTGTGTGAAGATTGTTTGCTGCATTTCCTGTATTATATCAGTGTCACTACTTAAAAAGTACTGCACGCGTTGTAAAGCACTTTGTAACATCCAGAACTCATTAAAGATGCTGTAGGGCATCGAACACTACAGCGCAGTACAGGCCCTTCAGCCCATCAAGTTCATGCCACGCTGTTATTCTGCCGATAGCCCTTCACACCTCTCCCATCCATATACCTATCCAAACGTCTCTTGAATGTTGCAATTAAACCCTGCTGGCAGCTTGTTCCACCTTCAGGTTCCCCTTAAATATTTAACAGTTCGTCCTTAGCCTCTGACCTCTAGATCTGGTGTAACTGGGCAGCTCAGCTTCTTGGGCTGGAGGAGCCTGTTTCCGAGTTGTGTCTCTAAAACCAAGAACTCAATCAGAGCCAGGTTTATTATCATCGGCATACGTTGTGAAATTTGTTGTTATGTGGAAGCAGTACATTGCAATACATAATAATGAAAACTATAAATTAACAATAAGAAGTTTATGTTTAAAAATATTAAACAACTAGTGCAAAAAGAGGGAAGAATACTGAGGAAATGTTCATGTTCTGATGGGAGAGGGGAAGAAGCTATTCCTGAACTGTTGAGTGTATGTCTACAGGCTCCTGCACCTTCTCCTTGATGAGAAGAGGGCATAACCTGGGTGATGGGGGTCCTCAATGATGGATGCTGCCTTTTGAGGGTGTGCTGGATGCTGGTTGGCGCCCCTGATGGATTTGGTAATCTATGGGTAGTTCCCAGTGATACATGGTGAGACAGACGTCGACTGCTACTGGAAGAACAGCCTGCCCAAATCTTCCTGATCCTTCCGTGTAAGGAGAGGCCCATAATATACATCGTGCAGGAGGCTCGGTGCAGCTACTGTAAGGAATTTGTGGGGAAGGATCACTGAGACGCAGAGCGGCAGTGCCCTGCATAATAACCTTACAGTGCATGCTTTGGAGGGGGAACGTGAGTGGCATGAAAGGGTTGTAATGGGATGTGTTGAATTGGTGATACAATGAACACGGAGAAAGACATGTCCCCAATGCACTTCCCCTATATATTATGAATAAAGTATAGTTTTGAAATTGAGAAGATATTGCTCTAATTGCCCTTGAATTGAGTGTCTTGTAAGGTTATCTCAGAGGGGAGTTAAGAGTTTACTGGTTGAGGTGAGATCACCAGGTAAGGACAGCAGATTTCCTTCCATGAAGGTCATTGTATTTAAACAAACGAATTTACATTCCAAAGCTGCTGCTGTGGGATTTGAACTCATATCTCCGGATCATTAGTCCACTTCCCCAGCATAACTATGGCACATTAGTATTTCACTACAGAGAGGCTAAATTGCTGGAATTTCACAATCATACCATGTATAGGTGGCAGAGTAGCCTGGCAGTTAGTTCGATTGCTTTACAGTGCTAGCAGGAAGATTGGGGTTTGATTCCTGCTGCTGTCTGTAAGCTGCCTGGCCTGCTGAGTTCCTCCAGCAATTGTGTGTGTTGCTGTCTTTAAGGAGTTTATACTTTCTCCCCCATGACTGCGTGGCTTTCCTCCCACATTCTAAAGACATAGAGTTAGTGTTAGTGAGCGTGGGCATGTTATGCTGGCGCAGGAAGCGTGGCAGCACTTGTGGGCTTCTCAGCACAATCCTCCCTGCAGCATTTCACTGTATGTATGTTTCAATGTGCATGTGCCAAATTAAACTGTTCTCTAACAGTTTTGTGGTTTAGTGTTTTTTTTTAATCTAAGAATTCTTTCTGAGTAAGATCTCCAATGTGTGGCTGCTGCGAAGCACAGTGAATATTTCAGGACACTTCAAACCAAACGCTGGACAAGGGAAGATCAAGAATGTAAACAGAGAATGATAGATGTGCCTGGCAGGTCATGCAGTATTAATGGAGAAAGAAACAAGAGTTAAGTCTTCAGGTCGATGGAATTTGATTAGAACTGAAAAATCTTGAGAGAAAACACGTTTTAAGATGTAAGGAAAGGAAGGCGGAGAAGCAGAGAGAGGAAGATTCAGTCATAGAATGGGAGGCAGGAGAAGATAAATAACAGAAGAGGTGAGAGGATGAAACAAGTGAAGAACTAGAATTTGGGATTGAAGGGAGCTGTAAATGGAATCCCACGTACCTGCTCTGACCTCTTCCTCCTTCAGGAATATGGTTGTGATTCAGTGATAAACAATAATTGCTGGCATTACAGGGAATCCTGGAAGATGCTTAATTAAAAAGCACATCCTTTCCAACAGATTCAGTGTAAATCCTCCACCAAGACATGACAGCGCCTCCACTTACTTAGAAGTTTGTGTACATTCAGCATGTCATTTAAAACATTAACAAATTTCTAGAGCAGAGTATCCTGACAGGGTTACATCAATGTCCAGGAATGGGAAAGGCTACAGAAACTGGTGAATACAACTCAGTTCATCATGAGTAAATCCCTTCCCTCCATTGAATACATCTACAGGGATTGCTGCCATAAGAAAGCAGTATCCATCATCAAGGCCCCTCCTCAATCCAGGACATGGCTGCCATCAGCAAGGAAGTACAGGAGTCTTGGGTCCTACCCCACCAGGTTCAGAGACAGTTATTACCCTTCAACCATCAGGCTCCTGAAATGACGTGGATAATTCCACTCACCTAAACTCTGAACTGATTCCACAACTATAGAGTAGCTTCCACTCTGGAGATCGCAAGGGACACAAATTCGACTGGGCGTCACCAAAAGTCATGGTGCAAGCAAACACGTGGCATGCAAGAGAGTTCCTAGAAGTGTGGTTTTCCACAAACAATTCCAAAAACAACAAGTAGAGCTTGATCCCATTTTTGAGCCAATACGGGCAAAATTCCAGACAATGCATGGAGTTCGCCACACAACCAATCAGTGACAAGACCCCCTCCCTACATCACTATTGGGTTTCTGTAATGATGACCAATCAACGGATTGATAAGTACTGGTATATAAAGGTCAAGCATTCGGAGGACACACTACAAGTGAACAGCACACTGATGATGTCTCCTCATATGGTGACGAAATGTTTGCAAACTGGATTAGCAAGATTGGAGAACAACTCAACCCAACCATCAACCACCTCAGCTACACATTTTCCAAGTCATTCAAAGACTCTCCTACTCATATTCTCAATATTTTAAAAAATTTGCACAATTTGTCTTCTTATGCACATTGGTTTGGTTTGGATTTCCGGTTTGGATAATATTGCTTTTGGAAGGAGGAAGAGTTTCCCAGGGTTGATGAAGTATTTCTGAATTGTAGTCTCTGTGTGGAAAAGGCCAATGCAGCTGTTAATTTATGCACAGCAAAGTCCTAACAAAACTAATAAGATAGTAATGAGATAACTATTTTTAGTGGTATTTATTGATGAATAAATATCAGCCTGATTCCCCGTATTTATCCTTTTCTTCATCTGAGAGAAAAGACAGTGATTAGTTTTAATACTTTATTCAACCAGCAGTCCTTCCCATAGTGCTGTAGAGGTTATATATCATGTACAGCACAGTAATGTAGTGGCTAGTGGAATTGCTTTACATGAGCATAGAACACTGTAGCACACTACAGGCATTTTGGCCCATGTTATTATGCTGACCTTTAAACTGTTCTAAAATCAATCTAACCTTTCCCTCCCCCATAATCCTCCACTTTTCTTTCATTCATGTGTCTGTCTCTGAGTCTCTAAGTGGGAGTGCAATCCACATGTCCAACACTGTGTGTAAAAAACTTACCTCTGGCATTCTCCCCCTATACTTACCTCCAATCACCTTAAAATTATGCCCCCCTCGTATTAGCCATTTCTGTCCTGATGCTGTTGCTGTAGAGTTTGCACATTCTTCCTGTGATTGGAGACGTGAGGTTCTACCGATGTTGGAAATTTTGAGCAACACACACAAAATGCTAGAGGAACCCAGCAGGCCAGGCAGCGTCCATGGAGGGGAGAAAAACAGTGCCAGTGATCACCGATTGGGTTTCAATTCTCGCTGCTGTCTTTAAGGAGTTTGTACATTACCCCCTCCCCGTTACATTATTGGTTTCCTCTCACATTCCAAAGACATACAGTTAGGGTTAATGAATTGTGGGCATGCTGTGTTGGCAGCGAGAGTATGGACACTTGCAGGCTGACCCACACAATCCACGACTGTGTTGGTCATTAATGCAAGATGATGCATTTCACTGTGTGTTTCCATGTTTCAATGCACATGTGACAGATAAAGCCAATCTTTATCTCATATTCAGTCCTCAAAGTTGGGTCTTAAAACCAGCACTTCTTCAGTGTTGAATATGTTGTACTGAAAGAGTTGTAATTAGATTGCAGAACAAGGAGGTACACATGGCTATTGTTGCAACAACATTAAGTTCATTAGGTGTTTGGTAGATAGGCAAATGGAACTCGGTTCATTTGTTCATTCTGTGCCGTGTCATATGACGTGGGCGATCACAGTCTTTCCATGACCATGATTGTTCTTGGCAAATTTTCCTACAGAAGTGATTTGCCTTTGCCACTGCCTTCCAAAGGGCAGTGTCCTTACAAGACAAGTGACCATTATCAATACTCTTCGGAGATTGTCTGCCTGGTGTCAGTGGTTGCATGACCAGGACTTGTGATCTGCACCAGCTGCTCATACAACCATCCACCTCCTGCTCCCATGGCTTCATGTGACTCTGATTGAGGGCTAAGCAGGTGCTACACCTTGCCCAAGGGTGACCTGCAGGATAGCGGAGGGAAGGAACGCCTTACACCTCCTATGGTAGAGACGTATCTCCACCCGCCACCTACATCATTAAGAGCAGTTATAACAGGATTTGGATCGGAGGACAATTCCAAACAAGAAGCTTGCATTCATACTGATTAGTCAGGAAGCCAAGGAATTACATGTGGAATAACATTGAGGAAGTTGAGGAGAGTTCGATGTGGGTATTTAAAGGACAGAGAAATGGAGGATCTGGAAGAGAAGGTTCCAGAGAGATGAAAGCCAAAGGTTAAGAGGTGAAAATTCTTGGGATTGTGGGTGAGGGTTTAAGGTACAGAATCAGTTGAAAGATATTGGAAGGTTGTGGAGAGGGTGTCTTTCCTTAACAAAGTTGATCAATCAGCTCATTCCACGGAGCAGAAATATAGCTAAAGATTCTGAGCATTAACTAGGCTTCCCACATATTACGCAATAATGTGCAATGTTAATGCTTTCAGCAGAATGCTTTCTTTATCATTTAAGTATGTATTTAAATGGCCAATTAGTTAGTGAAACCACCCACCAGTGTCCCCACTGCTTGTTCTCCCCACAATGCCTTGCAACATCTGCAGTCTTTTTTTCTTGGTAAGTGAGAGATGCAAGGGTCTGCCCAGCACTGCCGTTCTCTACAGCAATCATGCAGATGGGAAGAAATACTGAATTAGGAATTGGGAAGGAATGGAAATGACATTCCAAAGGCAGGCTTTGAAGTTGCAGGGTAGTTTTGTTTGGCAAATTCCTGCTGTGACACTGTTAGGAGTCGTCACTAGAAGAGTTCACTCTCCTCAGATTGGGTATGGTGGGTGGGGGGGGGGGGAGTGGTATGATCGCTGTTACTTTGTGATGATAAAAGTTGTCTTGGTGAGATGAGGCAGAGAAAGGATAAGACCATAGACAAAGTAGAATTGGGCCATTCAGCCCATCAAGTCTTGTTCAACATTTGATCATGATTGATTTGTTTTCCATAAGACATAAGAGCAGATTTAGAACTTTTGGCCAATCGAGTCAGCTCTACCATTCAATCAATTCCCCCCCCCCCCCAACCCAGCCCCACTCCCTTGCCTTCTCCCCATAACCTTTTGATGTCGTGTCCAATCAAGAACCTATCAACTCTGCCTTAAATACACCCATTGTGGACATGCTACGTTGATGTTAACAATATTACTAGGTTGAAGGTAATGTGTCCTGGAAAGAAGGTGAGAAAATAATTGAAAGTAATCCACCCGTCTAATTTTGAAAATTGATTTCTCTAACACAATAAGTCCTCTTCCTTCTCCTTCTTTCTATTCCCCATTCTGGTTCCCCTCTCACGCCTTCTCACTTGCCCATCATCTCCTCTTCCTTCCCTTTGTCCCATGACCCACTCTCTTCTATCTAATTCCTCCTCCTTCAATTTACCCCTTCATCTCACTTGTCATCTTCTTAATCCACCCCCCGCTTTTCCCCCACCCGCCCACCTTCCCCCTCACCTGGTCTCACTAGGAGCTTGTACTCCTCCCGCTCCCAGCGTTTTCTTATTCAGGTTTCTGATCCCCATCCTTTCCAGTGTTGATGAAGGGCATATTGCTATAGTCAATAAGGAGAGACGAGAGGAAATGATTGGACAATTTCCTTGAGGTTAAGGTTATGCAGGTCGGTTCAAGGACCTGGTGACTGTTGGAAAGTAGTGGTTCCCGGACCTGGCAATATGACTACAGTATTCAATGAGATTGTGGCTGTTGATCATATAAACACAGAAATGTTGGCACACCTTGGCAGGAGCTGTGGGAAAAAAAATGTACAATGTTTCAGTCTGCATCAGGAGGGCCTCTGTCTTGAAATGTTGACAGACACAAAATAGAGTCACAATGAAGATTCTTGGCCCGAAACATTGACTGTTTATTCCTCTACATAGATGCTGACTGATTTGCTGAGTTCATCCAGCATTTTGTGTGTGTTGCACCTAGTTTTTGCTCTTGGCTCCTTATGGCTGTATCATCATATCTGGAGATCTCCCATCCACTGCCACCAAACTCATAGTTCCTTTCCCCCATACTGCTTGTTTCTACTTCTTATCCAAGATCCACAAACCTCCCTGTCCGGGTAGGCCCATTGTCCCTTCCTGCTCCTGCTGCTGCCCCAATGAACTGATGTCCACATACCTTGACTTCATTCTATTCCCCTTGGTTCAGTCCCTTCCCATCTACATCCGTGACACTTAAAATGGTCTTGATCTCAACAACTTTCAATACCCAAATCCCAATACACTTCTATCCCTCATATAGAAGGCCTTGAAGCTCTCTGCTTCATTCTTGACAAAAGACCCAACCAGTTCCCCTCCACCACCACCCTCTTCGGTTGGGGAGAGCTGGTTCTCACCCTCAATAATTTATTTTTTGACTCCTCCCACTTTCTCCAAACTCAAGGGTAGCCATGGGCTCCAGCTTCACCTGCCTTTTCGATGGCTACATGAAACTGTCCATGTTCCAAGCCTTACCTGGTAATGTTCCCCAACTCGTTCTGTACTGCATTGATAACTGCACCAGTGCTGAGCTCATCAATTTAATCAAATTTTCCTACTGACCTTAAATTCGCTGGGTCTAGTTCTGACACTTCTCTCACCTTTCTCCATCTCTGTCTGGAGACAAACTTTCTATTAAAATCTTTTCCCAGCCTGTCTCCATTAAAAATGCTGTACCCTTTTCATAGTTATATCATCTCTGTCACATTTGTTCCCAGGATGAAGCTTTTCTTTCCAGGACATCAGAGGTGTCTTTCTTTTTCAAAGAACGGGGTTTTCCTTCCTCCACTGATGATGCTCTCCTCAGCCACATCTCCTTCATTCCCCAGACATCCATGCTCAACACATCTTCCCACTGCCTTAACAGAAAAAGAGTTCCTCTTGTTCTCACCTCCACATCCAACACATCATTCTCCAGAACTTCTGCCATCTTCATTGGGATCTTACCACCAAACACATCTTCACTTCCTTCCCCCCCCCCCCTTTCACTTTCCTCAGGAATCACTCCCTTTGTATTCCCTTGTCCATTCAACCTTCCCTCCTGGCACAAATCCCTGAAGCAAGAAAAATGCCAGACTTGCCCATTCACCTCCTCCCTCACCTCCATTTAATGCCCCAAACTTTCCTTCTAAGTGAGGCAACACTTCACCTGCAAATCTGTTGGGGTCATCAATTGTATCTGGTGCTCCTGATGTGGCTTCCTCTACATTGGTGAGACTAGACTTAAATTGGGGGTCTGCTTTCTCGCTCCATCCGTCAAGAGAGGAATTTCCCTGTGGCCATCCACTTTAATTCTGATTTCCATTCCCATTCCAACATGTTGGTCCATGGCCTCCTCTTCTGCTACGATGAGGACACTGTCATGGTGGAGGAGCCACACCTTATATTCCGCCTGGGTAGCCTCCAATCAGATGGCACGAATTTTGATTTCTCCTTCCGACAATAATTTTTTCTCTTTTTTCCCCTCCCCCTTCCCTCTTATTTCATTTCCCTCTTGACTTCTTACCTCTTCTCCTCACCTGTTATCACCTTCCCCTGGTGTTCCCCCTTCTTCCCTTTCTCCCAGGGTCCACTCTCCTCTCCTTTCCAGCCCTTGACCTTTCCCACCTACCTGGCTTCGTCCTATCACCTTCTAGATATCCTCCTCCCCACCTTTATATTCTGTCTTCTTCACCCTTCCTTTTCAGTCCTGTTGAAGGGTCTTGGCCTAAAACGTCAACTGTATATTCATTTTCATAGATGTTCCATTACCTGCTGAGTTCCTCCAGCATTTTGTGTGTGGTATTGTGGTTGCATTGTCCAATGAAAATTGCCTCTAGCTGTTGTCATTGACAACACCATACTAATTTTAGGTAACTCCTCAGTATACACACAATGCAGATAAATGTATTTATCTAATATTTGCCACCATTCAGTAACCAACAATGGCAACTTCCATGTAACAGATCTTAGCATTACAAAGGTTACCTGAGGTTGATTCAAAATATGAGACAAAGCCACGCAGCAAGCAACTAAGACTAGAAGTCTGAACACTTATGTAAGTTTTAAAGGAAGAGATAGAAACAAAACTGTAGAACCAGGAGTCAAACATCAGAAGGCCAAAGCAACATGCACAAAATACGGGAAGAACTCAGCAGGTCAGGCAACATCTATGAAAATGAATAAACAGTCAGCACGTAGGGCCGAAACCCTTCTTCAGGACTAGAAAGGAAGGGGGGAGATACCAGACTAAAAAGGTGGGTGAGGGGAAGGAGGACTAGAAGATGATAGGTGAAGCCAGGTGGGCGGAAAAGATCAAGGGCTGCAGAAGGAGAAATCTGATAGGAGAGGATAATGGACCATTGAAGAAAGGGAAAGAGGAGGGGCACCGGGGGGGGGGGGGGGTGATAGGCAGGTGAGAAAGGGTAAAAGTCCAGAATGAGGTATACAAGAAGAGAGGCTTAGAAACATAGAAAACCTACAGCCCACAGTGCTGTGCTGAACATGTACTTACTTTAGAAATTACCTGGGGTTAGCCATAACCCTCTATTTTTCTAAGCTCCATGTACCTGTCCAGGAGTCTCGTAAAAGACCCTATTGTATCTGCCTCCACCACTATTGCCAGCAGCCCATTCCACGCATTCACCAGTCTCTGCGTAAAAAAAACTTACCCCTGACATCTCTTCTGTACCTACTTCCAAGCACCTGAAAACTGTGCCCTCTAATGTTAGCCATTTTAGTCCTGGGAAAAAGCCTGTTGACTATCCACATGATCAATGCCTCTCATTATCTTGTACACCTCTATCAGGTCACCTCTTATCTTCCATCGCTCCAAGGAGAAAAGGCCGAGTTCACTCAACCTATTCTCATAAGGCATGCTCCCCAATCCAGGCAACATCCTTGTAAATCTCCTGTGCACCCTTTCTTTAGTTTCCACATCCTTCCTGTAGTGGGGTGACCAGAACAGAGCATAATACTCCAAGTGGGGTCTGATCAGGGTCCTATACAGCTGCAACATTACCTCTTAGCTCTTGAACTCAATCCCATGGTTGATGAAGGCCAGTGTACCATGTGCCTTCTTAACCATGGAGTCAACCTGCACAGCATCTTTGAGTGTCCTCTGGACTCGGACCCCAAGATCCCTCTGATCCTCCACACTATCAAGAGTCTTACCATTAATACTCTATTTTGCCATTGTATTTGACCTACCAAAATGAACCACCTCACATTTATCTGGGTTGAACTCCATCTGATTGGGAAAGAATTTTTTTTTACCATCAGGAGAAATTGATATTCATGCCATCATGTGGGAGGTTATCTGGACGGAATATAAGGGGTTGCTCCTCCAGCCTGAGAGTGGCCTCATCGTGGCACAGGAGGAGGCTATGGACCAACATGTCAGAATGGGAATGGGAATTAAAACATGTGTAGCTCTTCAGCTGCTTGCAGGGAAAAGTGCCGAGAGGGAGATTAGTGGCTAAACAGCAGGAGGTGGAAAGAACTAGAGGTTTTCAGAGATGTCACTAGATTGTTGAATTGGTCAACTTTACAAAGGCAAGACTGCAGACAATTTTGGCTTCAAGGATAAGGTTTTCGTGGTAGCTTTCTCAAAGATCAAAGGACATTTTTACAAGATTAAAGTTCAGTTGCATGTGTTCAAAGAGTGCGGTACTGTACATTATCAATAACTGAAGTATTAATTGAACAGATTTGCCCGATATCCCTGCACTCTCTTGACCAAAGCCCCCAGAGACATCTCACGTTGACTTCCCATAGAGTGGAGCTGCACATGTGCAGTGTTTCATTGTATTGCAACAAGGTTGTAGTCCCACTGCTGTCTCTAACTTGGAAGTCTGGTGTGAAAGTTGGCTTTCATTTTCACAAACACATAAGATTCTGCAAATGCTGGAAATCTTGAGCAAAGTGCTAGAGGAGCTCAACAAATTATACAGCATCCATGGAAGAGAAGAAACAGTTAATGTCTTGGGCTGAGACCCTTCATCAGAACTATGTTATCTCTCATGTTGCCTTCATGATGCCCAGAGGCTGAATTGTAGGTGAAGTCCAGACTCCTGTTGGATAATGAACTGGTTTCATTTTTATATTATGTCCTAGAGTCAGTTTTGCTCATAAGTAAGTTGGGAAATACATTAAAAATCACTCAATATGGTAACCATACCTCCATAATATAATTAACGAATGGCACCAAGAAAGCATAAAAATTAATAAGAACAATTACTAAAAATGGAGTGAGAGAGGAAATTAGTTCTGTCTGTAGGAACAAACATGTGTTTATATTGGAACTTTGAATTGAATAATATTATGGGAGCTCATTCCTATGTAGGGGTGTCTAATGTTTATAAACCGGTCTGCACATTGGAAGTAGAGTCATTGAAGTAATATGGCCTTTTTGTTCCATGTACAGTAGCTTCTCCGTACATTGCTAAATGGTCTTAAGAATGTTGGTTGTGTGATTAATGTTGGTCAGGATTTGCAGAAGTAACCAGGACTTGTGATCTGCACCGACTGCTCATACGATCGTCCACCACATGCTCCCATGGCTTCATGTGACCCTATTCGGGAGGATAAGCAGGTGTAACGCCTTGTCCAAGGATGAGCAGAGGGGAGGAGGGACTTACACCTCCTTGGATAGACATATCAGCACCCTGCAACCATGTGAGGAGAGTAATGGGGGTTAGGGTAGGGATTGTGAAATGAAAAAGGTAAACATTGTGAAGGAACATTCAGTGAAGGAGTCAACAATGGGTCGAGCTCAGCCTCTGAACACATTCGGATACAACTGTTGTCAGCAGCATGACCTCTGAGGTTTGTGTGGTACTTATCTGGAATGTAGTTGCTATATGTTTTTCTTTGCTCAGCATAACAAAACTTACAATTTCCAGATACATTTCCATTTCCATTTCTTCCCCTCACAGATATCAGCTATCAGAACACTTTCATCAAAATATAGACATCACCACAACATCCTATACAAAAGCCCTTATTAGTACAGCATACAGGTTTACATCCACACACTGCAGAAAAGGTTGCCATGTTTTATGAAAACTATTTGCTTTTGAGTGTACCATACATGTCAAACAGTCCAAAGGAATGTATTCCATGATTAAATTACGCCAATCAAAAAGTCAGGGGCCTTATTGGATATCCAACAAAGTAAAATGTTCTTCCTCACCCAGAAAGTCAGGATGTTAAAAAGTTTTTTTCTGGTGTGTATTAATAATACGACTGCTGGGTAAGCCTAAGATAAAGGACACTGGGTCCAGTTCAAGCTCCATCTTCAGAAACTTTTCCATTTCACCCAAAATATCACTCCAGTATGCCTGAAGTTTGGGACAAGTCCAAAAGCAGTGGGTGAAAGTTCCAGAATTTACTTTACATTTAGAGCACATTGGAGAAACCCTCGTCTTAAATTTTGAGAGACGATCTGGAGTTTTGAGTTGCAATGCTTTAGTTCTATTACAAACTGAAATTTGGCTAGATATGAAGCTTCAGAAACAAAATGCCCTCTTATCAATCTGCTTTTCCTCCATAAGATGCAACTAGTTAAGCAATATTGTTGCAATCCAATAACAATTAATACAGCCAGGGCTTGGAGGGCAGTGCGACAAACTGAGGGCAACGCAGCGAAAATATCACCCTTCACTCCAATAACCGGCAGTCTGGATTTTCAGCCTGGCATTATGGATTCTGGATTTAAACTTTGGAGTTCTAAGGGTATTTTCCATCTAGGAGATTTGTTTGATGAAGGAACGATGATGTCTTTTAGTTAAATAGTACATAAATTCAACATACCCAACATGTATCTTTTTTGTTTCTTTCAGATAAGAGATTATATACAGGAATAAAAAACATCATTGTTAACTGATTTCTATAGTTCTGACATAGAACAGAGGGTGTTGTGTTCTGCTTTTATATCACCCTGAGGGAATGTTCTTGTGGAGAGGCTGAGCAGCTGAGAAGGGTCTGGGAGGAGGAGCTGGGAGTAGAAAATACAGCTGAAACTTGGGAAGACATCTGTGGTAACGCAAAGAAAATTTCAGTTTGTAGTAGTTGCTATATGTTTAACTACTTCCCTTAGCCAAGAAGATTACTGCACAATTGTGGAAAGTTTGGAGTTGAAGTGCAAAATTGGTATAAGAAGTATTGAAAAATGCATGAGGGAATTAACACAGCCTTGTTTGACATAGTCTTCACTAAAGATGGCTTTTTTGTAGAAATGTTGCTTGTTATCGTGTTAAACGGTGATGAATTCTTATGGGCAGCAAAATTTGAGGAGGGTGTTCCAGAGTTTACCTTGTCAGAAAATTTTATAAGGATAAAAACTGCACATTGTTTATAGATGTACCATGGGGAGCATTCTGACTGGTTGTATCAACGTCTGTTATGGAGGGGCCACTGCACGGGGTTGGAAGAGGCTACAGATAGTCAGCCAGCACCATCATGGGCATTTACCACCCCCGCCCCCATCAACCACCCCTCCACTATCGAAGACATCTTCAAAGGGCAGTGTCTCAAGAGGGCGGTATCCATCATTGAGGACTCTCACATACCAGGACATGCTCTCTTCTCATTGCTACCATCAGGGGGGAGGTACAGGAGCCAAAAAACCTACACTCAATGTTTTAGGAACTGCTTCTTCCCCTCGGCCATCAGATTTCTGAATGGAACATGAATCTGTGAACACTACTTCACTATTTTGCTCGCTTTTTGCACTATATATTTTTCTTACATATATTTCTTATTGTAACTTTTCTGTATTACACCTTACTGCTGCCGCAAAGCAACAAATTTCATGATTTATAAGTCATAAGTCAGCGATATTAATTCTGATCCTGAAACAGCCGTGGAAAGTGCTGGCGCTGCTCCTGGCACTTTTCTTGGTGTTGTTGCATCCCCACTGGATGGTCACACAGCTGGACTTTCTTGCCTTTCTGAAGGTGATCACGATGACTACCTTTCTCAGGACGCCTGTTATCCTTCCACTTCACAGATGTGGCCGGGTATTTGTGACTGAAACTCATTGATGTTGAGTTTTACAAGGTCCTGGGAAATGGTCTTAAATATACTCAACCACTGAGCATCTATCATCCGTAGGGTAGGGAATTACAACCATCTGACTGAAGAAATCTCTCCTTATCTCAGTCTGAAATATCTGACTCCTTGTCCTAAGATAGACTATCACTCAGTTCTTTGCTTTCCAGCTGTGGAAAGAACATATGTAGTAGCTTGTATATTTATAAAATGTTCTGTTTCAATAAGCATGCCTCTGTAATGAACATATACCCACTGGGTAATTATTCTATCAATGGGACTACCTTATGTCACATTTGTTCTGAGGCAGGGGTTCCCAATTGTTTTTGTGCCCTAGACCCCTACCATAAACTGAGGGGTCTATGGACCCCAGGTTGGGAACCCCTGCTCTAAGGGTAGGCTTTGTTCTTCCCTCTCTGCTTTAGGCATAAAGAAGGTATATGAGAGTCTTTATTGTTTCAGTCTTCAAAGTAAATTTAGTTATCAAAGTGCACATATGTCACCATGTACTATGCTGAGATTCATTTTCTTGCTGTCATTCAGAGTAAAACAAAGAAGTACAATACAACCAATGAAAAACTACACATATAGAGACTGACCAATGTGCAAAGAAGACAAACTCTGCAAGTACAAATAAATAAATAAACAGTACTGAGAACATGATTCATAAAGTCTTTTAAAGTGAGTCCATCACTGTGGAATCAGTTCAGTATTGAGCTGAGTGAAGTTATCCACACTGGTTCAGGAGCCTGATGATTGAAGGATAATAACTGTTTCTGAACCTGTTGGTGTGGGACCTAAGGCTCCTGGTCCTCCTTCTTAACAGCAACAGTGAAAAGAAAGCATGCCTGGATGGTGATGGTCCTTGATGATAGATGCTGCTGTCTTGTGCCAGTGCTCCTTATATAGGTGCTCAATAGTGAGAAGGGCTTTTCCTGTGATGGTCTGGGCTGTATCCACTGCTATATGTAGTCTTTTCTGTTCTGAAGCTCAGTGCCACCTGCATGGAGATGCCCTGGCATTAGTGTTAATAGCTGTTTGATAGTTGATGTGAACAAAGGGCTGAAGGGTCTGTTTTCCTGTTGTATTACTCTGCAATCAATTATTTTGTGTTTTACATTTGTAGTTAAGTTAGATCACTTTGTAGAGATCTGTTTTCACTTTGACACTAAAAAAAGTGTCAAAAAAGTCAAATTAAATCCACTGTGATTCAATGTTGTAAAACAATAAAACATGAAAACTTCCAAGGGAGGTGCATACTTTTTTTCAGAACTGTATGCAAATACAATAAACAAATAATAATACAACAACAATATTATTATTATTATTATTATTATTAATAATAATAATAATAAAATAAAGAGGAAATGAGTTATTGAGAAATTGAAAGTGTCTCAGCAGGTTGTGGAATTGCTTCAATGCTGATGTGAGTGAAGTGATTAGACAAAAATATAAGCAAGTGTAGGAAAAGTTAAACTACACAAAAAAAACAATTTTACTCTCTCAGCCAACAATTCCAAATTCACTGAAAGAGAACAGTGTTCTGTGCCAGAGCAACCATCCCAGCACTGAAGCCCAGGTTACACAGTGCTGTTTGCATGGCCACTGTTGGGCTTCAGAAACAATACTATTACATATAATGCACAACAATATTCAAAGAAAGTGAAGTAGAAAATTTGATTTCTATAAATGAAGTTATTTTTGTGTTGCTCGCAGCAGTGTCCATTAATGCATGGGACCGCGGGATAATCCTGGAGGTTGGATACCCTAGCTCTGTGCTTCACTCTCTGAACTGAAAGCATAATAGACAGATTCAGACAAGGGGGTAAAAAGGACGCTTCTTTACATTGTCAGGAACTGTTTGCACTGGGTGTTCGTATTCCAACCAATGCTGGATGAAATCCTGCCAAAGTGTTTCGGCCTGAAACGTCAACTGTACTCTTTTCCTAGATGCTCTCTGGCTTGCTGAGTTTGTCCAGCATTCTGTGTGTGAACATAGAACATAGAAAATCTACAGCATGTTACAGGCCCTTTGGCCCAAAATGTTGTACCAGCCATTTAACCTACTGTTGAGACTGCCTAGAATTTCCCAATCTCATAGCCCTCTATTTTTCTAAGCTCCACGTGCTTATCTAAGAGTCTCTTAAAAGATTGCTCGGATTTCCAGCATCTGCAGATTTTCTCTAGTTTGTGAGTGCATTCTGGTAGTTGATTGCACTTCAAATCATGTCTCATTAGGCATGACTTCTACAAAGCAGAGGAAAGCAAAGTAAGTTTAAACATCAGACAGTAGCTGTACATCTGTTGATTGCATCGTGCTTCTGCCCCACTGGGCAAAGTGGTGGGTGGATCAGTGGCTACAGGACGTGATAGAGATTTGTGTGTGTGCCGGTCGGTGCGTGTGTAAGAGTACACGTGTGAATGGAGTGAGTGTGTTTAAAAAGAGAAAGATTTATGCAATGCTTTTCGCCACTTGAGGATGTCCCAAAGCGTTTTACGAGCAGTGAAATTCCTTTGAATTGTGTTCTCTGTTCTAGTGTGAAAAAAATGTGGACAGTTTCCACCATCAAAGTCCCACAAATAGAACTGCAGTAATGAGAAGCTAATCTCTTGTGGGATGTAGATCATAGGATAAATATTAGCTAAGATATCATCATTGCTGCGCTGCTTATGGAATTGTAGAGTTATGCAGCACAGAAAGGGGCCATCGGCCTAACTCAGCTATGACAACTAAAATTCCTACACGAGCTCTTCTCATCTGCCTGCTCCATATCCCTATAAATCTTTCTTATCCATGTACTTTCTAAAGTTGTAGTTGTACCCACCTCTGCCACTTCAGTTGATACACAAAAATACAACTGCAGATGCTGTGGATCAAAGAATACGTACACGACGCTGGAAGAACTCAGCAGGCCAGGCAGCATCTATGAGAGAAGAGCAGCCAACGTTTTGGGCCGAGACCCTTCGTCAGGAATGGGGGGGGGGGGGGGGGAGAGGGCCGAAGCCCAGTAATAGAGATAGGGGAGGGGGAAGGGCTAGAGGTGCCAGGTGGAGAACCAATCAGAGGAGGGATAAATGGGGGAGGGGATAAGCATGAAAGAACTGTAGAGATAAAGGAGCAGAAAGTTGATAGGGGTGAGAGGCAGAGAGGGACTCCCACCTGCATTTATGTGAAAAAGTTTCCCTTCAGATTTCCTTTAAATCTAATTAAATTGTCCTGATGAAGGGTCTCAGCCTTCTCTTTATTTCTCTCCACATATGCTGCTGAGTTCCTTCAGCGTTTGTGTGTGTTACTGTGGATTTCCAGCATTTGCAGAATCTCTTCTGTTAACTCTTTAAACCTTTTACCCTTTGTGTTTACTCTTTTTCTTCTCACCTTCAACCTCCACTCTACCTTTAGGCTTCACAGCTTTTGGAAAAAGGTTATATCATCCATTTTGTCAATATCGCTTATGATTTTATAAGCCCCTATAAAGTCACTGCTCAGCCTCCCTTGCTCCAGGGAGAACAGTCCCATCCTACCCAGCCTCATACCTGAGAATCTTTTCTAGTCTAATTACATTCTTCTTGTAGCGGTCACTTGAGTCGAGTATGAAGAGCTAAGAGTTTGTTGATTATGAGTCCTGAGGTAGCTGTAGAGGCCAATCCAGAATCCACAAATGCTGGAGCAGTGTGGGCAAGAGTAAGTAGTGGCTGTGGTAGGTGATTGGGTCTTTTGGTTGTTTAGTCTGTCCTTCCACAACTGTCATTTGTTCTCCGTGGCACAGTGTCATGTAGTGCACCTTCCCCTTGAACAGATTTCTTCCAGGTCTATCTATTGACTGCAGTGTCTTCCCAGTTTTCAGATGTAATGTTGAATTTCTTCAGGATGGTTTTGATGTTGTCTCTGAAGCGTTTCCTTTGCCCGCCAGGGGCTCACTGACCTTCCTTCAATTGTAAGTAAAGGATCTATTTGGGGAAACATGAGTCAGGTATCTGGATGACATCCAGATACTATCACAGTTGGTATTGCTTTATCATGATGGAGATGCTGTTCCTTGGCTTCCTCCAGTATGGTGGTGTTAATGTGTCTGTCCTTCCAGCTGATCCTTAATATCTTCTGTAAGAATTTATCAGGATGACCAGAACTATATAAAACACTGGGTGCAGTCTCACCAATGTCTTGTACAGTTGTAACGTGACATCCCAACTCTTGTACTCAGTGCTCTCACTCAAGGAAGGCAAGCACGTCATATAAGTCTGTACCATGCTATCTACCTGTGTCACTATGTACCTGTACCCTCCACACTCTCTGTTCTACAACCCTCCCTATCTTTGACATAACGCAGTGGGATCTTTTGAGTCCATCTCTGGAGATAGTCAGATCCACAGGTTTGCATCTCGTGTGAAAGATGGCATCCCTGCAACATGGCATACCCTCAATATCAACCAAGATTTTTGGGCATGAGTCAGTGGAGCTGAAGTTGAACTCATCTTCTAACTAAGTGTGTTCAAAGTGAGGTAACCTGACGTTGGATTGAATTGAATTGACTTTATTACTTACAGCCTTCAAATTCATGAGGAGTAAAAATCTTTGCATTACGACTCTGTTCAAATGTGCAATGTGCAATTATAGTAATTTATAATGAATATTATGTCAATATAACATAGAAATACTGTTGTGTCAGCATTAATTAATCAGTCAGATGGCCTGGTGGAAGAAACTGTCCCGGAGCCTGTTGGTCCTGGCTTCTATGCTGTGGTACCACTTCCCGGATGGTAGCAGCTAGAACAGTTTCTGGTTGGGGTGACTCGGGTCCCCAATGATCCTTCAGGCCCTTTTTACACACCCAGAACCGTGATCCTATGACATGAGATCACATCCAAAAGCAAAGTAAGTGCAGATGCTAGAAATCTGCTGTAAGGGTCATATCCCATGGCAGGAGTTGGACTATTTAAATCCAATTGATTAAATAAACTCTGGAGTTAAATAGCTCATCATAGTGATGGTACTTGTGAACTTGCCAAACTGGCCTAAAGACCCAGCTGGTTTCTTTATGGACTTTTCCAACTTTGAGACAATGGGCCAAATAATCGTCTTCTCTGCGAGAGCATTCTGATTCTATTGAATGACCATGAATGACACCAACGGGATAGTGTGAAATTCGATATTACTATTGGGATTTTTTTGTCACATGTACCAAGATACAGTGTAAAGCTTGTCTTGCATACTGTTCATACAGATCACATCATTACACAGTGCATTGAGGAAGAACAAAATAAAACAATGCAAAAACAGAAAAAAAAGTGTAAAAGTTACAGGGAAAATGTAGTGTAGATAACTATAAGGTGCAAGATTATAATGAGGTGGATTTTGAAATCAAGAGTCGTACAAGAAGTCCAAGGTAATAGACAAATAGAAACTGTCCTTGATGGTGCATGCTTTCAGGCTTTTGTATCCTCTGCCTGATGGGAGAAAGGAGAAGAGAGATTGTCCAAGGTGGGTGGGGTCTTTAAGTATGTCGCCTGCTTTACTGAGGCAGCAATAAGTATAGACGTGGAGGGGAGCTGCATGACTATCGTTTGAAACGAGGACTGGGCTTCAAGCTGCATTATTGCCTGTTCGCAGCCACCCAGAGGGAGGTGTCAGATTTGGATGCTCCACCAGTGTGCTGGAGGCGGTGCTGCGTGGCGTCAGTGTTTGCTTGTTAGAAGACAAGCTGTTTTGTGCTGGACAGCAGATTGCTGCAACATTCATGGACTCGGGAACTTGGACTACTGTATTTTACTGCTATCTTATGTGTTTGTTACCTTATACGTGCTATGTGTGCTTTGCGCTGCGTGTGAATGTTGATACTCGTTTTACACTTACGACCGTGGGCTAAGCACAGCTCCAAGGCCATCTTAAGATTGATGACAACACTACTGTCATTGGCCGAATGAAAGGTGATGACAAACCAGCATACAGGAGGAAGATTGAAAATCTGGCTGACTCACTCCGTGTCAGCAAGAACAAGGAGATGATTATTGACTTCAGGAGGAGGATACTGGATGTGGGATAAGAGTCAGAACATCATATTGGATCAGATACAAGGGACCAAATGAAATCCTATTGTATAAATGTCCATGGTTGTGGTTCATCTTGCAGATGTCATATTAAACCAAGATCTGACCAGCTCTCAAGTATATTAAGCTATTTCAGAGAAGAGGAGGGTAGTTTACTCACTAACCTCGTCCAATTCTTATCCCTCAAACAGTATGTTTTCTCTTTATCACCTTGTTATGTAATAATTACAATATTATCACATTATCATATTGCAATGGGGTGACACAGTTGCAAAGCCATTAGCGCAATCATTTTACAGCACCAGCGATCACCAATTAGGATTCAATGCCCACCACTGTATATTTCAATGCTTTGATGTACAGTACATGTAGCCAGTAGCGTTATACTGTTTATTTTTTAACTTGTATCATAAATGCACCTTATGCTAAATGTCGGTCTTCAGAAATATATCTTATTGTTTGTTAATTTATTTATGGTAATATTACTTTGTGTATTGTGTGTGAATTTTATGTATAGTTTTGTACACTTTAGTCTGGAGAAACATTGTTTTGCTTGGCAGTATAAGTGTGTATGGTTGAATAACAGTAAACTTGAACTTGGATCTAACAAATAAAGTTAATCTTCCTTTAAATTAGATTTTTTTTATCATGATCAATTGACTGTTCTGTTTCCTATATTACAACAGGGTTCCACTATCTGCTTTAAAATATCATGAATGGCATTATACAAATTCAAATGATTTCTCTATGTTATCTCAGCATAAGTGTGGAACAGGAGCCAATAGTTTGATACCTTGATTCTATAAAAGGAATAAGGCCCGCAAGCTTGATTATAAATTTCACTGTTTCTCCTTTTCCAATCCTATCCTTGAAAACTCAATCCCTTTGTGACTGTAGACAATACATATTGTGCTGCATTTATTTTTGTGTGCGTGTGCCGGTGGTAGCTGAAGGCACCATGCTCAACATGAGAAACATATGAGTTTCTGACACCCGATCGTGTTTCATTTGACCGTCTGCACAGTGTTTGGATGCTGTGCCTGTCCCAGAGGGCAAGCGTGGAGGGAGCAGCCTGCTCTGAGGGAGTCAATCTCGCGCCGTAGAGCAGTGAGATAAATTCTGCTTCTGTGCTGCTCCTGTTGTTTGCAATTTCTCTGAGTCCTTTCAGTTTGTTCAGGCATTGGGAAAGAGAAGCCAAACAGGAGGAAGAAGGGGATACAAACTTGAACAATTTCTCAGAGTCGGAGGGAGGTAAAGATCATTTACAGTTCACAGTGGCTTAAAATATCTCAAAAATCTCTTACAGTCTTTAGAAAACAAGACTTATTTTCTGATGGCTATTGAGAGATGGTTTCAACATTTTTTCTAAACCATTTGGCACAACATATACTCAGTGGCCATTTTGTTAGGTACGCCTGTGTACATCGTTATGCAAGTATCTACTCAGCCAATCACACAGCAGCAACTCAATGTGTAAAAGCATGCAGACGTGGTCAAGAGGATCAGTTGTTCTGACCAAACATCAGGATGGGGAAGAAGTTGAACTAAGTGACTGACTGTGGAATGATTGTTGGTGCCAGACGGGGTGGTTTGAGTATCTCAGAAACTGCTGATCTGGGATTTTCACACACAACAGTCTCTAGAATTTGTGGAGAAGGGTGCAAAAAAACAAATAAAACATCCAGTGCGTGGCAGTACTGTGAATGAAAACACAGGTCAGAGGAGAATGGCCAGACTGGTTGAAGCTGACAGGAAGACAGTAAATTAAATAACCACACATTACAACAGTGATGTACAGAAGAGCATCTCTGAATGTACGGCATGTTGAACCTTAAAGTGGATGGGCTACAGCAGCAGAAGACTATGAACATACACGGAGTGGCCACTTTATTAGGTACAGGACGTATTTTTAACAAGTTTACATGAATCCAGGTCATACAGTTTTTACATTATACATTGATTATACACTTTCAGGCCACTAGCTGACTAAAGGATCAGTTTTTTTCCCTTCCAAAAGATGTATAACTTTTAAAAGCTGAGATTCGGTACTTCATTGAAAGGATGTCTCTCCCAAACGGTCGTGTCAGTTAGCATAATGCTTTACAGTGCCTGCTGTCTGTAAGGAGTTTGTACATTCTCCATGTAACCATGGTTTATTTTCTCATTTCTTCCCACATTCCAAAGTTGTACCAGTTAGGGATATTACATTATGAGTATCAACACACACAAAATGCTGGTGGAACACAGCAGGCCAGGCAGCACCTATAAGGAGAAGCACTGTCGATGTTTCGTGTCGAGACCCTTCGTCCTTCGGTCCTTTAGAAGAGTCTTGGCCTGAAACGTTGACAGTGCTTCTCCTTATAGATGCTGCCTGGTCTGCTGTGTTCCACCAGCATTTTGTGCGCGTTGTTTGAATTTCCAGCATCTGCAGATTTCCTCGTGTTTACATTATGAGTATACTATGTTGTTGCTGGAAGCATAACAAAAGGTTTGGTCAACTGAAACCTTATAGGGCATTGTGAGCAGTGTTAAGCCCTATATCTAAGAAAAGCTGTGTTGGCATTGGAGAGGGTCCAGAGAAGGTTTATAAGGATCGTTTAGGGAATGAAAGGGTTAACGTATGAGGGTCATTCGATGGTTCTGGACCTCTACTTGTTGGAATTTAGAAGTATGAGGGGGGAATCTCATTGAAACCTATCGAATATTGAAAGACGTAGATAGAATGGATGCAGAGGAAATGTTTCCTATAGTAGGGGAGCCTGGGACCAGAGGGCACAGCCTTAGAATAGAGGGACATTCATATAGAACAGAGGTAAGGAAAGTTATTTTGTCAGAGTGTAGTGCATCAGTAGAATTCGTTGCTACAGGCGGCTATGGAGGGTAAATCATTGGGTATATTTAAATCAGAGATTGATAAGTTCTTAATCAGTAAGGGCATTGAAAGTTACGGGGAGAAGGCAGGGGAGTGAGGTTGAGAGGGATAATAAATCAGCCATGATGGAATGGCGGAATAGACTTGAAGGGCCTAATTTTGCTGCAGTGTCTTGTGGACATTGGCAGGCTGCCTCCAGCATGTTTTAGAATGTATTGGTCAGTAATGCAAACAACACATTTCTCTAAGTTTCAATGCACATGTGACAAATAAAGTTAAACTATAAAGCGCTGTGCCATCAGCCATTAGCACATGAGTAAAAGGTCAGATCTTCCCTGCGAGGAGGTAGCCAGGCACTACTCCATATCAGTCCAGGTGGCATCCCGTCACGTTGTGAACTGCTGGAGGATTTCCAGTATCCCATGTTACTCTCCATATTTTTCTCTAAGAAACAGTTCACGTCCACCAACCTCTTCTTTGCCATTTTACCCCCGGGTCTCAACTTTGTGTCAAGCCATTCTCTTTGTCCCACTCGTGGTGGCAGACACCAACAACCTCTAATTCTGTACTTCCTTAGAATAGACCTCACACAACCAAGGCATGCAACGCGGCCGCTCAGGACAATATTACAGCAATGCTCAGTTCTTGCGCCAAAAGATAAACGGGAATTAAGTTGTGTCTTATAGAAGGGAGGTAAGAAGCTGTGAAAAAATTTCAAAGCAAGCCTGAGAGTTTTAAAATCAAGCTGTTGCTTGAGTGGGAGCCAATTACTGTAATGGGTAGTGTGGAAGGAAGAAGAGGACAGTGGTTGGACAGCTGTATAATTGAAAACAATGGAAGCAACTGAGTATCAGCTGGTTTCTTACACCTCTTGTTGCTGCTAAAGTTTTTTTTCTAGTTTCCCGATTCCTTCTTAACATCACCATTCCCTACCTACGTAACCTTCCTCCAGCTCTGCAGTGTAAAGCCCAGATCTATAAAGCTCAGGTTAGCAATAGCATCTCTTCAGACAAACTTCAGTCATATTGTCCTCAGTTCGGGTCACCTTATTATAGGAAGGATGTGGAAGTTTAGAGAGGGTGCCAAGGAAATTTACCAAGTTGCTGCCTGAATTAGAGAGCATATCATCTGAGGATAGGTTGAGGGAACTAGGGCTTTTCTCTTTGGAGAGGAGGACAATGAGAGGTGACTTGACAGAGGTGTACAAGATGATAAGAGGCATAGATCAAGTGCATAGCAAGAGATTTTTTCCCAGGACAGAAAAAGTTATTATGAGGGGGCATAATTTTGAGGCAACTGGTGGAAATTAAAGGGAGGATGTCCAAAACAAGTTTTTCAGTGGGTACGAGGAATGCCCTGCCAGTGGTGGTGGGAGAGGCAGGTACATTAGGAGTATTTAAGAAATATACGCACATGGATGATAGAAAAATGGAAGTCTATGTAGGAGGGAAGGGTTAGATTGATCTTAGAGTAGGTTAAAAGGTCGGCACAAGATCATGGAGCAAAAGGCTGTTCCATTCCATGTTCTGTGCTCTACGTTTAAATTCTTCCAGTTCCTGAATTAACAATGCTTCACACATTGGCCAACCATGCCTTCAGGTGTCAACCCTCTCCTCACTGGGGTTCTCTTCCTAAACCTCTCTGCACCCTCCACCTCTTCTCCCTTACAGCAGTCCATAAAGCCCACCATAACCACGTGTTCACTCACCACTTGTGCCTTGGTTGCAAGCTATAAATACAAATAGCTATGAGACATGGATGGAGCGAGCTTGGTGAGGATACTCTTGAGGAACTAATTTAAATTTATGATCTTTAATGTTGATCTACAGTGATGGTGTTGGCAGCACCAAGAGCAGAGCACATTATCACCATGCTCTTTATTCAGTTAAGATGCACCATATGGACTATTGGCTTCTCTATACTTTTCAAAGCAGCCCTGGACTAGAAAACAAACTCAGTGTTTATTGGTCGCTGCATATGTTATCCAAAATGCTGAGAGAGCAAAACAGTGGACAGCATCCGTTCATCATGATCTCCTACACTGAGTAATTCCACAGATCGTCTTGCAGGTCTACAGAGAAGAATTTCACCCAGTAGTAAATAATGGTGGGCTAGCATGGCAGTGTAGTGGTTGGAACAATCACTTTACTGCGCCCTCAAACACCGATGGGGCTCAATTTCTGCCAGGGAGTTTGTCTTGTTTGTGCAGCGGGAGATTGTAGAGCGAGTTGGAGACAGTTCCTTATCGACTTTAGGCTCCAGCTTTCAAAATTTAAGGCCTTTTGGAACTTTTCAATGGGCTGTAATCACATTGATCTCTTAGGCACTTGACAGGAGTCAATAAAAAGAAGTGGGGTGTAATCGAAGCAGCCATTGTTGGAGTAAGCAGTGTTAGAGTGGTTAGGCTTTGAGCAATCAAAGGCTAGAATTTAAGTTTGAGAAGTAAAAGCTTTAACAAGATTATAATTCAGGTAATAGAATGCTCTTCCTGTGAGGAAAGCTGTTTAGTTTGGCTGGATTCATGGGTATTTATGTATGGTTGAATAATAATTAATCTTGAACTTGAACTTGTTTGTAGCCTAGACTACACTGTACTAAGTCAGCATTGGCTGCTCTGAGCCGTGGCCCACTCTGTGCTGTCTGTCTGGTTTCTGTGAGCTGTGAGTCACTGTTACACTCCTATTGCCTGCCCACCCTGAGCGGTGTTTGGATAGTGCATGTCAACCAGATTAGAACTTTATAAAGTATAATACTGTGGGCACACTAGAGGGTTATGAGCATAGAAACATCCCCAGACCACTTTTACACTCATCAGAAAATTGTCTCCTTAAAAATACACAAAATTCACTCGCTATGGTAACCACACCTCCACAGCATTGTAACACATTACTTCAAACACGCATAAAACTGATAAAGAAAAAACAATTAATAGCAATGGAGAGAATGAATAAGCTATTCTATCTTCCATTTGGAATGAATTTATGTACATACTTCAGAATTTTGAATTGAATAATATTACAGGAGTTTGTTTATATCTTGGGATGTCTGTAAATCTGTCATTCGTAACCGAAACAACCCGGAAGGGACCACTCAGCCTGATTTTTGTTCTGTTATTGTTTCTAGAGCAATATTAATCTCCTGTTATTAACCTATTGCCTTTATGATTCTTCTTGCCTGATGTACAATATAAAAGCAAGGATGTAATGCTAAGGCTTTATAAGCCATTGGTCAGACCGCGCGGCATACTATGAGCAGTTATGGGCTCTATATCTAAGAAAGGATGTGCAGACATTGGAGAGGGTTCAAAGGAGGTTCACGAAAATGATTTGGGGATTGAAAGGCTTCACATCTGAGGAGCGTTTGATGACTCTGGGTCTGTACTCACTGGAATTCAGAAGAATGAGGGGGGTCTCACTGAAACCTATCGAATGTTGAAAGGCCTCGATAGAGTGGATGTGAAGAGGATGTTTCCTATCATAGGGGTGTCTAGGAACAGAGGGCCTCAGAATAGAGGGACGTCCATTTAGAACTAAGATGAGGAGGGATTTCTTTCTCCAGAGAGTGGTGAACCTGTAGAATTCATTGCTACAGGTAGCTGTGGAAGCCAAGTCATTGAGTATATTTAAGGAAGAGGATGATAGATTTTTGATTAGTCATGGCTTGAAGGGTTATGGGAAGAAGGCAGGAGGTTGGGGCTAAGAGGAAAATTGATCAACCGAGAAGAAATAGCAGAGAAGATTTGATGAGCCAAATGGCCAAATTCTGCACTTATAGCTTAAGGTGTTATGGCCTTATGGTATGTATCCATTCAGTCCTATAAGTGATGCAGTTTTGGATCTGTCTCCAGAGTAAGTCAAACCTTTCAGCTTCCTGCAACCGCCTGCATAAAGGAAGTTTGTCATCCTATTGAGGTCCATCAGGGCTTTAAAGATTTCTATCAAGTCTCCTCTTAACCTTCTCAGCCTTGAAGAAAATTATCCCAATACCTTAACCCTTCCTTGATAACTGTAATTGCCCTTTCACACAAGAAAACATTAAACACAAGAGATTCTGCAGATGCTGGAAATGCAGAGCAACACACACAAATTGTGGGAGGATCACAGCAGGAGAGGTAACATCTATGAAAATGAATAAAGAGTTGATGTTTCAGACCTGAGACCCTCCATCAGGATTGGAAAAGAAGGGGGAAGGTAGCAGAATAAAGCATGGTGGTGGGGGGGGGGAGATGATAAGTTAGACAATGATAGGTAAATCCAGGTGGATGGGGTAGAGATTAAATAAAAAGTATTGAAATGATAGTTGGAAAAGGCAAATGGCTGGAGAAGAAGAAATCTGATAGGAGTGGGCCACGGGAGAAAGAGAAGGAAAGGCACCGGGGGAGGCCATGGATAAGTGCGGAGAAGAGTTAAGGGGCCAGAGTGGGGAATAGAGGAAGAGGGAAACAAAGTTACGAGAAGGAGAAATTGACAATCTATAGACGCAGAGTGGAGAGTATCTAAGAGGATGTATATATGACAGCTGTACCCACCACACTGTGGGTACCAATGCCCAGAAACAGAAAAGTCTACAAAATGTGGTGGATACAGCCTGGTCCACCACAGGAAAAGCCTTCCCCATCATTGAACATATTTACGAGGAGTGCTCCCACGTGAAGGTGGCATCAGGCTGGTGAACTGGTTTGGATATTGTCACTCATCTCAACTCTGAGCTGATTCCACAGTCTACAGACTCACTTGCAGGGACTCTGCAATTCATGTTTTGGTGCTATTTAGTTTCTGGACAATTTTTCTAGTTTTGCACATTGCTTGTTTGACAGCTTAGTTTTCTGAATGCATAGTTTTTCATAAATTCTATTATATTTCATCTTCCTATAAATGCCTGCAAGAAAATGAATTTCAAGGTAGTATATGGAAAGTTATCAACAGATTAAGGGAAGTGGCAGATGGAATACAGTGTAGGGATGTGTATGGTCATAAACATTTGTAGAGGGGATAGGGGTGTAGACTATTTTCAAAATGTCATCTTAGCAATAAAAATCAAGAGGACTAGAATATAAAGCAAGGATGTAATGCTGAGGTTTTATAAGACATTGATCAGACCATGCTTAGAGAATTGTGAGTGGTTTTGGGCCTCTTATCTATTAATAGATGAGGATCCTGGAGATGAAAGAGTTAAGGTATGAGAAATGTTTGATGACCTGGACCTGTAATCGCTGGAGTTTCGAAGTGTGTGGAGTCTCATTGAAATCTATCAAATATTGAAATGTCTAGACAGAGGTGATGTGGAAAGGATGTCCCTTTAGAACAGAGATGGGAGGTATTTGTTAGTCCAGAGGGTGGTGAATTGTGGAATTCATTGCCACAGACAGCTATGGAAGTCAGGTCATTGGGTATATTTAAAGTGAAAGTTGGTAAGGTTTAGATTGGTGAGGTTGTCAAAAGTTACCGATGTCCTGTGGGCGAATGGTCTTATATACATATGTTCTTTGTTAATAAATTTACTTTGACCTTTCTGACTTTGAAGTGTGATCTTAATTATTTTCTTGGAACTGGGGTGTTTAGTAAATTCTGAAATTTCTATTTTCGACTGCACACGAGGTTTGACAGAACTATCCTCTGTTAGACACGTCCTACTCCCTCTATACATTCCTGTCTGCCGTAAGATTGCAACATTCCATATCGACGAGGGGCTGTCTACTTAACGTTTTCACTTTCCCCTTATTCCCCTGATTGTAGGCAGCTCAAGTTGTAAAATATTCCAGAATCACGTCTTGTATGTAAATACATTTATGTTTTCTTTCAAAGATCAAGGATCAAGGATCAACCTTGTTTGCCATATAAATTTACATGTATTAAGAATTTGCTGTGGTGCACTGGCATGATGTAACCAAGAAAAACAACATTCAACAATTATTAGAATAAAAGATCATATAAAAAGTGAATTTTGTGGTTAAGGTAAAGATGAGAATAAAATGTGCATAAATATATATCAGCATATATGTACAATGTAAACAGCATGATAAGAAGTGGTTTAAATTGTTTACGGCGTAGTGCAGTGACTGGGGAATAGATAGAGGGGGGTGTGGGAGCTAACTAGAATGATTGATCAGATTAACTGTCTGAGGGAAGAATCTTTTAAGATGGGGTGAAGTTTTTGTTTCAATAGTCCTGTAGCTCTTTCTAGAGTGGAGCTTTTGTAAAAGGCACTTTGCATGGTAGGTAGTGTCTCATAGATTTTTTTTCCCCTGCCCTTTTCTTTGTCTTGGACACATAGAAGTCCTGCAGCCAGTGACCTTTTCTACTGACCTTACAATTCACTGTAGTTTTTGTATATTGTGAGACAATGCTGCAGCAAACCAGACAGTAATGGCAGAGGTGAGGATGCTCTCTATGATGGCAGGGTAGAATTGCACCAGTATATTCTGAAGAATTTGACCAACTGCTGCAAGACAGATGTCTTGCCTCTGCTGCATGTGCAGTTACAGTCATGCTACCAACCTCTGTCAGAGATGATTAATCTCTGTCTCGGATCTTTTCTGTGGCTCAGCAAGTAGTGCTTTACCGAGTAAGAAGTTTACATGTTCAAGTCCCAATCTAAAGATTTAAGCATCTAATCCACTTCACTACAATGTCGAGGAGATGGTGCACTGTCAGAGATACAGCTTTCAGATGATACATTGATCCATCTCAACACTTGTTCCTTGCCAAGCTTCACAAACAGATTATTTTTTCCATCCCAGCAGAGATTATATTTCGGAAGTTTGTCATGGGTTGTAAACTTTGAAATCTTCTAAGATTGTGAACAATGTTTTAGAAATGCACATTCCCTCTGGTGCATTTTACAGGTGTGCTTCTCAGTCTAGCTTCTTTCCCTCTTTATTTCCAGTCCTGATGAAGGGTCTCAGCTGAAATGTCAACTGTTCATCCCTCTCCGTAGATGCTGTCTGACTTGCTGAATTTTCCCAGTGCTTTGTGTGTACTCATTTCCAAAGAGTTGTGAGGGGTGTATAAAACAAGAGATTCTGCAGATGCTGGCCATCCAGAGCACACACGCAATGAATTCCACAGATTCACCATCCCCTGCTGAAGGAATTTCTTCCTCATCTCTGTTCTGAAGGGACATTCTTGTACTCTGAGGCTGTGCCCTCTGGTCCTAGATGCCCCCAATAGGATTTTCGTGCTGCATACATTGCTTCTTATTCTCTGTATCAAATGTAATATTTCTCAACATATCATCTGCCAGCTTTCCACCCGTTCCACCACCCTCTCCTCGCAGTTCACCACACTTCCAAGTTCTGTGTCATCTGCAGATTTGGATATTGTGCTTTGCAAGTCCATTAAGATATATGTAAAGCAGTGGCCTATTTCTGGGGTGAAATCCACCATACTCCCCTACCCCCGCCAAGCCTGAAAAATAAATAAGATAAATAATGTATTGGCTGATTAACTTTGAGTTTGACTTCTAAGGAATGGCTCACAGATAGCTGGCAGGGTGGGTCTTAATTACAGTCTTTGTGTTGATCCTATAATTACATGTTTTGTCCCTTTCTGCTAGATGTTGCCTGATATCACAGTTGTGTAGGACAGGGTCCCAAAACAAACAACCGCTCTACACAAAGGATTCAATAGCTGGCGGCACACTGTTATTTCAGAACCTAGTTATTACACCCATCAGATCTAGCCTCCTACTGCTCTTTTCCCTGCTGGATGCTCTGTTGTTTCTATTAGGAGATTAGCATGCAATGGGAGCTCACCTCCTGGCTTCAGGGCTGAGCAGCAGGTGTCAAATACAACTTTTATCCTCTCTGGGATGGATAGGGGAAACCCACAGACTCTCACAGCTACCTAGACTACACCTCGTCTCACCCTACTACTTGTAATTCCTCCGTCTCTACTGCATCTGCTCTCAGGATGAGGCTTTTCATTCTAGAATGAAAGAGATGTCCTTCTTTTTCAAAGAAAGGGACTTCCTTTCTTCCATCATCAATGCTGCCCTCAAACGTATCTCTTCCATTTCACTCACGTCTGCTCTTACCCCATCCTCCCACCGCCCTGCCAGGAACAGGGTTCCTCTTGTCGTCACCTACCACCCCACCAGCCTCTGCATCCAGCACATAATTCTCCAACAGTATCCCACAACTAAACACATCTTTCCCTCCCCACCCTCCACTTTCTGCTTTCTGTAGGGATCGCTCCCCATGCAACTCCCTTGTCCATTTGTCCCTACCCACTGATCTCCCTCCTGAAACTTATCCTGGCAAGTGGAACAAGTGCTACACCTCCTCCCTCACTACCATCAAGAGCCCTAAACAGTTCTTCCAGGTGAGGCGACACTTCACCCCTGAGTCTGTTGGGACCATTTACTGTGTTCAGTGCTCCTGTATATCAGTGAGACCCGATGTAGATTGGAAGACAGCTTTGCTGAGCATCTACGCTCCATCCACCAGGACAAGTGGGATCTCCCAATGGCCACCCATTTTAATTCCACTTCTCATTCCCATTCCGATATGTCCATCCATGGCCTCCTCCACTGTTGTGATGAGGCCACACTTAGGTTGGAGGAACAACACCTTATATTCCATTTGGGTAGCCTCCAACCTGATGGCATGAACATCGATTTCACAAACTTCCGGTAATGCCCCCCAAACTACCCCCCCCCCCCCTTTTCCCTCTCTCGCCTCAGCTCACCAATCAACTTCCCAGCTCTTTACTTCATCCCTTCCCCTCCAGGTTTCACCAATGACCTTGAGTTTCTCTGTCCCCTCTCCCCAGCTTTTTATTCAATCTATTAATCTATTCCTCAGCTTTCTCTCCAGTCCTGCCAAAGGGTTTCAGCCCAAAACGTCAACAATACATTTTTCCGTAGATGCTGCCTGGCCTGCTGAGTTCCTCCAGCATTTTGTGTGTGTTGCTTGGATTTCCAGCATCTGCAGATTTTCTTCTGTTTGTGGATAGGGGAAAGAGTTTTTTAAATATTGGAAACTTCACACAGATGGTTGAAAGATCTAGTGCTTGGGGTGTTATTGTAGTTCCATAAGGGAACTTCGAGAACCTAGAGGATGTTTTCTTCAGGAATACCACTGAGATAGTTTATTTGTCACATGTCCATTGAAACATATAGTGAAATACATAGTTTGCATCAATTCAAATCAGAAAGTGTCTCCACGCTTTTGGTGCCAACATAGCGTGCCCACAAATCACTAACCCTAACTCATACAGCTATAGAATGTGGGAGGAAACTGGAGCACACAGGGGAAACACACTTCACCACAGGGATAACGTACAAACTCCTTGCAGACAGCAGCAGCAATTGAATCCGTATCTTACAGCTGGCTACTGTAAGGCATTGCACCAACTGCTATGCAACTGTTCAAGTTCAAGCTTAATCTATCATTCAGCCATACATGAACATAGTCAAACGAAACAGCGTTCCTCCGGAGCCAAGGTGCAAAACACATTACCAGCAGCACACTGCACATAACACATATGATTATGGTAGTTGAAAAACATACAATCCTAAAAAAATATATAGCCCAAGTCATGGTGGCATGGCCTGTAGATTGATGGTGCGTTGGATGTTGTCCTGGTCCAGCTTGTTCTTCTGTCGTGTGGACACCAATGGGAGGGGCCAGCCCTCAACTCAGTACAGATCCCAGCATTCCCCACAGAGGCTCTCCCACACCGCCTCAGCATCTCCTCTCTTTGGCAGCTGCAACATCCCCATCACAACCGAGGCAGCACAGCTACCCAGCCATCAATCTCACCAATGAACCAGTGAACCAGACGCAGTATTCTCGATTACCAATGTCCAGTAGGGTTTTACGATCACTAGAAAATTGGCCAAGACAATCACTTCCACCATCTGTTAGTCTGTGCACCGCCTTGATTTCTCACAAGTCCAGGTGACAACACAACAAGCAAGCACTGTAAGTCCAGCTCCATTGCTATCCAGCAGTTCGCTGTTGGAGTAGACCTGCAGGGCTTGATGTTCTTAATATCTAGCTGTGTCTTGCAATCGTAAAAAAGACATAAAGGACAAACAATTACAACCTTGGTTGAACCCAGAGAGGCCGTTGCATCTGAGTGAGCCACCATCCATGTGCCTAGGACATTGAACGTCTTCAAAAATCAGCAGCAGCTTTGTAATATTCATATCTTTACCACATTGAATGAATGGGATGCTATGTTTTTCAGAATCTGTGGCATATGTCATAAATTTGTTGTTTGCAGCAGCATAAAAATCAATTCCACAGATTCACCACCCTCTGGCTAAAGAAATTCCTCCTCATCTCTATTCTAAATAGGCATCCCTCAATTCTGAGGCTGTGCCCTCTGATCCTACACCCAACCACCATAGGAAACATCCTCTCCATATCCACTCTATCCAGGCCTTTCAATATTCACCTCATACTTGTCCGGATTAAATTTCATCTGCCACTACTCTGACCAACTTTCCAACTGATCTGTGTCCATAGACAGCTATCCTCACTGGCTACAACGTTATAAACACAACGTTAACAGAAACATAAACACAAGAGATTCTACAAATGCTGGAAGACGCAAAATGCTAGAGGAACTCAGCAGGTCAGGTGACCTCTGTGGAAAGCAATTAAGAGTCGACTTTTCAGGCAGAGACCCTTTATCAGGACTCAACAACTTCTTGTCATCGATAAGCTTACTTATCAGACCAGAGGCTTTCTCATCTAAGTCATTTATATATTTGACAAACAACAAAGGTCCTGGAAGCTGAATCACAGGATAGATAGCAAATAATTCAGTGGGTTCTCTACATAATTCAAGAGTCTGAATCACACACTCCATCTCACTGAAATCCAGCTTATGACACCTAGCAGCTCATGTCTTAACAGATGGTTCAGCTGAGCAACTCAAAACTTTCTACCACTCATCAGTATGCCAGCCTCTTCCATATAATCTCACACCAGGACCAGCACAGGGTGTAAGGCATCTCATGAGCACAGCACAGCGGAGTAGTTCGTATCATTGGAAGTGCTGCCACATGGATATTGTGATGGTGTGCATTAATAACTGAAGCGAGGGAAGAGAGCCTCTGCTGTCTGTGACTTCCTCCAGCCCCACAGACCTTCTGTATTTCTGAGCAGCACACACAAAATGCTGGAGGAACTCAGCAGGTCAGGCACATCTATGGAGGGAATAAACAAAAGTCTTTAATAAGCACTAGGAAATGTGAAGATGCTGGGAATCCAAAGCAACGCACGCAAAATGCTGGAGGAACTCAGCAGATCAAGCTGCATCTGTGAAAACGTATAAACAGTCAATGTTTTGCGCCAAGACCCTTCCTCAAGACTGGGAAGCAAGGGAGAAGACGCCAGAGTAAAAAGGTGGGAAGGAGGAGGGGAAGGAAGATAGCTAGAAGGTGATAGGTGAAGCTAGGTGAGTTAAAGGGTTGGAGAGGAAGGAATCTGATAGGAGAAGAGAGTGGACCATAGGAGAAAGGGAAGGAGGAAGGGATCCAGCAGGAGGTGGTAAGCAGGTGAGAAGAAGTAAGATACTAGAGTACAAAAGTGACGAAGGGAGGGAGAGGGTTTTTTTTTACCATAAGGAGAAATTGATGTTCTTGCCATCAGATTGGAGGCTTCCCAGTTGGAATATAAGGCATTGTTCCTGAATCCTGAGGGTGGTCTCATCTCGGCACAATTGAAGGTCATGGGCTGACATGTCGGAACAGGAATGGGAATCAGAATTGAAATGTTTGGCGACCAGGAAGTTCCATTTATGGCAGATGGAGCCAATAAAATAAAAGAGGATATCAAAAGTTTTTTTTCTGTAAGGGGAAATCTTGCTTAACTAATCTATTGGGATTCTTTGAGGACATAACTGACAGGATAGACAAAGGAGAGACAGTGGATGTTGTTTATGTGGATTTTCAAAAGGTCTTTTGACAAGGTCCGACACATGAGGCTGCTAAAAAAGATAAATGTCCCTGGTATTACAGTAAAGGAACTAGTATGGATAGAAGTTTGGCTGACTGGCAAGAGGGAGTAAAGGGGCAGTGAATTTCAGATCTAATGCGCTGTGAATTTCTTGAACATTGCTCCCTCCACCTTTGTCCTCAACAATCCAGTGAGGCAAGCAGTCACTTGAAATTTGAAAACATGGATTGGTAGCTCTGTTTTAGGTTGTCATGGTTAGAGAATTGTGATAGCTGATGGGATTGTAAATTAACTGAAAGGTCGGAACCACTTCCTTCCGTCCACAGGTAGCTGAGGTACTTTGATATGTCGCTGTATGTAGGAAATTGCAGCAATTGAAATTCAACCCTCTTTCCTAACCGCTGATTGTGGGAGAAGATTAGGTTTCAAGGCTTACCTTGGCTGGTGAAATCTCCACTCCAGGCACCAGCGCAGTGTAACTTTATATTGATTCTGTTGAGTTGGCTAAGCACTACCAATTCTCCACAGAGTTGGTGTGAATTTAATCAGAACTTGCTAGGCTTTCAATTAGGTGTTGTTGAAGTACGTGGCACGCTGAACAGGGTTTTTCTTTGAATTACCGATTTAAGTACGTGAGCAATTTGCTCAGTTTTGTCATTTGGCAAAGGAGAGATGGGAGAGTACGGCTCTATGAGGTGAGAGAGGCAGCAGTTCATAGACTGCCATTAAATCAGGGCTAATTGCCAATCGAAAGAGGAATAGATGTTGTGGTCTAACAGTGACTCTGCCGGTGTAATCATGCTCACTCCCAGTCTGACTGCTGTCAGCTGTTATTTTTGTGAAGCGCAATTCATTTGACATAAATTTCTCCCACCTCTTGGGTTTTGGCTGCTATTTCGTTTGAGAGAGTCAAATCGGAGAATTTGCATAAATTTCAAATGCATTTAAAAAAAACAAGATTAACCCACATGGATACTTAGGGAATCGTGATTGTCTGCTGTCATCCCTTAACAACAAGAATTTTACAGGCATGAAGGCTATAGTTTCGACCTTCCTTATTTTCCTTTTGTAAATTCATAAATCGAAGCAGATTGTCTCAGCCTGCTAGAATTAAAATGGACATTGCTGGGAGTATTCAGCAGGTTAAGCAGCATCTGTAAGAGAGAAAAGACATTGGATCTTTCATCAGAATGTCTGAAGTTGCAGATGATGCGGAGGGGGGAGCGATAGAAAGGCATTGACAGTGTGAGTGAGAGAACTTGTTAATTGCAACTGACCTGTTTGCAGGAGATGTACAGTACTGTGCAAGAGTCTCAGGTACCTATAAATTGCTAGGCTCTCAAAGGCTTTTGCACGGTACTGTAACAATTTTATGTATAACACTACACTGCAGCCCCCCAAAAACCCCCAAATTTCATGAATATGTGAGTAATGATAAACCTGATTCTGATCTGCGTCTCTATTATGGACTGAGAGTGGGAAAGGGGGCAGGGAGAGAGGAATCATAGTTGGGAAAAGGGGAAGGGAGAGGGGAGGGAGCAGGAAGCACCACAGAGACATTCTGTAATGATCAATAATCTAATTGTTTGAATCAAAAGACCTTGCCTGGTGTCTTCACCCTCGCTCTGGATCTCCTTCTCTGCCGCCTGTCCTACACCTCTCACACAGCGTTCCAATATCCCATGTTTGGACGGAGGTTTATGCGCATTTACAGATCAGTTACAGGCTGAATCGAGATGGTAGGATCCAGGCCCCAGAGTGTAATGAGGCGATGGAACCCGATGTTTAGGCGTCAGTTTAGGTGCTGGACCAGATTGGAAAGGTCATGGTGTCTGGGCCCAGGAAAAGGACAGACCGATTCTGATCGCTGCTCCATGAGGTTCACTTGGCTCTGCGCTGACCTATAGAACTCTCTTGCAGACTTCAGAATGCTATTTGCTCGCTGGTTATTTTTCCTCTCTGCACATTGGGTGTTCGACAATCTTTGTTTATATGGGTTCTTTTTTATGGACATGATTTTTTTTCTCTCCGCACATTGGGTGGTTGACAGTCGTTTTTTAATACAGGCTGTTTTGGGTTTCTTTGTTTCATGGCTGCCTGTTAGGAGATGAATCTCCAGGTTGTATAATGCATACACACTTTGGAAATAAATGTAATTTGAACTATTGAGAGTTAAGGGGCAAAAGTTTAGGGGTAACACGAGGGGGAATTTCTTTATTCAGAGAGTGGTAGCTGTGTGGAACGAGCTTCCAGTGGAAGTGGTAGAGGCAGGTTCAATATTATCATTAAAAACAAAATTGGATAGGTATATGGACAGGAAAGGAATGGAGGGTTTTGGGCTGAGATCAAGTCGGTGGAACTAGGTGAGAGTAAGCGTTCGGCACAGACTAGAAGGGCCGAGATGGACTGTTTCCGTGCTATAATTGTTATATCATTATAACTTTGGACATAAGTACAGCATATCCACTCAATAGCCACTTTATTAGGTACCTTCTGTCTCTGCGATCAGAGTGGGAACAAGGTGAGGGTTAAGGACGCGTCAATGCTGTGGTTACCCGTGTGAACAAAGGGAGGCCGTTAGCAGAGTGGTCATTCTCTTCCTTCATTGTAGAGGAGATCCAACCCCAAAAGCACCGGATGCAGTGGAAACGGTGAATCATTGGTTTACTGCAAGAAAGGTTAGGATCTTTGGCTAGAGGGAAGCAAAGAGGTGTGGATCTCAGTGCTCACACGAGAAGGTGAGTGACAGAGGTAGTAGAAGAAGTAAAATAGTGGTTGTGGGAACAGTTCCTCCAGAAGTTAAAAAAAGATGGGGGGAGGGGAAGTCGATTGTCTGAAGAATCTCCAAGTTAATGTTTATTCAAGCATACACATGTATACAGCTGAACAAAACATTGTTCCTCTGGGGCAAAACACAGTACACATCAGGACAATGCACACATACAGACAGTACACAGTCACATCGGCACACGCAGTTACGATGCACCTCATACACAGTACACAGTCACATCGGCACACGCAGTTACGATGCACCTCATACACAGTACACAGTCACATCGGCACACGCAGTTACGATGCACCTCATACACAGTACACAGTCACATCGGCACACGCAGTTACGATGCACCTCATACACAGTACACAGTCACATCGGCACACGCAGTTACGATGCACCTCATACACAGTACACAGTCACATCGGCACACGCAGTTACGATGCACCTCATACAGACACAGTACACGGTCACAGCACACACAATTATGATGCACCACATACAGACACAAAATAATATCAGCACAAGTCTCTGAGTGGCATGGTCTGAAGATTGACAGGTTGACATAAAGTACGACGTGTATGTTTATGTCAGGTAGTATAATGTTACTGACACTATTATAATAAAACAAGCAGTCATATATATAAACATGAGAAAGTCTGCAGGTGCTGGAAATCCAAATCAGCCCATACAAAATGCTGGAGGAACTCAGCAGGTCAGGCAGCACCTATGGAAATGTATAAACAGTCGATGTTTCAGGCCGAGACATTTCATCAGGGCTGGAAAGGACATGGGAAGATGCCAGAATAAGAAGGTGAGGGGAGGGAAGGAGGCCAGCTGGAAGGTGATAGGTGAAGCCAGCTGGAAGGGAAAGGTCAAGGGCTGGAGAGGAAGGAATTTGATAGGAGAGGAAAGTGGGCCAGAGGAGAAAGGGAAGATGTAAGGGACCCACGGAGAGGTGATAAGCAGTTAGAAGAGGTAAGATGCCCAGAGTGGGAATAGAAGAAGAGGAGGGAGAAATCAATATTTATGCCGTCATACCCAGAAAGGATATAAGATGTTGTTTCTCCACCTTGATGTGGCCTTACCATGGCACAAGAGGCCATGGATCGACATGTCAGAATGGGAATGGGAATTATATTGTTTGGTGGCCGGGAAGTCAACTTTTGGTGGATGGAGTGAGTAGAGGTTCTTGATGAAGGAGCGCCCTAATTTACGACTGGTCTCACCAACGTAGAGGAGACTACATCAGAGCACCGGAGACAGTAGATGACCCAAACAGTTTCTCAGCTGAAGTGTTGGCTCATCCGGAAGGACTAATTGGGGTCCTAAATGGAGGTGAGTGGGCAGGTTTAGCACTTTGGCCGCTTGCAAGGATAAGTGCAAGGAGGGAGATTAGTGGGGAGGGACGAATGGGCAAGGGAATCTGATGTTCCAAGCTAAGGAGTCTAGAACTGCGAGTGAAAATGGGGCGCCATGGTAGTGTTAGCAGTCAGCACGATGTTATTACAGCTCAGGCGTCGGAATTCAGAGTTCAATCCTGGCGTCCTGTCTAAGGAGGTCTTATGCAAGGTTTAAACGATGTGGTTTGTGGCTGGACTCCGCAGTTCATGTTCCAATGTGTTTCTGGTTTCTGGTTACACCTTTTTTTATTGCTGTTTTGTGCAATTTTGATCGGGGTGGACAATCTCTGCGGCCAGCAATCAACGAACAACGCAGCGCTAAACTGAACTGTAGTTCAATGTTTTACGTTCTGTGTGTTTTTTACTCTTTTTTAACATCTGTGTGATTTGTTGTCTTTTTCTGTGTGCTGGGTGTTTGATGTTTTCTTTGAACAGGTTCCACAGTGTTTCTTTGTCTTGTGGCTGTCTGTGGGAAGACGAATCCCAGGGTTGTATACTGCACACATACTTTAAATGTACTTTGAATCTTTGAGTCTCTGTACACCCTCCCTGTGGAACATGGGGGTCTCTCTGGGTCTACGGTTTCCTCTCACAGTCCAAAGATGTACCGGGTAGGTTAATTGGTGATTGTACATTGCCCTTTGATTAGGTTAGGGTTGTTGGGGTTGCTGAGTGATGCAGCTCGAAGGGACTGAAAGGGCCTGTTCCGTTCTGTATCTCTAAATAAAATAAAATCAGAAGCTTTGCAGAAATGAAAGCATAAAATGCTGGACTGAAATCCTGAAATGTTTCTGAACTGTTTCTCTCCCATCACATTCTCAAAGCAGAGTTAGATTCAGATTTATTTATCACGTGTACATGAAACATGCAGTGAAACGTGTCATTTGTGCTAACAGCCAACACACCCAAGGATGTTCTGGGGACAGCCCACAAGTGCCGCCACACAATCCGGCGCCCACGATGCTTGGCAGACCAACGTAGAACACAACAAAACAGAACATACCAAGCAACAACGCAACAGCAGTGAATCAAGCCCTCGTTCCTCCTTCCCACACACATACACAGTCCACTCACCCCAGGACAGGCCGTCTGATTTGGCCTTCAGTATCCAGTGGACTCGTGGATTCGCAGGCACTAGACTTTCTTCAGTGTGAGAGTGGTGAATGTTTCGAATTGTCTGCCCTGGAGGGTTGTGGATTCCCAGTCAGTGAGTCAGTCAGCACAGAGGATATTAGAAGAATTCAAATGGGGCAGTGTTTGAGGCCCTAACCTTGCTGAATGGTGAAGCAGACTTGAGGGGCCAAACTCCTTTCCTGCTCCTTTTGCACTTACTTTCAAAAAAACAGCTATGAAAGTTGATTTGACCAGATACTTTTAATACAAAATTAACTTTATTCATAATAAAAATCATATACAGGAATAAGCTGTGCAATGTGTTTGCTTTCTTACATCCATAGGCAATGTGTTAAATAGTCTCCTATTACAGGACTGTCGCTGCCCGTGTGAGTGGCAGCAATAACTGAGGGGCTTACTCAGTGGTAGAAGAGCCCTGTACTATGGCGCTTCTCCATCGAGCCCTTGTGGTGGCTGCACCGAGCTTCAGTGCACCCTTCAGTACGCAGTTTGGAAGGCGCGCCCCTGAGCCCACAATATGTCATGTGGCAGCACTCCTCCACGGACACCTCGGTGTGCTGGCACCTTCCGTCGAGCGCTCGATGTCCGTCTGAGTGTGTGTCCCCGGGAACTGGAGAATCCTGTCACGCAGCCTCTCGGGATGGATCGTGACATAGGCCCTTGCATCAGAAATAGCAGAATACAACATGCCAACACTTCCAGCATGTTCTCGAGTTGGGCATTCATGTAACATGCTCCCTGTTCTGTTGTGGGTGACCACAGACACACACTGGGCTGTTTATAATTTTCCGTTTGTCCATCACCATCCACACACTTCACAGGCTATACCGAGATGGTTTTGTGTTTCACTTGAGCAACATGGAGTCCCAGGGGAACTTTCTGACCTGTGCGAAGTATTAGTAGAGTGGTTTCAAAGCAACACTTGAAGTGTCTGCCACAGGATTTCTGATCAGTCTTTTCGAAGGGCTGGGAGAAGGGGAGAGCTGATGAAAGCCCCTTTACAGGAGCAGAATTAGGCCTCCAGCCCATCAAGTCATCCATTAAATCCTGGCTGATTTCTTATCCTCTCAGCCCCATTCTCCTGCCTTCTCCCTATAACCTTTGAAGCCCTGACTAATGACAAACTTATCAACTTCCACTTTAAATATACCCGATGACTTGGCATCCACAGACATCTGTGGCAACGATTTCCACAGATTCACCACCCTCTAGCTGAAGAAATTCCTCCTCATCCCTGTTCTAAAGGGATGACCTACTATTCTGAGACAGTCTCATTTCTTACAGTGCACCTTGCACTAGAGTGGGTTTACTGATTTACCGATTTTAGCCTAGAGCTGCATTTCATAAATTAATAGCTCATTGTACATGGGGAGTCCATTCGGCCCGTACTGTCTATGGCAGCTCTTGCAAATAACAGATGTGCTTAGTTCCTCAAGAGCTCGTTCTTTATAACCGGAAACATGGCGACACTTATGAACTGTCTTCAGCATATCCTCAGATCCTGCTGGTTATTAATGAAAATGCCTCCATTTTCAAGATACATGTGACTAATAAATCTAATCTAATCTAATCTTTCTAATACTCTTTGGAAATGACTTATGGAATTATATCTCACCATTATCTCAGAGACTTTCCAACAACTACATCACAGCCCATAAATGGGCCCTATCCACCCACCTCATCCTTGCCAGCAGTGATATCAATTTGTGCTTATTCCGAGTGCCTACATTAGGTCCATCTCCCTCTATGCTTTTCCAATTCAAGTACCTGTCCAAGCACTTCCTAAATGTTGTAATTGTATCTGCCTCCACCACCTCTTCTGGCAGCTCATTCTTCATATCCACCACTCTCTGAGCGGAAAAAAACTTGCCCCCAGACCTGATTTAAATTTGGCCCCTCTCATATTAAGACTGTACCCTCTACTTCTAGGCTTCCTCTGCTGTGAGTAGCAAAGACTCTGACTATCCTATCTATATTTGCACAATTTTATAAACCTGCCTCCTGCATTCCAGTGGGAATAGTCCCAGCCTGACCAACCTTATACCGATAGCCTTCTATTCCAGGTAGTATCCTGATAAATCTCTTAGTGGTATGATTTGCCCTCAAGTTCTCTCTAGGTGCTTTGCCAGTGATTTTGAAATATGCGATCTCTGTTTCTTGGTTTCTGTGGAAGAATGGGAATAAAGTGTAAGGCTGTTTTCCTGCTCCCAGTCCCTGGCAGTGTAGGGCTGATGAATCAAATAACTCAAAACTCCTTCCAGTAAACAGATTTACCCACCCCCTCCTCTATTCCCCACTCTAACTTTTACCTCTTCTCACCTGTCTATGGGTCCCTTCCTTCCTTGTCTTTCTTCTGTGGTCCAATCTCCTATCAGATTCCTCCTTCTCCAGTCCTTAACCTTTCCCATCCACTTGGCTTCAACCATCACCTCCCAGCTAGCCCCCTTCCCCTTCCTCCACCTTTTTATTCTGGCATCTTCTCCCTTCCATCTCAGTCCTGAAGACGGGTCTCAGCTCAAAATGTCGAGTATCTATTCATTTCCATAGATGCTGTCTGACCTGCTGAGTTCCTCCAGTAATTTGTGTGTGTTACTCAAAACCCTTGCCCTGTTTAGCTTGTGAATGGATGGTGGCCAGGAATTGAAAAGGCTACACAAAGTGGTAGATACAGCCCAGTCCATCTCAGGCAAAGACCTCCCCAGTATTAACTAAATTTACAAGCAATGCTGCCACAAGAAAGTAACATCCATCATCAAAGACCCCCACCATCCAGGCCACATCCTCTTCTATCACCAGGGAGGAGGTACAGGAGCTTCAGATTCAGGAACAGTTTTTACCTTCACCCATCAGGCTCCTGAACTGGAGTGAATAACTTCATTAACCATAACTCTGAACTGAATCCACAACCTAAGCCTCACTTTCAAAGACTCTTTGCAACCTACGTTCTCGTTATTATTATTTGCACACTTTGTCTTATTTTGCACATTAGTGTCAGTCTTTCTGTATGCTTTTTTGTAAATTCTATTGTATTTCTTTACTTTTCCTGTGCCTACAAGAAAGTGAATCTCAAGGGAATATATGATGACATATACCTACTTTGATAATAAATTTACTTTGAACGTTGAATCCTTGGAACACTCCAGACAGGTCTACTAGTTATGAACTCTTTGAGAGCTCCAACTATGTAGAAAGACGAATCCTTGGAACACCCCAACATCTCTGTGTGGAGCCGTAGATCTTTGGAGTGTTCCAGCCAGACCCAACTAGAGCCTCCAATTCTCTGAAGGCTTGGGTTTTCTCTCTGCCCGTTATGCTGCTGGCATTTAGGGCATCAATGAAGGTCCTCCATCTCTGGCGCTGTTCAGGGCTTCCTTCATCGTGTCAGCAGCTTCCCCTTCGTCATGCAATCCCGAGCGGAGACCCAGGAATGCCATCGCACTCAGGGTTCTTCATTGCTGTTTCAGTAACAATTTTGTTTTGCCAGCCAGGGTCGTAAGCCCTCAGATGAGCCCCGAACCTGGAGGACCGGTGGGCCATTGTTAGTCTAGCCGCTACCCTTTGACCTGCTTAGCATGGGTGACCCTACCAAGAGCCAAAGCGTAAAGCCCTGACTCCAGCCAACACAGCTTTCCGGGTCATTCAGGCACGCAAGCCTCGAAACTACGACAAGGTCGTGGTCCTCTTAGAGGTCCAAGGCTCTGGCCAGATACTCTGTCCAATGATAGAGCTGTGAATGTTTCTTACTGATTTTTGCCTTGTCCAAGCAGTGGTTAAAAGAGGAAGACATTTAAATGACATTTACCAGAGCAATGAATGATTGGTTTAACATCCTATTGAGTTAGAGGATTGTGCAACAGGTCATTTTTCACTGTCTGAAGAAGACATGAATTTAATGATTTATTTCTCAATAACCTGAAATGTCATCTCTTGTTGTCCTGACAGAATTTTTTTATATATCCGATCTCTAAAAGTTTTGGGGAATGGATTTTATTATTTTTCCCTCAGGCTAGCCTCACAGAATATACCTCAAGTACACTGTCACTTCCTCTCTGAGCGGCTGATAAACACTTTAAAGCAACTAATTTTCCTGCAATCTCTGATTAAGTATGAACTTGCTTCTGCCAAGATGCTTTGTTCATAACCAAGGTTCAGCCCATCTCGTTTCATCCCCTACTTCAGAGGTCATGGGTCAAAGTGTTGTTCCACAGATATGAGCACATCTTCTCTTTATTGATTCAGTCATGGGATGTAGATATATTGTGAGCAGTTTTGGGCTCCTTATCTTAAGAAAGGATGTGCTAGCAGGGGAAAGGATCCAGAGGAGGTCCATGAGAATAATCCTGGGAACAAAGGGGTTAATGTATGAGGAGTGTTTGATGGCTCTGGGCCTGTATTCTCTGGATTTTTGGATGAATGAGAGGGGGGATCGCATTGAAACCTATGGAATATTGAAAGGCCTAGATAGAGTGGATGTAGAGAAGATGTTTCCAATAACAGGAGAGTCTAGGACCAGAGGGCTCAACTTTGGAATACAATGATATCCCTTTAGAACAGAAATGATGAGGAATTTTTTTAGTGAGAGGGTGGTGAATCTGTGGAATTCATTGCCACAGAAGCTTGTGGAGGCCAAGTCATTGGGTATATTTAAAGCAGACTTTAAACGTTCCTGATTAGTAACGGTGTTAAAGGTACAGGGAGAAACAGGAAAGTGATGTTGAGAGTGCTAATAAATCAGCCATATTTGAATAGTGGAGCAGACTTGATGGGCTGAATGGTCTAATTCTGCTCCTCTGTCTTACGGTCTTATAGATGTAGCTGGAAATACCTTGTCACCAATTGTCCTTAAATTGAGTAGAAAATTGGGAACCAACCACTCATGGATATATTGTCACATTGTCACCAATCTGACCTCAGATCAAAATTCAAGTTTATTTATCACGTGCACATTGAAACAAGCAGTGAGATGCGTCATTTGCAACAACAACCAACACACTTAAGATGTACTGAGGGCAGCCCACCAGCGTTGCCACGCACTCTATCACCAATGTAGCATGCACACAATGCTCGGCAGAGCAACAGAGAACACAGCAAGCAACAAAGCAGCATCAGCAAAGCAAGTCCCTTTCCTCCTTCCCACCATATACATACGTGGTCTTCCAAACCCAGGACAAGCCACCTTCCAATCCTGGCATCTCGATCATTGTGAATAGTTCCGGCCTTTTCATCATTTGAAGCCCTAAGCTTTGGCATCTGTCCCTTCATTTCTGTGCTATTTTCTCCTCCTCTAAACCTAACCGTAACCCTCTGTCCCCTCAGGTCCCCTCAATGGACTCATAGAGTCATACAGTATGGAAACAGGTCCACAAAATGCTGGAAGAACTCAGGTCAGGCAGCATCCACAGAGAGCAATAAGCAGTCAATGTATCTGACGTGTTGAAGAGGCTTCGCCTGAGTGTAAACTGTTTGTTCCTCTCCATAGATGTTGCCTGACCTATTAAGCTCCACTAGCATCTTGTGTTTGTTGGTCTGGATTTCCAGCACCTGCAGAATCTCTTGTGTTTATGGAAAACAGACCTTGAATCCCAACTCATCCATGGTGCCCATGAACCTAGTCTCATTTGCTTCACATCCCTCAAAAACAGTGGTTCCCAGCCTTTTTTGTGCCATGGACCCCAAGTTGGGAAACCCCGCTCTAAACCCCTCCGAAGCATGTACTTATCCAGATGTCTTTTGAATGCTATCATTGGACCTGCCTCAACCACTTCCTCAATGATGAACCTTTTAAGGCTTTTTGGAGACACCACATCTACAAATAATTGTTTTAATTTATTGAGATGCAGGGCAGAATCGGCTCTTCTGACCCTTTAAATTCAGGTCGCCCAGCAATCCCTGATTTAATCCTAACCTAATCATGGGACAATTTACAATGACCAATTAACCTGCCGGCACGTCCTTAGTTGCGGGAGGAAACCGGAGCACCCGCAGGAAACCCACGTGATCGTGGGGAAAACATACAAACAGTGGGAATTGAACCTGGGTTGCCTGTACTGTAAAGCGTTGTGCTAACCACTATGCTACCGTGCCACACTGGAGTCGGATGCTGGAATCAGGACTTAAAAGCAGGCTGCTGTAGGAAGTCAGTGGGCCAGGCAGCATCAATGGAGCTAGAAGAATGTCTGACACCTCAGGTCAAGGTTCAAGTTTTGTTTGCAGTTGGTGTAAAACTACTTAGGGAGGTTTTACCATTGCTACTGACGTTACGTCCATTTGCACATAGCTGAACCGAGGGCTGACATCCTGGGTTTCACTTGGGTTGTTGGAGAGTATTTGGGCAGCTGTGGTCTGCCAGTCTGAAACAGTCCTAGCCGGAAGGAAAGTTCGTTTGGAAGTGCACGTCTGAAGAAGGATACTGCAACTGTGTGGTGGAGGTCAGATTTAGATTTATTTATCGCATGGGCATATTAAAAGTATTTAAAGGTGGTGGCTGAGCTGTACCCCGTTGAGATTGTGGCTCAGACCTAGTTATTTAATTTGAGTTTGTAGGGATGGTGGAGAGAGGAGATGGGTCACATTAGTGTTTAGGGACAGGTATGTTGGAGGAGTTAACAGTCCAGCAACATGAAACCTTACGTGCAAACACGAGGAAATCTGCAGATGCTGGAAATTCAAGCAACACACACAAAATGCTGGTGGAACGCAGCAGGCCAGGCAGCATCTATAAGGAGAAGCACTGACGACATTTCGGGCCGAGACCCTTTGTCAGGACTGGACCTCATATCAGTTCCTCATATGCAACTGACTGAAGGCAGAAATCTGGACTGGCAGGGGAGGGTGAAAGTACGGTCTTTATTTGTATTGATGATTGAGGAAGGCTTGATAGCGTAGTGGTTAGCACAATGCTTCATAGCATCAGCAATCCGGGTTCAGTTCCTGCCGCTGTCTGTAAGCAGTTTGTACATTCTCCCTCTCCCCACCAGGTGCTCCGGTTTCCTCCCATGTCCCAAAAACTTGCGGTTTAGGGTTAGTGAGCTGTGGGCATGCTACATTGGCACTGTAAGTGTGACGGCACCTGAAGGCTGTCCCCGGCACGTCCTCGAACTGCGTAGATGACGTAAATGATGCATTTCAATGAATGGTTCAATGTACATGTGACATACAAAGCTAATCTAAATCTTAAAAATCAGCTCATTGCAGCTGTGGCAACTCTTTTCAAGAGCAGCTCACTTAGCATCAGTCCCTTGATGCCTCGCTGTGGTTTTGCAAGGATTCCTGATTATATATCCAATTGTTTATTGAATCTACTTCCATCAGTCTGTGAATTCCAGATTGCAATAACTTGCTGAGTAAATATTATTTCCTCTGCTTTCCACCTTTTCCAATTGTTTTAAATTGATGTTCTCAACTTAAGCTTGCAAGTGGAAGCAGTTTCACCCTATTTACCTCATAACTTCATAACTTTCAACAATTCCATTAGGAAAGCAATGTAATCTGTGCAGTAAAAACAGCTTCAGTCTTGCCTTTCAAGGGAGTTCTCTGTCTATGGTTACTTTCCTCAAGCGGTAAAACTGATCAACACCTCCACCCACTAGCCCACCCCTCCACCACTACTTTATCAAGTTCTGTCATATATATATATGTGTGTGTATATATAAGCTAACTTGGATATTTATATTTATAGTGTTTTTTTATTACAGTGTTCATTATCTGTTGCGTCTTTTTATGCTGCATTGGATCCAGAGTAACTGGAAATTACATTAAACAATCTTGAATTTTGAACCTTGGTTTAGCTCTAAGCAAAACACAAAAAATGCTGGAGGAACTCAGCAGCTCAGGAAGCATCTATGGAAATTCATAAACAGACAATATTTCAGGCTGAGACCTTTCATCTGTTGACTATTTATTCATTTCCACAGATGCTGCCTGACTTGCTTTGTTTTTCCATCATTTTGTGTGTATTGCTTTGGATTTCCAGCATCTGTTAGAACCTCTTGTGCTGACAGTTCTTTTCCACTCTAAGAAAAGATAACTGTACCAAATGCCTTTGTATCACCATTGGTGAGCCAAACACTGTGCTCCCGTCTTCTCAAAAAGTTACAGTGACAAGATTTGATTTGGTCAAGCCTTTATCCAATAAACTGTTCATTTTGCAACCTGTGCTGAGAGTCAGACGTACACCACAAGTTGTTGATTTCCGTCGATCGCTGGATTGATCTTTGGCTGGGTCGAAAGTGAGCTCTGCTCACACAACCTGTGTGAGGCTATTCCTGTACTGTCATCCATTACCTAGTTTCTAGCGTCAAATGAGTGGTATTGTGGTATTGATCATCACCCTGATAAAGTAAAGCAGTGCCTCTTCATCTTAGCTCCCAAAACAAGGGTCTGTCTTTTTTGTTACGTTCACAGTCTTAATGGTGTAGGAAAGTCCTGTTACTGTCATCAAATTCCAGAGGTAATTGTTTCAAGTTCAATAAATACCCAGTAACTTTCTATTAAATGAATATTGATTTCTCTAATCTGGTAATTTCTCTTCCCTCTCATTTCTCTCTTTTTCATTCCCTATTCTGGTTCCTCTCTCACCCCTCTTCTCCTCACCTCCCTCTGGTGCCCTTTCACTTTCCCTTTCTCCCATGGTCCACTTTCCTCTCCTTCCTCAGATTCCTCCTTCCTCAGCCCTTTACCTTTTCCACCAATCACCTTCTGGCTTCTCACTTCATCCCCCCCCTCCCCACCCATCTACCTTACCCCTCACCTGGTTTCACCCATCACCTGCCAGCCTGTACTCCTTCCCTTCCACCCACCTTCTTATTCTGGCTTCTTCCGCCTCCCTCTCCATTCCTGATGGAGGGTCTTGGTGTGAAACATCGACGCTTTATAACTTTCCTTAGATGCTGCTTGACCCTGAATTCCTCCAGCATTTTCTGTGTGTTACTTTGGATTTCCAGCATCTGCAGAATCTCTTGGGTTTATATCTTTCCATTAATATCATTTCCTTTATGAATGGTCTCATACCACCAGGTTCAGGAACAGTTATTATTCTACAACCATCAGGCTCCTGAACCAGAGTGGATAACTTCACTCACCTCAACTCTGAGCTGATTCCACAACCTGTGGACTCACTGTCAAGGACTCCACAACTCACGTTCTCTGGATTATTTATTTACTTTTTTATTATTTGCACGATTTATTTTCTTCTGTACATTGTTTTGTCAGTCTTTGTTATTTATAGTTTTTCATAAATCCTATTGTATTGCTTTATTTCCCTGTGAATGCCTGAAAGAAAATGAATCTCAGGGTAGTATATGGTGACATATGCGTACCTTGAAATTAAATTTACTTTGGTCTTGGTGCTTTGAAATGCAGCCGTACAAGGTTGTTCAGTGAGGTAGTATTTCCTTGCACTTCCTTCCCTTATCCCTTTGGAAAAAGGCAACATACGAATTCCCAGAGTCCATCCTTCAGGCCTTATAGCCTGCAGTGCTGGCTGGGGGTGTCAGGGTTGTAGAGCTCTGGTAATCTCAGTCCACATGGATTTTGTACTTATAAACCACCTTTAACATGGTGAAGTACAGCAAGAGTGTCTCATAGCAGCTTATATACAAAGTTGATTCTGACCCACATGAGGTGATATGTCTAGAAGTACATTTTAAATTGCAGAATAAAGCAGCTTCTCTCCCTCTCCCTCTCTCTTTCTCCTCTCACCTCATACAGTTATGCAGCAACCCCTTCATCCATGCATCTATCCAAACTTCTCTTAAATATTACAAATGAACCTGCATCTACCAATTCCACTGGCAGCTCATTCCATGCTCACGCCACTCTGAAGGAGTTCCCCTCAGGTTCCCCTTAAATATTTCACCTTTCAACCTTAACCGATTACCTCTAGTCTCACCAAACATGAAGGGGCAAAAGCCTGCATATAATCACACTATCTATCCCCCTCATAGTTTTGTATAGCTCAAATCCTTCACACACTGCCCCCTGTTTCAATCCCTGATCCTTCCCTTTATTCCATCTCTTAGAAAACAGAGAAACATAGAAAACATACAGCACAATACAGGCCCTTCGGCCCACAAAGTTGTGCCAAACATGTCCCAAACTTAGAAATTACTAGGCTTACTCATAACCCTCTGTTTTTCTAAGCTCCGTGTACCTATCCAAAAGTCTCTTAAAAGACCTTTCTATGGCTTCCACATCCTTCCTGTAAGTGAGGTGACCAGAACTGAGCACTGTACTCCAAGTGGGGTCTGACCAGGGTCCTATATAGCTGCAACATTACCTCTCGGCTCCTTAATTCAGTTCCAGAATTGATGAAGACCAATACGCCGTACGCCTTCTTAACCACAGAGTCAACCTGCGCAGCTGCTTTGAGCGTCCTATGGACTCAGACTCCAGATCCCTCTGATCCTCCACACTCCCAAGAACCTCACCATTAATACTGTATTCTGCCATCGTATTTGACCTACCAAAATGAACCATCTCACACTTATCTGGGTTGAACTCCATCTGCGACTTCTTAGCCCAGTTTTGCATCCTATCGATGTCCCACTGTAACCTCTGACAGCCCTCCACAATATCCCCAACACCTCCAACCTTTGTGTCATCAGCAAACTTGCTAACCCATCCCTCCACTTTCTCATCCAGGTCATTTATAAAAATCACAAAGAGTGAGGGTCCCAGAACAGATCCCCGAGGCACAACTGCTCCTTGCCTTCTGCAGGCAAGCCAGTTCTGGATCCACAAAGCAATGTCCCCTTGGATCCCATGCCTCCTTACTTTCTCAATAAGCCTTGCATGTGGAGCCTTATCAAATGCCTTGCTGAAATCCATATACAGGACATCTACTGCTCAACCTTCATCAATGTGCTTAGTCACATCCTCAAGAAATTCAATCAGGCTAGTAGGCAGGACCTGCCCTTGACAAAGCCATGCTGACTATTCTTAGTCATATTATATCTCTCCAAATGTTCATAAATCCTGCCTCTCAGGATCTTCTCCATCAACTTACCAACCACTGAGGTAAGACTCACTGGTCTATAATTTCCTGGGCTATCTCTACTCCCTTTCTTAAATAAAGGAACAACATCCGCATCCATCCAATCCTCCAGAACCTCTCCCGTCCCCATTGATGATGGAAAGATCATCGCCAGAGGCTCAGCAATCTCCTCTCTCACCTCCCACAGTAGCCTGGGGTACATGTCATCTGGTCCTGGTGACTTATCCAACTTGATGCTTTCCAAAAGCTCCAGCACGTCCTCTTTCTTAATATCTACATGCTCTAGCTTTTCAGTCTGCTGCAAGTCATCACTACAATCACCAAGATCCTTTTCCATGGTGAATACTGAAGTAAAGTATTCATTAAGTACCTCTGCTACTTCCTCTGGTTCCATACACACTTTCCCACTGTCACACTTGATAGGTTCTAATCTTTCATGTTTTATCCTCTTGCCCTTCACATACTCGTAGAATGCCTTGGGTTTTCCTTAATCCTGTCCACTAAGGCCTTCTCATGGCCCCTTCTGGCTCTCCTAATTTCCTTAAGCTCCTTCCTGTTAGCCTTATAACCTTCTAGATCTCCAACATTACCTAGCTCTCTGAACCTTTTGTAAGCTTTTCTTTTCTTCTTGACTAGATTTATTACAGCCTTTGTACACCACAGTTCCTGAATCCTACCATAACTTCCCTGTCTCATTGGAATGTACTTATTTCTTATCACTTCTTTCAAGGATCAAGGTTCAACTTTATTCACTGTATACTTCTACATACAGTCGGCCCTCCTTATCCGCGGATTCTGCATTGCCGGATTCAACCAACCGCGGATCGGGAAAACCTGGAAGTTCTCTCTCCAGCACTCATTGTTTGAGCATGTACAGTCTATTTTTTCTTGTCATTATTCCCTAAACAATACAGTATAACAGCTATTTACATGGCATTTACATGTATTAGGTATTATAAGTAATCTAGAAATGACTTAAAAGTACAGGCAGTCCCCGGGTTATCAATGAGTTCCATTCCTGAGTCCGTCTTTAAGTCAGATTTGAAGTCGGAACAGGTACATCTGGTATTATTTAGCGTCAGTTAGTCGAACGTTTTTCTTAGTATATAGTACATATTTTACCTTTCTATGCATATAAAACACTTAAGAAACATACTTATTTCAATAATGAAACCACTTCAATAATTAAACCATTATCGCTTAGTAATAATCGTAGCTTTCATGGGAACAGGGCCTTTCACAAGCTCCATTAAAATTGTTCCGATAGTGACCGACTGTAGCCTAACGCTTTTCCAATGACTGATGATATTTCACCTCTTTCCGATCGCTTTATTACTTCCATCTTATTTTCAATCACAATCGTGATTATTTTCGTGAACAGAAACACCGCGGATTCAGAGCTACGCCGGGTCCTAATGCCCACCGCTCTGAGCATGTTAAATAAGGTCCGGGGTTCCGCTGGGTCCTAAAGACCACTGCACTAATTCAGGTTAAATAAGGGACTTAAGCATCCGCAATTTTTGGTATCCATAGGAGGTCTCGGAACCAATCCCCCACGGATAAGGAGGGCTGACTGTATATTAGGAACTTGCAGTGGTGCATTGGTGCAACAGGCAACAAAAACCAACATTCAGCAATTATAAAGAACGATAAACTATATGAAAATAATGTTAGAGGTTAATGTACAGATATGAAATAAAATGTGCATAGACATATAAATCCCAGCATGTATTTACAAGGTAAACAGCGTTATAACCAGTCGTTTAAAGTGTTTGCAGTGTAATGCAGTGACTGAGGTTAGAAGGGGTATGGAGGGGGCTAACTAGAATGGTTGATCGGCATGACTGCCTGGGGTTTTAAGATGGCATGAAGTTTTTGTTCCAAGTCCTTCTGCTAATTCCAGCTCGCTAAACCCCCACCACAGGCACTCCTCAAGACCTCTTTGTCCTGCTCCTCTCAACGTTCTCCTCTGTGGTACCTTGACCCTTCTCTCCAATGTTATGATAATATTTCTTCAATGGACCGAGCAACCAAAGGGCCGACCATTGACCACAGGCACCACTGTACCAGAATACGTGGTTCCTGGATTGGCGTATAGAGCCACCTAAAGACCCACCAATAGACAAGCCCAGAGGAGAGCATCATACTCGACTCCAGTGATTGCAGTGCCTGTGGTAATATTCCGTGTGGAATGTTTACAACTTGTAACTGCCCTTCAGGAACTGAAAGAATCTTTTCACCTGCTGTAAACTCATGTTTCTGTGAGCAGAGTCCATAGGCTGGGGCTCCCTGGCCAGACAACTCTTCCTGATGTGGAGTCACAAATTGCTCATTAGTTGGAAAGTCAGTGATTTGTTCAGCTGCTCGCACACGATAGTTACCAAGAGCATTTTACAAAGTAGTACAGTTCACCCGACAGATAAAAACCTGAATTTGCTGAATGAGCTGAGCTGTGCAGTTTCCTTAATGACTTAAGTCCTCTGGTACTCATTGAAGAATTACAGTGTGTCCTAGATACCTGTGCTTGTGGTAACGTGGTAAGGCGTTACCATGGTGGCATAGCAGTTAGTGCAACATCATTAGAGAGTGGGTCACCTCTTTCCGATCGCTCAATTCCAACATCCTCCCGTGGAATGCACACCTTTCCTCCGGATGCTCCAGTTTTCTCCCTCAGTCCAAAGACATTGGTTGGTAGGGAAATTGATTGTTGTAAATAGTCCCGTGATTAGGCTAGGTTGAAATTGGGGGTGCTGGACGGCGTTGCTCGAAGGGATGGAGGGGTCTGTCCCACACAGTACGTCAGTAAAATAAATAACATGCCTGGCCTTCAAATAGTGTGTTAAGCTTTATTAAGAAAAACTAACAGAGGTTAACTGATGACCATCTTAGTCTATTGACCACATAGAAAACATATAAAAACATAGATACAGGCACAATACAGGCCCTTCGGCCCACAATGCTGTGCTGAACATGTACTTACTTTAGAAATGACCTAGGGTTACCCATTGCCCTCTATTTTTCTTATTTTTCTAAGCTCCATGTACATCTCCAGAAATGGAGGGCTGTGTGGGAGGGAACAGTTAGATGGATCTCAGAGTATACTAAAGGCTCGACACAAGAGGCAAAGATGGAGTGGACAGTCAGAGACTTTTTCCCTGGGTGGAAGTGGCTAATAAGAGGAGGTGTGACTCTTAGGTGTGTGGAATACAGAATGGGGGGAATTTTTATGAGGTATATAGGGAGCAGAGGGTGCGTGGAAAGCAGAGATGAAGCAAGCTAGGGCCTTTCTCTTTAGAATGAAGGAGGATGAGAGGTAACAAGATGTGTTGATGATAAAAGACATAGATTGAGTGGATAGCCAGAGGCTTTTTCCCAAGGTGGAGATGGCTAATAAGAGGGGATAACTTGAAGGTACTTGGTGAAAAGTACTATGGGGATGTCAGAAGGAAAGTTTTTTACGCAGAGACATTGGAAAGGGTAGTGGTAGAGACAGATATATTAGGGGTATTTAAGAGACACATGGATGAAACAGAAATAGAGGACTGTATGGGAGGGAAGAGTTAGTGTGATTTTAGGCTAGGTTAGAGGGTTGGCACAACATTATTGGCCAAAGGCCTGTACTGTGTTGTACTGTTCTAAACTTCATATGAAAGACTCTAGTGGATGTGGCAAGTTTACTCAGGGGCTATTGTGTGAGGGCTGTGGGACAGAAATATAGAAACATAGATAACCTACAGCACAATACAGGCCATTCGGCCCACAATGCTGTTCCGAACATGTACTTAGTTTAGAAATTACCTAGGGTTACCCATTGCCCTCTATTTTTCTAAGTTGCATGTACCTATCCAGGAGTCTTTTGAAAGACCCTATCGTATCCACCTCCAACACCGTCGCCAGCAACCCATTCCACGCACTCACCACTCTCTGCGTCAAAAACTTACTCCTGATATCTCCTCTGTACCTACTTCCAAGCACCTTAAAGCTGTGCCTTCTCGTGTTAGGCATTTCAGCCCTGGGAAAAAGCCTCTGACTATCCACATGATCAAAGCCTCTCACCAACTTATACACCTCTATCAGGTCACCTCTCATCACTCCAAGGAGAAAAGGCCGAGTTCACTCAACCTATTCTCATAAGGCATTTTCCCCAATCCAGCCAACATCCTTGTAAATCTCCTACCACCATTTCTATAGTTTCCACATCCTTCCTGTAGTGAGGTGACCAGAACTGAGCACAGTACTCCAAGTGGGGTCTGACCAGGGTCCTATATAGATGTAACATTACCTCTTGGCTCTCAAACTGAATCCCACAGTTGAGAAGGCCAATACACGAAATGCCTTCTTAACCACAGAGTCAACCTGCGCAGCAGCTTTGAGTGTCCTATGGATTCGGAGCCCAAGATCTCTCTGATCCTCCACACTGCCAAGAGTCTTACCATTAATACTATATTCTGCCATCATATTTGACCTACCAAAGTTAACCAACTCGCACTTATCTGGGTTGAACTCCATCTGCGACTTCTTAGCCCAGTTTTGCATCCTATCAATGTCCCACTGTAACCTCTGACAGCCCTCCACACTATCCACAACACCCCCAACCTTTGTGTCATCAGCAAATTTACTAACCCATCCCTCCACTTCCTCATCCAGGTCATTTATAAAAATCACGAAGAGAAGGGTCCCAGAACAGATCCCTGAGGCACTCCACTGGTCACTGACCTCCATGCAGAATATGAACCGTGTACAACCACTCTTTGCCTTCTGTGAGCAAGTCAATACTGGATCCTCAAAGCAAGGTCCCCTTGAATCCCATGTCTCCTTACGTTCTCAATAAGCCTTGCATGGGGTACCTTATCAAATGCCTTGCTGAAATCCATATACACTACACCTACTGCTCTACCTTCATCAATGTGCTCAGTCACATCCTCAAAAAATTCAATCAGGCTCGTAAGGCACGACCTGCCTTTGACAAAGCCACACTGACTATTCCTAATCATATTATGCCTCTCCAAATGTTCATAAATCCTGCCTCTCAGGATCTTCTCCATCAAGTTACCAACCACTGGTCTATAATATTTTGGGCTATCTCTACTCTCTTCCTTGAATAAAGGAACAACATCTGCAACTCCAATCCTCTGGAACCTCTCCCATTCCCATTGATGATGCTAAGATCATTGCCAGAGGCTCAGCAATCTCGTCTTTCATCTCCCACTGTAGCTTGGAGTACATCTCTTCCGGTCCCAGAGACTTAAAAAGCGTGATGCTTTCCAAAAGCTCCAGCATATCCTCTTTCTTAATATCTATATGCTCAAGCTTTTTGATCCACTGTGCATCCCTACAATAGCCAAGGTCTTTTTCCGTAGTGAATACTGAAGCAAAGTATTCATTAAGTATCTCTGCAATTTCCTCCGATTCCATACACACTTTTCCACTGTCACACTTGATTGGATCTATCCTCTCTTATCCTCTTGCTCTTCACATACAGTACTTGTAGAATGCCTTGGGGTTTTCCTTAATCCTGCTCGCCAAGGCCTTCTCATGGTCCCTTCTGGCTCTCCTAATTTCATTCTAAATCTCCTTCCTGCTAGCCTTATAATCTTCTAGATCTCTATCGTTACCTAATTTTTCGAACCTTTTGTAAGCTTTCCTATTCTCCTTGACTAGATTTTCATCAGCCTTTGTAAACCACAGTACCTGTACCCTACCATCCTTTCCCTCTCTCATTGGAATGTACCTTTGCAGAATGCCACGCAAATATCCCCTGAATATTTGCCACATTTCTGCTGTACATTTCCTTAAGAACATCTGTTCCCAATTTATGCTTCCAAGTTCTTGCCTGATAGCTTCATATTTCCCCTTACTTTAGTTAAACACTTTACTAACTTGTCTGTTCCTATCCCTCTCCAATGCTATGGTAAAGAAGATGAATTGTGATCTCTGTCTCCAAAATGCTCTCCCACTGAGAGACCTGACACCTGACCAGGTTCATTTACCAATACCAGGTCAAATACAGCCTCTCCTCTTGTAGGTTTCTTTCCATATTGTGTCAGGAAATCTTCCTGAATGCACCTAACAAATTCCACCCCATATTAACTGCTTGCTCTAGGGAGATGCCATTCAATTTTGGGGAAATTAAAATCCCCCATCATAACAACCCTGTTATTATTTCACCTTTCCAGAATCTGTTTCCCTATCTGTTCCTTGATGTCCCTGTTACCATTGGGTGGTCAATAAGAAACACCTAGTACAGTTATTGACCCCTTCCTGTTTCTAATTTCCACCCACAGAGACTTAAGTAGACAATCCCTCCATGACTTCTTCCTTTTTTGCAGCTGTGGCCCTACCTCTGATCAGCAGTGCCACGCCCCCACCCCTTTGCCTCCCTCTTTCTGAAACACCTAAAGCCTGGCATTCTAAGTAACTATTCCTGCCCCTGCTCGTCCAAGTCTCTGTAATGGCCATAGCATCATAGCTCCAAGTACTGATCCATGCTCCTAAGCTCATCCGCTTTGATCATGATGCTTCTTACATTAAAATAGACATATCTCAAACCATTGTATCCCTTCTCTATCACTAAACCTATCCTCCCTCTTGCACCATCTCCAAGCTTTCTCTACTTGTGAGCCAACCGCCCCTTCCTCTGTCTCTTCAGTTTGGTTCCCACCCCCCAGCAATTTAAACTCTCCCCAATAACCATAGCAAACCTTCCTGCCAGGATATTGGTCCCCCTGAGACTCAAGTGCAATACGTCCTTTTTGTACAGGTCACACCTGCCCCAAAAGAGGTCCCAATGATCGGAAATCTGAGCTCCTGCTCTCATCCCTCAGCCACACCTTTATCCTCCGTCTCACTCTATTCCTATACTCAATGTCACATTGCACAGGCAGTAATCCCAAGATTACTACCTTTGAGGTCCTACTTCTCAGTTTCCTTCCTAACTCCCTCTAGTCTTTCAGGACCTCCTCCCTTTTCCCACCTATGTTGTTGGTACCAATATGTACCACGACCTCTGGCTGTTAGCTTCTCACTTCAGGATATCATGGACGTGATCAGAAACATCCCGGACCCTGGCATGTGGGAGGCAAACTACCATCCGTGTTTCTTTCCTGCATCCACAGAATCGCCTGTCTGACCCCCTAACTATAGAGTCCCCCTATTACTGCTGTCTTCTTCCTTTCCGTACCCTTTTGAGCCATTGGACCAGACTCCTGTGTGCTTCCCCCAGGTAGGCCATCCCTCCAACAGTACTCAAACAGAAGTACTTATTGTTAAGGGGGACAGCCACAGGGGTTCTCGCCGGTATCTGACTCTTGCTCTTCCCTCTCCTGGCTGTGACCCACTCATCTGTCTCCCAAGGCCCTGGTGTGACTTCTTGCCTATAGCTCCTTTCTATCACCTCCTCACTTACCTGACCAGATGAAGATCATCGAGCTTCATCTCCAGTTCCCTAATCTGGTCCCTAAGGAGAGATCATTATCAAAATGTAGTGACCATAATTCCTTACAGTACTTAAGGAGTTTGTAGAGTCGTAATACAGCTTCTGTCCTCCGTCCCCTTATACTTCAGTCATCTACATGTGAAGTTCAGCATTTTATCATTGTCAGCCATTAGGCTCATGAACCAGAGGGGATAACTTCACTCAACATCACTCGCCCCATCAATGACCTGATTCCACAACCTATGGGCTCACTTACACGGACTTTTCATTTCATGTTCTTCATATTTATTGCTTAATTTTATCATTTCTTATTTTTCTTTTAATATTTGCACGGTTTGTTGTCTTTTGCACACTGGTTGTCTGCCCTGTTGGTGTGGTCTTTCATTGGTTCTATTATGGTTCTTGGATTTATTGAGTATGCAATTAAATCTCAGTGTTACATCTGGTAACATATATGCATTTTGATAATAAATGTACTTTGAACTTAAACGATTCCTGCACCCCACTTCACCCCCTCTTATTTGATTATCCAGGTCCCTTTCGACGGACTTTTCCATATAGTAAGCACTCTCTTCAGTTCTTTCGAGGAACAAACAGATCAACCTCACCTTTGCATTCATTGGGAAATTCATTTGTTTCAGTTTTGCCTACTTGCATAATCTATGAATATCTCAGTGTAATGTAATGCTTTCATCTGCACTGCTTATGATGCTGTGTTCAAATCGTACTGGATAAGCTGTGCTCCAGTTGCCAGCAGGTGACACAGACCTTAAGGTTAGAGCAGCTCTCTCAGACCGTGCTATCAGATGTCTTTCATGTAAGACATTAAACCATCTACCCTCTCAGGTGAGCATCAGAGGTTCCGTGACACCATTTTGAAGAAGGGCAGTGGAGTGCTTCCCCATGACTTAACCAGTAATTACCCCCTACTTTCAAGTATTTTTACCAAACTAATATCACAGTTCTACTCATTGTGCTGTTGTTAGGAGCTTACAATGAAAGTAAGAGGTAATTATTTTGTGATTGGCAGCCACTCTTCCAGAATTATAACATTGCCTATGGGTGGCATGGTAGTGTAGTGGTTGGCACAAACTCCGATTGTGGTTCGATTCCCGCCTCTGCCTGGAACGATTTTGTACCTTCTCCGCCTGATTGTGTGGGCTTCCTCCCACGTTCCAAAGCCGTACGGGTCAGGGTGGTGAGCAGTAGGCTTGCTATGCCGGCTCTGGAAGCGTGGCCAAACTTGCGGACCGCCCACAGCACAATCCTTGAACTGTGTTGGTCACTGACTGCATTTCATTGTATCTTTTGAGTCCGATGGAGGCTGGAGGCTGATGAAGACTTGAGGTTAGTGAACTGTGTGTGTGGGTGGGAGAGATTGTTTTATTGCTTGTTGTGTTCTGTGTTGTTCTGCCAAGCATTGTGGTCTTGTAATGTTGTTGCCAGAATATATGGTGGCACTTGTGGGCTGCATCCAGCATGCCCTCAGGTGCGTTGGTTGTTAATGCAAATGAAGCATTTCACTGTGTGTTTTGATATATATACATATGACAAATAAAGCTAATCTTAACTTTATCTGGAAACTGTAACTGATTAGTTGCAGAGTCATTCAAGACATCCAGAAATTATGAAAGGGCTTGCATGCACTCAGACAACACACACATTTCATGTGTGTTGCTTGGATTTCCAGCACCTGCAGATTTTTCCTTGTTTGTGATTGCAGTCACTCAGAGGCCACTTTATTAGGTATCTCCGGTAATAAAGTGACCACTGAGTGTATGTTCACGATCTTCTGCTACCGTAGCCCGTCCACTTCAGAGATGCTCTTCTGCACATCACCATTGTCATGTGTGTTTGAACTACTGTCGCCTTCCTGTCAGCTTGAACCAGTCTGGTCATTCTCCGCTGACCTCTCTTACTAGCAAGGCGCTTTTGCCTTCAGAACTGACGCTCGCTGTATATTTTTGTTTTTCCACACCATTCTCTGCAAAGTCTGGAGGCTATAGTGCGTGAAAATCCCAGGAGATCAGCAGTTTCTGAGATACTCAAACCACCCCATCTGGCACCAACAATCATTCCACGGTCAAAGTCACTTAGATCACATTTCTTCCCCATTCTGATGTTTGGTCTGAATAACAGCTGAACCTCTTGACCATCTCTGCATGTTTTTAGGCATTGAGCTGCTGCCAGATGATTGGCTGACTAGATATTTGCATTAACAAGCAGGTGTACTGAATAACGTGCCAGTTGAGTGTATATGGGAGGCCAGTCCAGTGTGCAGTGTTGTTACAGACGAGAGAAAGTGGTCACTGCAGCTCAGTAGCTGCTGCAGATACTTGTTTAAAAATAGAAGTGCTCCAATTTCTTGTTGGAAAAAAATCAGACTGATTTAGGTCATGCTGTGTAGGGAATGCCTAATGATGAAAGGATGGAGACAGACATTCGTTGATAGTTAGCTTGCACCTCCCTGCCTGACACCTGCAGTCTTGGTGATAAATATCCTTGAAGATCATGAAAATGCAGTTGTGATGCTTGTTAAGTTGCCATGCCAGAAAACAAAAGGAGTAAGCCTGTGAGCATCACCACTTGCCACATGTGCTGACTGCAGTTTAATATCACGTGGCCCTGGGAGAAACTGACCCGACCAGACTCCTGGTGCAATTCTGCCCCCTGTTGAATAAACGGGGAGTTACTGCTTCACCCTCCCTCCCCTCCCTCCACGTCCAGTCTCGCCCAAACTAACGGAGGGGTCCTTTAAGGAGATGAGGATGTGTGATACTCCTTTCTCTTTGACAGATGTTTCACTGCAGAAAGGCAGGTGGTCTTTCAGTTTGGGAAGTGCTGGCCGGCTAATGTTGTTGAGACAATGAGTTTCAGCTAAAGCGAATCCCCCACTTTCTGTATTCCCTCTCCCCTGGCCGCAGTGGTAGAAATATAAAAAAAGAACAAATATGCCCTGTTTTGTCATCCCTGCAACTGTGAGAGTATTTGAGCCTCGGGTGGATGTGACTAGCTTATTTAATTAGTTTCTTCCTTTCCATCTCCATTCAATATTTGCCTTGAATGATCACCACGTATAGAATTTCTCCCTACATAGAAATTGCGACACTTGACTTACAAATGTTGGTGATGCAGACGAGTATTAATTGATGCAGGGAGTATTAATTGATGCAGGCGAGTATTAATTGATGCAGGGAGTATTAATTGATGCAGACGAGTATTAATTGATGCAGGCGAGTATTAATTGTGCTGAGTGCACTTAGTGGGGCGGCATGGTTAGCGCAATGCATTACAGTGCTTTATCAGCAATCGGGGCTCAATTTCTGCTGCTGCCTGCAGGGAATTCATACATTCTACTTGTGACTGTGTGTGTTTCTGCCAGTTACTCCAGTTTCCTCCCACGTTCCAAAGGTTAGCGAGTTGTCGGCGTGCGGTTCGGAGCTGAAAACGTGGCGACGCTTGCGAGCCACCCTCAGCACATCCTCAGACCGGGGAGAAGGTGAGGAGGCATTTGAACTTCCTGAGTGTCAGCATCTCCGAGGATCAATGCAGTGACAAAGAAGGCACGGCAGCCGCTGTATTTGATGAGTTTCAGGAGATTAGGTACGTCTCCAAACTCTCTCGAAACTTCTACAGATGTACCACGGAGAGCATGCTAACTGGCTGCATCACTGTCTGGAGGGGGGGAGTGAACTGCACAGGGTCGAAAGAAGCTGCAGAAAGCTGTGAACTCAGTCAGCTCCATCATGGGTACTCGCCTCCCAGCATCCAGGATACGTTTGAGGAGCGACGCCTCAAAGGTAGCTTCCATCATTAAGGACTCATCATCATTAAAGACCCCATCACCCAGGACCTGCGATCTTCTCATTGCTAGCATCAAGGGGGAGGTACAAGAGCCTGAAGGCACACACTCAGCAATTCAGTGGCAGCTTCTTCCCCTCTGCCATCAAATTTCTGAATGGATATTGAACCCATGCACACTACCTCATTATGTTTTTATTCTCTTTTTGCACTATTTATTTAACTTTATATATACCATAATTTACAGATTTTATTGTTATATATATAGTAAACCTGAATCTGATTCTGAATATGTGTTGGTTGTTGACACAAACAACACATTTCACCATTTCTTTCAATATACATGTGACAAATAAAGTTAGTCTTTTTTCTCTAATTATGATATTTATCAGAACGTTAGGATTGTAGAACTGAAAGTCACAAGTCAGGAAGGAGTGGCAAATTGGGACATATGAATGGAGAGATTTGAAGATGAGTGCAGTTCATTCTGGTTAATTGGGGTAGCTGCTTACTTGGAACATCTCTTAAACAACAAAAACTAATCGAGAAAATGGCTGGAAGTCTCTTAGTTTGTTTGGGACACTATGCTGCTTAATTGGGCAAGAGACTGTGCCAAACAGTTTCTAACTAGCATCAGACGCGTGCACTCGCGTGGCCATTAGACTCGATGACTACATAGAATGAATAGTTTCTAAATAGCATCTGGTGTGTGTCCAAAAATCAGCAATATTTATCACCGATTGGGAGAAATAAGCAGAAAGGCAATTTGGAACTGTTTTGCTCACTGCGATTTCAAACATTCAAACTTGGAGATGCCAGAAATGGCCAGGAGTGAACATGAAATGATTTCACTGCTTCAGCAGTTGGGAACCATGAAAAATTTGGAGGTATAGAGAATCATCTTGAATGTTACAATGAAAATGAAGATTTGTAAGGATATAATCAACAAAAGCATTGTATGAAAGCAGTCCATTATCTGGTCTAGATGTCTGTATTGATTTTGTTCATTTACAGTCAATCAAAAGAACATGGCGGCATACACTGGATTAATTCCTTCGTCGATAATTTTTAGGAACTAATAAACGGTTTTATAGTACAATATTGGGAGTGTTCGAATCTTTTTGTATTTCATTTAAATACATAATTTATTACTCACAAATAATAATTTGTCTTTTTTAATACCTTTTTCTATGAAAAGGTATTTTCTATGAAAAGGCATTTCTCTGAAACTTCAGCTAAATGGGACAGCCACCGCTTAATTGGCCCAAAAAGTATTAGACCCAGTGTGTCCCAACAATCCACTGTATTTAATGTTTTATTTTCTGGGAGATTGGGAGCCCGTGTAGGCCCAGTGGCAGTTGAATCATTACCTGAGTGACACCTTCAGAGTTGAGAATGGAGGTACTCTCAGTGGCCACTTTATTAGGTACACCTGCTCGTGAATGCAAATATCTAATCAGCCAACCATGTGGCAACAGCTCAATGCAGAAAAGCATGCAGATATGGTCAAGAGGTTCAGTTGTTGTTCAGACCAGACATCAGAATGGGGAAGAAATGTGATCTAAGTGGCTTTGACCTTGGAATAATTGCTGGTGCCAGATGGGGTGGTTTGGGTATTTCAGAAATCGATGATTTTCACACATAAGTCTCCAGAGTTTACAGAAAATGGTGCGAAAAACAAAAAAAAAAATCCAGTGGGCAGCAGTTCTGTGGGCACAAATGCCTTGTTAATGAGAGAGGTCAGAGGAGAATGGCCAGACTGGTTCAAGCTGACAGGAAAACAACAGTAACTCAAATAACCACACGTTACAACGGTGGTGTGCAGAAGAGCATCTCTGAATACACAACATATCGAACCTTGAAGTGGACGGGCTCCAGCAGCAGTAAACCACGAACATACACTTTATTAAGCACAGATTAAACTGGCCACTGACTGTATGGTTGAGAATGGAGCAAGAGGCAGTGGAGTTGATGGAGGGAAGAATTTCAAGCCAGCAGATTTGAATTGATGCACCGGACTGTGGTTTAATGTCTCACAAAGTTTGTGACCTGATGCTGTTACAATCTCTTAGTACTCTAGTGAAAGGTTAGCCTGTATTAGGCTTTAAGTGGGATTTGTAGTCATTGTGACTTGTAGTGAAAATTGCACCAAATGAACATCACGTGTTTCTGGTTCATTGTTACATATTCTAAGTATTGTCATATACTTGGATTTTGAGTTGAAGGTTCTGATAAAAATACACACAAAATTCAGGAAGAACTCCCCAGGTCAGATAGTGTCTATAGAGGGGAATAAACAGTCAACAACTTGGGCTGACCTTTCATTAGGACATCAGGGACTCAGTCCAAAACGTCAACTGTTTACTCCCCACCATAAATGCTCCCTGGCGTGCTGCATTTCTCTAGCATTTTGTGTGTGTTACTCTGGATTTCCAGCATCTGCCGTATTTCCTGTGTCTGTGTAGAAATAACGCAAAGGCTTGTTGCTGGGTGAACTGTAAGGAAATGGGGAAGATGGTGAGATTTAAAAAGTTCATGTTGGATGCTAATCACAGTGCAGGGTAGATTACTTCTATCCATCATTCTGAAATGTCATCAGTCAACAATGCCTAAGGAAGTCAGGAGACACCAAGAGAGCTTCCAGCTGTTGCTATAATGAGACCTGAGGTCTATAAAACTCTTAACCACTTTGATGCTTTGCATCTCAGTTTGTTGCTCGCTCCCTGCAATCTGTGGATCAGACTCATCGCTGGTTCCTATGTTGCATTGTCACTGATCCCAAACGCCCCCACCTGCTGCTTCATTACTGCAATTCCGACTCTCCCGTTTCTGTGATTGGCATGGAGGGCGCATCCACTGTGCCGGCACAGTTCCCTTCCGAAGGTGACTTCCTTTCATCCCCGCTGAAAACTCGCTGGGCGCCCGGAGTCCTGCTCCCCATCGCCGCGTGAAGCGAGGACGTCTCCTTAATTACTATTTTAATTAGAGCTTCGTGTTGTCACAGGGATTTCAATAAAAGTGCAAATTCTAGGTGTATAAAATTTTCATACTGAGTCAATATGGGACTGTGAAAAATAACTAGGAATAAAATTGATAGACTTTGTCTTTCCAGAATTGGCTTGTGTCTAGAGGGAGCTTTCAAAGCTGTGTAAACAGCAACGTGTAGTGCCATCAAGCACAGGTCTGTCGATGCCGGAGGGAGCACGTGAGAGCTATTGAATTAAGAATGTCGCACAGGAAAAGTATCAGCTTAATTCTGATTTCCCCTGCAGCTCACCTGGTTACTGCACTACATAATAATTGTTTCCTGTGAAAACGAAATTCAATATCCCAAGTTCAAAGTTCAACATAAATTAATTATCAAAGTACGTAAACCTCCCCATATACAACCCTGAGGTTCTTTTTTTGCGGGCATTCACTGTAGAACAAAGAAATACAATAGGATCAATGAACCACTCCACACAAAGACTAACAAGCAACCAGTGTGCAAAAGAAGAGAACTGAAAGCAGGTGATGAGAAACAAATAATAAGAATAATAAATAAATAATGGTGAGCATAAGTTGTACTGTCCATAAGACCATGAGACAGAATTAGGCCAATCAGCCCATACTTGAGTCTGTAGGTTATGGAATCAGTTCAGTGTTGAGGTGAATAAAGTTATTCACATTGGTTCAGGAGCCTGTTGGTTAAAGAGTAATAACTGTTGCTGAACTTGGTGGTGTGGGACCTAAGCCCCTGAACTTCTTTCCTGATAACAGCAGAGCGAAGAGCACATGGGGGTCCTTGATGATGGATGCTGCTTTCTTGTGGCAGTGCGCCTTGTAGATGTGTTCACTGGTGGGGAGGACTTTGCCTGGGACGGTAGTATTGTGGCAAGCATTTCATTCCATTATTAAAAGGTGATGTCCTGGTGCATTACTCATTGAGTTAGATGAAGAAACCTGAAGCATTATTGAAGGTGCTGATAAGAGTTACAAACATAATACTGGCGAATGGAGACATCAGTTATGTGGAAAGAATGCAGAAGCTGGGATTTTGGTTGTGTCACTTTCAGGGGAGATGGTTGGGTTTTGATAAGAAGGAGCAACGGTTTCTGCTGGGCAGAATCTGTAACCCAGGGACAGAATACTGATGTTATTTGTCAGGAGGTGAGTTATGGGTTGCATTGGCTACAAGGGTGGTGCAGGCAAATTCAATAACTTTCAAAGGGAAATGAATACATACTCAAAAAAGAAAATCTTGTAGGGCTTTAGGGAAAGGACATAGATGGTTAAAAAGCTTTCAAAAGAGCTACACAAGAACAATGGGCTGAACAGTCTCATCTGTTCTATTCTCTCTCCCTTTTCCCTTCTCTTTCTCACTATTTCTCTCTATCTTTCTCACTTTCTCTCGTTCTCCATCTCTTTTCTCACTCTTCCTTTCTCTGTCTCTCTTTCTTTCCATTTATTTATTTAAAGGTTCAGCACGGTAACAAGCCCTTCTAGCCGAACAAGCCCGCACCACCCAATTACACCCATGCAGTAATCAACCTACAAACCCGTATGTTTCTGGGATATGGGAGGAAACCTGATCAAAGTCCATGCGGTCATGGGGAGAATGTACCACCTCCTTACAGACTGGTGGAATTGAACCCATGCCACCAAAGGTTCAAAAAACCAGGTAATGATACAGATCTAAAAGATTATAAGGCTAGCAGGAAGGAGCTTAAAAATGAAATTAGGAGAGCCAGAAGGGGCCATGGAAAAGCCTTGGTGGGCAGGATTAAAGAAAACCCCAAGGCATTCTACAATTATGTAAAGAGCAAGAGGATAAGATGTGAGAGAATAGGACCAATCAAGTGTGACAGTGAAACAGTGTGTATGGAACCAGAGGAAATAGCAGAGATATTTAATGAATATTTTGTTTCAGTATTCATGACGGAAAAGGATCTTGGCAATCATAGGGATGACTTATAGCAGATTGAAAAGGTTGAGTATATAGACATTAAGAAACAGGATGTGCTGAATCTTTTGGAAAGCCTCAAGTTGGTTAAGTCTCCGGGACCAGATGAGACGTACCCCAGGCTACTGTGGGAGGTGAGGAAGGAGATAGCTGAGCCTCTGGCGATGATCTTTGCAGGAGAGGTTCCGGAGGATTGGAGGGTTGCAGGTATTATTCCCTTATTCAAGAAAGGGAGTAGAAATAGCCCAGGAAATTATAGACCAGTGAGTTTTACCTTAGTGATTGGTAAGTTGATGGAAAAGATCCCGAGAGGCAGGATTTATGAACATTTGGAGAGGCATAATATGATTAGGAATAGTCAGCATGGCTTTGTCAAAGGCAGATCGAGCCTTATGAACCCGATTGAATTTTTTAAGGATGTGACTAAACACATTGATGAAGGTAGAGCAGTAGATGTAGTGTATATGGATTTCAGCAAGACATTTGATAAGGTACCCCATGCAGGGCTTATTTAGAAAGTAAAGAGGCATGGGATCCAAGGGGTCCTTGCTTTGTTGATCCAGAATTGGCTTGCTCACAGAAGGCAAAGAGTGGTTATACACGGGTCATATTCTGCATTGAGTCGGTGACCAGTGGTGTGCCTCAGGGATCTGTTCTGGGACCCCTTCTCTGCATGATTCTTATAAATGACCTGGATGAGGAAGTGGAGGGATGGGTTAGTAAATTTGCTGATGACACAAAGGTTGGGGATGTTGTGGATAGTGTGGAGGGCTGTCAGAGGTTACAGCGGGACATTGATAGGATGCAAAACTGGGCTGAGAAATGGTAGCTGGAGTTCAACCCAGATAAGTGCGAGTTGGTTAACTTTGGTAGGTCAAATATGATGGCAGAATATAGTATTAATGGTAAGACTCTTGGCAGTGTGGAGGATCAGAAGGATCTTCGAGTCCGAGTCCATAGGACACTCAAAGCTGCTGTGCAGGTTGACTCTCTGGTTAAGAAGGCATACGGTGCACTGGCCTTCATCAACCATGGGATTGAGTTCAAGAGCTGAGAGGTAATGTTACAGCTGTATAGGACCCTGATCAGACCCCACATGGAGTATTGTGCTCAGTTCTAGTCACCCCATTACAGGAAGGATGTGGAAACCATAGGAAGGGTGGAGAAGAGATTTACAAGGATGTTGCCTGGATTGGGAAGCATGCCTTATGAGAATAGGTTGAGTGAACTCAGCCTTTTCTCCTTAGAGCGGCAGAGGATGAGAGGTGACCTGATAGAGAGGTATAAGATGTTGAGAAGCATTGATTGTGTGGATAGTCAGAGGCTTTTTCCCAGAGCTGAAATGGCTAACATGAGAGAGCACAGTTTTAAGGTGCTTGGAAGTAACCCTAGGTAATTTCTAAAGTAAATATGTGTTGGGCACAGCCTTGTGGGCCGAAGGGCCTGTATTGTGCTGTAGGTATTTTATGTTTCTGCGTTACTGGCACTGTAATAGTGTTACACTACTGTATCTCCCCAAATGAACAAGAGCAATTAAATTTATAAAATACAGTGGAATGAAGGGCAAATGGGTGTTGTAGACTCTCAAAGCATGAATTGTGTGAATAAAGAAGTAAGTGTATTCTTTTCTAACCAGGTCAATAAAGAGTCTGTAGCTGCAATGGTCCGTGCGATTGGAGAATTTCTCTGCACATCTCAGATACTGTTCCATGGCATCAAATTTTCTGCTCTGGCCCAATAAACTGACTTATTTTTAAATTTATATGTCAATCTGTAGAGACAATTTCTGATGTTTGTGTCTCATTTTCACTTCATTTTCTTAAAAATATCTTGATTAGTTTGAAAATACTTTCCCCTGCCTTGAGATAGAAGAGCTAACTTTATTGCAGTAATGGCCTTTAGAGGTTTGAGGCCTGCTGGGTGGGTGCTGTCTGTGTCAGAACAAGAGTTTGAACACTAGGTACCTTCTGTACCTAATAAAGTGGCCATTGGGTGTATGTTTGAGGTCTTCTGCTGCTATAGCCCATCCATATCAAGGTCCAATGTGCTGTGCATTCAGAGATGTTCTTCTGCACACCCCTGTTATAAAACATGGTTATTTGAGTTACTGTCGCCTTCCTGTCACCTTGAACCAGTCTGGCCGTTCTCCTCTGACCTCTCTCATTAACAACACATTTCACCTACAGACCTGCCACTCACTGAATGTTTTTTTTTGTTTTTCTGTAAACTTTTTTTTTATTTGCTTACTTTTATTGTTTGAATGATTTGGGGTTTTTTGCACGTTGGGTGTTTGGTGGTCTTTTATGACAGGTTCTATTGGATTTCTTTATTTTGTGGCTGCCTGTAGGGAGATGAATCTCAAGGTTGTATATTGAATGCATACTTGGATGACAAATGTACTTTGAACTTTAGAGATGTGCATGAAAATTGCAGGACATCTGCAATTTCTGACAACCCATCTGGCACTAAGAATCATTCCACAGTCAAAGTCACTTAGATCACATTTCTTCCCCGTTCTGGTTTGGTCTGAACAACGAAATCTCTTCAACACGTCTGTATACTTTACTGCTCTGAGTTGCTTGCACATGATTAAGTGATTAGATATTTGCATTAATAAACCAGTATATGGGTGTATCTAATAAAGCGGCCACTGAGTATAGAACAGACAGAAGAACCAACACGAGGAAATCTGCAGATGCTGGAAATTCAAACAACAACACACACAAAATGCTGGTGGAACGCAGCAGGCCAGGCAGCATCTATAAGGAGAAGCACTGTCGATGTTTCGGGCCGAGACCCTTCTTCAGGACCCTTCCCTTCCATATGCGACGTCCTGACGAAGGGTCTCGGCCCGAAAGGTGGACAGTGCTTCCCCTCCAGAGATGCTGCCTGGCCTGCTGTGTTCCACCAGCATTTTGTGTGTGTAGACAGAAGAACCAGGTAGTTTTCTCCTTTTGGAGGACGGCACAGTAACATAGTGATTAGTGTGATACTTTACAGCACCAGCGATTGATCAGCGTTCAATACTCGCTGCTATCTGTACGGAGTGAGCGGTAGTTGAGAGAGAACATGTTATCAATTAATCTGAATACACAACCACTGTAAGGCTTTCTTTAGGTTTGGAATGATTTATGGTGCTTTCAATATAAACACCTACTTCTGATTTTATAAAACGGTAAAGCCTACAGCCATCTATTTATAACCTTGTGAAACAGTGAAAATTTTTAGTAAAAACATTGGGCGCCACAGTAGAGTAGCAGTTAGCGCAACACTATTAGGGCTTGAGGCTTTAGAGTTCATTTCCATGGAGCCTGTATGTCCTCCCTGTGGAATCGGTGGGTTTTCACTGGGTGCCCCTGATGCACCATCAATAACTCTCTGAGACGTGAGGCGAGATATAGGCTTTTATTCGCTGGAAGAGAGCAGTCAGCAGCAAGTGATCCCCATAAGACATCCTGGAGACTGAGGGAGGAGCTGTGCCTCCAGCCGCCTTTATACAGGGGTCTGTGGGAGGAGCCACAGGAGCAGTCAGCGGGGGGGGGGGGGGGCGTGTCCAGACAGGTATATGTAGTTCACCACAGCCCCGATCTCCTCCCACACTCCAAAGGTCATCGGTCATTGTAAATTGCCCTGTGATTAGGTCAGGGTTAAATCGCGGGTTGCTGGGCCAGAAGGCCCAATACCACGCTGTATCTCAATCAATCGATAGCGCTGTCTTATCAGATTTAATAGTGTTGTGGTCCCTCTTGAATTTTCAACTCCCCTTTTTCCCCTGTCCTAAGACAAAGCAGTGAGGGGGCATCTGCTCTCAGCTCTGTCACATTCCACTCAGAATGGGCTGATTGATGTCAACCCTGGAGCTCAGTGATAGTAGGCACACACAGGGGAAAGCTGACTGAGAAAAGGTGGCATAGTGGTGTACCAGCTGCAGTGCCAAGGTTTGAACCTAATCTCCAGAGCAATGAACGGAGGGGAACAGGGTGGATGTTGCCTACTTGGATTTCCAGAAAGCATTCAATAAGGAACCACATGCACCATTGGATAATGATGCATGAATTTTGGGGTAATGTATTAGCATGGATAGCAGATCATTTATCCAGTAGAAGGCAGAGAGTTGGGATAAATATGTGTTTCTCTAGTTGGCAGTCAGTGCTGAGCAGAACCCTGCATGGGTTGGTGCTGGGCCTGCAACTGTTCACAAATATATCTGAACAATTTGGAAAATGGGACCAAGTGTAGCATATCTTTCTAAATCTTTTTATTAATATTAGTAATATGGACAGAATACAGATGATATATTGATAAAGAAATTACCAACATACACATTCCATTACATATGAAAAAAAAACATACATAATAGTTACAATATAAATGAGTTTACCAAGACATAAGCCATAAGATATATGTATGGACATAGTAAATCTAAATATTTCATAATGTATAATATAAAAAAAACAGAAAAAAGAAAAAAAAACAAACAAAAAAATTTATATAATGCAGAACTAGCTAATCTAATCTAATAACTATAACTAATAAGTAATATAAAAGAAAAAAAACAAAAGAGAAGGAAAAAATTAGTTAATACATCATCGTTATGTGCCAAACATTCACTAATACAATTTAAGGTCGTACATAGGGCCCATATGTCCAAGGATAAATTAGCTCATTTTTACTCTCATATAAGTCTATTTATGATAGATGTCATTCTGAAATTGCGTCTTTAACTCACATGTTTTGGTCGTGTTCATTTTTGGAGAAATATTGGAAAGATATTTTTGATATTATTTCTGCGGTTTTGAATATTGATTTACAACCTCATCCTATTACCGCAATTTTTGGTTTACCAATGTTAGATTCAAGTGTAGCATATCTAAGTTTGTTGATGACACTACATTGAGTAGAGAGTCTGCAGAGAGCTATAGATGGGTTAAGTGAATGGGCAAGGATCTGGCGGATGGAGTATAACAGTGAACATGAGCTCATCCACTTTGGAAGGGAAAATAGAGGACCAGATTATTATCCAAATGGAGAAAGATTGCAGCAAATTGGTTTGCAGGTTTCAAAGGTACATTTAATGTCAAAGAAATGTACGCAATATACATCCTGAAATGTTTTTTCTTCACAACCATCTACAAAAACAGAGGAGTGCCCTCAAAGAATGAATGACAGTTAAATGTTATAACCCCAAAGCCCCCCCCAGCTCCCCTCCCTCCCGCACATATGCGGCAGCAAGCAACAATCCCTCTCCCCCCCCACCCACAAAAAGAAGCATCAGCACCTGCCACCAAGCACTCAAGCATGGGCAAAGCAACAGCAACAGACTTGTTGTACTCCAGAGACTACTTGTTCACCCCGTATTCGACATACCACAGGCTCTCTCTCCCTAATCAGGAAGATAGAGGTGTCTCCGTTTCATAGTGAGTGGGGAGACATAACAAACAACTTGCTGGTTTACGATGTTAAAAGTCCGTTGCGACGTTTTTTTTTTAGCTCTGCGTCCAAAGGTCTCTGGTCTCTGGGCACACAGCCTTAGATCTTCCATCTCCCACGACAGACCAGTCTCCTGCCCGGACACCGCGCTTCGATCGGCCCGTCTCCAGAGCCATGAGATCTCGGCCCTCCGAAGGCGAGCTGAGCTCTCAGGCTGAGCCCTTGGCCTGCCGAATAACGGCCAGTCATGAAACACCGAGAGTGGGTCCCATTCCCGCAAGGAACCGTAGTCAGCATGTAACTCTAGGTCAGGGGTCTTCAAAAGAACCCTGAAAGGGAAAAATAGAGATATTGAAGATGGAAATAGAGCCGTTTCCGAAGATGCAAGCAAAGGAGTTGCTGTTAGGCGGCATTAACCCTCCTAAGCTCCTCCTCCAATCTACAGGTTATCAAGAGGGCAAATGGAAAATCAGCTTTCAGATTCAGATTCAATTTATTGTCATTTATAAACCGCAAATACAATGCAGTTAAAAAATGAGACAACGTTCTCCGGAATGATATCACGAAAAAGCCACAAAACAGACCACACAAGAAAAACCACATAACGTTTGGTAATCCCCAGTCCAGAGTCCATGGAGGCTGCTGCGTATCAATATCGCACTACCGTCTTAGCACGTTCCCCAGAAAGGAGCTCCAAACCCATCAGACAAACCTAAAGCTACAAGACATACACAAAACCACATAATTACATATAGTTTCAACAGTGCAGACAATACCATAATTGATAAAAGACTAACTGACAAAGACCACATAATTATAACACATAGTTTCAACAGTGCAAAGCAATACCGTAATCTGATAAAGAGCAGTCCATGGCACAGTTTAAGAGAAAGTCACAAAGTTCCGACAGCCCATCATCTCACGCAGATGGTAGAAGGAAGAAAAACTCTTCCTGCCATGAACCTCCAGCGCCGCAGCTTGCCGATACAGCACTCTGGGAGCTCCGACCACAGCCAACTCCGAGTCCGTCCGAAAACTTCAAGCCTCCGACCAGCCCTCCGACACCGAGCACCATCTCTGCCAAGCGCTTTGACCCCAGCACCGGCTGCCAAGCAACAGGCAAAGCCGAGGATTTGGGGCCTTCCTCCCGGAGATTTTTTCGATCGCACAGTAGCAGCGGCAGCGAAACAGGCATTTCAAAAGTTCCACCAGACGTTCCTCTGTGCTTCACATGTCTGTCTCCATCAAATCAGGATTGTACACGGCCCCTACTTACAGATAACAGATATTCATTCCTGGAGTGGCCGCCGTGCGCTGCGTTGCACCGCCATCTTGGAGTCTGAAGACTTATTGCTGGAGGGAGAGAACTTAAGAACAGGGAGATTATACTGCAGCTTTATGGGGTACTGCTTGCATTAGTATTCAGAAGAATGAGAAGGGATCTTACAGAGATGTGTAAAATTATGAAAGGGAAGAAAAGTTAGAAGCAGGAAAGTTGTTTCCACTGGTATTTAAGGCAGCATTCATCATTAAGAGCCCTAACCATCTGGGACATGCCCTCTCCTCATTACTATCATCGGGGGAGGTGCAGGAGCCTAAAGACCTGCACTCAATATTTTCTTAGCAGCTTCTTCCCCTCTGCCATCAGATTTCTGAACGGTCCAGGAGCACTATCTCACTATCCCTCTTTGGCACTATCTATCCATCCATCTATCTATCTATTTGAAGCTTTTGGTGACTTTTACGTTTTTACCTGCACAGCTGCTACAAAACAATAAATTTCAGGATGTTTCAAAGTTCAAAGTAAATTTATTGTCGAATTACATAAATATCACCATATACAACACTGCAATTTATTTCTATATGGGCATACACAGTGAGGCCAAGAACCATAATAGAATCAATGAAAGACCTCACCCAATGGGCAGGCAAACAACCAATGTGCAAAAGACAACAAAGTGTGTAAATACAAAAGAGAAAAAAGCAATAATAAATAAATAAACAACAAATGTTGAGAACATGAGAGGAAGAGTCCTTGAAAGTGAGTCCATAGGTGTGGTCCATATGTCAGTGATAATAAGCCTCATTCTGACTCTCATTCTATCACTCACCTACATGCTAATATATGGGGTGGGCGTCTTGGTCAACATAGACCAGTAGGACCAAAGAGTCTGTTCCCATCCTCTACTGCTCTGTGACTCTGGTCTTGACTCTATGACACCAAACTGAGAGGAAAGTGGAGCATGTGGAACAATCACTGTGGTCACAGAGCGTGCAAACTCCACCCTGACAGCACCCGAGGTCAGGTGTTTCCACAATGTGGTGGACACTGCCCAGTCCATCACAGAAAAAGCCCTCCTTACCAAGGAGCACATCTGCAAGAGAGCAGCAGCATCCATTATAAAGGACCCCCATCATCCAGGCCATGCTCTCTTCTTATTACTACCATCAGGCAGGAGATACAGGAGCCTCAGGTCCCACACCACCAGGTCAGGAACAGCTATTATCCAACAACCATCGATGTGGATAACTTCACTTATGTCAATTCTGAACTGATTCTACAACTCATCCTCACTGTCATTTAATTATTTACTTATTTAGTATTAATATTATTATTTAGTGTTATTTTGTATTTACACCGTTTGTCTTTGTTTATTCATTGGATGTTTGTCAGTCTTTGTGAGTTGCCTTTCATTGATTCTGTTGTATTTCTTTATCCCACTGTGAATTCACTGCAAAAAAAAATGAATTTCAGGGTTGTATATGTTGAAATATATGATAATAAATTTACTTTGAGCTTTATACTTTAATGTGTCACTGAAGTTGTGAATTAGCAGCTTTATTAGTTGAGTTAGGTACCTCCTGTACCTAATAAAGTGGCCACTGAGTGTATGTTTGTGGTCTGCTGCTGCTGCAGCCCATCCAGGTTTGACATGCTGTGCATTCAGAGATGTTCTTCTGTACACCTCTGTTGTAATGTGTGGTTATCTGAGTTACTGTTGCCTTCCTGTCCGTTTGAACTCAGTGGCTACTGAGTACACATGCTGACTTCCAGTGAGCTCTCAGCTCCCTTAATGGCGCTCTGTACACTCGTTTTTAAAGTCCATAATGCTGGTGACATTCTTAACTATGCTGGCTGCTTAGTCTTTGAATGTGGACCAGACTACCAACTCAAAGCAGTTGTGTAGAGCATCATCTATTTCCTCAGACCTTCTCTTCTGAAGAAGCAGGGCGTCTCAAGTTCAAGTTTAATTGTCGTTCAAGCCTACACATGTATACAGCTAAACGAAACCGTGCTCCCCCAGGGCCAAGGTGCAAATCACGCTACATACAGTCCCGCACAGCACGTATCACTACAAAAGCACATACAGTCATTAAAAAAATAATATTTACACAAGTCCCTGAGAGGCACGGCCTGAAGATTGATGGTGCAAGGGATGTTCCCTGTGAGCCACGTTTCTTCAAGTATAAGCATGCAGCAGTTCCTCATCTCGCGGTGGCACAGCCACTGGTGAAGGCAGTCCAGCTTGTCTTCTGTTGAGAAGACAGTGCAGAGCAGCACTGCTGGGAGAGACAATCTGCAGGGATCAGACCAGAGCAAATCCTAGTCCACATCCCGTGTCTCTGTTCTCACCCACACCCTTCTGTAACAGGTGATGCCACGCCATGTGGGCCTGCAGAAGGACTTGGATAGAAAGGAGGAGAATAGACAAAGAAATGACAGATGGAATGCAGTGTAGGGAAGTGTACGGTTATGTGCTTTAGTGGAAAAAAAGAAAGGTGGAAGGAATAACCTATACGTGAGGCTGCTCTTTGGCTCCCCCATATCCTCTGGCAGACCACTAGCCCTCTGTGAATCTGTCTTCTCGTCTAGGTACACTAAGTTAAATGCGTGCAGGTGAGGCGGTTTTATCAGAGAAAGTTCAGAAGGTGTCTCGCCTGTGCTGGCTCTGTAATAAATCTTGTCGGCTCGCTGTCACCGACTGTGGAATTGAGGCGATAAAACCATCTCTAGCTTCAGTCGTGTGTCAAAAGGTTAACTTAAACTGTACGTAAAGTAGGATCCATCACAAGGGTAAAAGTGGGAATGAAGTTCTGCAAGGATGCAGATTTACTTTCAATGCCACTCTATTAAAGAACACTTGTACACCTGTATACCTTGTTAATGCAGCCGATCATGCGGCGGCAACTCAACCTGTAGACATGGTCAAGAGGTTTGGTTAGTGTTCAGGGAAGGGATGTGACTTTGACCATGGAATGATTGTTGGTGCCAGACAGCATTGTTTGAGTATCTCCTGGGATTTTCACACACACCGTCTGTGATAAGCAGTGATGGACAAACCTGGATTGTTTTCTCTGGAAGGAGCTGAGAGATGATATTGCAAAAGTTTATAAAGTTATGAGAGTCAAAGCTAGGTTAGATAGTCAGGGAGTTTTTATCAAGTTGGAGATGTCAGCTCCTCATGGACATAAATTTAAGTGAGAGGGAGAGTTAGATTTACAAGGGAAAATTTTTTTACAGTTGCTAAGAAAGTGCTGCCAGCGATGCTGGTGGAAGCAGGTACAATGGCAACATATAAGAGGGATTAGACAGATACGTAAATAGGCAACAGAGAGAGGTACAGTACTGGGCAAAGCTCTTATGCACATAGGATGCTTAAGACTTTTGCACAGTACTGTACTTGTCAGCATGGAGCAGAGAGCAAGTTTGTAAATCTGGCAGGAGCAAAAGATGTTGGGAATGGCAAAGGTGGAGCACTTCAGGAGGGGTGTGGGACAGTTGGCAAAGAAGTAGTGCCAGGGGCAGGAGGTGGCACAGGTGCAGACACCAGCCTTGTAATACCAGGCAAGAGAATCTGATTCCAATCAAATGGACAATTGGTTTACTGATCATTACAGAATGTCTCTCTGGTGCTTCCTGCTCCCTCCCTTCTCTCTTCCCCTTTCCCAACCATGATTCCCCTTTCCCAGCCCCCTCCCACTCTTAAGTCCCCAATAGAGATCCATATCAGAATCAGGTTTACTATCACTCACATATATCATGAATTTATTTTGTTTTGTGGCAGCATTACAGTGCAGTCTCCTCTCACCTTCTAGATTCAAGCTGAAAGGTTCAAGATTCAAGATCATTTGTTTACCACGTGTACATCGAAACATACAGTGAAATGCTTTGTTTTAACAACACGCTCAACGGTGTGCTGGAGGCAGCCCGCAGGTGTGGCACCAAAATAGCATGCTCACAGTGCTTGGCAGAACAACACAGAATGCAACAAAACAACAGCAAATCAAGCCCCACCTCTTTCCCACCCCTGCATGTACACAGTCCTCTAACCTCTCCCCCCCACCCCATCAAGACAATCCATATTCTTTAGACTCCAGCGGACTTGGATTAAACCTGGGCCCTCTAATTCTAGACTTCATTGTGCTGGGAAAACAGTCTCTATCTGCAGCAGGCCAGATAGCATCTATAGGAGAAGCGCTGACGACGTTTTGGGCCGAGACCCTTCGCCCTTCGGGCCGAGACCCTTCGCCCTTCGGCCCGAAACGTCGTCAGCACTTCTCCTATAGATGCTGCCTGGCCTGCTGTGTTCTACCAGCAATTTGTGTGTGTTGTTGTTTGAATTTCCAGCATCTGCAGATTTCTTCGTGTTTGCTCTATCTACAGTATTTATGCCCCTCATAATTCTATAAATCTCTGAAAGGTGACCCATCAACCTCCTCGGTTTGAGTGAAAATAAACCCAGCCTATCCAGTTTCCCCTTAAGTATCCCAAATTCCCCTTTTGCTACCCTGTCCACTTGTGTCACCATTATCAATGTATGGAGTTGCCCAGTTGATCTTTACCGGTGCTTAATTGCATGCCTCCCACCATTTTACTTTATTAAGTAGCCCCCTATCCTTTCTGCCTTCCTATATTTATCTAATTATTTCTTAAGTGTATCCATACTTTTCACTTTAATTATTTCCATTCTCTTCTGATTTCCCCTTCAGGATTTATTGGTGATTATCTGACACTCACAGGCTCCCTCATCAATGGATTCCTGTGTCTACAATCTGTTTAGAGATTTTGAGCCATCCATTGGATAAATACACAGCCATCTGTCTTCCAGGGAAAAGAATCATAGAAACATAGAAAGCCTCCAGCACAATTTCAGCCCACAAAGCAGTGCCGAACATGTCTTTACCTGAGAAATTACCTAGGGTTACCCATCGCCCATTATTTTTCTGAGCTCCATGTACCTGAGGGGAGAGGGGAGGGTGAACCATAAGGACCAGGTGGCATTGAGAGTGCCCTCATTATACAAAATACTGAAGGACAAGGGAATTTGCAAGGGAAAAGTTTCCGCTGAGCTTTCAGTGATCTGCCTGACCACTGGTACACTGACATTCAACCATAATCATTGTGATCTGGTTGGTACAGCTTAAAATTCACAGCATGTGTTACAAACTAACAAGATCACAACCCTCTTAATTCTCTAAGGGTTCTGCCGGATGTTTTGAAACCAAAATAAAATTTAAGAAACCAGGACATGTGTTAGATTCAGTAATCCATGTTTTAAAAAAACCCACTTCTGATATCAGACAGAACCCTTCACTGAGAGGATGGACACAATAAGCAGTTAGAATTTACAGAGCTTTCAATGTAATGGATCAAACAGGACACGGTGCAATCACACTAAACAGATTTATTCATATGTAATACTGGGATTGAAAGACAATTATGCACCAGATGCTGCTAGGAATCAGAGACCGGGGATGACCATGTCTAACTGGTTAACAGAGTTAACACCCATCTTCAACACACACCCCCATCATTACCTCTTTAAATTAAAACTTGGGCGGCAATAGCTAATGCGAGGGGCATAATTTTCAGGTGATTGGAGGAAAGTAGAGAGGGGATGTCAGAATTAGGGGTGGAGGGGTGGAGATACGTCTCTACTAAAGGAGATGTAAGGCGCTCCCTCCCTCTGCAGGATACCCTTGGGTAATGTTCTAAGCTGTGACTTCAACTCTTTGCTGTTTCTTGTAGTAATGGGCAGAAAACTTTCTATTGTTTATCAACAAAGTTTAGTAATGGTTGAGAGGAACATGTCAAATTTCTTTAGCCTCCTGAGGAAGTAGAGGTGTTGGTGAACTTCCTTGGCTGTGACATCAATGTGATTGGAGCTGGACAGGTTCGCACCTCGGAGCCTGAGCTTCTCAACCCTCTCAGTCTCAAGCCATTGATGTAGATGCTCCTCACTATGGCCAAGTGTCAGTGCAGATCATGGATGTACTTCACCCTCTTCCAGACTGATCCAGAATGGAGAGCATGCAGAGCAAGACTCCAGATGATGGCTTGTTACAGCAGAGACGTCTAGTGCAAATGTCCGTGAGACATTTGCAGTCCAGCCCTAGCTTCCTTGTCAGAGGGTTTTGTGTTCACACTGTCCCTCTTGCTTCTGGCAGTTCATGAGCTGCTATAGCGATTGACAGGGCTGTGTTGGGTTTCCTGAAAACCCGCAAGAAGATTTACAGAGTCATAGAATAGTACAGCACTGAAACAGACCCTTTGGCCCATCTAGTATGTGCAGAATTATTTAAGCTACCTACTGCTATTGACCTGCCCCGGGATTATAGCCCTCCATACCCCTAGCATCCATGTACCTATGCAAATTTTTCTTAAATGTTGAAATTGTGCTTGAATGCACCTCTTGTACTGGCAGCTCATTCTTCGCTCTCACAACACACTGTGAAGAAGTTTCCTCTCCTGTTCCCCTTAAACTTTTCACCTTTCACCCTTAATCTATGACCACTGGTTGTCATATTCCTTCTAACTCAGGTCCTCCAGACCCAGCAACATTACTGTAAATTTTTTCTGTACTTTTACATCTTTCCTTTGGGTTGGTGACCAAAACTACACACAATACTCCAAATGAGACCTCACCAATGTCTTAAACAACTTCAACATAACATCCCATCGCCTTTCATTCAATACTTTGATTTATGAAGGCCAATGAGCCAGAAGCTTTCTTTATGACCCTATCTACCTGTAACACCACTTACAATGAATTATAGACCTGTATTCCAGATCCCTTTGTTCTGTCCCACTCTTCAGTGCCCTACCATTCATTGTGCAAGACCCTACCCTGGTTGGTCCTACCCAAGTGTAATACCTCACACTTCTCTGCACTAAATTCCATCTGCCATTTTTCCAGCTGGTCCAGATCCCACTGTAAGTTCTGTTAGCCTTCCTCGCTGTCCACTACACCCCCAATCTTGGTGTCAACAGTAAATCTGCTGATCTAGTTAACCACATTATCATCCAAATCAGTGATATAGACGACAAACGCCAACTGACCCAGTACCGATCCCTACGGCACACAACTAGTCACAGACCTCCAGTCAGAATGGCAACCATCTACTACCACTCTCCGGCTTCTCCCATAAAAACAATGTCCCATCCAATATACTACCTCATTTTGAATGTCTAGCGACTGAATGTCCTTGACCAACCTCCCATGCAGGACCTTGTCAGATGACTTACTAAAGTCCATGTGGACAGTATCCACTGCTTTGCCTTCATCCACTTTCCTGGCAACTTTGAAAAACTCTATGAGTTTGGTTAGACATGACCTATTACACACAAAGCCATGCTGACTATCCCTAATCAGTGCCTGTCTATCCAATGCTCATATATTTGGTCCCTGAGAATACCTTCCAATAACTTTCCCACTACTGATGTCAGGCTCACTGGTCTGTACTTTCCTGGTTTATTTTTAGAGCAGAATAACATTGGCTATCCTCCAATCCTCTGGTACCTCACCAAGACATAAACCTTTTGCATCCGTGTAAGATTCAGACTGAATTCCTGGGATTCTCACAGTGTAATACACCTCTCCCTGACTACTAAAACAATGGAATCATCTGCGATCCCTGTAATGTAGTGTGCCTGTGTGTGGGTGGTGGGACGCAGTGCAGACAAAACACCCATGCACCTCTCTGTCATTGGAAATGAACGTATGTACGTTTGCATCTTTGTGCATTCCTTTCTGTGTCTTCCTCTACAACCATCTATATAGTTCTGTTCTTGTATCTGGGTATATTGCAGTTGGCCTCCATTTTTACATTTGTCAATGTGTCTCTTACAGTGTGTTAGTACTTGTATCTGTCTGACTCTGTCTTCCCCTGTGCTTATGTTCACTTGTCTGAAGCCCAGTGTTTGTAGGAATATGTTTCTGTCATCTGCTTCCATTTATTTCTCTCTCTCTCTCTTATTCTCCCTTCCATTCTCTGTAATTTATTTTTCTCCCTCTCATCTCTCTCTTTCTCCTCTCTATCTTTTCTCTCCCACTCACTCCATTTCTCTTTCCTCTCCCTTTTATCTTTGTCTGCCTGTCTCTCCTGCCCACTCTCCCTTTCTCTGTTTCTCTCTTCTGCTCTCTCTCTCCCTCTCTCTCTTCCCTGCTCTTTCCCTTTATCTCCTGCTCTCTCCCCCACACCCCTCATCTCCTTCCCTAGATTGTGCTTCAGAATACAAGGAGTTTTGAATAAATTCCATTCATCTTGTCTTTATGTGTTCTGGTTCAATCCAGCTAACATGATTAAAATCACACCGATTTTGTTGTTCCGTATTGCATGGTGTGAATTTTAAATAGTTTCTGATCACAAAGATTATTGCAGAATTTTTACACAATGCTGAAGTGTCTCCAGCTCCTTTCCTTGAGGGTGAGAGGGTGGCCTTTGGATGAGGCAGTGATGATGATGAATGCAGGTCCAGTTCAAGGACTAGATACCGCCGGTGGAATGTGTTTGGACCTCTCTAGACTGTTTAGTTCATTCTCAGGATGTAGATAATGTTGCTGAGCTTGGTAATTATTGCCAAGCCACAACAGTGGTGTGGGCTGCCTTCATGTCATTCAGAGGGCAGTTAAGAATAGGCCATGTAGGTGTAGGACTGGAGTTATGTACATCCGGTGCCTCCACTAATGAGTAAATATAAACGAGTGTGCAGATGCTGGAAATCCAGAGCATCAAACGCAGAATGCAGGAGGAACTGGTGAGGTCAGGCAGAGAGGAATAAACAGTCAACGTTTCGTGCCGAGACCCTTCATCAGGTTTAGAAAGGGAAAAAAGAAGGCAGAATAAGAAGGTGGTGGGGAGTACAAGCTGGGACCAGGTGAGGGAGAAGGTAGGTGTGGTGAGGGGGAGGATGAAGTGAGAAACTGGGAGATGGGAGGAAGAAGGGCTGAGGAAGACTCTTGAATCAGATTCTTTCTTCTTCAGCCCTTTATCTCTTACACCTATCCCCTCTCAGCTTCCCCCTCACCTGGTTTCACCTGTCACCTGCCAGCTTGTACCCCTTCCCCTCCCCCCACCTTCTTATTGTAGCTTCTGCCCTCTTACCTTTCCAGTCCTGATGGAGGTTCTCAGCCAGAAAAATCAACTGTTTATTCCCCTCTGTAGATGCTGCTGGGCCTGCTGAGTTCCTCCAGCAATTCTATTTTATTTCATTTATTTCCAGGTACAGCATGGAACAGGCGCTTGGAGCCACACCAGCAGCAGCCCTTGATTCTTACCCTTAGCCTGTCACAGGACAACTGACAATGACCAATTCACCTACCGACTGGTACATCTTTGGAATGTGGGAGGGAGTCAGAGCACCCGGAGAAAACACACACATGGCCCAGTGAGGACGTACAAACTCCTTATGGAGGACGTTGGGAGTAAACTCTGAACACTGATGCCCGAGTGTGGCTGTACTGTGTAGGCAGCATGGTATCATAGCACAGCACTTTACAGTACCAGGGTTCACTTCCAGCTACTGTCTGTAAGGAGTTGTCCATTGCAGAGCCTATCCCTCTCCAGGTTTTTGGAGCCGGCTGGATTCGAACTCAGGGGCCTTTGTTCCAAAGTCCGGTGCTGATGCCACTACGCCACCAGCCGGCTGTAATTCTGCACTGGAGCTCTGTAAATAAATAATGGTATCACAATAATGGCTACGCTGCTGTGGCACCCCATGTTTGTTCTACTTATTAAGCTTGGAAGTTACTTAACAGTAGTTCACTCATCTTCATCATTATCTTTATCATTATGAGCTGTGTCATTTTGACGTGGACAATCATGGTCTTATCCATGACCGTGATTGTTTTTGGCAAATTTTTCTACAGCAGGGGTTTGCCATTTTCTTCTTCTGGGGAGTGTCTTTACAAGACAGATGACCCCAGCCACTATCAACGCTCCAGAGATTGTCTGTCTGGTGAAAGAGGTCGCATAACCAGGACTTGTGATATTGGCTAACTGCTCGTACGACCATCCACCACCTGCTCCCACGGCTTCACATGACCCTGAACAGGGGGCTAAGCAGCTGCTACACCTTGCCCAAGGGTAACCTGCAGGCTCGCGGAGGGAAGGAGTGCCTTACACCTCCTGAGGTAGAGACATATCTCCTCCCCGCCACTCAAGTAGTTCACTACCCTCTAATCATGACTGAGTGCCATCTGTGACTCAGTTGACTCTACCGGTTCTTGTCTCTTTGTTATACACCTGTAAGTTAGAGACTGACAGTTGAAGGAGTGGTGGGAGATATCTGTTGGTAGCATAACTTTAATCCAGGGTATCCATCTGTCTCCCCTTTCATGCAGTCATAATGATTCCACAGCCTAATGTTGTGGAATTACTGAAGGGCAGACCAACACTAAACTTCACCCAGTGTCACTGAAACAAATTATCAGGATGTTTGACTGCTGCATTTCATAGAACATAGAATGGTACAGCACAGTGCAGGTCCTTCAGCCAACAATATTGTGCTGACCTTTTAACCAGCTCCAAGATCAACTTTACCTTCCTTCCTCCATAGCCCTCTATTTTTATTTCATCCATCATCCTTTATTCGGAGAAATTACTTAGTCAAAGGGTGGTAGATCTGTAGAATTTCTTGCCATGAGCGGCTGTGGAGGCCAAGTCACTGGGTGCATTTAAGGCAGAGATAGACAAGTTCCTGATTAGCCAGGGCATCAAAGGGTATGGGGAGAAGGCTGGGGAGTGGAGACGATTGGATGAAATGGATCAGCCCATGTTTGAATGGCAGAGCAGACTCAATGGGCCAAATGGCCTACTTCTGCTCCCATATCTTATGGTCTTATTCCAAAGAGCAAAAGGCCTGGCTTGCTCAACTAATCCTTCTAAGACATGCTCTCTAATCCAGGCAGCATCCTGGTAAATCTCCTCTGCACCGTCTGTAAAACAAATGTTATTCCTTTTTTCAAGAGAGGTAGTAGGAAAAATGGTGAATTTATTCCATTATATGTTCTTGTTGTCAGTTGAAGTGCTTAGGCTATCCCACTTGTGAAGTTTGCTTTAGGTATGCAGCTTTGTTTCTACTGATTTTCCTTCTAGACTCGCTGATGAGCGTTCCTGGCTAAACCTCCGACTGGAGGTATCTGACCTATCTCCTAAACAACCAGTTAACTGCTGGGAGTCCACAGTTGGTGCCCCTCCTTGCGAATGTCTGAACTGGGAATGACTGCCCTCTCTGTTGGGTCTTCTCCTTGAAATGTCCAACTGACTTTGCTCCTTGCTGGACCTCTTACTGGTAATCCCTGATTCATGTGCTATGCTTCTGCTGGTTTCCTGGCTGTCTCCTCTTGTTGAGAGTCCCCAGCAGACCTTCCTGTTGGCTGTCTTCCCTGTTAGACCCTCTGTCAGACCTCCTGGGGAGCACCCTAATGGCCCTTCTTGCCAGTGGGGTGGGGGGAGATCTCCAACCGACTCTGTTAGATTCTCTAAAGAGCAGTGGTTCCCAAAGTTTTTTATGCCATGGACCCCTACCATTAACAGAGGAGTCCACGCACCCCAGGTTGGGAACCTCTGCTATAGAGAGTTCCCATCTGAACTCTTTGCCACACCTTTTTGTGATGGACCCTCGTGGACCTCCTTGCCTGAGGTCCCCAACTGACCTCTTCTTCAACTGAGCTCTTAGGATTTGCCAACTATTTTCCCTTCCGAAGTCCTTGTCTGACCTACAGCTGAAGGCCTTCTGGAACCACGCCACTGGACCTCCCTCGTGAGGGTCTCAGTGCGTTCTCTGCTGAGCCTTGTTTTTGGAAGTTTCCCATTGAAATTTACTGGATTATGGTTTGCCATTCTTTTAGGTTTCCCGTCGCTGAAGGTGTTAAACCCAAGCATTTGAGCGGTGAAGCACTAGAGTGGAATATAAATCTATGGAGACAGTTGTGGAAGAGTATTCCACCTCTCCAGAGCACGCAGTGCATACTGAACAGTCCCAGTGACAACAGTGGTCTTATTCTATAGCTGAGTGATCACAGCTACCCTCTGACCTTCGTCTTATCTTTAACTGCTCTAAAGTGGCGCTGAACTGTGATAACTATTCAGTAGAGATTGCAAAGTTTCTCAGAAGCCAGTTTTTTTTTTGCACCTATGGCTGAATCAAATTAGGGCTTCATTGTGTAGTATTTCTGGAGTTCTTCAGCAATATCATTATTAATGTGGAGCCACACTCCTCTCTTAACAAGAGTCAAGAGGTGTCAGCAAGGACTATGACCTACTCTTAGCAAGCGACTCACCACCCTCGATAATTAATTCCTTTCACTGTCACAGTAGTGTTGAATGGAGCTGAAAATGGGGAAGGGATGTGAGGGATTGGGGAGGGTAGTGGGTGAAAGTGTTATCGATTTTACTCTTTTGTCTTGATACTGGATCATTTATGCCAGAGTATAGATGAGAATGTTGGACGTTATCTCTTTGTGCTCGTATTTCTGCCGGCTTTTCCTGCCTCTCTTTTTCCCATTAAGATCTTGTTGCTGACTGCCTATAAATTAATCCTGAAGAAGGGCGTCAGCCCAAAAGGCCAACTTTCCATCCATGCTGCCTGACCTCCAGCATTTTGTGTGAGTCACATGGGATTTCCAGCATCTACAGAATTTCTTGTATCTATAAACTAGACTGTTTCTCCCCTTGTTTTCTTGCAGCTCATATTCTCAATATTTTTTTCATTTGCACGATTTGTACTCTTTTGCATATTGTTTTTGACAGACTATGCTGATGTCTTGTTTTTAATAAATTCTATTGTATTCCTTTTCCCCCTGTACTTACCTGCAAGAAAAAGAATCTCAAGATAGTATATAATGGTACTGTAGCGGTGTGCTACAAGCAGCGCTGAAATAACAACACGGAGTCAGTAAACTGCAGTTAAAGAAGATTTTATTCGAACTTCACGGCCTCGCTTTAAAGCCTCCCTGATCTGGCCCTCCCCGGGCGCAGATGCTGTAGGGGCACGTACTCACAATCCCGCGCAGGCTTTTCCCTTTGTTGGTGAAGCTGACCTGGCGCCCTTTTGGGACTGGCCTTTATGCCGGCGCCCTGGCTATTTGTGAGCCGGTTCGAGTGCGCTAGGAAGTGGGTCGCCACAGTACCATATATATACTTAGCTAATAAATTTACTTTGAACTTATTTTCAGTGTGTGACTCCTGCTTATAGACACCACAGCCAAGGAGAAACGTTGCCTCCATGGTTCTATGCAAAGCCTGATTCAAGCTTTGCAAATTTCAGTGTTCACTTTTGTCATCTTCTGAAGTCACGCCGAGCTGCCTGCAAGAGGCGTTGCAGTAGCATAGCAGTTAGAGCAACAGCTTGGGGTGTTCTGGAGTTCACAAGTTCAGTTCTGGTGCCATCTGTAAGAAGTTTGAGCGTTCTGCTCATGACTGCATGGGTTTCCTCCCACTGTCCAAAGACGTGTCAGTTGTAATTGTAAGTTTTCCTATGACAAGGCTCGGGTTAACTGGGCAGATTTCTGTCTGGCATGGCTCTTTGGGCCGGAAGGACCTGCTCCACGTTGTATCTCTAAATAATAATTAGAAAATAAACAAAAATATCTCAAGGCAGTATGTGTACTTTGATAATAAGTTTACTTTGAACTTTGACTTTATTATAGCTTTCTTGTTTGCTCATTGACATTTCATCCTCATCTCCCTCCTGTACTCCCACCCATACCCTCTCCTCATCTCCCTTCACTGTCTCCCCTCCTTCTGTCAAGTTCTCTCCACCCCACCACTCCCTCTCCCTTTCGTGCTCCATTCATCTCCCTAACTCTTTCCCTTCAACTTCTCGTCTTTTTTCCTTCAACCTCCTCCCCGTTGCCTCTGTATTTCTCCTCTTTATCTTTTATCCAATTTGACTTTTCACTGTTGAGAACCTACGCTCCCATCTCCCGCCTCTGTCTGGTCTCTTTTTCCATCCCTTCTTTTCTACTCACTGCCTCCCTCCCGCACCTCTGTTTCTTTTGCTCTTAGTTTTCCCTTTGTCCTCTTTGTCATCTTCTTTTTAACCTGCCCTCTTCCCATCACTTTCACTCCCTCCTTCCTCCCTCTTCCCTCAAAGCCCCTCGCTGTTCCACACTCCTTTTCCCTTCTCCTGCCACTATCTGTATTTCCATTTCTCTATCTCTGTATCTCGAGCTCAGTGCCTCCCATTGCTTTCCCCTGCTGTCCTCCATTCCATGTTCCAGTCTCCCCAGGTCGGTGGAGCTTTCCTTCTGGCATCTCTGTCCCACAAGTGCTTCGAGGCACTGGTGAAACAGAACTGTGAGCATTTAGTCTGGCTGCTTCGGGTTGGCATTAATGGAGTGGAAAGTCCCTCCAGGCACTTGGATAATTGCAGTCGAGCTGTCATTCCAGGCACACTAGGATAGAAACTAGCAAGCATTGTCTTGTTTGCACTGTATGTATTTAACTGCAAAAATTTTGAGTTTTAGTAAATACATTGAACTTAAGGTCAAACTAGTTTGTTTTAGGAATTGCGACAGGGCTTTGTAATCAGTGCTTAGCAGTGAAGAACAAGACTGCTGCTCAATTAAACATGAAACATTTACATTGAAATAAAGGCCTGATAGGCATCCTAAACGGACTGAGGTACTGAATGTATCAGAGTCTGAAAATAGACTGAGTTGTGTATTTGTGTATTTGAAAGGCACCCACAATGAACATAGAACATAATCTCCATTTTGATCTGTTGTATGGACAGAGACCACTTAGCACCTCATATTTGTCCAACCATACAATTAATTCATGTGGAACTCTATCCCGACTCTACATATTAATCTGACACAGCTCCAATGCACTCGTTGCTCCATTGTAACCAAAATTGGGGCTGGGGGTCAGAGGTTTTTGAAATATTAGAATGAGCTAGTCTAGTGCCAAAAACAAAGGGCACTTATGATAATAAAGTGCTTTTGAAGTGTGGCAAATCCCATGACACCTCACAGCAGCATTGTCGTGTAAAATTTATCGCTGATCCTCAAAGCTAACTATCGGAATGACCGAGATCTTGATCAAAACGAAACGTTTTTAAAGGAGTGGCTTAAAGAAGTAGAGGGAAGCCGGGAGGTTGAGGAAGAATTTCTAGAGCTTTGGTAGTTGAAGACATGTTCACCTGTGGGGAAGCAATTGAAGTTGAAGATATTCCAGGATCAGAGCTGGGAAGTTTGGAAACTTTTTCCTCACAGAACAATAGAAAAATGAGTAGAAAGATTAAAGGAAAGATGAATGGGCATGTAAAGTCTGCAAGGAGCATAGATAACAGACAGAGCATAATGTGCGGGAACATAGAACATTCGGCACAGTACAGGCCTTTCAGCCCACAATGTCATGCTGACCTTTTAACCTACTCTAAGGCCAATGTAAACTCAAGAGTACTGGAAATCCAGAGCAACACTCATAAAACACTGGAGGAACTCAGCAAGTCGGGCAGCAGCTAAGGAGAGGAATAAATAATCGATATTTCAGGCTGACCCCTTCACAGTAGCATAGTGCTTAGCACAGGGCTTTATAGTACCAGTGACCCAGATTCAATTCCTGCCATTGTCTGGAAGCAGTTTGTATGTTCTCCCCATGACCACATGGGTTTCCTCCAAAGTCTAAAGACAAACCCATTGTAGGATAATTGATTACTGTAAATTGTCCTGAGACCTCCATTTTCTATCATCCATGTATATATCTAAGAGTCTCTTAAATGGCCCTAATGCATCTGCCTGTACCACCATCCCTAGCAGCGCATTCCAAGCACCTACCACTCTCTGTGTAAACAACCTACCTCTGACATGCCCCCATACGTTCCTCTAATCACCTTAAAATGATGCCTCCTTGAGTTCGCTTAGGGAAATATGCAGTTGTCCACTTTAATGGTAGGATAGGAAACCGAGATTTGTTTTGAGGTTGAGAATCTCATAAGCTAGATGTGGCAGGAGGTCAAATGCTCACCACTATAGCCCGACCTACATGGCTCTGTATCAAGTCCACAGCAAGCTGAGGGACAGGTGTCAAAGCATGTGTTGTTCCACTCCGTGCTGTGGCAGAGGCCTGTTGGACTGGGACTCTGGCCAGTCCTGTTGTGTGAATCCCTATTCGGTTAAATAAAAATTCCCAAGATGGCATCGGGATGAATATGTATGGTACTTCACTCTGGCTACTTCGTGAGCTACCTCCTGTACCTAATAAAATGGCTACTCAGTATATGTTCATGGTCATCTGCTGCTGTAACTTATCCGCTTCAAAGTTCAATGTGTTGTATATTCATAGATACTCTTCTGTGCACACTGTTGTAACGTGTGGTTATCTGAGTTACTGTCATCTTCCCATCAGCTTGAACCAGTCTGACCATTGTCTTCTGACCTCTCTCATTAACTAAGCTGCCACTCACTGGATGTTCTTTGTTTTTTGCACCATTCTCTATAAACTCTAAAGGCAGCTGTTTGTGAAAACCTCAGGAGATCACCACTTAGTAAGATACTCAAACCACCGCATCTGGCACCAACAATTATTCCACAATCAAAGTCACCTAGATCACATTTCTTCCCCCGTTCTGATGAATAACAATTGAACCTCTTGACCATGTCTGCATGCTTTTATGCATTGAGTTGCTGCAACATGATTGGTTGATTCGATATTTGCATTAACGAGCAGGTTTACCTAATAAAGAGGCCACTGAGTATATTTTGCTTTGTTTAAAAGGTTTAATTATTTATCACTGTTTTAATAATTTGCATAGAAATTTTTGAATTATTTAAAGCAATTTTAATAGTTTTTAAATGTCACAGTGTGTTAGAGACATTTGAAAGCTCTTACTGAGCTCACAGACTTTGCAAGAAGAAGCAGCCTCTTCCTCAGCTGTTGAAGACCATCGAGCCCTTCAGAGATGAGTTGGCAGAAGTCAGTGTGCTCCTGGGGACTTGCCACATCTTCCTACCAGTCACAGGACCATCAAGCCCACATGTTCCTCCATGATCTAAGATCAGCAATCCCAGAGGTTTGGATCAATCAAGGCTCCAGAGGTCAACCTATCATCAGCAAGTCCTGGAATTGAGTCAGATCAGGTCAGATCCAAGTTTGGTGAGTCCTGAGTTGGAAAACCAGAGCTCAACGATCCAGGGGGCAAAGTTGAAGGTTGAAGTCCAGAGTTTGGCAATTAGAAAGCCCAAAAGGTCAAAGACCAAAGTCAGTGAATCCAGAGGTAGAAAATCGGAATGGTGGCTATCCAATGTTGGCAAGTCTGGAGGTAGAGGCCAAAATGTCGAACTTGTGAGTTTGGGCTGGGAACTGGAGGTTGGAGGCCTGATGTCTGTGTGTGTGTGAGGAGGTAGATTGGCTGGGAAGGTGGGAGAGGTGTTTGTTTTGCTGTTTTAGTCCTGTTCCATTGTTGTTACTGGTATTCTGCTGAATATTGTGGACATTGGTGTCTAGGCACTGCTGCACACAGGCTGCGACTGAAACATATTTTTAGAGTAGAGAAGGTTTCAGTCTGAATTTACCTGAAGCCAGTTTGACATCAACGCAGACTGAAGATGCCCATGATAAATGATGTGCCCCTCACTCTGTGCTTCTACAAACACAGGAAATCAATGCAGCTCGAAGTGTTTAAATTCAGGACAGAGTCCTTCTTCTAATTAGCATGATTTCCATATGTAAATCACACGCAGCATATTTGGCATGACCTCATTAGCATAACAAGGATCATGTTCTCCAACCTGTGTAAATATAGATCGTAATTTTTTTCCCTTTATTCAAGTAAGAATTGAATCATTCAGGGTTACATTGTCATTCTCCTTCAATCAAATTCAGGACAAAATCTTGAAAGGGTAGGAACCTGCTGTTGTGGACGTGGTGTTTGTGTGGCTGGGGCTACTTATGTCTCTCATTCATGGTGAGCCAAGTACGTTCATGCTGGGGGACTAGTTATTGGTAATGTCGTTGAAAATCATGGGTAAGTTCTTGGACTTTTTCATTGAAGAACCCCCAAGAGGACCACAACCTTCTCGTAGGGTTTTGAGGCTTGCGTGCCTCAATGACCAGGAGAGCTGTGTTGGCTGGTCAGGGCTTTATGCTTTGACTCCTGGTTGGGTCACCCATACCAAACGGGTAAAGGGTAGAGGTCAGGCTAAGAGTGGTCCACCAGTCCTCCAGGTTCAAGGGTTCAGCTCAGGTCTAACAACCCTGACTGGTCAAAAAAAAAGGATAGAGAAACAGCAATGAAGAATCCTTCTACATCTGTGTGCAACGTTTTCACAGGCAGAGACGGAGGACATTCATTGCTGCTCTAAATGCCAGCAGTGTAACTGACAGTGATCAATTTTATTGGAGAAAGTTATTGCTGCAGATGGTCATGGTAGAACTGACAGTTCCTTGGGAAGACCAGATTGAGGAGGCATTTGAGCATAAGAAAGCCAAATAGCAGGAGCTGGTAGAGCAGTGCCAGAGACAGGGGTGGAGGGCACAATGTGAGCATGTAGAGGTGGGGTGTAGAGGTTTTGCTGGGTGCTCACCGTGCAGAATCTACTCTCTCATTGGCATTACTGGGGCCATCAGGACCATCACCTCGCTGAGCGAGGCTTCATGCGGCTATGGATCAAGAGGTATGACCTGCGGACAAGTGCTGCTGAAACGCAAGACGAGGCCTGATCAACCCTTGATGGGTGGCCTGGGTGAGAGTGTCTGATGCTGATCCCAGGTTATATCACAGATGATGTGTCCAGCACATCTCGGATGCATCTCAGCATTATTGCCAACTCTTGTCACGTATCGTTCATAGAGTCACAAAGTTCAACAGCATGGAAACAGGCCCCCTAGCCCAACTAGTTTCTGCCAACCAAAATGCCCTTCTAAGCTAGTCAGTCCTATTTGCTGAAGTTCGGTCCATAAACTTCTAAACCTTTCCAAACCACGTGCCTGTCCAAATGTCTGTAAGGAGTTTGCACATTTCCCCCATGATAAAAGTAGTACGTTTCCTCTGGGAACTTTGCTTTCTTCCCAGATTACAAATGATGTATGGATTGGTAGGTTAATTTGTCAGTTGGGTGAAACTGGGTGGCTTGTTGGGCTAGATTATATAAAAGAGGATAGTAAGTACATCTCCATTCATTAATAAATACTGTAAAATGTTATTATTGAAAATTTTTATTTATTTTTTTAGAGATGCAGCACAATAATAGGCCTTTCCTGCTCAGTGAGCCAGAGGAACCCAATTATGCCTGAAAAATTCTTTAAAATTGTCTGGGAAATTTAGCGTTAAATCATATTTCCATAGGCCAGGGCGTTTGTCGCCCGGGAAGCCCCTGTACTGTTAAAGGTGTACATGAATGTTCAGAGATGGTCTGTGACGCTTGGGTTTGTTTTCTAGGTTCACGGGAGCAGACACGCTGATAATGGGTGACGTCACGTACGGAGCATGCTGCGTGGATGACTTCACAGCCAGGGCCCTTGAAGCTGACTTCATGGTTCATTATGGCCACAGCTGCCTCGGTCAGTATAACTTGCTTCTACACGCCTGGTTCCAATTTCTATCTCTTTGTGGAGTATGGTCCCAGGTGTAAATGAGCTCACCAGGCTAAGACATGTCCTATGGAGTCTAGCGAGTTATTATTTTGTGCAGACTTTGTTGCTTAGTCTGGCTTCTTGTATTTTGAATGAGTCAGTCAGAATTTTTCCAAAACAATTCCCTCCTCTTCCTCCCCAATCTCTGTCCTCAGCTTAAACAAAATCTACCCACATTAATTGCGAATGCAAGAAGTATTGTGTTCAATTCTGGTCACCCCATTATAGGAAGGATGTGGAAGCTATGGAGAGGGTGCAGAGGAGATTTACCAGGATGGTGCCTGGTTTGGAGAACAAGTCATATGAAGCAAGGTTAGCAGAGCTGGGACTTTTCTCTTTGGAGCGTAGAAGAATGAGAGGGGACTTGATAGAGGTCTACAAGATTATGAGAGGCATAGATAGGGTGGGTAGCCAGTAACTGTTTCCCAGGGCACCAATAGCAAACACCAGAAGGCATATGTACAAAATTAAGGGAGGGAAGTTTAGGGGAGACATCAGGGGTAAGTTTTTTACACAGAGGGTTGTGAGTGCCTGAAATGACTTGCCAGGGATGGTGGTGGAGGCTAAAGCATTAGGGGTATTTAAGAGCCTCTTGGTCAGGCACATGGATGAAAGAAAAATGGAGGGTTATGGGATATTGTGGGTTTAGTACTTTTTTTTAAGGATTATATGGGTCGGCACAACATGGAGGGCTGAAGGGCCTGTCCTGTGCTGTAGTGTTCTATAGTTCTATGGTTGTATTAGTTCTCATCAGCTCATTATAGGAAGGATGTGGAAGCTTTAGAGAGGATGGAGAGGAGATTTACCAGGATGCTGCCTGGATTAGGGAGTGTGCCTTATGAGGAAAGACTGAGCAAGCTAGGGTCATCCTCTTTTCAGTGAAGAAGGATGAGAGGTGACTTGATAAAAGGTGATAGATAGAGTGGCATAGAGGCAGAGATAGAGTGAACAGCCAGAGACTTGCCCGGGGCAGAAATGGCTAATACAAGGGGGCATATTTTTAAGGTGATTGTAGGAAAGTATAGGGGGGGATATTAGAGGTATCTTTTTACACAGCGTGTGTGGTGGGTGTGTGGAATGCCCTGCCTGGGGTGGTGGTAAAGGCTGATACATTAGGGGGCATTTAAGAAACCCTTAGATGGGTATATGGGTGATAGAAAATCGGAGGGCTTTACAGGAGGGAAGGGTTAGATTGATGCTGGAGTAGGTTCAGAGGTCAGCACAATGTTGTGGGCTGAAAGCCTGAACAGTATTGTGATGTTCTATGTTGTATGTCTCACAGTGATCTATTCTAATATCAAGTATGCCTTGCTTCCGGGGTCATAGATATGAATCCCTCTGGGATAAGTGAATTTAGTGAAGTTCTTCCCCTCGGGGTGTTTCAGGCAAGAAGCAGACGTGCAGTTAGGGAAGGAGAGAGCGGTGAGACATGGACATGGGCTTTCTGGAGCATGAACACTGGCCGGAAACTGTCGTGTCGGACAGCTGGTTTCTGTGCTTTGATCCTCTAAAATGGACAATGTGGTGGGTCTCATTTGCTGATCTTGTTAACAAACCATTGACAACTGTATTCATCCGTCATATGTCTGGCCCCGACTTAAATGCTTGATTCTATTGGTAATACTCACTCCAACACCTTTGACAAACTTCCGTCAATGCACAATGGAGATTATCCTATCTGGTAAGGGATCACCGATGTCCAGGTACAGAAAGTGGTAGATATGGCCCAGATGATCAAAAGCACCACAGATTAGATTTACATGGAGTGCTGATGCAAGGAAACAGCATTCATCGACAGAGATCCTCACCGTTCAGGACATGCCTCTCTTCTCACTACTACTCTCGGGCAGGAGGTACAGGAACTGTTATTACCCAACAACCATCAAGGTTCTTGAACCCACATGGACAACTTCACTCATTTTCAAGGACTCACAACTCATGTTCTCAGTATTATTTTTTACTTGCATAGTTTGTCTTCTTTTACACATTGGTTGTTTGTTTATGTATTTTTTTTGGAATTCTATTTCATTTCTTTTTTTTTCTCCTATAAATGACTGCAAAAAAATGAATCTCAAGGTAGTATATGGTAACATGTACATTGATAATAAATTTACACAGGAGCAAGTTCCACTTCGTTGTTCATCCCACTTGCTCAAATTGATGTGATTTTTATCACTGATAGTTCGTGAGTATTAAGCAGCCAAACAATTCAGAATTAGTTTGCTCACCAAGTTTCAAACATTCAGGTTTGGAGTTACCAGAAACAGCCGGGAGTGAAAATGAAACAATTTCACTACATCAGTAAGTTAGAACCTATGGAGAATTTGAAGGTATCAACAATCATTTTGAATGTTACAATGAAAATGAAGGTTTGTAGGATGCAACCATCGACTGCATTGTATGAAAGCACTCCCATTGTCTACACAAGCTGTCTGCGCTGATTTTGTTCACTTACAGTCAAAAGGGCACAATGTGGATGAATTCCTCAGTCGCTAAGTATAAGGAACTAATATGCAGTTTTATAGTTTTGTAGTAGTATTAGTATTCTAATTTGTTCTGTATTTCATTTAAATACATAGTTTACTCAGTTTGTCTTTTTTATATCTTTTTAACTATTTCCATGAAACTTTGCCTAATTGGGGCAGCTGCTTACAATGTACTGTCCTGCTGGCTCCCAATTAACCAGAATCCACTGTATACGTCACCATATACTATCCTGAGATTCAATTTATTGCAGGCATTCACAGTAGAATTTAAAAAATACATCAGAATTAATGAAAGACTGCTCACAAGCAAATACTGACTTAACAGTCTCTGTGCAAATACAAAAATAAATATATAAATAGATGCATACATACATACATACCGAGAACATATTAATCAGGTTTAATATCACCAGCATATGTTGTGAAAATTGTTGTCTCTATGGCAGCAGTACAGTATAATACATAATCGTAGAGAAAAAACTGAATTACACTAAGTATATATAAGTATATTAAATAGTTAAATAAGCAGTGCAAAAATAAAATTAAAAAAAGTAGTGAGGTCGTGTTCATGGGTTCAATGCCCATTCGGAAATCTGATGGCAGAGGGGAAGAAGCTATTAATGAATCATTGAGTGTGTGCCTTCAGACTCCTATACGTGAATTGTAGAGTTCTTGAAAATAAGTCTATAGTTGTGGAATCAGTGAGTGAAGTTATCCACTTCATTCAGGAGTCTGATGGTTATCCGGTAATAATTGTTCCTGAACCTGGTGGTGTGCGACCTGAACGTCAACCTTACAATTGAGGCCACAACTGTGTCGCTACTGATGTGGTCTTTTCGATGAGGCCCTGTCTGCTTGCTCAGATTGATGTACTGCGACATTCATTAAAGGGGTTTGTAGGGGATTAGTCCATTGACACAGCCAATATAAAACTAATGCATAAGTAGGTGATCTGTTCAATGATTTTACTTCAGTCTGATGGTCCTTTGTTTGTACTGATTGACTGCCTTTTGTACTGACATGACCTCACTAAAAAGAATGGCTTTTGATTATCCAGTGGTTGTGATACATATAAATTTTCTAAAAATATCTTTTTATATATTAGTTGCAACAGGCATACTAGTATCTTGGTTCCAATTGATGTTTCATTTGGGAGGTGTGCACGGCCCAGAAATGCCTCAGGTTCTCAGTAAGCGTGATTCGCAATTGGCACGCAGCTGTTTCTTCCAGGGAAGCGTTCGATTTGGTCAAGAATTCAATCACCTAGACTGAAGCAGCCAATTTTGAGTTTTGCCTCCAGGCCCATTTAATAATTTATTTAGCAAATTAAATGTAACACATGTTACATGAATCTATTCCCATTGGAATGAGGTGGTATATGGTTTGGCCCAGCCACAGGCCTGCTCTCTGTTGATCTGCCACCCTGCAGAGTTGACGGGGGTGGGGGTGGCTTTGGAGCAGCCCGTTTCCAGTACTGGGCTTCTGCTCACCCTTCAACAGCCCATGGCCAACAGAAGTTGTAAAAAAGATTGAAAAAAATGTGCAGCCTGAGCCGTCCTGCAGTATTTCCTGTCTACGCTGGGCTAGCCATCGCTGAAGCTGCAATTGTGGGAGGAAATAAATTCGCAATATTTTGGCTTGAAATGTTCACGCAGACGCTGCTTGACCTGCTGAGATCCTCCTGTAGATTGTGCCTTGTTCTAGATTCCAGCATCTGCTGTCTCTTATATCTTCACTGAAAACCCTGTTGCCTGTATTCTGCCTCATCACCCATTGGCACACTGACATGACAGGCTTCAGGTCCTGCAAGCCCTTTACATTGAAATACTCATCCTTGTATTTCCATTCCCCCCCCGATCTCAGCTCTCTCAGTCACTGTGACCTCTGGGGTCGCTGCCTTCACTTGTGACTCTCATCCATTTCCATCTGCTGACTTCCTTTAGACTCCTTTTGTTTTCATGTTCTCAGTCTTAAATATCTATTTATTTGTTCACTCTCTGTAACCCACCTTCAGCCGAGTTTTATTGCAGTTTAGCCACATCTTGCATCCCATGGGCTTTAACCTTCTGGACAGTTTTCCCTTGTGCAATTTTGTCAGAAACTGTACATAGGCCCACATCATCTGAATCTAATTGGTCAAACAGGATCTCCCCCCTCAACAAAACCATGCTGACTTGGATTATTCCCTGATTTCCCAAACGTAGATTAATCCTATTCCTCAGATTTCTATCCAATAAATTCCCTGCCACTGACATTAGACTCACCTCTAAAGCACAAGGCAGAAGCACATTGGGATACTGCGCACTTGCCCAGATGAGAGCAGCACCAACACCGCTCAATTGTAGGTGGCGCAGTAGAGTAGGAGTCAGTGTAACACTATTACTGCCCCAGTGTTCCGGCTTCAATTCCTGCCACAGTCTGTAAGGAGTTTGCACATTCTCCCCGTGACCTGGGTTTCCTCTCACGTTCTGAAGACACAAGGGTTAGTAGGTTAATCAATTGCAAGACCAAAATTGGCATTTGCGGGCTTGTTGGGCCGGAAGGGCCTGTTACCACGCTGTATCTTTAAAGAAACAGGCCAATAATAAATAAATAAACAAATGAAATGCAGTTAATTTCCTATCACTGACATTAGATGCACAAGCCCGCAATTACTACCTTATCCCTGCTGCCCTTTTGACTGAACGCACTTTCTTCCTATCATCTGACACTTTTGTACATGGCCAGCAAAGATAAATTAATTATTCTTAGAAAATTTCTGTCAGGCCCCAGGGCTCCTTACCCCAACTGCTGCTCAGTATGCTCACAGGCCCGGGCTCTGCCTCAAGTCAACCCATATCCAACCTTTCCAATTCGGCTCAGCGCTTAATCCGATCAAGCCTCAGTTTTCTCCGTGCTGTCGCGCCCAGGCTAGGGCCCCGTTGCCTTGTCTCTGCACTCCCTCCACTTGTCTCAGAATCAGGTTTATTATCATTGACATATGTCATAAATTTTTTTTACAGCAATTGTATAGTGCAGGACATAAAAAAGTACCATAAATGTAATAGTGCAAAAAATGAGCAAAATAATGAGGTAGTATTCCTGAGTTGAGAAACCTTACTCTACCATAACTAAATTGCTCCATGTTTCTCCCCCGACTTCCTCGTCCACAGGTGCTGCTTCACCCCCTGAATTCCTCCAGCAGTTTGATTTTTGTTCCTGTTTTATGATACTGAATTTCACCTTGCCTCCAATTCAAAAATATAAGTCTTAGGTTTTTATATGGTTTGAGATGGTATGGCCTACATAGAGCCCTGGTCCCAACATCACTGAAGCTGTCTGGGATCACCTGGAGAGACAGAAGCAAGCGAGACAGCCAAAGCCTGCAGAAGAACTGTGGCAAGTTCTCCAAGATGCTTGGAACAACGTACCAGACGATTTTCTTATAAACCTGCACAACAGTATAGTCAAGCCTAATTCTGCTCATATGTCTAATGCTTTTAAGAGTAGAGTAGTAGTAAAATTTTGATATTTAGAAGCTTTTCATTTCATTATTTTTGAAAGCATCTTCACTTTGAAAATTATTTTTTACGTGTGCCTAAGACTTTTGCATGGTACTGTAATTTCTGGACCATCCCTTACCCTTCCACAGCCTCCTTGAAGGTTACAGCACTTCAGTAATGATCACCAAATAGAGAGGCAAAACAAGCAGGCGTGCAGGGACTTTGTAAATGAGAAGAAGATTCTTGCCCAGTAATCTTTTGAGCTATAAGTTCCACACCTCCACCATCCTCTCCAGAAAAAAATGCCTTCTCCTTGAGCTCTCTCTAATACTTCTTGTACTTCCTTTAATCTTCACCTGCAGCACGATGTTAGGGTAAGAACAATGGTAGGCTAGTGAAAGACAAAGTGAACAGATCTTTCCAAGGTCAGCCTAGACCATATGACCGAATGGCCTTCCCATATTACATAAACACAAGAGATTCTGCAGATGCTAGAGATCCAGAGTAACAAACACAAAATGCTGGAGGAACTCAGCAGGTCGGGCAGCATCTATGGAGGGAAATAAACAGTCAACATTTCGGGCCATGACCCTTCTGGAAAAGAAGGGGGAGAAAGACAGAATGATGAGGTGGGCGAGGGAAGGAGTACAAGCTTGCAGGTGATAGGTGAGACTAGGTGAGGGGGAAATGTGAGAGGGTGGGGGAGGGGTGAAGTAAGGAGCTGGGAGGTAACAGATGGAAGAGGTAAAAGGCTGAAGAAGAAGGAATGTGACAGGAGAAGAGAGTGAACCATGGAGAAAGGGAAGATGGAGGGCCGCCAGAGTGAGGTGATGGGTAGGTAAGGAGAAGAGAAGAGTAAGAGGGAAGCCAGAACAGGGAATGGAAAAGGAGAGTAGGGGAGCAGTGAGAAATAACTCAAAAGTTAGAGAAATCAATGTTTATGCAATCAGGTTGGAGGTTATGAAGATGGAACATGAGGTGTTGCTCCTCCAACCTGAGTTTGACCTCATTGTGGCTGTAGAGGAGACCATGGACCAACATTACCTGAAGCATAAAGGAAGGTGGAATGAATTGTTTCATTAGTAGAATCAGCCCAAAAAACATTCTGTGGGAAGACAAATTTCGGGATTGTATGCTGCATACATACTTGGATAATAAATCTGCTTTGAATCTTTGACTTCGAACCTTCGAATCTGGATCTCAGAAATTTAGATTCAGTAGAAGAATGTACAAGCCAGCCATGGAACTCAATTTGTATCCAGAGCTAATTTTTTTTGTATTAGAGCAGGAGCATTTATTCTAAACACGGGGACACAGGTGGTTCACAGATGCCTATCTCCTGTGGCCTTACTCAGTCCAGCCTTGGTGTGTTCTTGCCTTCTCTGGGTAATAAAGGGCGGCCATTGATACCATCTGTGCTGGTGCGGCCCAGTGCAAGGAGGAATATTTAAAAGAGGTTTTTTTTGTAATTTATTTTTTTATTGAAGTTCATCATCAAACAAACATTTCCATAAGATGTATTTCAGACATTGTACATATATATCATATATATCACAAATCTCCACATAGTAGTTATCTGAAGTATACACTTATAGAAAAGGAAAGAACTATGTACAAGTAGGGAGTGATCTTTTATTTTACAACAGGTTCATTGATTTGTGAGAATAAAATCAGGCCTATGAGGCATTATGTAGTTAAACCATTTTTCCCATTATGAATCAAGTTGTTCCAAATTGGACAAAATTTTCATACGTTTGATTGGATTTAATAGCCCATTGACATTAAAAGAAATGAATTTTACTTTGTCCTTAGCCATCTGTATTTATCTGTCAATGTACCATTGAAATTAGAATAAAACTTAATCGATCTACTCCCTGGACAAACACGAACCAAGAAACACAGATAATAACAAAAATGGCAATGAACGTGTGATTCCAAGGCTGAGGTCTCTAGTAGATGACCCTGCGTTGAGCTAGAGGAAATGTCTAGCTGTGGGGGATAACCCCTTCCTACTTGTGAGTTGAGGGCCCCCAATGCAGTATTCATAAAAGTCGGTGAACAAATCCATTACACAGAAAAGATTTCCCTGTGTACTCCTATATACATACACACACACACACACACACACACACACACACACATATATATATATATATATATATATACACATACATACATTACATACGTATGTATATATATATACTCATTTTGGTGGGGAAAAAGGAGTAAGTGAGCGAATAAAGAATAACAACTAAGTAATATAAAATCCACATTATAATAAGTATTTCTTGAGATAGGTATATCACCGTGTACTTTTGCCTTGCTTTAGCTTCTCAACATTTTTGAAGTTAGCTAAACTTTATGGCTCTTCTGAAGGGGGTGAGGACTGTCTTTGGGAAACTCCTGGTCTATTCCTGATGTATTTCTCTCGGCCTCCTCCCGTCTCCTGCCTTCTTGATTCTCGCACTATTTCCCAAGCGGAGCAGGACAGTTCCTCAGTCAGGCTTTCCCTCATTTTGGTGACACTGACGGGCAAACCTCTGGCCTTCATGTCTGTAGTTGCCTCTTCCACAGTCTGGTACAACTGCGTCCCGTTGTCATAAAACACTCGAAGTTTAGCAGGGTATGGATCTAATCCAATCTTATTTTGCTTTAGTACTTGCTTTACTTCAGAGTATTCTTTGTGTTTCTTCAAGACCGTGGGGGGGGGTAACCTTGGTCAAAATATATTAATTTATCGTCGAAAAACACTCTCTTCTTACCCCAGGCCCTTTGTAGAATCTGCGTCTTGGTGCTGTACCGAAGGAATTTAATTATTATTGAGTGTGGCTTTCTGTCCTGGGTAGGTTTCGAAACCAGCACGTGGTACGTCCTCTCGATTTCCAGCTTCATAACCGAGGGAATATCCAGCGCGTCCCGCAGCAGCTTTTTGACAAACTCCGTCATAGACGAGCCCTCCGCTCCTTCTGATATTTTTCCGTCGTGATCTTCCCTCCAGGTCAAGCAGTTTACCTTCTTGGTGATGTAATATTTTTATTGTCGTACTCAATATCCATTCCATGGTTTGAACGTGATCTTCCACCTTCTCAATTCGAGTCTCTGCCACCACTATTTTTTGATTAACGCTGGCGAGCTCTGCCTTAATATCCCGGAGCTGCTGCTTTATATTTCTTTCTGGACCTCCAATATTTCTTTTAAGATTTCGAAGATATTCGCCGCCTCGCTCGCACGCGGTTGGGTCGGAGAGCCGCTTGCTGCACTCCTCTTGGACGCAGGCTCTGCAGTGTCAGTTTGTTTATTTCCGTTCCTTTTCCCCATTCTTGCCCCTCTTTTCAGTTCAAATATTTTTCAAAAAATATTATATTTGATGGAATAACGGGCTTAATACGCGTTTTTCCGGAGGAGCCAGTGACCTAAGCTGCCATTCTCAACGATGACATCACTGGAACCGGTCAGAGGTATTTTATTGCATGAGGGTTGTCAGAGCATGGAATGACCTACCAGAAGCTGCTGGAAGCAAAAATATTTAAAAGCTTTTAAGATGAAAAAGCTGAAAGGTCGCTGGGAAAGGGCAGGAAATTGAGAATAAATGGTTGAGTATTTCAAAGAGACAATACACATATGATGGGCCTTCTGTGCTGTGTGCTTTTGTGTATCTTCTGTAGACAATTCAATCTCAAGATTTAAGGAAAAATTAGACAAAGTATATGAGGGAGAGAAGAAATATTAAAGGTTACGAGGAAAGGGCAATAGAATTATATTAGACAATTTTGTGATGGATATAGCATGAGAGAGCTTTATTAATGTCCCAGTGCACCTTAAGTGTAAAAGATATTTCCAATATCTGCACTAAGGTACGGCCATCAAGTGTGGTGGAACAATGACAGGCAGGGGAAGTTAAAATGCAGAGATAAGATGGTTGAAGGCTGAACGTTCATGGACTACACTCCGTGTACACTCACTGCCTCCTGTACCGACAAATTATTCACTGAGTGTATGTTCATGGTCTTCTGCTGCTGTAGCCCGTCCACTCCAAGGTTCAATGTTCAGAGTTGCTCTTCTGCACACCACTGTTGTAACCTGTGAATTACTGTCACCGTTCTGTCAGCTTGTAACTGTCTGGCCATTTTCCTCTAACCTCTGTCATTAACAAGGCATTTTTATCCACAGAACTGCTGCGCACTGGATTTTTTTTTGTTGTTTTTCACACCATTCTCTGTAAACTCTAGAGTCTGTTGTGTGTGAAAACCCCAGGAGATCAGCAATTTCTGTGATACTCAAACCACCTGATTTGGCACCAAAAATTATTCCAGAGTCAAAGTCACTTAGCTCACATTTCTTCCTTCATTCTGATGTTTTGTCTCAACACCAACTGAACCTCTTGACCATGTCAGCATGTTTTTATGCATTGGGTTGCTGGCGCATGATTGGCTGATTAGATACTTGCATTAGCGAGCAGCTATACAGGTGCACCTAATAAATTGGCCGCTGAGTCCTGATGGTGTTGCGGCCTGAAACGTTGACTCCATAGATGCTGCCTGACCTGCTGAGTTCCTCCAGCATTTTGTGTGCGTTGCTCTGGATTTCCAGCATCTGCAGTTTTTCTCTTGTTTGTTACTAAGTATATCGTGTTTGTTAACACACTTGAAGGGCAGCAGGTGTGAAGAAAGCAAATGTGTGTGCACGTGTGTATGGTAAGTCAGTGTGTGCTTTTTCAGTAATGGGCTCTTTTGAAGACCACAATCACAGTGCGTTGTCTGCTGCGTTGAGTAGCATACGATCCCGAGAAAATAAATTCTGTGTGGTTACAATTGCTGGAATTATTGGGTGAATGAAATTACTACAATGACTTAGGCAATGCAGCACTATATTAGATGGTTGGCTCTATGAGTATTAGACGTATGGGAGAGTTAACCTCTGAAACAAATTAGCTTTTCACTAGCTTGATTAGCCACAGCATGAGAACTGTCAGAGAAATGTAATCTTTGTATCGGTGAAGTCATATAAAGAGCCTTGACAATTCAGAGTATTTTTGTATGTGTCTGCATCTTCAGGTTTCCAAGCACTCCCCACTGCTCATGAATTTACATCTACTTCACTGACAAGTGGCTGCAGCTTTGATGTTTCACGCAAAAGCAAATCAGAAATGAAGGCGAATTAGAGTTGGTTTCAGACAGCAGACAGACTAATAATGGGGAAAAAAAATCAGCAATCTGGAATAAAAGCATAACATTCTGGAAATCCCTGGCAGAGGGCCCATGTGCAACCGAAGACAAGTGATCAATCCCAGCAGTGGGGGCCTTACCAGGGATGCTAACCTGTTCCAAAGAGCCATCTGCCCTCCTACGGCACTGTTCTGATGAAGAACAGGCGAGTTCTCCCTAGTGTCCTGACCCTATATTTAATCTCACAACCAGCATCACTAAAAATAGATTATCTTCTCATTATCTCGATACAGTTTTTAGAGTCCTGCTGTCCGTTAATTTGTTACAATAGTGGGTGAACTTCCATAGTACTACATTGCAAGTAAAGTTCTCTGGGAAACCTTTGTTGTTTCCTTCAGCCACAAATGCCCCTTTTGTGGATAAACATAATAGATCCTTTGCAAAGATACTAACTGTAAAGGAAGAGAGATGAGAGAGATTAGCTTTATTTATCACATGTACATCGTAACATACAATGAAATGTGTCATTTTTGTCAACGACCAACGCAGCCCAAAGGTGCCCTGGAGTCAGCCCACAAATGTTGCCGTGCTTCCACTGCTAATGTGGCATTGACTACACGTTACCAACCTGTGTGTCTTTGGAAGGTGGGAGTAAACCAACGCGGTCAGGGGGAGAACGCTCAAATTCCAGGCGGGCAGCAGTGGGAATTGAACCTTGATCGCTTATGCTGCAAAACATTACACTAACTGCTACGCTACCGTGCGGCTCCACTTGTACAAATGTAATAAATCGTTCACAGAATTACCAATGGTACATGGACACACTATTTTATAACATGAGGCTGTAAAATACAGGAGCAGAATTAGGCCATTTGTCCAGTTGAGTTTGCTCTGCCATTTCATCATGGCTCTTCTTCTTATCGTATCCACGGCCAGTCTATCCATGGCCCAGTCAGAACTGGGCACATTTTTGCGCCTTGTTGTTGAATTCGGCAAGATCTGCACTAGCACAGGGTTCCTTTAGCGATGGGCATTGCAGGAGATGTTGCATAGTTTGTGGCTCAGTCCCACGTTCACAAGTTGTCGGGTCGGTTGTATATCCCCATTTGCTTAGTGACAACTTTGAAGGACCTACACCAGTCTGTTAAGGCACTTCCAGGTTGCAATCAGCTCCTGGGGGAAGGCTTTCATCCGGTGGAATTCCCATCGTTGGGGGTTGTTTGAGACTGGCGAGCCGGTCTTTCCACTAGGGGATGTGGGCTTCAGATGGGGTTGATTGTAATGGAACAACACTGTTCATGAAGCTTTTCCTTGGCTTTAGGCAGCTGGTTGTAGGTGTATGACCATGTAGAGGGTGCCTCTCATCTGATGTTTGACGGAGTCGTTCTTTCTTGCTGGCTACTGTTGTTCTTATATCCGGGGAGCAATACCCACCACAGCATATAGGCTGTTGGTTTGTTGGTTTTAAACAACCTGTGATAAGTCGGCAGCTTGCGTTCAGAACGGCATCCATCTTCTTAGCATGAGTAGATGTTTCCCATGCAGGACAGGCGGAGTCGGCAGTGGAACAGCAAAGAGCAAGTGTACTGGCTCGCAATGTTTTTGAGCTTGCTCCCCATTTTGTGTTGGTGAGCTTATTCAGGATGTTGTTTCGTGCGCTCACTTTTGCCTTTGTCTCATTGATGTGGTTCCTGAAAGTGAGGCCTCTGTCAGGGGTGACTCCTAAGTAGACAGGGTGCTCGCAGTGCGTCAGTGTGGCTCCACACCAGGTTCCTTCAAGCTGTCGTTTGGCTTCACAGTTCCTAAGGTGGAGTGCACAAACTTGCGTCTTTGACGGGTTTGCGCGGAGGTGGTTTTCTTCAGAGTAGGATGTTAGTCCCTCCAAGGCCTCAGAAAGCGTTTTCTCCACGGTGTTAAAATCAGTGCTTCGAGCAGTGATGCTTAAGTCATCGGCATATATAAAATGGCATGTGACATCATCTATAGGTTGGTCATCCGTGTAGGTGTTGTCCAGCAGTGGAGCGAGCACATTTCCTGAGGAAGACCATTCTTCCGAATACGCCACTCGCTCCGCTTCCCACCTAGTTCCACATGGAACTGGCGATTCTGAAGCATGTCCTCTAACAGCTCTGTTAAGTGAATATCTTCTGTCATCTCTAGGCTCTTGCGCAGGAGACATCTGTGGTTCAGTGTATCGTAAGCTGCTGACAAATCTACAAAAACAGCACCCTTTACCATCCCTTGTTCAAAACCATCTTCGATATATTGTGTTGTTGATTTGCTGGGGTGGAAGCCTGCTTGCTGTGGAATGATCTTCTCAACTACAGTTGGTGCTATCCTATTGAGTATCAGGCGTTCGAACAGCTTATTGATGTGGCAAGGCAGTGAGACTGGCCGAAAACTCTTAGGATCTGAGGTATCTTTTCCGGGCTTTAATAGTGCTATTACCTGTGACTTCTGCCAAATATTAGGTAGCTTGTGTGTTGCCAGACAGGGGTTTAACAATCGTAGGAGCCATTTCTTTGCTTGCTGTCCAAAATGCTCCGGCGCTATGTTGCCAAGACCAATTGCTTTCCTGTGTTTTAGACTAAATATACCAACTCCCAGCTCTTCCACGGTGAATGGTCCAATGAAGCCAGGGTCATCGCTGTACTTCTTCCTATCTAGTTGTGATCGTGGTTGTTTCTTGTTGGTTATTCCATTCAGGAGCAACTGGTGCACAGCTAGGTTAGCAGACACATTGGGATGTTGAGCAGCTTTCTTGGGATCGCTTCCAAGTTTGCGTATGAGAGACCATGCCTTCTTGCTGTTTTTTGTAAGATCTGTTGTCTTTATCAAGGTGTTCCAGATGTTTTGACGCTCCTGAGAGATACTTAACATCACCCTCTCACTGGCAGTTATTGTTTCCTCTGAGAAGGGGTCAGATTCAAACATTGTGACATACTCCCTGTAGAGTTCAGCATTCTCTTTGGTGAGACCAGAGATGTAGTGTGCTCTACAACCTCAGGGTTTTTCTCTCAGCCTCAGTCTCCTGTCGTATCCCCTCATGATCCAACCAATCAAGTATCCATCAACCCCTGCCTTAAATATACAAAAAGACTTGGCCTCCACAGCTGTCTGTGGCAATGAATTCCACAGATTCACCACTCTCTGGCTAAAGAAGTTCCTCCTCATCTCTGTTCTAAAAGGCTGCCCCTCTATTCTGAGGCTGTGTCCTCTGGTCTTAATCTCCCCCACTATAGGAAACATCCTCTCCACAACCACTCCATCAAGACCTTTCACCATTCAATAGGTTTCAACTATTTTCACTGATGTACAGTGGCATGCAAAACTTTGGGCACCCCAGTCAAAATTTCTGTTTCTGTGAATAGTTAAGTGAGTAGGAGATGAACTGATCTCCAAAAGTCATAAAGTTAAACATGAAACATTCTTTTTAACATTTTAAGCAAGATTAGTGTATTATTTTTGTTTTGTACAATTTTAGATTGAAAAAAAGGAAAGGAGCACCATGCAAAAGTTTGGGCACCCCAAGAGATGAGGTCTCATACCTTAATTAGCTTGTTAGGGCTATGGCTTGTTCACAGTCATCATTAGGAAAGGCCGGGGGTGCAAATTTCAAAGCTGTATAAGCACCCTGACTTCTCAAACCTTGTCCCAACAATCAGCAGCCATGGGCTCCTCTAAGCAGCTGCCTAGCACTCTGAAAATTAAAATAACTGATGCCCACAAAGCAGGAGAAGACTATAAGAAGATAGCAAAGCGTTTTCGGTAGCCATTTCCTCAGTTCATAATGTGATTAGGAAATGGCAGTTAACAGGAATGGTGGAGGTCAAGCTGAGGTCTGGAAGACCAAGAAAACTTTCCAAGAGAACTGCTCATAGGATTGCTAGAAAGGCAAATCAAAACCCCCGTTTGACTGCAAAAGACCTTCAGGAAGATTTAGCAGACTCTGGAGTGGTGGTGCACTGTTCTACTGTGCAGCGACACCTGCACAAATATGACCTTCATGGAAGAGTCATCAGAAGAAAACCTTTCCTGCGTCCTCACCACAAAATTCAGCGTCAGAAGTTTGCAAAGGAACATCTAAACAAGCCTGATGCATTTTGGAAACAAGTCCCGTGGACTGATGAAGTTAAAATAGAACTTTTTGGCTGCGATGAGCAAAGGTATGTTTGGAGAAAAAAGGGTGCAGAATTTCATGAAAAGAACACCTCTCCAACTGTTAAGCATAGGAGTGGATCGATCATGCTTTGGGCTTGTGTTGCAGCCAGTGGCACGGGGAACATTTCACTGATAGAGGGAAGAATGAATTAAATTAAATACCAGCAAATTCTGGAAGCAAACATCACACCGTCTGTAAAAAAGCTGAAGGTGAAAAGAAGATGGCTTCCACAACAGGATAATGATCCTAAACACACCTCAAAATCCACAATGGAATATCTCAAGAGGCGCAAGCTGAAGGTTTTGCCATGGCCCTCACAGTCCCCTGACCTAAACACCATCGAAAATCTGTGGATAGGCCTCAAAAGAGCAGTGCATGCAAGACCGTCCAAGAATCTCTCAGAACTAGAAGCCTTTTTCAAGGAAGAATGGGTGAAAAGCTGCCAAACAAGAATTGAAAGACTTAGCTGGCTACAGAAAGCGTTTACAAGCTGTGATTCTTGCCAAAGGTGGTGTTACTAAGTACTGACCATGCAGGGTGCCCAAACTTTTGCTTTGGGCCCTTTTCCTTTTTTTTGTTATTTTGAAACTGTAAAAGAAGGGGGAAAAAAGTAATCTTGCTTAAAATATTAAAGAAGTGTGTCATCTTTCTTCTTTCTTCTTATTCTTCTTCTTACAGAAACGTCTGCATGATGCTAAGCCAAGGCATGTCATCAGTGATGTTATCTGGGGTTGTCAGGTGTTTCGGGTCTTTCAACATCATACACCCTCACCCAGGCGACCCGACCAGGGTTGATCAGACCCCGGCCTATTCCCTAGCAGCAACCCATGGATCTGCCCTCTTTATCCAGAGCCATCTTGACGCTTTCTCTGCTGCATCTGTGGTGGTAAAAATGGCTCTTCTCCTTTCCTCTCCCATGATTCCAAGTGCAGTGTATACTTTGCAGAGCGACTGGCCTGCAAAGCCACGACACCCAACGTCCACTGGCCAACACTTTGCTCTTCAGCCTCTTCTTTGGCAGTTGTTCTTCAGGTCCTCATACTTGGCTCTTTTCCGTTTGTAGGCCTCCTCCATGCGTTCTTCCCATGGCACGGTAAGCTCAAGCATAAGAACATGCTTCGATGAGTCAGACCACAACACAGTGTCGGGCCGCAATGTAGTCTCTGTGATGTGGGAAGAAAACTGCAGCTGATCACTGTTGTCATTATCTGCAATCTCCTCTCCACACCACTTTTGGCCACTGTTTCCAACACTAGATCTACATCCTCATCAAATTTTTGCCACTCTGCTGTCTGGCAGGCTTTGAGCCATCTGATCTGCATGGTCTCAGATGTGATGTTGGGATGCCCAGCTTGCACCACGTGGAGACTCTGGGTACTGTGGGGTGCTTCCTGACCCTGCTCCTCCTCTGTCTCACCAGATCGGGAATCTGTGCATTGTGGTGCTCTCTGTTGCTCTTTAGACTTCAACCTTGACCGGTGGATTTTCAAGCCTCTCTGGTTCTTACAAATTTTGCCACGGATGCACTGTATAATCGTTGTCATTTGTCCATTGCACTGGGTCGATAGCCTTGTATCCATCCACCTGGGAAACTCTTCTACCCTCCCTCCCTCGGGCTTCCCTGGAGGTACGTTTCCATTCTGTGATCCGTAACAGTCTTGGATACCCCTTTAACTTTATGCCTTTTGGAAATCAAATCATCTTTTACTCACTTAGCTATTCACAGTAACGAAATTTTGACAGGGGTGCCCAAACTTTTGCATGCCACTGTATATTCTGAATTTTGACTAAAACAAGATAAATTCTGCAGATGCTAGAAATCCCCAAGCAACACACAAAATGCTGGAGGAACTCAGCAGGTCAGGCAGTAGAAAAAAAGTACAGTCAACATTTTGGGCTGAGACCCTTCGGCAGGACTGGAGAAAAAAAGATGAGTAGACTTAAAAGGTGGGAGAGGGGAGAGAGAAACACAAGGCGATAGATGAAACTGGGAGGGAGAGAGATGAAGTAAAGAGCTGGGAAGTTGATTGGTGAAAGAGATACAGGGCTGGTGAAGGAGCAGTCTGATAGGAGAAGGCAGAAGGCCCTGGACAAAAGAAAAGGGGCAGTTAAGGAGATAGGATGAGAGAGGGAAAGGGGGATGGGGAATGGTGAAGGGGTGGGGGAGCATTACTGGAAGTTAGAGAAATCAATGTTTAAGTCATCAGGTTGGAGGATACCCAGACAGAATACAAGATGTTGTTCCTCCAGTCTGAGTGTGGCCTCATCACAACAGCAGAGGAGGTCATGGATTGATTTATCGGAATGGGAAGTGGAATTAAAATGAGTGGCCGCTGGGAGATCCCACTTCTTCTAGCAGACATAGTGTAGGTGCTCGGTGAACCAGTCTCCCAATCTATGTTGGGTCTCACCACTCTATAGGAGGCCACACCGGGAGCACCGAACACAGTATGTGACCCCAACAGAATCACAGGTGAAGTGTCACCTCACCTGGAAGGACTGTTTAGGGTCCTGAGTGGTAGTGAGGGAGGAGGTGTAGGGGCAGGTGTAGCACTTGCTCTGCTTGCAAGGATAAGCGCCAGGAGGGAGATCAATGGAGAGCGACAAATGGACAAGGGAGTCACATAGGGAACAATCCCTGTGGAAAGCACAAAGTGTGGCGGAAGGGAAGGCTGTGTTATAAGGCATAAAAAAACACCCTAAGTTGCAAAATAAACAAATGATGCAAAAGCTGATAACGAGGTGGTGTCGATGAGTTCATAGCCTGTTCGGAAATCTAATGGTGGAAGGGAAAAAGCTGCCCCTGAATCATTGAGTGTGGGTCTTTAGGCTCTTGTTCCTCCTCCTTGGTGGTAGCAATGAGAAGCAGGCATGTCCCAGGTGATGATGGTCTTCTTACGGCACCACCTCTTGAAGATGACCTCAATGGCAAGGAAGGGTTATGCCCACGATAGGAATGGCTGAGTCTATAACCCTCTGCTGTTTCTTGTGATCCTCTGCATCAGTGCCTGTGTACTGGGTGTGATGCAACTACTGTACATCTGTAGAAATGTGCAAGAATCTTTGGTGACATACCAAATCTCCTCAGACTGCTAATGAAGTAGAGCCACAAGCCTGTCTTCTTCATGATTGCAGCAATGTGTTGGGCCCAGGATAGATCCTCTGAGATGTTGACACCCAGGACTGTGAAGCTAGTGTAGATGGGGAGAGCTGTCTGCTTAGACATGGTGGGTTATAGAGATCTGGCCGAGACCCTTCTTTCAGACTAAAAAGGAAGAGGGAAGATGCCAGAATTAAAAGATTTGGGGGGGGGGGGGGTGGTAGCTAGAAGGTGATAGGTGAAGCCAGGTGCGTTGAAGAGTTAAAGGGAGAAAGGAATCTCTTAGGTGAAGGGAGTGGACCATAAGGGAACGGGAAGGAGGAAAGGATCTGGGGGGTGGAGTGATAGGCAGGTGAGAAGAGGTAAGAGGCCATAGTGGGCAATAGATGAAGAGAGGAGGGGGAAGGAAGTTTTTTTTTAAATGAAAGGAAAAATTGATATTCATGCTACCCAGATGGAATATAAGGTTTTGCTCCTCAACCCTGAGAACTAAGAAGAGGCCAGGACCATCATGTTAGAATAGGAATTTAAAAAATGTTTGGCCACCAGGAAGGTCTGCTATTGGCAGATGGAGCTGAGGTGTATGACGAATTTACAACGCCTCTCACCAGTATTCACGTTTACTTCAATGTGGAACAGGAGAAAATAGAACAGATGTTAGGCAAGTTAGATGAAAGGAAGTTTTGAGATACAATGATTCAAGAGCAGTGCTGTTGGAATATCCTTGGATGGGAAGCTACACGTTAAATAGTCAGAAGAGGTCAAGTGAGGTCTGAGCCTCAGTCTAGATCAGAAATTGCAGATGATCAAAAAGCTAAGGTACTGCAAAAGAAATGTGAGAGGGTGGAAGGCAGGACAAATAATTGAGTGCAAAACAAGGTTTAGAGAGAATGAAACAGAATTGTTGATGTCCAGTAACAATAACAAAGTAAAGCTGACACATAAAGACCTTCCAGCTCTTCGACAACCAACCATGAAGAGTGAGTTCAGTCGTCTCCAAGTGAATTGATGGGAATTTGGTAGCATGGGCTTTATACAGGGCACAGTCAAGCACAGAGGCAGGGAAGGAGTTAAAGAAAACATGAGAGGGTGGAAGACAGGACAAATAACTGAGTGCAAAGCAAGGTTTAGAGAGAATGAAACAGAATTGTTGATGTCCAATAACAATTTGTATCTATATGATATTTTTAATAAAGTAAAACATTAAAAGTAAAAGTCAAAGTAATTTATTATCAAAGTACATACATGTCACCACATACTACCTGAATATTTATTTTCTTGTGGGCATTTACAGGAAAATAAAGAAATACAGTGAGATCATAGCATCTGGACAATGTCCCCTCGAATTTGGAGTGACCAGAGTGCGCAAAAATCTTGTGCTATGCAATATTTCTGCCCAGTGACAACAACGTGTGCACTGAATGACTTCTTCAATAAAAGCTGTCTAAATAAGCTAGTTCTAAAATCTCCAGACAAATCCATGTTATCCAAACTCCATGTTATCAGCACCGTCTGCATCAGAAACCGCAAAAGGAAATGTAATTGTGTACGATCATGAAATATACTTACCATGCCAATGAGGTATAGGGTGTCAGCCCTTTGTGCACAGTTTAATTTAAATTCTGTGCACTAGTAGCAAAAGGTGTGTGTGTATGTGTGCGCACACACGCACTCCTTAGAGGGAACATTGGTTGTGGAGTTCTTGAAAGTGTAGGTTGAGGAATCAGTTCAGTGTTGAGGTGAGTGAAGTTATTCACGCTGGTTCAAGGACCTGTTGGTTGTAGGGTAGTAACTTTTCCTGATCCTGGTGGTGTGGAACCTAAGGCTCCTGCACCTCCTTCCTGAAGGGCAGCAATGAGAAAAAAGCATGGCCTACATCATAGGTGTCAAACTCAAGGCCCGCGGGCCATATCCGGCCCGGCGTACAATTATATCCGGCCCGCGAGATCATTTTGCCCAATCCGGCCCGTGACCTAAAATGAGTTTGACACCCCTGGCCTACATGGTGGGGTCCTTGATGATGGATGCTGCTTTCCTGTGACGGTGCTCCTTGTAGGTGTGCTCACTGGAGGGGAGGGCTTTTACTAGTGATGGACTAGGCAGTATCCACCACATTTTCTAGGCTTTTTTGTTCTTGGGAATTGATATTTCAATACCAGGCTGTGATGCAACCAGTCAGGAATCTCTGCGCTGTGCATCTGTAGAATTTCGCCAAAGTTTTGGATGGCATGCCAAATCTACACACACTTTGCAAAGTAGAGAAGGTTAGATCAATTGTCAATTTGCTTCAGATTCACATACAATTTGTGTATCACATGCACATCAACACATACAGTGACATTTTATTTGTTGTTTAACAGGAGTAAGGAATATGAAGATAACTTGAAGGTGAGGGTTAGGTATAGATTAGCCCAGATCTGCTTGAATGACAAGACAGCTTCAAAGAGCTGTATGGTTTTTCCATGTTTCATAATCAAACCTCTTTCCTGAGATCTCCTAAATGACATGATCTTTCTCTTCAAGTTATATGTAGCAATAATTCTTTGTCATTCACAGATACTGTCAGTTGGCTGTCTGCACAGCTGACCTAGATGTTGTTATAAGGTCCTTATCATTTGCAAATAGGAGATTGCTGAATACCTTGCTGTAAAGACAACCATTGATATCCTATAGTTGCATAGAATTAACAAAATGAAACACTGCTCTTCCCAGCATGTCTGCATGAACTTCCCCGTACTTAACTTGATTCATGTCACTTCATATACCATTCTTTATTAAAAAATTAAGAAGTAGTTCAAAGAAAGAGAAAAAAGGTAGTGTTCATGGATTCCGTATCAATTCAGAAATCTGATGGTAGAGGGGAAGAAGCTATTCCTGAATTGTTGAATGTGTGCCTTCAGGCTCCTGTACCTCAACCCTGATGGTGGCAATGAGAAGAGGGATTGTCCTGGGTGAATGGGATTCTTAATGATGGATGCTGCCATTTTGAGGCATCATTTTGTCCTGAATGCTAGGGAGGCTAGTGCCCATAATGGAGCTGACTGAGTTCATAACTTTCTGCAGCTTCTTTCAATCCTACGCATTGTCCCCCACCTACACCAGACGGTGATGCAGCCAGTTGGAATGCTTTCCACAGTACATCTGTAGAAATTTGCAAGAGTCTGCTGACATCCCAAATCTCCTCAAACTCCCAATGAAATATGGCTGCTGTTGTGCCTTCGTTGTAACTGCATCAATAGGTTGGGCCCAGGATAGGTCGTCAACAACACCTAGGAACAAACGGAGTTTAATTCCCCACTGCCTGTAAGGAATTTGTACACACTCCTCGTGACAGTGTGGATTTCCTCGAGGTGCTTCGATTTCCTCCCACATTCCAAAGGCGTATGCATTACGATTAGTTAGTTGTGGGCACGCTCTGTTAGTGCCGTAAGTGTGATGACACTTGCAGGCTGCCCCAGCACATTCCATGGACTGTGTTGGTTGTGACACAAAACTGCTGTATTTCACTCTCTATTTTGATGTACATGAAGCTAATCAAAGTTTAAAGTTTCAACGTACATATATTATCAAAGTATGTATGCAGTATACAACCCTGAAATTCAGCCTCCTCACAGCAAAGAACCACGGAACCAGCCTGCCCAAAGAAAAACAGCAAACTCCCCCCCCCCCGCTCACGGAGAAATCATACAAACAGCAACAAGAGAAACAAGCGAAAACACCGGGTGTAAAAACACAAAAGGCATAATTCAGTACAGTTCGGCTCAGTGTTCATTATCAAAATTCACCCAAAAGTAGTAACAAAAAAGAGCAATGAGAAGAAGAACTCATCATAAACCTGAGAGTGCAAATCTACAATCTGTGTCGATTAAACCATTGAGGGGAAGAGCGATCACCCGGATGCTAGGACCTTCCCTGGGAGCAGTGAGCAAGAGACCCTCTTATCAGTCATGAAATTTGTCCTTCCGTGGCAGCAGTTCAGTGCAGACGTAACAAATTGATATAAGGTACAATTAACTAATTAATTAGTTAATCTGTCACGTAAGAGGAATAGCAAAGTAACTACTTTTTTTTCTCTTTTTCCGTTTTATTTAATTTAACATACAATTACTGTCATTTACCATTTTAAATTATTATATACAGTATTGCAATGTACTGCTGACACAATACAAATTTCATGAAGTATGCTGGTGATAGTAAACCTGATTCTGATAATATTCAGAGATGGCAGACGAGAAGAAGCCGTTCCTAAAATGGTACGTTGCTTCCTCTCTACACCAATTCTAAATATAATGCCTGGCAATCTATGTTTTTATCCAACTTTAAACAACCACATTGGTTTTCTATCCACTGTAACAGTGATGAGATCATACAATAGATGTTTTCTGTTGTAATGTTCTTTCTCAGTCTTGATATGTTTATTTTTAGGAACACCATGCATCCTTAATACATGCTGCATCTCTCCTCATCATACACTGCCACAGAGCTGCTTAATATCTGTCAGTCCTAAAACAGTGTTATTACACTTCAACACCTTATATTCTGTCTGTGTAGCCTTCAACCTGATGGCATGAACATCGGTTTCTCAAACCTCCAGTATTGGACACCCCCCCCCACCATTCCCCATCCCCTTTTCCATCTCATCTTCTCTCCTTGCCTGCCCATTGTCTCCCACTGGTGCTTTTCCCCTTTTTTCTTTCTTCCAGGGCCTTCTGTTTTCTCCTGTTAAGACACCCCTTCTCGAGCCTGTATCTTTTCCATCAAATCAATTTTCCAGCTCTTCGCTTCCCCCTTCCCCCTCCCAGTTTCACCTGTTATCTTCTGTTTCTCCCTCCCCTCCCCCATTTTATAACTCTACTCCTCATCTTTTTTTCTCCAATCTTGCTGTAGGGTTTCAGCCTGAAACATTGACTATGCTATTTTCCATAGATGCTGCCTGGCATGCAGAGCTCCTCCAGCATTTTGTGTGTGTCTCCTGGATTTCCGGCCTCTGCAGATTTTCTCTTATTTATATCACTTCAGGTAGTCCATTCCATGAGAAGAACTTCCTGCAGATGATGGAAATCTAGAATTCAAATAGAAATGCTGGAAATTTTCAGTAGGTTAGGAGAAGCTGGAGAAACAAAAGATAATATTTCAGGCCAATCTTTGGTGAGATCTGGAACTATTTATGTGTAAAAGAGCCAAGAAAATGTTTCACATGACATTTTTTTGACATAATTAGAAATGTAGATGTCATGGGTGAAAGAAGAAAGTTCTGATGGAAAGCCCATGTCCTATAATATTATTCCCATCCCCACAGTTGCTGCCTGGTTTACTGAATTGTTCAAATTGCTTTATTTCTTGTAGAATTTGTTTTCCTCATGACTCTGATGCTGCTGTGAGTTTTTCATTGACTATAAGCTTGTTCCAACATTTCCTGTTAAACTATTGCCCTCTATCCTGTTTGTTCTTCATGCTGTACAGTAGTTGCATGTCCGTACTTTCTTCTCTCTGGTCACATGGGTGTAATAGGGCAGCGCATGCTGGCCCGACAAGAAAGAACACAGTTTGAACAATTAGCGTCTGTGGGAGAGCCTGTTACCGCGCTGTATCTCTAAATTTATAAAATAAACATAATTGTATTGATGATACATAGTGAAGACACTGTGCAACATTCACGGAGGGAACCTGCGTGCAGGGTAAGATGCCAGCTATGGGGGGGAGGGGTTGTTGGTGCCAGGTGATGTCAAGTATAAAATGTATTTTTAAAAAAGCACACTGACATGCCCCCCTGTGCCGCCCAATTACACCCATGTGACCAATAAACCTACTAACCCATATGTCATTTGGAATGTGGAAGGAAGCTGGAGCACCTGGAGGAAACCCACGCAATCATAGGGAAAACAGACAAAATCCTTATAGGCAGCAGGGAATTAAACCTGGGTTACTGGCACTGTAGAGCGTTACACTAACTGCTATGCTACCATGCCACTGTATGTTTTTCAATTCCACCCACAATGAGTGTTTCTGGAGTTGCTCTTATTGGCAAGTGCGTGGTACTCCAACATGTTGCTGCCTTGTGCCACGGAGATGGTAGAACTGCTTTGGCAAATGTGAACGCAGGCCTGTTGCTGCAGAATATCTTGAATCTAATCTTGTAGTCAAACATTTCTGTGGTAGATATATTCCAGTATGGTATTTATATCCCAATAATATCTCTCCCTTCCCTTCCTCTCTTTTTACCTTTTCCTCACCTTTCTTCCTTGGTCTACTGTCCAATCAGATTCATCCTTGTTCAGCCTTTTAAGTCTTCCACCTATCCCATCCAGGTTCTTACTGCATCTCACCTTTTCCCTCATCTGATCAAACCTATCACCTGCCATCTTGTACTCTTTCCCCACACCCCCCCCCCACCTTTTTAATTGGCTTCTACCCCCTTCATTTCCAGTCCTGATGAAGGGTCTCAGCCCAAAACATTGACTTATGCTAACGTGATACTCTCATGACAGAGGGGGGACCATTGATGAAGTAGCTTCAGATACTCAGGTCCACCATGTCTGTCCCTTCCCATTCATACTATTACTTTGGATTTCTGTTTCCGTGCGCTGTTCTGTCACCCTCTTTCTTACCAGTCTCTCCCTTTCCCAGCTTTAGAGAACGCAGCATAAATCAAAAATAAAATGAAAGCTTCTTCTTTTCTTTGTAAATTGCCCTCAGAATTATAATATCCTTCAAAGGGTAGCTTGCTCTGCACTGAAACACTTTTGTCGTTTAGTAGTTAGTCGTGACAATTTCACTGTGCTGATGGGATATATTGGGTAGAATTTGTTTAAAAGCTGTGATTTAAAATTTATGGCAGAAGATTGACAGCATGAATGAAAAAGCTCACTCTGTCTCTTTGAAAAGGAAAGGAGTATAACGAGCCTGTTCCTTGCTCTTCGAATCGATTCAAAACAGCTTTTTATCAGAAGTCTCAGGAAATATTTCAAAAGTTAATAATTTGTAGTCCCGCTCTGATGTGCAGAAGTGAGATGCGAATAGATGTGACATGTGCACACAGCAGTGATTGGCTGAGCAGTTTCTGAGCGTGAATCAAGTATATTCGCTCTGCAGTAAAATAGAAACTGTTTTGTAGGTGTCTTCGTTGCCTTTGTTATATGTCAGTGTTCTGGATTTTCGTTTCTCGATGCCTTACTGATCTGCGCTTGGCTGGTTCATCTGCGGAATTTTACAGAGATTCTGCTGTGTCATGGGTAACCTGTGCATTGTTCTATGCATTTCTGCAGTGCCGTGGGATACAGAGAACGCAGGGCCACGGGAAACTAGCCTCCTCTGCTTTCCAGTAATTCTCTCCACTTGCTCCCCCAGATTTCTCCACCACTGTTGGGTTGAGCTCTCAAATCTAGAATTTCTTCCCTAAATGTCTTCTACATATTCTGTAAACAGCTTCAAAAAGACACTCCTCCTTGGTCAAAATTTTAATCACCTGTTCTAAAACCTCCTTATATAATTTGATGGCAAGTTTTGATCGATAGCTCTCCAATCAAATGCCTTGGGGTATTTTACTTTGTCTGGGGCTTGAATTTTTTAGTTTTTTTATATTTGGTTCAACTGGAGAGTACTTTTTCAGTTACTAACATTGTGGGAATCAGATTATTTTTGGTAGTAAAACAAAAAACAAGTGGATCAATTTTTGGTTCCTACAGTAAACTGCAACTGAATTAGTACAGATGGCAATAATACCTATACCTATCCACAGTGTTACCTTAACCACAAGAGATTCTTCAGATCACAAACATGAGAAAGTCTGCAGATGCTGGAAATCCAAGCAACACGCACAAAATGCTGGAGGAGCTCAGCAGGTCAGGCAGCATCTGTGGAAAGGAACAGATGTTTCAGGCCGAGACCTTCTTCAGGACTGGAAAAGAAAGGGGAAGATGGCAGAATAAAAAGGTGAGGGAGTGGGAGAGGAAGGAGGATAGCTAGATGTGTGGGAAAGATCAAGAGCTGGAGAAGGAATCTGATAGGAGGGGAGAGTGGACCATGGGAGAAATGCTAGGAGAATTGATAGGCAGGCGAAGAGAAGTAAAAGGCCAGAGTGAGGAATAAAAGAAGAGGGGAGGGTAATGGAAAAAAAAAACTGTTGGAAATCCAGAGTAACACAAACAGAACGTTGGAAGTGCTCAGTAGACCAGGTAGCATCTATGGAGAGGAAAGAACAGTCAACAATTCAGACTGAGACTCTTCATCAGGATTCATGAAAGGTCACAATAGGGTGCACTGGCTGTTTCTTTAATAAAGATGTGCTGGGTTATGTCGGATCGCTGGAAATGATGCTGGAGGTAGTAATGGGGAACAACAAAATGGTGGACGAACTGAATAAGTATTTTGCGTCAGTCTTAACTGTGGAAGAAGTTCCGGGTGTCAGGGGTCATGAAGTTACTATTACTAGGGAGAAGGTTCTTGGGAAACTGACAGGTCCGAAGGTAGGATGAACCTTCAGCTCATACGGGAAAATGAGGAAGTAGTAGATAGGTAGTCACTCCTAAGTTACAGGAGGCAGCTACCTGGGTGAGGGACCGGAGAGGGAAAAGGAATAGGAAGCCAGTGCAGAGTAACCCTGTGGCCATTCCCCTCAACAAGTATACCCCTTTGGATACTGTTGGGGAGGGGGAAGCAGCAGTGACCTAGTCTCTGGCACAGAAGGGAAATGGTGGGGAGGAGTGCAGTAGAGATAGGGATCCAATAATTAGAGAAACAGACAGCAGATTCTGTGGACATCATACGAGGTATTAAGAGGAATAGACAGAGTGGACAGCCAGCGCCTCTTCCCCAGGGCACCACTGCTCAGTACAAGAGGACATGGCTTTAAAGGTAAGGGGTGAAAAGGGATATTAGAGGAAGGTTTTTCACTCAGAGAGTGGTTGGTGTGTGGAATGCACTGCCTGAGTCAGTGGTGGAGGCAGACACACTAGTGAAATTTAAGAGACTACTAGACAGATATATGGAGGAATTTAAGGTGGGGGGTTATATGGGAGGCAGGGTTTATGGGTTGGCACAACATTGTGGGCCGAAGGGCCTGTACTGTTGTATGTTCTATGACATGAAAGAGACACTTGGATGGGACATTGCCTCCCAGGTGCCAGGGTCAGGGATGTCTCGGATTGGCTTCGCGGCATTCTGAAGAGGGAGGGTGAACAGCCGGAACTCATGGTACATATTGGTCCCAACAACGTAGGTACAAAAAGGGAGGAGGTCCTGAAGAGGGAATATAGGGGGCTGGATATCCAGGGTAGTAATCTCTGGAATGCTGCCTTTGCCATGCATCAGTGAGGATAAGAACAGGATGATTTGGCAGATGAATCCTGACTGAGGAACGATGCAGGGGACAGGGTTTCAGATTTCTGGATCATTGGCATCTCTTCTGGGGAAGTTATGACCTGTACAAAAAAAAGACAAGTTGCCCCTGAGCCTGAGGGGGACCAATATCTTGTAGGCAGGTTTGCTGGAATTGTTGGGGAGGGTTTAAACAAATTTGGCAGGGGAATGGGAACCAGAGCAATAGGGCTGAGGATGGGGCAGTGTGTAGTGAGACTGTGAGGAAGGTCAAGCAGATGATAGGGAACATTGTCAGTCAGTGGGATGAGTTAAAGTGCAACAAGTGGACAAAATCGCAAAGGGTGACAAATACAGGACTGGAGTTGTTAATATTTGAATGCACTCAATATATGGAATAAGGTAAGTGACCTTGTAGCACGGTTAGAGATTGGCAGGTATGACATAGGCGTCGCAGAGTCATGTCTGAAAGAACATGGTAATTGGGAGCTTAAGGTGCAAGGCTACACATTGTGTCGAAGGACAGGCAGCTAGGCAGAGAGGGTGGGGTGGCTCTGTTGGTAAAAAAAATGTAATCTAATCTTTAGAAAGAGATAACATTGGAATGGAAGTTGTAGAATCTTTGTGGAGAGAGTTAAGAAAGTGCAAGGGTAAAAATACCCTGAAGGGAATTGTATACAGGCCTCCTAACAGTAGCAAGGATGTGGGCTACAAATTACAATGGGAATTAGAAGTAGCGTGTAAAAAAGGTAATGTTGTGATAGTCGGGGGTGATTCCAATATGCAGATAGATTGGGAAAATCAGGTTGGTGCTGGATCCCAAGAGAGGAAATTTATATAATGCCTACAAGATTATTTTTAGAGCAATTTGTTGTTGAGCCCACGAGGGAAACAACAAATCTGGATTGGGTGTTGTGTAATGGTCCAGATTTGATTAGGGAACTTAAGATAAAGGAACCCTGAGGAGTTCTATCATATCATATCAATTCTATATGATAAAATTCACAGTGCAGTTTGAGAAGGAAAAGCTCAAATTGGAGGTATCAGTTTTACAGTAGAATATAGGGAATTACAGAGGCATCAGAGAAGAGATGACCAAAGTTGATTGGAAGAGGCCATTAGCCAGGATGATGGCAGAAAAGCAATAGCCTGAGTTTCTGGAAGCAATTTGGAAAATGTAGGAAAGATACATCCCAAAGATGAAGAAGTATTGTAAAGGGAGGATGAGGCAACCATGACTGACAAGGGAAGTCAAAGACAGCATAAAAGTAAAAGAGAAGGTATATAATATAGCAAAAATTAGTGGGAAGGTAGAGGATTGGGAAGCTTTTAAAAACTGACAGAAGGCAAATAAAAATGCCATAAAGAGAGAAAAGATGAAAATGAAGGCCAATAATATAAAGGAGTATGCAAAAAGTTTTTTCAGATATATAAAGAGTGAAAAAGAGATGAGACTGGACGTCAGAATGCTGGAAAATGATAGTAATGGGGACAAAGAAATGGCAGAGAAGCTTATGAAGTATTTTGCATTAGTCTTCTCTGTGGAAGACACTAGCAGATTACCAAACTGAGAAAGTGGCAAGGGGCAGAAGAGAGGGTTGTTGCTATTACTAAGGAAGCTGAAAAGTCTGAAGGTTGATAAGTCATCTGGACCAGACTGACCATTGCCCTTGGCTCTGAAGGAGGTAGTTGAAGAAATTGTAGGGGCATTAGTAATGATCTTTCAAGAATCACTAGATTCTGGGATGATTCCAGAGGACTGGAACATTGCAAATGTCATTGCACTCTAAAGAATTGAGGGAGGCAGAAGCAAGGAAATTATAGGCCAGTTTGCCTGGCTTCAGTGGTTGGAAAGTCTATTATTAAGGATGAGAATTTTCATACAGTGGCATGCAGAAGTTTGGGCATCCCTGGTCAAAATTTGTTACTGCGAATAGCTAAGCGAGTAAAAGATGAACTGGTTTCCAAAAGGCATAAAGTTAAAGATGACACATTTCTTTAATATTTTAAGCAAGATTACTTTTTTATTTCAATCTTTTACAATTTCAAAGTAACAAAAAAGGAAAAGGGCCCAAAGCAAAAGTTTGGGTACCCTGCATGGTCAGTACTTCGTAACACCCCCTTTGGCAAGTATCACAGCTTGTAAACATTTTTGTAGCCAGCTAAGAGTCTTTCAATTCTTTGAGGGATTTTCGCCCATTCTTCCTTGCAAAAGGCTTCTAGTTCTGTGAGGTTCTTGGGCCGTCTTGCATGAACTGCTCTTTTGAGGTCTATCCACAGATTGTCGATGGTGTTTAGGTCAGGAGACTGTGAAGGCCATGGCAAAACCTTCAGCTTGTGCCTCTTGAGGTAGTCCATTGTGGATTTTGGATCTTTTTATCTTCAGCTTTTTTACAGACGGAGTGATGTTTGCTTCCAGAATTTGCTGGTATTAAATTGAATTCATTCTTCCCTCTGCCAGTGAAATGTTCCCCTTGCCACTGGCTGCAACACAAGCCCAAAGCATGATCGATCCACCCCCGGGCTTAACAGTTGGAGAGGTGTTCATTTCATGAAATTCTGCACCCTTTTTTCTCCAAATATACCTTTGCTCATTGCAGCCAAAAAGTTCTATTCAAAACGTTCAAAGGAACATCGAAACAAGCCTGATGCATTTTGGAAACAGGTCCTGTGGACTGATGAAGTTAAAATAGAACTTTTTGGCCATAATAAGCAAAGTTATGTTTGGAGAAAAAAGGGTGCAGAATTTCATGAAAAGAACACCTCTCCAGCTGTTAAGCACAGGGGTGGATCGATCATGCTTTGGGCTTGTGTTGCATCCAGTGGTACAGGGAACATTTCACTGGTAGAGGGAAGAACGAATTCAATTAAATACCAGCAAATTCTGGAAGCAAACATCACACCATCTGTAAAAAAGCTGAAGGTGAAAAGAGGATTGCTTCTACAACAGGATAATAAACACGCCTCAAAATCCACAATGGACTACCTCAAGAGGCACAAGCTGAAGGTTTTGCCATAGCCCTCACAGTCCCCTGACCTAAACATCATCGAAAATCTGTGGATAGACCTTAAAAGAGCAGTGAATGCAAGATGACCTAAGAATCTCACAAAACTAGAAGCCTTTTGCAAGGAAGAATGGGCGAAAATCCCTCAAACAAGAATTGAAAGACACTTAGCTGGCTACAAAAATGTTTACAAGCTGTGATACTTGCCAAAGTGGGTGTTACAAGTATTGACCATGCAGAGTGCCCAAACTTTTGCTTCAGGCCCTTTTCCTTTTTTGTTATTTTTAAACTGTAAAAGATGGAAATAAAAAAGTAATCTTGCTTAAAGTATTAAAGAAATGTGTCATCTTTAACTTTATGCCTTTTGGAAATCGGTTCATCTTTTGCTCGCTTGGCTATTCACAGTAAACAAATTTTGACCAGGGGTGCCCAAACATTTGCTTGCCACCATATATTTAATGTTAACATTACATACAAGAAAAATCCAACTGCGCGGCAACGAAGTGTATGTACACAAGAGCGTTTCAGTTACTGGACAGCTGTGCAATTTAGAGGTAAGTTAGAGCAAGGGAGATTTACCAGGGTGCTGCCTGGATTAGAGGAATGTCTTATGAGGATATGTCAAGTGAGCGAGGGCTTTTCTCTTTGGAGTGAAAGAGGTTGAGAGGTGACTTGATAGAGGTGTACAAGTTAATAAGAGGCATCCAGAGGCTCTTTCCCAGGGTGGAAATGGCTAATACAAGGAGGCGTAATTTTAAGGTGTTTGAGGGTAAGCATAGGGGGATGTTAGGGGTAAGTTCTTTTTACGTGGAGAGTTGTGGGTGTGTGGAAAGCGCTGCCAGGGGTTGTGGTGAATGCAGATAGAGTAGGGACATTTAAGAGACTCTGAGACATATGGATGAAAGGAAAATGGAGAAGGGAAGGGATCAATTGATCTTAGAGTAGGCTAAGGAGTTGACACAACTTTGTGGGCTGTAGATCCGGTACCATGCTGTACTGTTTAATGTTCCATGCAGAGGGAAGTAACATCATATTATTCAAGGAAGTGTGAGACTAAGGAAATTCTTGTCCTTACACCCTTCACACACAACCTGGAGATTGATTAACCACATGCACAAAGCTGGGATCTTTCATCCACTCAAAGGTAGAGGAAAAACTTATTCAGCAGCACATATTTAAACAAAGGCCTGGTAGTTCAAATGCAATGGTTTGCACAGGGTTGCAAACACAGCCAGCACCACCATGGGCACTAACCTCCCCTCTATCGAGGACATCTGCAAAAGACGATGCCTGAAAAAGGCAGCATCTGTCATTAAGGACTCTCACCACCCAGGGCATGCTCTCTTCTCATTGCTACCATCAGAGAGGAGGTACAGGAACCTGAAGAGACACACTCGACATTTTAGGAACAGCTTCTTCCCCTCTGCCATCAGATTTCTGAATGGACAATGAACCCATGAACATTATCTCACTATTTTTGCTCTCTTTTTGCATTACTTATTTTATATGTGTATATACACACACACACACACATATACATATATATATTTCTTACTGTAATTTATAGGGTTTTTATTGTATTGCACTGTACTGTTGTTGCAAAACAGTAAGTTTAATGACAAATGCCACGATAATAAACCTGATTCTGATTCTGAAGGTACCCCAAAGAACATAGAACGGTACAGCACAGGAACAGGCCCGTGCAGCCTACAATGCTGTGTTGAACTAATCAAATTAGTAATCAGTACACACAATGTGCTGGAAAAGCTCAGCAGGTCAGGCAACATCGGTGGATGAGGATAAACAGTCGACATTTCGGGCCAAGACCCTTCATCAGGACCCTTCATCTAGTCTAGTCCTGATGAAGGGTCTCGGTCTAAAATGTCAACTCTGTATTGCTCTAGGTTTCCAGCATCTGCAGTACCTCTGTGGCTAAAATTAGTAATCAAATAGCCAACTAACTAATGCCTTCTGTATACAAAGTCCATATCCTTCCACTTCCCTCACATTCATGTGTCTATCTAATAGTCTCTTGAAAATCCCTGATGTACCTGGCTCTACTACTGGCTCTACTACCACGTCAGGCAGCAAATTCCCAGACTGCTGACATATCTCTCCTAGCCACTCCCTGGAAAGTGTGAGTGTAGAATTGACTGCGAGTCACTAGAACTAGGGGATATAGCCTCAAGATTCGGGGAAGTAGATTTAGGATGGAGATGAGGAGGAACTGCTTTTCCCAGAGAATGGTGAAGCTGTGGATTTCTCAGCAAAATGAAGCAGTGGAGGCTACATCAATAAATATATTTAAGACAAGGTTGGATAGATTTTGGGAATTAAGGGTTATGGGGAACAGATAGGTAAATGGAGATGAGTCCATGGCCAGATCAGCCATGATCTTATTGAATGGCAAAGCAGGCTCAACGGGCCAGTTGGCCTACTCCTGTTCCGATTTCTTATGTTCTTATGGTAATATCAATAGACGGCACTTAACACAATTAGATGCAGGTGTACAAAACTATGTGTATGACAAAGCACTTGTCTGAAAACACAGCAGAAACAATTATCCTGTAATGAATTAAATATTCATCTGCTAAAAAGCTTTCCAATGTTAATGTTGTCTCACAGCTTTTATTGCCTCCCTGCTATACGTTCCAACAGCCAGTAAATTGCCTAGCATAGGAGGAAGGGGAGGCAAGAGGGGTAAGTAAATAAATATTTCAGCAGGTTAAAGTAATAAAGCAAATTTTGTGTGTGAATCAATCATGGATCCTTCCTGGAAAGCACAAAGGCTTACAGTGATGGTAAAGATGCTGAGATTTTTCTGATAGACAGTGATTAACCTTTGCTGCCTTGCCGTTGATGTACCTGACAGAGACAGTCAAAGCATCCGATTGCAAATCAAGCAATCTGCTTTTATTCAACATTACATGCGAAAATGCCACTGCCATGCCTGGAAAGTCATTTAGAAAATTCTCCATATAGCATATGAACCTCTCAGGTGAACAGGATTGATATGAACATGCGTTGAGTGAGTAAGTCTTGGTATTAGAACATAACAATGTAGGCAGTAGAAGGAGGAGCAGGCTGTTCAGTTTTCGAGTCTTTTCCTCCGTTCCAAAAATTATGGCTTATATTTTGTCTCATTGCAATTTCCCCTCACTAAGGCCATATCCCTTTCATTCTATCAGCCTCTGTCTTAAGTGTATTCAACAACTGAGCCACCATCGCACTCTTGAGTAGAAAATTCTAAAACTTCATTACTCTCCAGTGAAGAAATTTCTTCTCAATCTATTTCCTGAATGGCCAATCTGTTCCCTGAATGGCATTTGACAAACTTCTATAGATGCACAGTAGAGAGTATCCTGACTGGTTGTTCACAGCAATTCCAATGCCCAGGAACAGAAATTGTTGATAGCCCGGTCTCTCACAGGTAAAGCCCTCTCCACCCCGAGTATACTTACATGGTGTGTTGCCACATGAAGACAGCATCTGTCATCAAAGACCCGCACCATCCAGGCCTGCTCTCTTCTCACTACTATCATTGGGCAGGCCTCAGGTCCCACAGCACCAGGCTCAGGAACAGTTATTACCCTTCAACCATCAGGCTCCTGAACCAGTGTGCTTAACTTCACTCATCTCAATACTGAACTGATTCTACAACTTGTAGGGACTCTTTACAACTCATGTTCTCAGTATTATTTTTGGCATTGATCACCTTCTTTTGCACATTGGTTGTTTGTCAGACTTTGGCTGTATATGTATTATTTTCCATAAATTCTACTGTATTTGTTCCCTGTGAATGCCTGCAAGAAAATGAATCTCAAATGAACATACACAAACATAGATAATAAATCTACTTTGAACCTTGAACTTACTTTGACTGTGTGACTCCTGGTTAGGAACAACCCAGCCAAGGAGAAACAGCAGCTCCAAGTCTATCCGTTTTCATATTTCAATGTGAACCTTACCCATCTTCTGAACTCAAGCCTATGAGCCTGACAGTGTATCTCACCACATCCAATAAACCCCTATCCCAGGAATCAATCTCGTGAACCATTGCTCATCTCTAGTATATTTTCCCTCGGGTAGGGAGCACAGTCCTACATAATATTTGAGTTGCATTCTCTCCAGGATCCTGTATAACTGAGGCAAGGTATCTCCACTCTTGTACTGAAATCCTTTGTAATGAAGGCTACCATAACAAGCGCATCTTTTCCATTTCATGCATGCCTGCTCTTACCCCATCCAGCCGCCAGCCTACCAGAGACAGGGTTCCTCTTGTCCTCCCCTATCTCTTGTCCTACCAGCCTCCGTGTCCAGCGCATGAATCTCCGGAACTTCCGCCATCTCCAATGGGATCCCATCACCAAGCACATCTTTCCCTCTCCCCCTACCACTTCCTGCTTTCTGCAGGGATCACTCCCTATGCGACTCCTTTGTCCATTTGTCCCTCCCCACTGATCTCCCTCCTGGCAGTTATCCTTACAAGCGGAACAAATGCTAGACCTTCTCCCTCACTACCATTCAGGACCCCAAACAGTCCTTCCAGGTAAGGTGACCCTTCACCTGTGAGTCTGTTGGGGTCATATACTGTGTCCAATGCTCCCAGTGTATCCTCCTATATATCGGTGAGATCCGACACAGATTGGCAGACCATTTTGCTGAGCACCTACGCTCCATCTGCCAGAAGAGGCGGGATCTTCCAGTGGCCATCCATTTTAATTCCACTTCCCATTCCCATTCCAATATGTCAGTCCATAGCCTCCTCTACTGTCGTGATGAGGCCGCACTCAGGTTGGAGGAACAACACCTCATATTCTGTCTGAGTAGCCTCCAACCTGATGGCATGAACATCGATTTCTCGAACTTCCAGTAATACTTCCCCCCCATCCTCTCCTTCACCAGTCCCCATCCCCTTTTCCTTTTCTCACCCTTGCCTGCCCATCATCTCCCTCTTCTTTCTTCCATGGCTTTCTATCCCCAGCTATCAGACTCCCCCTTCTCTCGCCCTGTATCTCTTTCACCAATCAACCCAGCTCTTTACCTCATTCCTTCCCTTTCCCAGTTTCACCTATCACCTTGTGTGTCTCTCTCTCTCTCCTACCCTGCCTTTTAACTCTACTCCTCATCTTTTTTTTTCTCCAGTCCTGTCTTGGCCCAAAACATCAACTGTACTTTTTAATCCAAAGATGCTGCCTGGTCTGCTGAGTCCCTTAAGCATTTTGAATGTGTTGAAAAGCTAACGTATTGTTTGCCTGGCTAATTTCATTTTGGGAATTCTGAGGAAGAGACTCACTTGTAGATGGTTGGATGGTTAACCTTCCAATTACTTTCCATGTGAGCATACAAGTCAAAGGATCAAGATGAAATTAATCAACATGCTTGTTTCTTCCTTCTGTTAAACTGTGTTTGATCTAAATCTGAGCTCCCATTTTCTTGTTCCTGTTTCAGATATTCTTTTTGAACAAAGATCTGTCGGTCTCACTTAATTCCCACTATCTGCAGTCTTTCATGGGAAGTGTTGCTGTTTTCCACTGTTTATTCAGTTCAATTCTCAGGAAAAGAAAGAGAGAGTGCTATAAAGAATTTGACTGGAATGGCTGACTTCTTATCGTAAATCTATGAGCCCTCAATTCTAACTATTCGGCTGGAAAGAACAGCCTCCCATCATCCCTTTCAGAATTTCAGAATCAGGTTTATTTTGACTGATATTTGTCATGAAATTCGTTGTTTTGCAGTTGCAACAAAATATAAAATATGCGATAAAATATATATAAATTAAATAAGTAATGCAAAACAGAGATCAAAATAGTGAGGTAGTGTACATAGGTTCATTGTCCATTCACAAATCTGATGGCGGAGGGGAAGAAGCTATTCCTAAAATGTGTGTATTTTGTACCTTTCAATCAGATCACCTCTTATTCTTCTAAACTAAAAGCCAGTCTGACTCATTCTCCCCTTGTGGTACAATCCCACCCTCATCCCAGAAACTGGAGTGACGAATCAGTGCTACACCACATCCAAAGCAAGTGTATTTGCTCTGACTGTAGACTCACCGAAGCCAAGTATAATTCCAACACAATGTCCTCAACTTTGATCACCAATTCATTTGATATAAAGGGTAACATGCCATTTGCCTTCCTAACTGCCTGCGATAAATGCATGTAACTTTTCAGTGTTTTACTCAGATGCCACTGTGACCTCAGTGGTAACAAGCCTTATCGACCCAACGAGCCTGCACTGCCCAACTACACACATATGATCAAATAACCTACTAGCGCATAAGTCTTTGGACTGCGGGAGGAAACCGGAGCACCTGCAGGAAACCCATGCGGTCAGGGGAAGAACGTACAAATTCCTTACAGACAGTGGCAGAATTGAATTCCAGTCGCTGGTGTTGTAGTAGCATGCACTAACCACTACGCTACCGTGCTTCCCTGTGCTTTCTACAGTATTCCGCTAAACAAAGTGGGTTACCTTACGTTTGCCCATATTGTCCCGCACTTGTCATTATATTGCTTGTTCAATTCTTGCCGCTGTCTAAGGAGTTTCTGTGTTCTCCCCATGACTGGGCTTTCTCCGGATGCTCTACTTCCCTCCTACATTACAGTGATGTACAGTTAGGGTCAGTGAGATGTGAGCACGCTATGTTGGCACTGGAAGCGGGGAATCACTTAAGGGCTGCTCAGTGCAACTTTCGCAAACGACCCATTTCACTGTATCTTCCAATTTGCATGTGACCAATAAAGCTAACCTTTAATATTTTTTGTCAACTGATCTGATTGTCCGGAGTTTCCTCTGGGTTTTCTTTCTCTCTCTATCATAAAATCTGTGTGTGCATGTGTGTGCCTTTATATGTTGAGCATTTCTATGGTGCCCAGGCTTCAGCAGGTGAATGAGGGATGTGTGTCATATATTTTCTTCAATTTTGTATCTAGTCAAACGCTACAATTCTAGGGTATCCTGGTGGGATGAAATGAGGCTTAGGAAAGTCTGTCACAAGGATCTATCAAAGATATGTCAATCTCATCAAATATCCATATCTACAGCCTCTCCTGGTGAGGAGTGGAAAGCAGTATTATCATAGTAGTGGAAATATCGCTGATTTCCACTTGGGGAGAGAAAGAGGGAGCAGTATCCATGTCTGATATCATCACCATCATCACAGTGTGCTGTGTTGTATGACATGGGTGATCATGGTCTTTCCATTACCACGCTTGTTCTCAGCAAATTTTTGGACAGAAGTGGTTTGCTATTGCCTTCTGGGCAGTGTCTTTACAAGATGGGTGATCCCAGCCATTATCAATACTCTTCAGGGATTGTCTGCCTGATGTCAGTGGTCACATAACCAGGGCTTGTGATCTGCACCGGCTGCTCATACGACCATCCACTGCCGGCTCCCATGGCTTCACGTGACCCTGATCGTGGGGCTCAGCAGGTGCTACACCTTGTCCAAGGGTGACCTGCAGGCTAGCAGAGTAAAGGAGTGGCTTACAGCTCCCTTGGTAAAGTCATATCTCACCCCGCAACCCAAGTCTGATATAAGAACCTAATACAGATCAGGAACCGACCTCCTTAACTCTGCATGGATCGTCGTCATGGCTGATCCAGTAAATCCTTCACTTACTTGCTAATTTTATCTTGTCCAGAAAGGGATAGAAGTGATCTGTGACCATATGTTGCTCACGTCTGTCTCAGCATTGAGCCAGAGTTGATGAAGTTCTTGACCTGGGCCAGTGATGAGGAGGAATGTCGTACCATAGGAGGTCCTCAATCATTCCAACATGTTCACCACCTGGCCTCAACAAAAATAAAACCATATCATCTCCAGCTGTTTCTGTGTCTATTAATAGCACCTGTGCTCACACCAGATGTGGACAGTTTAGTGTCTTATCAAGGTAAGGTTAAATAGTTGGGAGAAGGACCTTTAGATAAATACCTTTTCACTGCAGATCTGTTTAACAGTACACAGAGATTCTCCATGCCCAGATTTATTCAGGTTGGCATGCCTTCAAAAAATCAATCTTTGCTGGTTTCCTGCCAGCCGCATGGAAACCCAAGGTCACTGAGGTTCAAGGTCAGCGACCGACAAGCAGCGATGAGATGCTGCTTACCCCCCACCTGCATTGGACAGGTTGTTCATCCAAGCTGGCAGGCCTAACATCGTGTAATCAATTATTGGCTCTCCCGGCTCTATAGCCCTTAGCTAAGCAGATTAGGAAAATTCATCATCGACATAAATATGAGGAAATGCAGCTGTAAAGGGATCATGAGACATAGGAACAGAATAAGTCCATTTGGCCCATCGAGTCTGCTCCACCATTCTACCATGGTTGATCTATTATTCCTCTCAACCCCATTCTCCTGCCACCTCCCCATAAATTTTGATTCCTTTACTAATATAGAAGTTATCAACCTCCACTTTAAATATACCCGATGGCTTGACCTCCACAACCGTGTATGGCAATGAACTTCACAGATAAGTTCATAAGATAGCTACATAAGATAGCTCCTCATCTCTGTTCTAAAGGGATATCCTTGTCACCACCGGTGTGTGATGGTGCCTGCCACTGCTGTTGACAACACAGTAATCAGCACCATCTCCTCTGGGCTCAGCCCGTAGGCTCAGCACCTAGTCATTCCCATATAAACTCACTTCCTTCTCTCTTCCACCTCAAATCTTCCTTAATTCTGATTTCCTCTGAAGGATAAGAAGATTTAGCATGTTCAAACATTCTAACTGAGTTCCGCAGATGTCCCGCAATTATCCTGATTGGTTGCATCATGGTCTGGTACTGCCGTTACAGTGAGCAGGGATGTACAAAGTTGCAGACAGAGAGTCAGTCTAATGTGCCACAGGCATATCCCTCCCCACCTTCGGTAGCATCTACAGAGCTCCCACCATCCAGGCCAAGGCCTCTTCTCACTTCCACCTCGATCAGGTAGAAGGTACAGAAAGAGTTCAAAGTAAATTTATTATCAAAGTATATATATACAAACCTGAGATTCATTTTCCTGCAGTTACACTCAGTAAATCCAATAACCATAATAGAATTGATGAAAGGCCACTCCAACAGACCAGACAGAAGTACAAAAGCCTAAAGTCCCACACCAGCAGGTTCAGGAATAGCTACTTCAACCATTTGGTTCTTGAGCTGACCTGCACAACCCTAATCACTGCCTCATCATAGCAAAACCATGACCACCTTGCACTCCTATAGACTTTATTATCTTGTTCTAATTGTGCTCTTTTTTCTTTCTTGTGTAATTTTGTATCATTTATCTTCATGTTTTTCTTCTAAACGTTGTGTCTCCAATGCTGAGTGGCCATGATACTGCGGCAGAAGTTTCTCTTTGCTCCTGTGAATTTGTGTACTTGTATGGGTGACAATAAGCTTGACTTTGAATTTAGTCACACGTACTGAATTATCAGATGTGGAAGAGGCCTGCAGGACTAAGGTGAGAGCAGTATTAGGACATAATTCAGACAATGCACGAGTTATTTGTAAGGTCCATGAGCAATCTCTTTTACAAATATGGTGCTCCCTCCACAGTTCATGATGTGTCTTGCTCATGCTGATTCGTTATTATCTATTATGCAAAGCTTATTACTGAGATTTTTCAGCTCTTTGTGACTTTTTAAACAAACTATTCTCCTCAGAATATGGACATCTTTATTGATTGGTCCTGAAGTGAGGTCTTGTTTATTGAGAGCCCGATCACAAGTGAGTCATGAGAGTGGGTGATTTCCTTCCCTGAAGGAGAATGCTGAAGCTGACAGGCTTAACAACAAGCTAGTAGGTTCCCATCATCCTGACTGACAGTGATTATTATCAGCAATATTCTTCCAACCAGCCAACCAAAGAAATTCAATTACTTGAATTTAAATTCCCCCGGTGCTATGCTCATTTCTGCAGATCAATAGTTCTGGCCGCTTGTCCAGTAATGTAACCACCACGTTACTGCACTCCTGTTGGTGACATGTTGCGATAATCTGTGACAGAACACGCTGCATTTGAGCACCACAATTCAACCAATTAGAATCCTGGGCTGTTTCTTGGCCATCAGTGGAGTTTACATGTTGGAAACTCTGAGCCTGTATAAGGCTTTGTTCAGACCTCATTTAGAGTATTGTGAGGATTTTGGGGCCTCTTACCTAAGAAAGGATATGCTGGCATTGGAGAGGGTCAAGAGGAGGTACAGAAGAATGATCCCAGACATGAAAGGGTTAACATATGAGGGGTATTTGATGGCTTCCACCATTCCCCCAGATGGCTCGTTCCAGACACCTCTTAGTCCCTGTGCATAAAGACATGCCTTCAGCATCTCCTTTAAACTTTGCCCTTCTCACCTTAGTGTTAGGCTCACTAGGAATTAACATTTCCATAATGGGTTAAAGACTACGGCTTTCAGAATTTTATAACCTTCTATTAAGTCTCCCCTTAGCCTCCAACACTCGAGAGAACACAATCTAAGTCTGTAAGACATCTCTTTTTGCCTAATATGCTCTAGGCCAGGCAGCATCCTGCTGATCCATTCCTGTACCTTTCCCAAAGCTTTTCCATCCTTCTGTAATGTGCCAACACGCATTACATGCAGGAGAAACTCAACAGGTCAGGCAGGGTCGAGATTTCCAAATGAGACCCTTTATCAGGACTTTCCTTGCTCCTCTCTGTTGATGCTGCCTGACCTGCAGAGTTCCTTCAGTATTCTGTGTGTGCATCTGCAGAATCTCTTGTGTTTCTGTAGTGTGACAATCTTTTTTAAAATATTCATTTAATTCTCTTCTATTTATGTAATAATCTTTATTTTGATATTCACTCAATAACACACACAAAATGCTGGAGGAACTCAGCAGGCCAGACAGCATCTATGGAAAAGAGTACAGTTGACATTTCAGGCCAAAACATCACCTGTACTCTTTTCCATCGATGCTGCCTGGCCTGCTGAGTTCCTCCAGCATTTTGTGCGTGTTGCTCTGGATTTCCAGCATCTGCAGAATTTCTCTTGTCTTTGATATTCACTCATCGCGTGTATGAAACCTTCTACAACTTATCTCTCTTTATCAACCCGATGGCACTCTGAGAAGTGTGCCTCTCCTCATCACAGACAGGGCGGACTATAAAGTTCGCAATGTCAGGTAACACCTCTTCTTACGGGCAAGAGAGGTTGTGAGTCCCACGTGTTGAGTTAAAGCTTTCACCGCTGTGCAAATTACATTTCATATAAACCCCTCCGATTTAATATAATTTAATCAAGTTACCATGTTGCAAAATCCCAGCGTAGCCTCTCCTCTGTACTTATAATGACAGCTTTGGTGCTGAAGCTGTGCTTGTGATTTACATTCAACCTTTACAGCCTTCCTGCTGTGACAGATGGACAAATAAACACGTTATCTCTCACAGTGAACTCAGCTCTCTGTTTCCACTATTATCTATGATTTTCTTTCTTCCCTGACGATGCTAACCCACACATAGTGGTTAGTAAGTGGCAAAGTAGCAGAGGGGTTAGTGCGAAACTTTCGACAGCTCAGGGTGGCGGAGTTTGGACGTTGCATTCCAGCGGCGTCTGTAAGGGGTTTGTTTGTTCTCCCGCGCTGCACGTGTTTCCTCTGGTTTCCTACCAAAGACGTACCAGTTCAGAATCCAAACCAAAATTCGGTTTAATATCACTGGCACGTGTCATGAAATTTGTTAACTTTGTGGCAGCAGTACAGTACAATATATATAAATAGAGAAAAAAAACTGTGAATTATAGGAAGTATGTATCTCTTAAATAGTTAAGTAAGTGGTGCAAAAAACAGAAATAAAAAAAAGTATTGAGGTAATGTTCATGGGTTCATTGTCCATTCAGAAATCGAATGGTTAAAGGGAAGCTGTTACTGAATCGTTGAGTGTGTGCCTTTAGGCTTCTGTACCTCCTCCCTGCTGGTAGCAATGAGAAGTGGGCACGTCCTGGATGATGGGAGTCCTTAATGATGGATGCCACCTTTTTGAGGCATCATTCCTTGAAGATGTCCTGGATACTATGGAGGCTAATGCCCATGATGGAATGTCCTGTGATTAGTGTTATTAGGCTGGGCGGTGCAGCTCATTGGGCTGAAAGGGCTGCACCTCTATGTAAATAAAAAAGGTTGCCATAGGTTATAACAGGGTATTGATGGGATGCAGAGCTGAGCTGACAAGTGGCAGATGGAGTTCAACTCAGAAAAGTGTGAAGTGATTCACTATGGAAGGGCGAATTTGAAGACAGAGTACAGGATTAATGGCAAGACTGTCAGCAATCTGGAGGAACAGAGGGATTTTCAAGCTCTTCCAGAGACATCATGCCAAAGATCATTACACTGAGTTTGTAAATAAGCAAACAGAATGCAGAATATGGTGTTGCAGAGGCAGAGAAAGCACAGTGCAGAAGGACAAATAAAGTGTAAGGGACAAAGCGAGGTAGATTGGGAGATCAAGAGTTTCAGAGTTCAACGTTCAGTGTCTGAAAGATCTATTCAAGAGTTCTGACTTCTCACTTTTAGAATGTCTTGGAACATGAGTTGACTTAGCATAAGGAATATTTTAAACTAAAAGAGCAGGATACATAAAGTACTGTGCAAAAGTCTTGGGCACATATGTATCTCTATTGAGAGTGGGAAGTGGGGTAGGGAGAGGGGAATTGTGGTTGGGAGGAAGGTGGGAGCAGGAAGCACCAGAGAGACATTCTGTAATGATCAGTAAACCAATTGTTTGGAATCAGATGACCTTGCCTGGTGTCTCAGGACTGGGTGTGTCTGCACCCACCCTTGGCACTCCTTCTCTGCCACCTGTCCCACACCCCTCCCGCGGTGCACCACCCTCGCCATTCCCAACATCCTTTGCTCCCGCCAGATTTACAAATTCACTCTCTGCTCTGTGTTGACAAATACAGTGCTGTGCAAAAAGAGTGCAGCAAATCGTGAGGTAATGTTCATGGGTTCATTGTCCGTTCAGAAATCTGAGAGTGGAGGGGAAGAAGTTGTTCCTTGGAATGGTGAGTGTGTGGCTTCAAGCTCTTGTACCTCCTCCCTGATGGCAGCAATGAGAAGAGAGCACATCCTGGTGATGGCGTTCTTTAATGATGGATGCCTCCTGTTTGGAGCATTGCCTTTTGAAGTTGTCCTCGATGCCTCTCAACCTCTGAAAGCACTTTGTCACAGTTAAGGTGAGTGCAACTGGGTGAGAGTTGTTGAGGTGGCTCACCCTGCTCTTCCTGGGCACTGATATCATTGTCACTCTTTTGAAAAGTTGGGAACTGATTCCAAACTTCAGTTGGCATTATTTTGTTGCTCATAAACTAGAATTCCGTGGGTTGTACCTGGAGTTCTTGTATAGTTCCCGATCACCGGTGTTGAATGCCACAGGTCCAGACCTCAGCAAACTGTGAATCTCCTGGTTCACTCACGGCATTTGGTTTGGGGGTGTCTCAAAGGTGCACACTCTTTCACACAGGTCTTGATGAAGCCGGTGATTTCATTCAGACTTAAAGATGAATCCCTGACTATTGTCCAGTCCACCGACTCAAAGCAGTCGCTAAGTGCTCCTCCACCTCTCTTGTCCTCACCACTGGCGCTGCAAACCTCAGTCTACAGCAGGAGTAGAAGTACAGCTGGGTGATCAGACTTTCATGGGGTGGCTTAGTAAGTGTGGTGGTAGAACAGTGGCCAAGTGTGTTGTCTCTTCTGATTCCACAGCTGGTATGTTGGTGGTAGTTGTTCAGAGACTTCTTCAAGATGGCCTGGTAAAATCCACCCCCCCCCCCCCAATGATAGAGTACACTCTAATATAGGCCCAATCTTTTAATCTACTCTAAATCAATCTAGCCCTTCCCTGCTACATGGTCCTCCATTTTTCTTTCATCCATGTGCCTACCTAAGAGTTCGCTGAAGATTCAATTTCAATGAGTGTGGATCTTCAGGCTCTCCCGATATATCTGGGCTTGCAAAGCTACCGGGGGGAGATGAAAAGATGCCATTCAAGGCAGAGAGAACTGAGGACTAGTGTTGTAAAGCTTGCTGAAAATGGAACGACACTTCCCCTGCCGATCAAATGAGCTGTCCTCAGCCACTGCTGGCAATATCACAACTGGCATGGAAACACCAATGCTCTTGAATGAAGAAAACTAAGAAAGTAATGAATATGGCAGTATCCGTCATCAGGGATCCTCACCACCCAAGACAAGCTCTCTTCTCGCTGCTGCCATCAGGAAGAAGGTACAGGAGCCTCAGGACTCACACCAGCAGGTTCAGGAACAGTTATTACCCCTTAACCATCAGCCTCTGGAACTTCATTTGCCCCATCAGTGAACTGTTCACACAACCTAAGGGCTCACTTTCAAGGAGTCTTCATCTCATGTTCTCAAACTCTATTGCTTGCTTGCTTATTTATCTATTTATTGTTTCTTTCTTTTTGTATTTGAACAGTTTGTTGTTTTTTTGTGCACTGGTTGAACACCCAAGTTGGTGCGATCTTTCATTGATTCTGATATGATAATTGGATTTATTGAGTGTGCCTGCAAGAAAATGAGTCTCAGGGTAGTAGATGGTGTACTTTGATAGTAACTTTGGACTGTGAGTAGTGGTTAGTCGGTTCATTGGACATTGTGATTAGTTTGGGGTTAAATTGGGTTTTGTCAGGGTTTGCTGGGCGGCGCGGCATGTTCCATGCTGTATCACAAAATAACATAAAATAAAACACCGAGCAGGGATAAAAATAAAATAAAAATAAACCGGACAGTGGGAGGGGGTGGAGCTTTGTTACAGCACTGAAGTACTCTAAGCGTGGAAGTGGCCAGCATTCGCTGATCGGCTGAGCTGCAGGGTGGGAGAGCGCTGCTGGGGAACAGTCACACTGGCCTGGAGCACCCAAGCAGAGAGTGCACTCGCAAATGCAAAGCCACAAGCAAGTCAAACATGGCGGACTCCTGCTCATTTCATAAACACGAGGATTCTGCAAGTCCTGGAAATCCAGCGTTACACACACAAAATGCTGGAGGAACCCAGCAGGTCAGGCAGCGTCCGTGGAGACCAGTAAACAGTCCACATTTCAGACAGAGACTCTTCATCAGGACTAAGAGGGGAGGCAGATGAGATGAGAGGAGGGAAGGTGTAGAAGCTGATTGATGATGGGTGAGACCAGGTGAGGAGGAAGAAGGATGGCTGGGAGGAGGGTAAAGTAAGAAGCTATGACGTGATTGGTGGAAAAGGCTGAAGAAGAAGGACTCTGATAGGTGAAAAGAATGAACCATGGGAGAAAGGGAAGGATGGACGCCACCAGGTGATGGGCAAGTCACTGACTTCTCACCATCCCTCAGACGGCTGATAAATATTGGACATTTCCTAAAAGTGGCATTCCCACCACCCCGTCCCAACAACAACAAAGGTCAAAATGCCAGCTTGAACTGAATAAAACATGGCCTAGGAGTCACCTGGTCCCATTGGCTCCAAGTGGCTGCTTCGCTTCGGGAGTCCCGTCACACACAGCAGTGCGCTCATGAAAGATTCATGGCTCAGACTGTGCGCTAATCTGTAGCCAGAGGGCTACAGCCAATTGTACTTTCCCCAAAATGTTTTCATGCAATTTTAACAGGGTCTTACCGTGGAATAGAGACGGATGGTTGAAAATGACTGGGTGAAATGTAGAAGGTGTGACCTTTAGACTCACAATAGATTCTATTAAAACATGGCTAACGGGAGCCGCATAAACACAGCAATCTGCAAATAAATGCAGGGCTGTAGTCGTCTGCACTGTATCAATGTACTCTGCTACATTATTGATATATGTGAGAGATTCGCACAATATACTAGAAATATCAACTTCGCTCAAGGGAGAATGGCTCAGCAGTGGAGAAAGCTACCCAACGTTGCAAGAGAGATTAATGGTTCGGAGGAGTGGGAATGGGTTCAGGTGAGTGGGTGAGGGTGAAAAGAAGAGAGCCCAGTTGTGTGAGAGAGTGTGAAAAGGAGAGAGCCCAGGTGTGTGTGTTTGAATGAAAAGGAGAGAGCCCAGGTGTGTGTGTGTGTGAAAAGGAGAGAGCCCAGGTGTGTGTGTGTGTGTGTGTGTGTGAAAAGGAGAGAGCCCAGGTGAGTGTGTGTGTGTGAAAAGGAGAGTGCCCAGGTGTGTGTGTGTGTGAAAAGGAGAGAGCCCAGGTGTGTGTGTGTGAGTGAAAAGGAGAGAGCCCAGGTGTGTGTGTGTGTGAAAAGGAGAGAGCCCAGGTGTGTGTGTTTGAATGAAAAGGAGAGAGCTCAGGTGTGTGTGTGTGTGTGAAAAGGAGAGAGCCCAGGTGAGTGTGTGTGTGTGAAAAGGAGAGAGCCCAGGTGTGTGTGTGTGTGAAAAGGAGAGAGCCCAGGTGAGTGTGTTTGAATGAAAAGGAGAGTGCCCAGATGTGTGTGTTTGAATGAAAAGGAGAGAGCCCAGATGTGTATGTTTGAATGAAAAGGAGAGAGCTCAGGTGTGTGTGTGAGTGTGAAAAGGAGAGAGCCCAGGTGTGTGTGTGAGTGTGAAAAGGAGAGAGCCCAGGTGTGTATGTTTGAATGAAAAGGAGAGAGCCCAGGTGTGTGTGTGTGTGAAAAGGAGAGAGCCCAGGTGAGTGTGTTTGAATGAAAAGGAGAGAGCCCAGGTGTGTGTGTGTGTGTGAAAAGGAGAGAGCCCAGGTGTGTGTGTGTGTGAAAAGGAGAGAGCCCAGGTGTGTGTGTGTGAGTGTGAAAAGGAGAGAGCCCAGGTATGTGTGTGTGTGAAAAGGAGAGAGCCCAGGTGTGTGTGTGTGAGTGTGAAAAGGAGAGAGCCCGGGTGAGTGTGTGTGTGAAAAGGAGAGAGCCCAGGTGTGTATGTTTGAATGAAAAGGAGAGAGCCCAGGTGTGTGTGTGTGTGTGTGTGTGAAAAGGAGAGAGCCCAGGTGTGTGTGTAAAATGGAGAGAGCCCAGGTGTGTGTGTAAAATGGAGAGAGCCCAGATGTGTGTGTTTCAATGAAAAGGAGAGAGCTCAGGTGTGTGTGTGAGTGTGAAAAGGAGAGAGCCCAGGTGTGTGTGTGAGTGTGAAAAGGAGAGAGCCCAGGTGTGTGTGTGAGTGTGAAAAGGAGAGAGCCCAGGTATGTGTGTGAGTGTGAAAAGGAGAGAGCCCAGGTGTGTGTGTGTGTGTGTGTGTGTGTGTGTGAAGACAGAGTAAGTCCAGATGTGCTTCAGCAACAGTGTTGACATTAATGCTTGGATTGCAACATTTGAACACAGTCCTGAAGAGGCATCTTGTCTTGAATCATCTGGTTATTCATTTTCATGGATTTACCTGACCTGCTGAACTTTTCCAACATTTTGTGTGTATTTCTTTGGATTTCCAGCATCTGCAGACTTCCTCATATTTATAATTTGAACACAGTGTATTTGTGTGTTGTAACAATCATCACTTTACCTTTCCTAAAAATCCTAAGAATCATTCTGGACCCTTCCTCCTGCTGTGGGCCATCGAATGACTACCAGAGTCATTGATCTGAGTTGTGTATTATTGGGACAATGGCCACATGAAGTGGAAAGTCAGAGCCTTTCTGGCTGGCAATGTCGGTTTCTTGGAGTTGCTTAAAAGCCCACACAACTTTGTGGGCCGACAGGCCTGTACTGTACTGTCTATGTTCTATGAAAAACAACGTCCTTTCAAAGTGTAGCTATTGCTGGAATATTATCAAGCACAGCAGAAATTTGTTACTAAGTTCTCAATAAAAAGCTTAGGGACCCTGTAATCTATAATACCAATGTTGATTGATGGATCAGCAGACCAACTCACAAGACAGGGGCAGAGTGAGGCCATCTGCTGCATCATTTAATCATGTCTGATTTATTATCCCTCTCAACCTCTTTCTCCTGTCTTCTCCCTGTAACCATTGACGTCCTTACTAATCAGAACCTATTAACCCCTGCTTTAAACTTACCAAATGACTTGGCCTCCAAGGCCATCAGTGGCAATGAATTCCATGGATTCGTCACCCTCTGGCTCATGTCCACTCATGCATGTTCTGCACAGGATCAAGATAAGTCCTAGAAAGTTGTAAACTTAGCTCCATCATGGGCACTAGCCTACCCACTATTCAGGTCATCTTCAAGGAACAATGCTTCAGAAAGGCAGCATCCGTCATTAGCAACACCATCACCCAGGGCAGGGCCTCTTCTCATTGTTACCATCAGGAAGGACAGACAGCAGCCAAGAGGGACACCTTCAACGATATCAGGAATTCAGCTCCACCATCCGATTTCTGAATGGACTTTGAATCCATGGACACTACCTCATATTCTTTTTCTCTTTTTGCACTGCTTACTCAATTTCACTTTTTAAAAAAAAATATATATATTTCTTACTGCAATTTACACTTTTTATCATTATGTACTGCAAAGTACTGCTGCTGTGTTACAACAAATTTCAAGATATATGACAGTGATACTAAACCTGATCTGATTCTGGTACCTCAGTGTACTTATCTATGGAATGCTCTGCAGGAAGGCATGCTTTTTATTACATCTTGATACATGTTCAGAGTTCAAAGTTTATTTACTATCTTAAGTACACAAATGTTACTGTATACTACCTTGAGATTCATTTTCTTGCCAGCACTTGTAGTAGCTCAAGGAAATACAGTAGAATCAATAAAAAAGTGCACACAAAGACGAATGAACAATCAATACGTAAAAGAAGATAAACTGCAAATAATAATAAACAAACAGCTAAATAAGTAAGTGAGGTCTTGAGTTGTAGAGTCCATGAAAAATCTGCAGGCTGTGAGATCAGTTCAGAGTTGAGGTCAATGAAGTTCTCCTCACTGGTTTGGGAGCCTGATGGTTTAAGGGTTATAACTGTTCCCGAGCCTGTTGTTGTGAGTCCTGAAGCTCCCGTAGCTCCTTCCCGATATCAGCAGCAAGATGAGAGCATGGTCCGGATGGTGGGTGTTCTTGATGATGAATGCTGCTTTCTTGTGGCAGCGCTCCTCCTATAGATGTGCTCTGTTGTACTATGATAAACCGATCAGCAATAAGTGGCAGCGCGTTTAACAGAGCAGCGCTCACTCAGTACTACATTCAGAGTGTCAGAGCAGGGAATCTGCTCCAGAGGGGAATGTAAACCCAAACCTGAGTCTGTGCTGTTTGAAAGACAGTCGACACCTTTCATCAACCTAAGCAGCCAAACGCAGCTAGTACCTAATCCTCTGGCAGAGGAGATGTTCTGTCAGGAACAAATCCTTTGATTAACCTTGAACTCACACAACATCCCAGACTAAAAGCCAGGTACCGTGTAGTCATCTAGCTCCTGTAAGTAGAAGTTTATACAGTGTACTGTTTATAAAGGAAAAGCACTGAATAATTTAAGGAGAATTGCAACAGTTCTCTTGAGACAGCAGTACTGATTCCAGTATGTTAGATCTGCCAAGTAAGAATAATAAGCAAAACGTAAAGTGGCTGCAGAATTGAGTGAGAGAGAGATAGGAAGGAGAGAATGGTGGTAAGTGCATGCCTTTCGAGTGGGGTGACGTGTTCGATGATTTTCCGCAGCGGCTGGAATGGGGAACCGTGATCACTTTACAGCTGTTCACCTTGTTAATGCAAATATCTCATCAGCCAACTATGTGGCCGCTACTCAATGTATAAAAGCATGCAGACATGGTCAAGAGGTTCAGCTGTTGTTCAAACTAAACCTCCGGATGGGTAAGAAATGTGATCTGTGACTTTAACTGTGGTGTGTTCTGAGTATCTGGAAATTGCTGAACTCCCGGGATTTTCATGCACACCAGTCTCTAGAATTTACAAAGGAAGGTGTGAGAAACAAAAAAATATCCAGTGAGCGGCAGTTCTGTGGGTGAAGTTGCCTTGTTAACGAGAGAGGTCAAAGGAGAATGGCCAAACTGGTTCAAGCTGACAAGAACGTGACAGGAACTCAAATAACCATGCATTACAACAGTGGTGTGCAGAAGAGCTTCTCTGAACGCACAACACGTCAAATCTTGAAGTGGACTGACTGCAACAGCAGAAGATCACAAGCATGCAACTCAGTGGCCATTTTATTAGGTACAGGAGGTACCCAGTAAAGAGGCCAATGAGTGTATATGGCTCACACCAGCATACCGGAGGAGGCCAACAGGGGTAGCATCGCCACCACGATAACACAACATCAACTCCGACGGATAGGCCATGTCATTCAAATGCCTAACTCACGTCTCCTCAAACAGGTCCCTTACTCCCAGTTAAAGGAAGGTCAGTGAGCCCCCGGTGGGCAAAGGAAATGCTTCAAAGACAACATTAAAACCAGCCTGAAGGAAAGTCAACCTTACATCTAAAAACTGGCGAGATATTGCACTCAGTAGATACACCTGGAGGGAATCTGTTGAAGAGGCAAGGGCGCTGCACTGGAGTGGCACCAAGAGCAAGCAGCAGCTGTGAAGGGAGAGACTGAACAACCAAACGACCCAACCACTGACCACGGCCACCACTTACTCTTGCCAGCACCGCACCAGAGCATGTGGATCCTGGATCAGCCTCTACAGACGACTGGGGACCCACCAATAGACAACCCTTGAGGAAGGCATCGTCCTTGACTCAAGTCAAGTCAAGTCACTTTTTATTGCCATTTCAACCATAACTGCTGGTACAGTACACAGTAAAAACTAGACAACGTTTTTCAGGACCATGGTGCTACATGAAACAATACAAAAACTACACTGAACTACATAAAAACAACACAGAAAAAAACTACACTAGACTACAGACCTACCCAGGACTGCATAAAGTACACAGAACAGTGCAGACATTATAATAAATAATAGACAAGACAACAGGCACAGTAGAAGGCAGTAAGTTGGCTCTGGGTATTGAGGAGTCTGACGGCTTGGGGGAAGAAACTGTTACATAGACTAGTGCCTTTGGTAGTGATCGTATCACTAGTATTGCTCACACCATAGGAGGCGATTGGCGCATCAAGTCTACGATGGCTCCCAGAGCCATCTCATTCCCACATCCAGTTCCAATCATCTCCATCACACATCCATTGTGGCTGCCACGATTCTCTTTCCATCCAGCTGTGGAAGAAGCACTTTGAGTGGGCAGTTAACCTACCGACCGATGTGTTTGTGGGGTATGGGAGGAAACCAGAGGACCCAGGAGAAAATCACGTGGTACAGGGATAAACTATGAACCACACACACACTTAGGGAGAAGAACTAACCACTCTTCTCACCACCAGGCTGCCCTTTACTGTCCATAATAATGACTCGATATTGGTTCCCAGTAACACAAAACTGGGAAACAGGAAAACTCACTTCAGAGGTGACGGGCAGGCAGCTGAAACGGTGTTCCATGATGTGGAGAGACAGTAGGTGCTGGGATGATTATCCTGGAAGGTGGAGGGTTAAGGGAGCATGATCAAAAGTATGGAGCTGTGTGATGGAGTAGCTAAGGAAGATCAGCCTCCAGAGGCAGGAGGGTCAGTTATCAGGAAATAAAGATGACGGTCAGTAGCGTGATGCTGTTACAGCACAAGCAACCGGGTTCAGTTCCTGCCACTGTCCGTCAGCAGTTTATACTTTCTCCCCGTTTCCTCCCACATCCCAAAGGCGTATGGGTTAGTAAGTCACATGGGTGAATTAGGCGGCACGGACTCGTTGAGCCAGAAGGACCTGTTTCCGTGTTGTATCTCTAAAGTAGAAAGGAATTGTCAAGCAACTGGGGGAGAGCAGCAGAAGGCATTTTTATTTTTTTATTTTTTAAATTTTATTGTGATACAGCACAGAATAGGCTGCCCATCAACTTCCATCTTAACCCTAACCCAATGCAGGACAATTTACAATGACCAATCAACCTACCAACCAATATGTCCTTGGACTGTGGGAGGGAACCCTGGCAGTCACGGGGAGAACATACAGACTCCTTATAAACAGTGGCAGGAATTGGACCTGGGTCATTGATATTGTAGAGCGTGGTGCTAACCACTGTGCTATCATGCTGCCCTTACATACAGAGAGTTTACAGTATGAAACGCTTAGCTGAAATAGTGTAGAATTAGGTGCCACAGTAATGTTTAGTGAGAACATGTCTTCAAAATGAATAAAGGTATAACTGAGATCTTGAGTTGTAGAGTCCAGGAAAAAGGTATATACCAATTGAACAGTTATTTCCAAGAGCTGGCAGAGTCATAATAGGCCAAATGGCCTCCTTCAGTAACATCATTTCCAATACTATATGGTGGGTTACACAGGGAACGTTGAATCAATTGTAAAGAAGGGTGTCAAAGGTTACAGGAAAAAGGCCGGAGAATGGGGCTGAGAGGGAAAATAAATGATCAAATGGCAGAACAGACTCGATGGGCTGAATAGCCTAATACTGACCCTACAATACTGTGCAAAAGTTTTAGGTATATATTTATATATGTATCTCTAGGGTGCCTAAAATTTTTGCACAGTACTGTATTTGTAAACGTGGAGCAAAAAGTGACTTTATAAATCTGGAAACACCAAAGGACGTTTGGAAAAGCGAGGGTGGAGTGTCGTGGGAGGGCGGTGCTGTAGAGATAGTGTGCCATGGATAGGGTGTGGGGGCGGGGGGTGCAGGTGTAGACACCAGGCAAGCTTGAAACAAATTTCAACAACATATACCCGAGATAAACCTGATTTTGACTCTTTGTTTGATGTATTCCTTTTCTTTTGCGCTATTTGTAATTTATAGGCTTTTTTTATATCTTTGCACTGTACTACTGCAAAACAACAAATTTCACGACATGTTACTAACTCAGTGATAGTAAGCGTGGTGCTCATTGTTAGTCAGGTTGGTTGTCAGGTGTACAAGTGTGGTGAGGTACAGCACAGAAAAACCTTGCTTGTAATAGCATCACAGGCAAGTAACTTCAGACAACAAACAGAACATAAATTGTACAAGGCAGGAAAGGAAAAAGCCTGTGCAAAGTAAGATCTTAGAAACTTAGAATGTAGAAACAAAGGAAGCCTACTGCACAATACAGGCCCTTCGGCTCACAAAACTGCTGAATATGTCTTTACTATAGAATTTACCTAGAGTTACCCATAGCCCTCTATTTTTCTAAACTCCATGTACCTATCCAGGAGTCTCTTAAAAGACCCTATCATATTGGCCTCCACCACCATTGCCAGAAGCCCATTCCACACATTCACCACTCTCTGCATAAAAAACTTACTCCTGACATCTTTTTTGTACCTGCTTCCAAGCATCTTAAAACTGTACCCTCTCAAGTTAGCCATTTCAGCCCTGGGAAAAAGCCTCTGACTATCCACACAATCAATGCCTCTCATTATCTTATACACCTCTATCAGGTCACCTCTCATCCTCCGTTGCTCCAAGGAGAAAAGGCCGAGTTCACTCAACCTATTCTCATAGGGCATGCTCCCCAATCCGGGCAACATCCTTGTAAATCTCCTCTGCACCCTTACTCTGCACATCCTTCCTGTAGTGAGGCGACCAGAACTGAGCACAGTACTCCAAGTGGGGTCTGACCATGGTCCTATATAGCTGCAACATTACCTCTCAGCTCTTAAACTCAATCCCACGATTGATGAAGGCCAATGCACCGTACGCCTTCTTATCCACACAGGCAACCTGCACAGCTGCTTTGAGTGTCCTATGGACTTGGACTCCAAGATCCCTCTGATCCTCCACACTGCCAAGAATCTTGCCATTAATACTATATTCTGCCATCATATTTGACCTACCAAAATGAACTACCTCACACTTATCTTGGGTCGAACTCCATCTGCCACTTCTCAGCCCAGTTTTGCATCCTATCAGTGTCCCACTGTAACCTCTGACAGCCCTCCACACTATCCACAACACCTCCAACCTTTGTGTCATCAGCAAATTTACTAACCCATCCCTCATCCAGGTCATTTATAAAAACCACGAAGAGTAAGGGTCCCACAACAGATCCCTGAGGCACCCCACTGGTCACCGACCTTCATGCAGAATATGACACGTCTACAACCACTCTTTGCCTTCCGTGGGCAAGCCAGTTCTGGATCCACAAGGCAATGTCCCCTTGGATCCCATGCCTCCTTACTTTCTCAATAAGCCTTGCATGGGGTACCTTATCAAATGCCTTGCTGAAATCCATATACACTACACCTACTGCTCTACCGTCATCAGTGTGTTTAGTCACATCCTCAAAAAATTCAATAAGTCTCGTAAAGCACAACCTGCCTTTGACAAAGTCATGCTAACTACTCCTAGTCATATTATGCCTCTCCAAATGTTCATAAATCCCGCCTCTCAAGATCTTTTCCATCAATTTACCAACCACTGAGATAAGACTCACTGGTCTATAATTCCCTTGGCTATCTCTACTCCCTTTCTTCAATAAAAGAACAACATCCGCAATCCTCCAATCCTCTGGAACCCCTCACGTCCGCATTGATAATGCAAAGATCATGGCCAAAGGCTCAGCAATCTCCTTCCTCGCTTCCCACAGTAGCCTGGGGTATATCTGGTCTGGTCCCAGTGACTTATCCAACTTGATGCTTTCCAAAAGCTCCAGTTCATCCTCTTTCTTAATATCTATATGCTCAAGCTTTTCAATCCACTGTATGTCATCTCTACAATTGCCAAGATCCTTTTCCGTAGTGAATACTGAAGCAAAGTATATACGTCTGCTATCTCCTCTGGTTCCACACTCTGTGTGGAACGAGCTTCCAGTAGAAGTGGTAGAGGCAGGTTTGATATTGTCATTTAAAGTAAAATTGGATAGGTATATGGACAGGAAAGGAATGGAGGGTTATGGGCTGAGTGCAGGTCAGTAGGACTAGGTGAGAGTAAGCGGTCGGCACGGACTAGAAGGGCCGAGATGGCCTGTTTCCGTGCTGTAATTGTTATATGGTTATATGCACTTTTCTACTGTCACACTTGATTGGTCCTATTCTCTCACATCTTAACTTAATCCAAAAAGAAATACAATCAGAAACAAGTCAATTTAAAATTGGCTTATTATTGTCACGTGTACTAAGGTACAGTGAAAAGCTGGTCTTGCATATTGTTCATTCCACAGAGCATTGAGATAATACAAGGTAAAACAATAATGATGTAGAATGAAGCGTAACAGCTACTGAGAAAGTGCAGTGCAGGAAATTGATGAAAGGCACAAGATCATAATGAGGTAGATTGTGAGGACAAGAGTCTATCTTACCTTCCAAGAGGACCAGTTGAGATGATGTTCCTGAGCTCGGTAGTACATGCTTTCAGGCTTTTATGTCTTCTGCCTGATGTGTCGCCAGGCTTGCAGTGCTAACGTAGCATGCCCTCAACTTACCAACCCTAACCCAGATGACTTGGAACTATTCTCCAAGTCCAGACTTACTATCTAAATTGTTAATATAGGGCAGTGCATTTAAGAAACATCTGGATATGCACTTGCATTACCTAGACTACAGACCAAGTACAAGTAAATGGGATCACTATAGAGAAATGCAGTAGCATGGGCATGATGGGCTGAAGGGCCTGTAGCACTGATTCTAGGCACAAGACGGGCCAAAGGCATGCCTTCTATGCTGTAAAACTCTACAATACTGGGAGTCTGATGGACTGAAGGGCCTGATCTGTGCCATTAAACTCTATGATTCCATGAGTGTATCTTGTACAAACTGATCATTGTATTTTCTATATTCCACTTTAAAATATCTGGTTAATTAGTGAAATGCCTTAGGATGTCCTGAGGTCATAGAAAGTGATCTATAAATAAAAGACTTCACAGTTGTTCAGTGCTGCTCTCCAGCTCTCCAGCCTTTCCTTCTGTTAATTCTCTGTGTATGTACTTTGTCCTTCTAATTCCCTTCCCTTGGACAACATCGGTGGCGTGGGGAGGGGAGACTTGCAGCTTGGGCAACTACAATAAATCTTGCCCAGGCTTGCGCCCTGGAAACTTTCCAAGGTGCAAATCCATGGTCCATCGAGACTAACGGAGGCCTACACTACACACACTTTGTCCTCCAATGAATAGCTCAGCCAGTTCAGAAGGACCAAAAGCAATAGAAGCAGAATTGGACCATTCGGCCCATTCAGTCTGCCCCACTATTCCATCATGGCTGATTTAATTTCCCTCTCAACCCCATTCCCCATAACCTTTGACACTCAAGAGCCTATCAACCTCTACTTTAAATATTCCCAATGACTTGGCCTCCACAGACATCTGTAGAAAAGAATTCCACTCTCTGGCTAAGAAATTCCTCCTCATTTCTGTTCTAAAGGGATGTTCCTTTATTTTGAAGCTGTGCCTTCTGGTCCTAGACTCCCCACTGTAGGAAGCATCCTCTCCACATCAAGGTCTTTCAATGTTCAATTCCCCCTTCATTCTTCTAAGTTCCAGCAATAGGGGCCCAGAGCCATCAAATGCTCCACATATGCTAACCCTTTTATTTCTGGGATCATTTTCATGAACTTCCTCCAGACCCTCTCCATTGTCAGCACATCCTTTCATAGATAAGGAGCCCGGAACTGCTCACAATACTCAAGTATAGTCTGACCAATGCGTTATAAAGCCTTGGCATTATACCCTTGGCTGCAGATGTGAAGACCCTGACCCCGGTTTTTCAAGGACCACGTGGTGACTTCCTGTGCATCAGCCTCTCCATGTGAAACAAAGTCGCACATTGGCATCCTCCATGAAGGGAATTGAGCCTAATATCCTGGAATATTGGATCCTGGATCGTTTTCTGCAGCCACCAGTAGACGACCCCTTAGGAGAAGATCATACCCGACTCAAGTAATCACACTAATATTACTACATCATTGGTTTTATATTCTACTCCCTTTGAAATGAATATAATAGTGTGCATTGTGCAAGAGTTTCACCAATGGAGGCCTCTGTGTTGGATTGTGGGAAACACCTTCACTCACAGGCTTCCCTCTTCTTTATTTCCCCACCCTGGCCCCATCTCCTCTTCTCTTCTTCTCACCAGGGGACTCCCAATGCCCTTTCCCCATGGGCCACTCTCCTCTCCTATCAGATTCCTTCTTCTCCAGTACTTTGCCTTCTCTGCCTATCACCTCCCAGCTCCTTACTTCATTTCCTTCTCCCCCGCCCACATGGCTTCGCCTATCATCTTTTAGCTTGTACTTCTTCCCGTCCTCCACTCTTTTATTCTGGCATTTTCTCCCTTCCTTTATAGCCCTGATAAAGGGTCTCAATGTGAATTGTCAACGGTTTATTCCACCCCACGAATGCCGCCCGACCTGCTGAGCTCCTCCAGCATGTTGTGCGTGTTGCTGTTGATTTTAGCCTGCCAGTGGTATAGTGGCATCAGCATCAGCAAATGGTCCTGAGTTCGAATTTGGCCTGCTCTCTGCACGCTTTCCATCTGTGCTGGGTTGAACATCGAGCAGGCAACTCGGCCTCATAAAAAACAGACAAGTGCTAAGGAAAGGGCAGAAATGCCACCTGATGCACCGCAAGGCATGAAGAAATTCTGGCCCTTTGTCGTGCCCTGTCTCTCCTCCCCCCACCGCCAGTAAAGCCCCTGTTTGAAGCTGGTATTCCAATTTATTTTTTCCTCATGCCCTGATTGCTGCATCATCCAGTTTGACCAAATCATTCAGGATTCAAGATTGTTTAACGTCATTTCCAGTGCGCAAGTGTAAAGGAGTTTGAAATAATTGTTACTCCAGATCCAAAGCAGCAGAAAAACTCAATAAGATATAAGAACACAATAAATATAAATATATAAAGGTTATATACACAGATTGATTGTAAGTCCATAAGGTGACTCTAGGCACAGGAGTGTCTGTACATAAGGTGATTCTGACAGGGAAAGATAAAGTAGTGGTGGGTTAGTGCACGAGGTGTTGATCAGCCTCACTGCCTGGGGAAAGTAACTGCTTTGGGTCTGGTGGCGGATGCTACGTAGCCTCCTCCCTGGTCCAAAAGATTGGATTCACCAGCAACTCTCTGTATTCCCACCCTCCTCCCCATTCCTGTCATTCCGCTCACCCCACTGTCTCGCCCTCAGTTTCAGGAACTTTGCTTTTCTAAAATGAAATGCTGTTTTGAAAACCGTCCAGGCATGGCAGAGTGCGGCAGTCAGGGAACCTCAGCCAGCGGATCTTAATCGTAAAGCATCAAGTGCCATTGCGCTGTGTTATGTTAATAATTAGGCCAGCGCTGATGCATTATTGATGGGGGAGGCTGTATAATTGGCACAATATGTTAATATACCTCATTACACTGCACAGAGGGAGCTTGCTCGATCAGAGAACTGCGTTCACAGTCAGCTGACGGACTCTGCCTGAGCCCGCTGTTTCTCTTCACCCTGCAATCAGCCAGTAGTCAATCAGTATGTGTATCGCCTCGTCATTGCCAATGTGCCAATGATGGGTCCGGTGCAACAACTAAATTATCTTAATGCATTCAAAACATCGCCTCATTTGAATATCACTTCTTGGAAATACAGATATAGATTTATTGTCACCTGTACATCCAAACCTATAGCGAAATGCATTGTTTTCCTTAACAGCCAACACACCTGCGCATGTGCTGGGGCTGTGGGAAGCCCGCAGGTCTTGCCTCACGTTCCAGTGCCGACATAGCGTGCCCACAGTGTTTAGCGGAACAACACAAGCAGCAACAAAAACGACAACATTCCAAAACAAAACAAGACAGCAACAACCCCCTTTCCTGCCCTACCACCCACTCACTCACACAATCCCGGGACAGGCCGCTTCGGAGCCTCCAGTCCTTGTTCTAGACTTTCAACCTGCAGTCCCTGGCCCAGACTCACAGACTGGCGGACATCAATCAAGCTGACCCAGAGATTTGAACCTTTGGACCTTTATCTCCAAATTCAGATTCACTCTTTGACTTTTGGGCTTCTAGCTCAGGACTCACCATTTGTATTAGATGAATCGGTCTGAGTGGCACATTTCCTTCTTTGTATTTCATCATCCACCTCCATCTTCCCAGGTGACCCACAGAGAGTTAAAATGTTAACCAATCGCACAGCTCCATTTACCCCTAAATATTTTAAACCTGTGAGATAAAATTCTTAGGTCATACAGTGATCCAGTCTTCAAGAAGCCACTTGAAATTTTGTTACCCATGGACAATAGGAATAGTTTTTTACCTAATTACTGTTGGATAAACATAACTTCTAAAAGAAAGAGCTTGCATTTATCTCTACCCTTTGTACCATCTCAGGATATTCCAGAGGTCTTCTTGCCCTGAGAAGCCACTTGAATGTGTCTGCAAATACTAATTCGCTGATGCATGTTCACATTACTGAAATAGTTCTTTCGATACAAGTGCACTTCCTGACCCCGTCATAACGTAATTAAAAGGCTTTAAGCATGACCTAGTAAATAACCAATTGCCAATGTGTCTGATTCACGTCTGTATTTTCATCTAAGTGCATTACTGAGTTGATAGGAATTGTGGGGTGTCAGTAGATTCCAGGGAGGATTGCATTGAAATGCTGTTTTCCACTCCTATGACAGTGCTGAAAGAGTTCTCATTAAAGCACAAATGATATCCTGTCTGATTCTGACCTTTGCAAACTTGAGGACTAGAATATAAAGGCAAGGATGTGAAGCTGAGGCTTTCTAAGACATTGGACAGACTGCACTTGGAGTATCGTGAACAGTTTTGGACCCCTTATCTAAAAAAAGATGTGCTTGCATTGCAGAGGGGCTGTAGGAGGTTTACAGGAGTAATCCCAGGAATGAAAGGCCTAATGGATGAGGACTGTTTGATGGCTCTGGACCTGAACTCGCTGGTGTTTAGAAAACATGAGGGGATCTCATTGAAACTTATTGAAAGGCCTGAATAGAGTAGACATGGAGAGGATGTTCCCTATTGTGGGGGAGTCTAGGACCAGAGACGATAGCCTCAGAATTCAAGGACATCCCTTTAGAACAGAGATGAAGAGCAACTTCTTTAGCCAGAGACTGGTGAATCTGTGGAATTCATCGGCACATCCACCTGTGCATTGGGTATATTTAAAGTGGAGATTGATAAATAGGTTCTTGATTAATAAGGGTGTCAAAGGTTATGAGGAGAATGCAGGAGAATGGGGTTGAGTGTGATTGGTGGAACAGGCTCAATGGGCCGAATGACCTATATTGATGTTATGTTTTATTTTCGTGTCAATGACCAATACAGTCTGATGTGCAGGGGGCAAGTGTTGCCATGCTTCCAGTGCCAACATAGCATGCCCGCAGGTTACTAACCCTAATGTGGGAGGTAACTTGAGCACCCAGCGGAAACATGCAGTCATGGGGAGAACGTACAAACTCCTTACAGACTGCAGTGGGTATTGAAGCTGGGTCTCTAGCTCTGTAATAACATTACTGAAATCACGATGCTCTTGTACTGCCCAGAACCATGACAGACCTGCCAAATCCTGTGCTATCTCTCAACACCATTGATTAGATGTGATGGAAGCGACATTTCCCCCTCTCCATGGTAATGAGCTTACCCACCATTGTCCTTCTTACCATGAGGAAATCTCCGGGTAGGGAAGAGCCATGAAGCCAGTGCAGGAGACAGCATCATCCACCACAACCAACAGTGGGTGATAAGGGAGACTGCAGGAGCAGTGCCCATGTAGCCATGGATATTACTGAGTGACCATACCGCTCAACTACCACCAGTCTTCAAGAGCAGATGTACATTCTCTCAGCTCAACCCTGCAGCGTTGCACCGTTGCTCCTGGTGTGCCAAGATCAAAGTTCAAAGTAAATTTATTATCAAAGTACATATACCATATACCACCCCTGAGATTCATTTCTTGCAGGCATTTACAGTAGAACAAAGAAACACAATAAGACCATAAGACATAGGAGCAGAATTAGGCCATCTGGCCCATTGAGTCTGCTCCGCCATTCAATCATGGCCGATTTATTATCCCTCTCAACCCCATTTTCCTGCCTTCTCCCCATAACCTTCGACACCCTTGCCTCCACTATCGACCTCCACTTTAAATATACCCAATGAGTTACTGCCATCCGTTGTGGCAGTAAATTCCACCCTCTGACTAAAGGAAGTCCTCCTCTTCTCTGTTCTAAAGGGATGTCCATCTATCCTGAGCTTAAACTCCCCCACTGTAATAGAAGCAATGAAAAGCTGCTCACAAAGACCAACAAGCAACCAGCGTGCTAATGAGGAGAAACTGTAAATGCAAAATGATGTTTCACCCAAGTTCAAAGTAAATTTTATTATACGTCGCCACATATAATCCTGAGATTCATTTCCCTGTGGGCATACTCAGCAAATCTATAGAATAGTAATTATAACAGGATCAATGAAAGATCAACCAGAGTGCAGAAGACAACAAACTGTGCAAATCCAAATATAAATAAATAGCAATAAGTAATGAGAACATGAAATAAATACAAACCCCAATTCCAGAAAAGTTGGGATCTTTTCCAAAATGCAATAAAAACAAAAATCTGTGATATGTTGTTTCACATGAACCTTTATTTAACTGACAAAAGTACAAAGAAAAGATTTTCAATAGTTTTACTGACCAACTTAATTGTATTTTGAAAATATACACAGATTTAGAATTTGATGGCTGCAACACACTCAACAAAAGTTGGGACAGAGTTAAAATAAGATTGAAAAGTGCACAGAATATTCTTTCTTTCTTTTTCAATCTTTTTATTGATTTTCACATATACACAAAAAAAAATAACATAATAATAAGTAAATTATAAATACAATAGACTTGAAATCACATTGATAATAAGATAATAATATCCTACTAAACATCAACAAAAGAAAGTACCTTAATCAAGTCCACATGATTATATGAAAAAAAAACAAATAGCCATTAAAAAAGAAAAAAAAATATTAAAAAATATGTGAGAAAAAATATATATTAAAAAAAATAAAACACTAAACTAAACTAACATAGGCAATAACAACAGTTTACAAGTATAAGATAGTGTCAAAGAACTCCGGAACTCCATACCTGAACATGAATAAGCAGAAAGGTCCGGAAAAGGCCAAATTAATTCATATGAAAATGTCGAATAAACGGTCTCCAAGTTTCTTCAAATTTAATTGATGAGTCAAAAATAGTGCTTCTAATTTTTTCCAAACTCAGATAAGAAATAGTTTGAGAAAGCCACTGAAATGTAGTAGGAGGATTTACTTCTTTCCAATTTTGTAGTATAGACCTTCTGGCCATTAATGTTACAAAAGCAATCATTCGTCTGATTGAGGGGGAAAACTGATTGCCATCTTCATTTGGTATGCCAAAAATTGCAGTAATAAAATGAGGTTGTAAATCTATATTCCAAATTGAGGAAATAGTAGTAAATATATCCTTCCAATAATTATGTAAAGTGGGACATGACCAAAACATATGGGTCAATGAGGCCACTGCTAAATGACATCTGTCACATAGAGGGTTAATATGAGAATAGAATCGAGCAAGTAGAATATTCAAGTAACACCGGTTTGGAAGACTCCACATTAAGCAGGCTAATTGGTAGCAGGTGAGGTATCATGACTGGGTATAAAAGTAGCGTCCATCAAAGGCTCAGTCTTTGCAAGCAAGGATGGGTCGTGGCTCACCCCTTTGTGCCAAAATTCGTGAGAGAATTGTTAGTCAGTTCAAAAGGAACATTTCCCAACGCAAGATTGCAGAGAATTTAGGTCTTTCAACATCTACAGTACATAATATTGTGAAAAGATTCAGAGAATTCAGAGACATCTCAGTGCGTAAAGGGCAAGGTCGGAAACCACTGTTGAATGCGCGTGATCTTCGAGCCCTCAGGCGGCACTGCCTAAGAAACCGTCATGCTACTGTGACAATTACAGCCACCTGGGCTCGGGAGTACTTCAGAAAACCATCATCACTTAACACAGTCCATCGCTGCATCCAGAAATGCAACTTGAGAATGTATTACGCAAGGAGGAAGCCATACATCAACTCTATGCAGAAACACCGGCGAGTGTTGGACCGAAAGAATCTCAGATGGACCGAAAGACTGTGGAACCGTGTGCTGTGGTCAGATGAGTCCACATTTCAGCTAGTTTTCGGAAAAAATGGGCATCGAGTTCACCGTGCCAAAGATGAAAACAACCACCCTGATTGTTAACAGCGAAAGGTGCAAAAGCCAGCATCTGTGATGGTATGGGGGTGCATCAGTGCCCACGGCAGGGGTGAGTTGCATGTATGTGAAGGTACCATTGACTCCGAGGCGTATATCAGGATTTTAGAGAGACATATGTTGCCATCAAGGCGATGTCTGTTCCCGGGACGTCCATGCTTATTTCAGCAGGACAATGCCAGACCACATTCTGCATGGGCTACAACAGAGTGCGTGTGCTTGACTGGCCTGCTGCCAGTCCAGATCTATCTCCTATTGATAATGTATGGCGCATCATGAAGAGGAGAATCAGACAACAGAGACCATGGACTGTTGAGGAGCTGAAGTCTTATATCAAGCAAGAATGGACAAAATTTCCAATTGCAAATCTACTACAATTAGTATCCTCAGTTACAAAACGATTAAAAAGTGTTATTAAAAGGAAAGGTGATGTAACACAATCGTAAACATGCCTCTGTCCCAACTTTTGTTGAGTGTGTTGCAGCCATCAAATTCTAAGTTTGTGTATATTTACAAAATGCAATTAAGTTGGTCGGTAAAACTATTGAAAATCTTTTCTTTGTACTTTTGTCAGTTAAATAAAGGTTCACATGAATTAACATATCACAGATTTTTGTTTTTATTGTATTTTGGAAAATATCCCAACTTTTCTGGAAATGGGGTTTGTAGATAAAGGATAAAGAGTCCTTAAAGTGAGATCATTGGTTGTGGAGACATCACAATGGATAGGTAAAAGTGAGTGCAGTTATCCCCTTTTGTTCAAGAGCCTGATGGCTGAGGGGTAATAACTGTTCTTGAACTTGGTGGAACGAGTCCTGGGGCTCTCGTACCTTCTACCTGACAGTAACAGCGAGAAAAGAGTATAGCCTGGGTGGTGGAGATTTCTGATATGGATGCTGCTTTCCTATAATAGCATTTCATGTAGACGTACTGAATGGTTGGGAGGGCTTTGCCCATAATGTACTGGGCCGAATCCACTACCTTTTGCAAGATTTTCTGTTCAAAGTCATCGGTGCTTCCATACTAGGCCATGATGCAGCCAGTCAATACACTCTCCACTACACACCTGTAGAATTTTTCAAAACTTTTGAAATCATGCTGAATCTCCGCAGACTCCTAGGAAAGTCAGGACGCAGCTGTGCTTCTTCGCAATTGAATTTACATGCTGGGCCCTGAACAGGTCCTTCAAAATAGTAACACCCAGGAATTTAACCCTCTCCACCTCTGATCCTCCAATGAGGACTGGCTCGTGGACCCCTGGTTTCCCTCTCCTGAAGTCTACAATTATTTCTTTGATCTTGCTGACATTGAGTGAGAGGTTGTTGTTATGGCACCACTCAGCCAAGTTTTCAATCTGCCTCCTGTATGCTGATTCATCACCACCTTTGACATGGTGTTTCATCAGCAAACTTGAATATGGTGTTGGGTGAAGCAATCTTGTGGCAATGCTCCTTGAATGGTGGGAAGGACTTTGCCTGTGATGGACTGAGCTGTATGTCCTTGGCACAGTGTCCGACCACTAATTCTTTTTAAAAGTATTGGGTGGTGGGGTGGGCTTCATACCTGTGAGTGTTTGGACTCCAGAACGAAAAGCATTATAATGATTTAACACTCGTGCTAATGAGAAGCCAATATGCCAGCTTTCAGTAATTCATGTACAGGACATCCCAGCCTCGCTGAGCACCAACACCTTTCAATCCTTTCAATCTTTCACTGTTTAAATAAATACTCACTTTTTCTAATGCTGACACTTTCCCGCATTAATTTACATTTGCTCATTTGGTTTGTCTTTTCCTCTCTGAAGTCTCTCTGCATCCCCCTCACAACCCACAATGGCTTGCTATATTCAGCTTACTTAGATCCCTCAAAGTTGCCGTGAAAGTTGATAGGGTGGTTAAGAAGGCGTGTTGCGTGTTAGCCTTCATTAGTTGTGGGATTCCGTTCAAGAGCTGCAAAGTAAAGTTGCAGATCTATAAAACTCTGGTTAGACCACACTTCAAAGTTCAAAGTAAATTAATTATCAAAGTACTTACTGTGCATGTCACCATATACAACCCTGAGATTCGTTTTCTTATTAGCATAGTCAGTAAATCCGAGAACCATGATAGAATCAATGAAAGACTGCACCCAACAGGTTGGACAAAGAACCGATGTGCGAAAGACAGCAAACTGTGCAGATACAAAACAAAAGAAGAAATAATAATAATAATAATTAATACATAAGCAATAAATATTGAACATGAGATGAAGAGTCCTTGAAAGTGAGTCCATAGGTTGTGGGAACAGTTCAGTGATGGGGCAAATGAAGTTGAGTTAAGTTGTCCCACTGGTCCAAGATGGATAATAATTGTTCCTGAACCTGGTGATGATAGCCCTGAAGCTCCTGTACCTTCTTCCAGATGGCAACAGTGAGAAGAGAGTATAACCTGGATGGCGGGGGTTCCTGATGATGATGCCACTTTCCAGCAACAGCACTTTGTGTAGGTGTGCTCAGTGGTGTGGAGGGTTTATCCCATGATGGACTGCGATGTATCCACTACTTTCTGTAGGATTTTCCATTCAAGGGCATTGGTTTTTCCGTACCAGGCTGTGGTAGTACCAGTCAATACACTCTCCCATACACTTTTGTCAACATTTTAGGTATCATGCCAAATCTTCACAGACTTCTAAGGAAGTAGAGGCACTGCTGTGCTTCCTTTGTAATGGCACTTATGCGCTGGATCCAGGACAGATCCTCTGAAATATTAACACCAGGGAATTTTATGTTGCTGACTCTTTCCACCTCTGATCCCCCGATGAGGATTGGCTGATGGACCTCTGGTCTTCTCCTTCCATCATCAGCTCCTTGGTCTTGCTGACATTGAGTGAGAGGTTGTTGTTGTGGCACCACTCAGCCAGATTTTCAGTCTCCCTCCTCTGTGCTGATCTGTCACCATCCTTGATTTAGCCTACGACAGCGGAGTCGTCAGCAAACTTAACTTTTTTGTTTCATGTGACAGGTGTTTTTCTCTTTACACCTCTAATTTTTTTTTGTCAAGCCGCTCCTCCAGCTCATGGTTACATTGGCGGACCGTGGCAAAGCCATCTCGGATCTTGGTAAGAGGGCATGTTTGGATCAGGTGGAGGAAGTCCTGGGTTGGGGTAGCACAGGGGCAAGCCGGGGTTTGTTGGGCACTCCAATGATGTCGTGTTTGCGCTGTTTTTGCATATTTGCAGCTGTCCAGTTTTTTTTCTGGTAGCTGTAGTAAAGTCCGGGAGGAGCAAGGCGGGGTCGTCAATCAGATCTTCACCAGGGCATATTGGTGCCATTCATTGTGTTTGTCATAGGAGCTGAGGTTTTTCAAGTTGTAGAAAGGTTTTTGAGGTTTGAGTCGGGAAGTTGAAGGAGCATTTTTGAGGAGTCTATGAACTGGATTATTCTTGAGCATATTTTGGATATGCTTATAGAATTTTGCCGAAGCTGCTCTTTTGCAGACCTTTGGGGTTGCTGTTCCACTCATTTTTGGGAGCCATTGGACAGGTGTAGATTTTAGGGTTCCTGAGATTATTCTCATACAAGTATGGAGCTGTGTATTGATGATGTTTGTGTGAGCACCTCTTTCCCGGGGGGGGGGGGTGCGCAGTACACGGCAACTGAGAAACATTGCCTGAACCTCCCTGATTCAGCCAGATAAAGGTACTATGGCCTGATTAAACCAAAATTAAGCTTTTTTGCCATTAGACTAAATGCTGTGTCTGGTATAAGCCAAATCATCCCTACCATGAAGCATGGTGGTGTCTGCGACATGCTGTGGAGATGCTTCACTGCAGCAGGCCCTGGAAGGCTTGTAAAGGCAGAGGGTAAAATGAATGTAGCAAAATACAGGGAAATCCTGGAGGAAAACCTGATGCAGCTTGCAAGAGATCTGCGACTTGAGAGAAGATTTGTTTTCCAGCAGGACAACAACCCCAAACATAAAGCCAAAGCCACACAGAAATGGCTGGAGTGACCAAGTCAGTAGTCCGGACCTCAGTCCAATTAAGAATTTATGTCTGGACTTGAAAAGGGCTGTCCACTCACGATCTCCATGCAATCTGACAGAGCATGAGCAGTTTTGTAAAGAAGAATGGGGAAAAATTGCAGTGTCCAGATGTGCAAAGCTGATAGAGACCCATCCACACAGACTCAAGGCTGTAATTGCTGCCAAAGGTACATCTAATAAATACTGACTTGAAGGGAGTAAGTAATTATGCATTCACTTATTTTGTTTAATAATTGTAATAAATTTGGACCAATTTGTAGGAATTTGTTTTCACTTTGATATGAGAGAGTCTTTCCTGTTGATCATTGTCAAAATAGCCAAATTAAATCCACTGTGATTCAATGTTGTAAAGCAATAAAACAGGAGATGGGTCGGGGGGGTGGGGGGGGGAGAGCGAATACTTTTTATAAGCACTGTAGATTCTGAACAGGTTGGGCCCTAGCACCAACCCCTGTATCACCCCACTTGTCACTGCTTCCCAACCTGAAAATGTTATGTTTATTCCTAGTGTGTAGTTTCCTGCCTGTTAACCAATTCTCAGTGTATATCAGTCCATACTCCCATTATGTGGGGTAACACTGGTTAATTAGCTTGGGTGGGATACCCAAGGTCCTTTGAAAGCTTAGAACCATCATATCAAAGTAAATTTGTTATCGAAGTACATATATGTCACTGAGATTCATTCTCTTGCGGGCATTCATGGGAAACACAATAGAATAAATGAAAAACCACCCACAACAAAACAAACAAGCAACCAATGTGCAGAAGACAACAAACTGTGCAAATACAAAAAGTAAAAAACAAAGAGAATAATAAATAAACAAACTAACAAACAAGCAAGCAGTAAATATCGAGCAGATGAGATGGAGAGTCCTTGAAAGTCAATCATTAGGTTATGGGCTTACTGCTTCTCTCTTACATATTCTACTAGTTAAATCTCTAAAAAACTGTACTGGACCTGTCAAATATTATTGTTCTTACTCCACCCAAGCCCACTATTTTGAAAGCAACCTTTACTGTTTGCTTAATACTAGATTCTAGAATGTTCCTACTGTTGATGTCAAGCACTTGGGGAGGCAAGAGGAGAGTCACTTTGTGCACAGTGCTCACTTTCTAACCAAGTGTTTATGTCTCTGGTTCATCGAGTGTCTGGATCTTGACGGTAGGGGCTTAGATAATTTAGTGCTTTTCAATATCCAAGGCAGGTGGTTAGACGCTGTCTTTTTGAAGATGGCTGATGCCTGGCATATTTGTGGCATGCATGTTTTATGTCACTTATCAGCTCATGTTGGATGTTGTGTCAGTCAATGTCAACGTTTAAGAGGAGTTTGTTTTAGTACGTAGAAGGGAGGTGTACATGGGAGGTGTGTGGAGGGCTATGGTCCAGGTGCTAGTCTGTGCTGGTCTAAGCAGAGTAACAGTTTAGTATGGACTAGATGGACCGAACTTGCAGAAACCTTGTGGAGAAATCTTGTCAGAAGCAGTCTTCATGGAAAAGTTGCTGCCAAACAGCCATTCCTCCGAAGTGGAAACAAAGCCAAGAGATTCATCTGCACACAAAAACACACGGGCTGAGGTGCAGAGTAATGACAGCAAGTTCTCTGCACTGGTGAATCAAAATTTGAAATTTTAGCTCAAACAGGAAGCATTTTGTTGGTAGAAGAGCCGCAGAGCACTACATGGATGAGTGTCTGCAGCCAGCAGTGAGGCACACCTGGTGTTCCCTGCATATTTGGGGCTGTATTTCTGCAAATGGAGTTTGTGATCTGGTCAGAAATGAATGGAATCCTCACTACTGATTCTCGTCCATCTGATTGGTCCCAACTTCATTCTGCAGCAGGACAATGACCCCAAACGCATGGCCAAAGTCATAAAGAACTATCTTCAGTGAAAAAATGAACAAGGAGTTCTGCAATAGATGGTGTGGACTCCACAGATCCCTGATCCCAACATCACTGAGGCTGTCTGGGATTATCTGAGAGAGAGAAAGAAGCAAGCAAGACTGCCAAAGTCTGCAGAAGAACTGTGGCAAGTTCTCCAAGACACTTGGAACAACCTACCAGCCGATTTTCTTATAAAACTGCACAAGAGTGTACCTAAGAAATTTGGTATAGTTTTAAAGACAAAGGGTGGTCACACCCAATATTGATTTGATTTAGTTTTATACTGTTCACTGCTCTTCATAGAAATTTTTTTGATATTTAGAAACTTTTCATTTCATCATTTTTGAAAGCATCTTTGCTTTATAGAATTTTTACATGTGCCTAAGACCTTTGCACAGTACTCTGGATCTACAGCGCACACAGAATGCTGGAGGAGCTAAGCAATTCAAGCAGCATATAGGGAGAGGAATAAACTGTTGACATTTTCAGCCAAGACCCTTCATCAAGACCTCTGTAACCATTGTTTGCAAGAAATGTGGCTTGATTCCCTTAACTCTGGGAGCTCTGTGTGGGTGAGGCATTTCTACTTTCTAAACCCAGGGAACTCTCGGGAGCTGACCCTGTTTCTGCAGTCACTAGGAAAAGCTCATTCTGCCCAGCTGGTACATTGCCACAGCCAGGTAGAAGCGGTAGTGAAAAATAACTGTGCTCTTTCCTACTCTACCTCAGGGAAAGGCTACCTAATGAGGCGAATGGAATAAATTCACGTTAGGTTACAGGGCAAACTCATTACTCTGTACAACACACCTAGTTTCTTGACACTCTTCCTCTGGTTTTAATCTTCCTGACAATGTGGGTCAACTGGTGGACAATACACCCTGGTAGCGTTTCCCATTCCCCTGACTCCTAGAAGTTGGCAATCTTCCAAATGCCCATGGCTTCTGCGCGCCACTTTATCAATCCGCTGGTTCAATACTGTAGTTAATTATCTATAATGAGAGGTTTGGATGATGCTAAGGTATTCAATATAAGCACTGAAAGGTTGATTACAAGCATGAGTAAATTGTAAGGCTTTTTATCAATCTTCTTGTCAAAAAGAAAGTGGCCTGAATCCTGCTGGGCAGAGATGTATTCTGATCACTGGTCAACTCCAACATGTATTTCGTTGTTTCACTAATCCCTCTCGAGGTAGTTAATGGTTGGTGCTAGGACTATGAGACTTTTGCAGTGATTGTTTCTGAAGTGTCAAAAACAATGCAACTTTAGCACAGAAAAATGTCTTAAGCCACAACAAGCAAGTGCTTTTCTTTAAATTTTATTTAGAGACACAGCCCAGCAGCAGGACCTTCAGCCCAACGACCCTACACCGTCCAATTACAGCCATGTGACTACAGAACCTACTAACCCGTTCACTTTTGGGATGTGAAAGTAAACTGTAGCACCCAGAGGAAACCCACACTGTCACAGAGAGAACGTACAAACTCCTTATAGGCAGTGACGGAAATTAAATCCAGGATTGCTGACACTACAGTAGCATTATCTTAACCACTATGCTGCCACCATTATGGAGATAAGTTGACACAGAGCTATGCAAGAAGGCTTAGTCAATGGTCAGTTTGAGTACTGGTCGCACTGGAGTGTAGAACTGGAGAGCACAGGTTTAAAGTGAGAGCTGACAAATTTAAAGGCAATCTGTAGGGTAATTTTTCACCCAGAGGGTGGTGGTTATCTGGACTGGACTTCAAGAATAGGTGGTGGATCAAATTCAGTTATAACATATTAAAGGCATTTGGATCAAGGATCACCTTTATTCATGACACACATTCAGTGGCCGCTTTATTAGGCATATCTGTACACCTACTCGTTAATGTAAATCTCTAATCGGCCAATCATATGACAGCAACTTAAAGCATAAAAGCATGCAGACTTGGTCAAGAGGTTCAGATGTTGTTCAGACCAAACATCAGAATGGGGAAGAAATCAGCGACTTTCACCATGGAAGTTGGTGTCGGGGTGGGGGGTAGGTGTGATCTGAGTATCTCAGAAACTGCTGATCTCCTGGGATTTTCATGCACAACAGTCTCTAAAGTTTACAGAGAGTGGTGTGAAAAGCAAAAAACATCCAGCGAGTGGTAATTCTGTGTGTGAAAGGCCTTGTTAATGAGAGAGGTCGGAGGGAATAGCCACGTGTCACAACAGCAGTGTGCAGAAGAGCATCTCTGGGCTCACAACATGTTGAACCTAGAACTGGATGGGCTATTGCAGCAGATCATGAATGTACACTTAGTGACACTTCATTAGATACAGGAGATGCATAATAATGTGGGTACTGAGTGTATAATAAATGTTCCAACCACTACAGTAACCATCATTTGCAGGAAATTCCTTGCAAACAGGCAGGCTTTGTCATTCTCTTCTGGAGTTAGCGGAGTACATAATAAAAGGCCAAGTATCGATGAAAGAAAGTTGGAGGGAGGCAGTAGTTTGATTTTGGAGGAGGTTAAAAGGTCAGCACCACATCATGAGCTGAAGGCCTGTACAATTCTGTACTGTTCTATATTCTGTGTGAGCTTCTTGAGTGTCAGTGGGCTATGTCCAGGAGAGTTCATCTGTAGTTGTGAACTTCCCATGACTCAGGATGTTTACAAAGACAGGCATGTTAGAAGGATCCATAGGATCAGTGGGGACCCGAGTCACCCCAACCACAATCTATTCCAGCTGCTACCATCCGAGAAATGGTATTGCAGCATAAAAGCCAGGAGAGCTTCTTCAACCAGGTCATCAGACTGAACAACTCACACTGATTTGAGTGTATTTCTATGTTACATTGACTGTTCTATTTATTATAAATTACTATGATTGCACATTGCATATTTAGATGGAGACGTAACATAAAGATTTTTACTCTTCATGTATGTGAAGGATGTAAGAATTAAAGTCAGTTCATTCAATTCATTCATTCAACTTGAACATCCAACCAGTGTGCAAAAGACAATAAACTGCGCAAATACAAAAAGAAAAAAGAATAACAATAAATAAGTAAGCAATAAATATTGAGAACATGAGATGAAGAGTCCTTGAAAGTGAGTCCATAGGTTGTGGAAACAGTTCAGTGATGGACAAGTGAAATTGAGTGAAGTTATCCCCACTGTTTCAAGAGCCTGATGGTTGAAGGGAAATAACTGTTCCTGAGCCTGGTGATGTGAGTTCTGAGGCTCCTGTACTTTCTTCCTGTAGGCAGCAGCGAGAAGAGAGCATGTCCTGGGTGGTGGGGGATGCTGTTTTCCCACCACAGCATTTCGTGTAGATGTGCTCAGTGGTGGCTCCTGTTGAGGACTGGCTCATGGACCTCTTGCTTCCTATTGCTGAAGTCAATAATCAGCTTCTTGGCCTTACTGACATTGAGTGAGAGGTTGTTGTTATGACACCATTCAGCCAGATTTTCAGTCCCTCTCTTATATGCTGATTCGTCACCACCTTTGATTCGGCCCACGACAATGGTGTTGTCAGCAAACTTGAATATGGCATTGGAGCTGTATTTAGCCAAACGGTCATAACTTTTGAGTGAGTAGAGCAGGAGGCTATGCTCTGCCTTGTGATGCACCTGTGCTGATGGAGATCATGGTTCAAAGGTTCATTTTATTATCAAAGTATACAACTCTGAAAAATTTCAATTCTCTGGGTAGCCATGAAACCAAGAAAGAAAAGGAAGGCAACCCCCAAATCCCCCCTCCCACACAAAAAAACAAACAAAATGGATCAGGCACATCAACCCCCAAATCCCCCCTCCCACACAAAAAAACAAACAAAATGGATCAGGCACATCAACCCCCAAATCCCCCCTCCCACACAAAAAAACAAACAAAATGGATCAGGCACATCAACCCCCAAATCCCCCCTCCCACACAAAAAAACAAACAAAATGGATCAGGCACATCAACCCACAAATCCCCCCTCCCACACAAAAAAACAAACAAAATGGATCAGGCACATCAACCCCCAAATCCCCCCTCCCACACAAAAAAACAAACAAAATGGATCAGGTACATCAACCCCCAAATCCCCCCTCCCACACAAAAAAACAAACAAAATGGATCAGGCACATTAACCCCCAATTCCCTCCTCCCACACAAAAAAACAAACAAAACGGATCAGGCACAATGACCCCCCCAATTCCCTCTTCCCGCACAAAAAAACAAAATGGATCAGGCACATCACCCCCCCCCAATTCCCTCCTCCCACACAAAAAAAAGAACAAAATAGATCAGGCACAATGACCCCCGCACAAAAGAAACGAGAAGATTGGGTGAGAAAACACAGAATATGAAAACTATAAGACTGAAAAAGATATTTTGTAGTCAAAGTTCACATCCAAAGCTCAGTAAAACCCTGGGCCACACCTTCGCAGCGGCAGTCTCTTCCCTCTCTGAAGGTGTAGCTGAGTGATCAAAAGACAGGGTGCTCACCCTTCACACTCGCTTCGATGCTTCAATCACCTTTGTCACTTTAGTCTGCAAACGTTGGGAGCTTTAATCGGCAAAATGGAGCCTAACATTAGCTTGCACCCCATCCTGCAGCCTGCCCGCTACAAAGTTTGCGCACACTGCCATTGTCTCTTGGATTCCTCTCGGAGACTGCAGTGCGATGGGAAAACCAAACGATCTCCAAACTTCCGCACTCACCTTGATGTTTCAGTAGCTCTCGTCTCTTTAATCAGCAAAATGTGGAAGTTATAATTGGCGAAATGGGGTCAAACATCGGCTTGTGTGCCATTCTGCAGGCTTCCCGCCACGAGGTTTGTTCACGATGCCTCTGCCTCCCAAAATCCTGGAGACTGCAGAGCGCTGAAGCACCCAAACCATCTCCAAACAGCCGAACACTGGCTTCAACAGTTCCAGAATCACATCCAAAACAAGAAACAAATGTAAAAGACATAAAAGATGTGAAAAAAGATGATTCCATGATCTATCCAGAAGATGTCGATCAAAGGAGTGTTGTATGCAGGTGCCATCTTGACTGGATTCATAGCAACAGAGCAAGATTCCAAAGTTAGTAATGTGTCAATCACCAAATAGCTGTTTCCAGGTTTATAAGGAACTTTTGGGTGATATAATGGTTGGGACTACAAAGTCTGTTCAAGGTGTTAACCTCAAAAAAATTGATCTTGAATTTTCCAATCTAAAAAGCTGGATTTCACCTCTTAATTCTTTCTTTTATTCTACTTTTTTTTCTTCTTTGGTTCCCTTTGTGTGTCTTTGTCCAGCTGTTTGCCGTGTATGTAACGAGGAGGGCCCCAGTGTGTGTAGTGGAGATCTGTGCACCTGAAGGGGGCTGGCTGGAGTCCTGGTCTGGGTGTCTGCTATCAGCACGATTCCTTTGCAGCAAGGACTCGTCCTGCTGAGCACCTCTGGAACTCTGTAGATCTCTCCTTGTTTTCCTGTTGCGCGGAGGACAAACGGCTGAGTGGAGAACAGTCAAGGGGAGAAAACAAATCGAACAACCGACACGTGAAGAACAAGTCAGAGCAGCAGAACATTGATTTCCTTCCAGGGACACTTGTCCGTCAGCTGCACAAATAACCATCTCTGTGGGACATCGGAGACATCAATGCAAAGTCTGGTGACTGCCAGCTCTTGAGCAGAAGACTTTTTGATTAAACGGCCGAGAAGCCGGATAGTGCCTTCCTCAACTGGTCATTGTCACCAATGGACTGTGAGCATTTGCAGGTGTCCCAGCCCAGTACTGAATGTCCTAATGTGGAGCTTCATTTACACGCAGAGCAGTTACTCTCTGGACCGCCTTAAGGAGGTTTTAAACAGCTGTTCAAACATGTGGATGGCTCTGATGAAGTAAATAAGGAAAACCTTTCTCAGTATCAAGTTTATTTTCACTGTCTTACTTGACATGAAAATTGTTTTGCAGCAGCAGTACAGTGTAAAGACATGAAATTACTATATATTACTAAATAAATAGTGCAAAAGTAAGAACAACAAGGTAGTGTTCATGGATGGTTCAGAAATCTGACGGTGGATGGAAAGAATCTGTCTTTGAATCGTTGAGTGTGGGTTTTTGGCTCGTGTACTTCCTCCCTGATGGTGGAATGAGAAGAGGGCATGTCCTAGGTGGTGAGTATCCAATGCAAACTGTCTATAACAGGAGAAAAAGCTCCAGGCTGTGAAGATACACCGTGGTTTTTATTTAAGATTAGTGTTATCTTCATTTGTCACATATAGATCAACACACAGCGAAGATTGTGCTGGGCAGCCCACAAGCACCACCACACTTATGGCGCTGACATAGCATGCCCCAACTCACTTCTGATGAAATTAGTATTACCAATGTGTTCTGATGTCACAAAAATCAAATATGGACAGGCAATTTGAGAAGGAGAGAAGTCTCTTTTGAAGTTTCTGATTACCCTCACTCAAGCCTGCGTAACTGTGAGAGAGAAGGAGAGAGTTCCAGCTTTCACCACCCTCTGTGTGAAGAATTGTTTCCCGCATCAATCTGAATGGCTTGGCTCTCAATTTAAGGTTAATCTGTTTTAAATCAACCCCAAGGAAAAAAAGGGCAGAAGTGCAGACTGTAGTTATGGTATGAAAGTGTTTTTTTATTAGTCTACCCATGGACTTCCAAGTGCCTGTTAACCCAGAGCTGAGGCTAGAGCAGTTTGTCTCTCCTTCTGAAACTGCCTGTCCCCTCAGTCAGATTGTTAAATTAGTGTCAAATCTATAGCAACAGAGTGCAGTTCAGTTCAATCGACTCCCAGCTCCTGGGAAGTAACTGTGCTAATACTCATTTCTGGAACCATGAGCTGTCATAAATACAGCTATCTCTTGCTCACCACCCAGTGAAAAAAAGACTTGTGTCTCCTTCACTTTGTTCCATAGTTTACTATTCTCGCCTTCGAGATTCCATCTTCTTTAGCCCTTTGCCTCTTCCTCCTATCACTTTCCAGCTTCTCACATAATTCCTATTTAATCCCTTTTCCCTCCTACCCACCACACCCCTCACCTCTCACCCACAATTTCACCTCCTCCCCCTCTTGCCACCCTTTCGTTTTGGCTTCTGCCCTCTTTCCTTCCTGATAAAAAGTCTCGGCCTGAAATGTCAACTGTTTATTCCCCACCATTGATGCTGCCTAACCTGCTGAGTTTCTCCTGCAATTGTGCAGCAATCCAGCGTCTGTAGCCTCTCTTGAATTTATAAAAACCCCCTTTTATGACCCTTTAAGAAAGTCCCAAAGTGCTTGTGTGTCTATAAAGGGAGGACACGAGAATGAATACAGGCCCTGGTGGAGGACTTGGTCAAATGGTGCAAGCTGAATCATCTGCAGCTCAACATGAGTAAGACAAAGGAGATGGTGATGGGCTTTAGGAAGACTAAGCCTGAACTGCTATCTTTTACTATTGATGGTGTGGACCTGGGATGCAACCTGATGACAGACTTGAGTGGATCACCAACACAAAAGCTGTGTACAAGAGGGGTTAAAGTGGCCGCTACTTCCTGATGAGACTGAGGTCCTTTGGAGTATCCAGGCCTCTCCTTCTCATGTTTTACCAGTCTGTTGTCACTAGTTCAATCTTCTATGTGGTGGTGTGCATCAATGTGGGTGATGCCAGCAGGCTCAATAAACTGATGAGAAAGGCTGACTCTGTTAGGGGAGTTCAGTTGGACACACTGGAGGCTGTGGTAGAACAAAAGGCCCTATGGAAAATCCTGGCAATTCTGGACAATGTTTCTCACCCTCTGCATGCCACCTTGGCTGAACAGAGGAGCAGTTTCAGTAATAAACTAAACAACTGTGCTGCTTCAAAGAGCGCTATATGAGATCATTCTTACCCTTGGCCATTAGGCTCTACAATGAGTTAACCTATAGCCGGGGATGTGATGACCCCCCCCAGCTAGACTGTTTGAGGTAACTGATTTTTTTAATTCTTTCTTACTTCTAATATTTGTATATCTGAACACTTGTAATGCTAATGCGACACTGTAATTTCCTTTGGGCTCAATAACGTATCTTTCTATCTAAAGTACTTTTGAAGTTCTTTACAATCAGCTGGAGGATCTTAGTAGGTTGAGCATCATCCGTGGGAGGAAAGGAATAGTCAGCATTTCTGGTCGAAACCCTGCATTATGGATTCAGAGTCGGGAGGTGGGATGGCCAGTGTACAGAGGAGGGAAGTCTTGGAAAAGGATTGTGAAGTGCTTGGAGGACGAGGGAGGGATGTTTCCTCCAGGTACTTTAGACTTACTGTATGGTTACTTTTGTACTACAAATGATATTGTAATAAAAAAGTATATGTGTATAAGATGACGAGAGGCATTGATCGTGTGGATGGTCTAGAGGCTTTTTCCCAGGGCTGAAATGGTTAACACGAGAGGGCACAGTTATAAGGTGCTTGGAAGTAGGTACAGAAGAGATGTCAAGGGTAAGTTTTTTACTCAGAGAGTGGTGAATGCGTGGAATGGGTTGCCGGCAACGGTGGTGGCTGCAGATACGATAGTGTCTTTTAAGAGACTCCTGGATAAATACATGGAGCTTAGAAAATTAGAGGGCTATGGGTAAACCTAGGCAGTTTCTAAAGTAAGTACATGTTTGGAACAGCATTGTGGGCCAAAGGGCCTGTATTGTGCTATAGGTTTTCTATGTTTCTATGATATGATTGTCTCAGAGGCAATGTAGCTAATATTGGATTAACTCCTGGGATGATGTGGTTTTCTTATCAAGAATGGCTAAGCAGAGTAAGCCTGTACCTTCTAGAGTTTAGAAAAATCAGATAGGACCTCCATCCCCAAGAGGATGGGATCCGTTTGGGGGCCCACAGAGTAGATTTTGTGATGTTGTCTACTCTCATAGAAAATCTAGAACTAGGCTGCATTGTACCAGGAGAAAGACACACACAAAGATAAACTGAGAATTATCTTCTTTCAGCAAGCTCTGAATCTTTGGCGTTCTCTACCACAGGGACCTCAGGAGACTGAGTTATAGTGTATTTAAGACTGAGGGGTCTTTGGAGAATAATATATCAAGAATGGAGATGGGAAGGAATTTCTTTAGTCAGAGAGTGGTGAATCTGTAGAATTCGTTACCACGAGTGGCTGTGGAGGCCAAGTCATTGGGTATATTTAAGGCAGAGGTTGATAGATTCTTAATTAGTTAGGGCATGAAGGGATATGGAGAGAAGGCAAGAGATTGGGGCCAAGAGGAAATTGGATCAGCCGTGATGATATGGCGGAGCAGACTCGATGGGCCAAATGGCCTAATTCTGCTCCTATACTTTATGGTCTTATGGTTTTATATGGAGAAAGATCTATTTTTAACACCGCTGGGAACTTGCTGTGAACCTTTGTGCCTCTCTGGCACTCCTACATTATTGAAACAGTGATCTCTTTACCTTGTAGCTCAGAACATAGAACAGTACAGCACAGGAATAGGCCTTTCTGCTCACCATGTTGTGTCAAACTAAGCTAATGACACTTAATCCCGTCTGCCGGCACGTGGTCCATATCCCTCCATTCACTTCTATCCATGTTCCTGTCTCAGGATCTCTTAATCACCTCCATTATATCTGCCTCTGTCACCACCCCACAGATGCTTCAGGGTTCCTCCAGCAACTCAGTCTTTGCTAAAGGCTGAACAGATTTTTCTCAACAAACAGCTCATTGTTGACTGTCTCCCGATATCTTTGCATTATCAGCATCGCGTTGCACATTGTGGTTTTGGAAGGGCGTGAGATGGTTTTCACAAACCATCAAGCTGTAGCTGTTTAGATGAATTCTACCGGTCTGGCACAATGGCCAGTAAAGGGCTGAAAAAACAATCTCTCATTGTATGTTTTCCGTGGTGCCTGTCCTCAATTGTAGATTTATCCTGCTCAAACAAGTCTTGCCCTAACTTTGCTACGCCGGTGTGCATCAATACTGTTTTACCCCATGCATCCTTACAGGCTATCATTGGTCACCTTCAGCATCTATTTCCCTTCCCCACACTCACCTCACCAATCCTCTGTAACCCCTGTAAAGCAATACTTTCTTCACCCGCTCATGGGCCCATTTTCCCCGTTTAGATATCATCGTCTTGTCAGTCTGAGTAGCAAAGCCCTTCCTTTGTCCTCTGCAGGAACCTCTGGGTCACTCTAAGCCTAACCCTAGTATAATAAGATGGACTCTTGACCTCACAGACAGACAGACATACATACTTTATTGATCCCGAGGGAAACTGGGTTTCGTTACAGCTGTACCAACCACGAATAGTGAAGAAATATAGCAATATAAAACCATAAATAATTAAATAATAATAAGTTAATCATGCCAAGTGGAAATAAGTCCAGGACCAGCCTATTGGCTCAGGGTGTCTGACACTCCAAGGGAGGAGTTGTAAAGTTTGATGGCCACAGGCAGGAATGACTTCCTATGACGCTCAGTGTTACATCTCGGTGGAATGAGTCTCTGGCTGAATGTACTCCTGTGCCTAACCGGTACATTATGGAGTGGATGGGAGTCATTGTCCAAGATGGCATGCAACTTGGACAGCATCCTCTTTTCAGACACCACCGTCAGAGAGTCCAGTTCCACCCCCGCAACATCACTGGCCTTACGAATGAGTTTGTTGATTCTGTTGGTGTCTGCTACCCTCAGCCTGCTGCCCTAGCACACAACAGCAAACATGATAGCACTGGCCACCATAGACTCGTAGAACATCCTTAGCATCGTCCGGCAGATGTTAAAGGACCTCAGTCTCCTCAGGAAGTAGAGACGGCTCTGACCCTTCTTGTAGTCAGTCTCAGTGTTCTTTGACCAGTCCAGTTTATTGTCCATTGGTATCCCCAGGTATTTGTAATCCTCCACTATGTCCACACTGACCCCTTGGATGGAAACAGGGGTCACTGGTGCAATCTCCCTGATTATGATTTGATATCTTGCTGTCTTCCTGCACTGCACTTTCTTGGCATTGTTATTGTTTTAACCGTGTTCTACCTCTATGCACTGTGTAATGATTTGATCTGTATGAACAGCATGCAAGACAAGCTTTTCATCCTATCTCAGCACGTGAGTCAATAGTAAATCCGTTTCTATTCCAATTCACATCCCTTTGTATCTTTTCACTCCTTCTTTCCTGCTTCCCAGCCAGCTGCTTTCAGATTGTCTCTGTACGAAGAAGATTGGAGAAATCCATCCAATTTTTATGACTATGCTGATGCCTGCTCTGATTGCATGTGTGGGCATGGCCGACTGTGAGCACAACTTCTTCCACATGCTTTCAATCCCATGCTCTCTAACGTATAGGATTCTGTTCCTCTGTCTCCAACACAGCCCTGAACAAAACGTACTGCAGAAACGTCTTTGACAGAATTACCTTATATCTGTGTCACATTTTTTCCTGATCCTGAGGTAATGTTGCAGCTCCATATACACTGGTTAGACCACACGTAGAGTATTGAGTTCTGTTCTAGTCACCTCATTATAAAAAGGATGTGGAAGCTTTGGAGAGGGTGCAGAGGAGGCTTCCTGGATTAGAGAGCATGGCTTATGAGGATAAACTGAGTGAGTTAGGGTTTTTCTCTGTGGAGCAAAGGATGATGAGAGGAGATTGGTAGAGATGTGCAAGAGAGGCATAAACCGAGTGGGTAGCCAGAGATGTTTTCCCATGGTGGAAATAGCTAATACGAAGGGGCATAATTCTAAGGTGATTGGAGGTGTATGGTGGAGGTTGGTGTCTGAGGTGGTTTTTCTACACAGAGGGTGCATGGAGCAGGCTGCCAGGGATAGTGGTAATGGCAGATATATTAGGAACATTTAAGAGATACACAGGTGAAAGAGAAATGGAGACTGTGGGATGGAAGGATTCAATTGATCTTAGAGTTGGTCACACGTTTGGTAAAACCTCATAGACCTAAGGGCCTGTACTGCGGTGTAATGTTCTATGCTCTTGGAATATTGTAAGGAACTTCATAATTGATTTAATTATTTGAGAAAATATAGTTTTTCCCCCATCATTTTAGGAGTGGCCTTAACCAAAACATGATTGGGGAAAACTCTTCAGCTCTCTGATAAATGTGGGTTAGTGTTTGAGAGGGATGACAAGACTTGAATTTCACGTCCCTTCTGGAAGGCGTCGTGTCTGATGGCACAGGAGCATCTCGGCGTTACGTTGAGAGAGCATGGTATGAATTTATAATTGATTGATTTGGTTGGTTGTCCATCGATTCCGATGATAACAGGAAACCTGTGCTGGAGAGTTTTTAACGTTAAAAAGCCATTGCACTGGGACGGTTCCACTCCCTCAATCTCAGACGTCCGGGGTCCAGTGGTACAAGTAGTCAGAACAACTGGGGTCTTCCCTGGTTACAGTGGATGACCATGACTTCTTCTGTGCCTTCCCATGTCCATCTTTTTCCACAGAACGTTGGAGATCGGCCTTTCTGGCCATTGGATCTCACTGTAGATCTCATCTGCCAGGTCTGACTTCACGTTCTAAGACAGGTATGTCCCCATCTCACCAGAATATGGGACCCACCGGCTACCCTCCCCTGGCTTAGCCCGCCTGTCGAAGCAGTGTACCAAGGTGTGGTTGCTGTTGTATGCAAAAAGCTATTTGTAGCCACAGGTGAGAGCAGAGACTCCGGTGGAGATCAAAGGTGAATGAGCTGCCCCACAATGGACACCACAAACCACTTCACCATGGGTGGTACCCCTCCCTGGACATCACATACACCTCAAATTTCTAACTAGTGCCACTCGTATAGGTCTCCACCTGCTTCACGATAAATAAAAACGGAAAAGTGGGTGAACCTGCTCTTTACGTTGTTGCATCCTCTTTCGTGCCGTGTTGATGGGTCAAGTTAGAGTTTCCACATGCGAGATTTCAAGCCACTCTCCACTTTCACCCTCCACTCTCCGCTCATACTTCATGATTACCTGCAGAATGACAGAAACAGATGATCCCGTTATCTCATCTTGGACACTGTACTCAATCACAATTATAACATCATTACAGCTTTGATAATTCATTGGGTTTGGCTCATCTGCCCCTGTTTTTGAGTCAGGCTGTCAGAACTCATCATGTGTTAATTGCTGCCATGAAGCAAACTTTTGCTTCAGTGTAACCCTGATGCATACACAAGTGGTGTTGGTAATAGAACATCAGAGCACAGTACAGCCTCTCACCCACTATGTTGGGTTGACCTTTTAACCTAAGCTGTTTATTCATTTCCATAGATGCTGCCTGACCTGCTGAGTTCCGCCAGCATTTTGTGTGTGTTGCTCTGGATTTCCACTCCAGTCCATGTTGCAACCAGTCAGTATGCTCTCCACCTTGCATCTATAAAAGTTTGTCAAAGTTTTAGATGCCGTGCATTCTTTGTAATGGTAGGAGCGTCCTGCACCCTGGACAGATCCTCTGAAATGATAACAACACGGAATATAATGTTTCTGACCTGTCCACCTCTGATTCCCCCGATGAGGGAGATCAAGCGTTGGAGAGGCTTCTCCAGACTTCTCCAGAAGTCAATAAAATGCTCTTTGGTTTTGCTGAGGTTGTTTATGCTGCACCGTCCAGCCAGTTTTTCAGTCTCCCTCCTATATGCTGATTTGTCACCACCTTTGATTCGACCAACGGCAGTGGTGTTGCCAACAAACTGGAAGTGTGGTTTTGGAACTGCCCTTAACCACACAGTCAAAAGTATAAAGTGAGTAAAGCAGGTGTCTAAGCACACAGCCTTCTGGTGCATCTCTGCTGATGGAGATTGTGGAGGAGACGTTGTTGCCAATCCGAACTGACTGGGGTCTGCAAGTGAGGAAATGAAGGATCCAATTGCACAGGGAAGTATTGAGGCCCAGGTCTTGGAGCTCATTGATTAGTTGTGAGGAGATAATAATGCTTAATGCAGAGCCTTCACCTCATAACTTGTGATACCTCGACAAATCAAGAATCAAACAATCTATGTTTTAAATATACTCAATGATGTGGCCTCCACGGTGTCTGTGGCAATGAATTCCACAGATTTACCAGCCTCTGGCTAAAGAAATTGCTCTTCATCTCTTTTCTAAATGGACATCCCTCTATTCTGAGTCTGTGCCCTCTGGTCCTACAGGAAACATCCTCTCCATGTCTACTCTATCTGGACCTTTCAAAATTCGATAGGTTTCGGTGAGATCCCCTCTCATTCTTCTAAACTCCAGTGAATACAGGCCCAGAGCCATCAAAACTCCTCATACATTAACTCTTTCATTGCCAAGATTGTTCTTGTGAATCTCCTCTGGACCCTGTCCAATTCCAGCAGATCCTTTCTTCTATCAGGAGTGCATACTTCAAGCACGATCTGACCCATGCCTAATAAAGCCTCAGCATTACACTCTTGTGTTTATATTTCAGTCCTATTGAAATGGATGCTAACGTTGCATTTGCCTTCCTTAACACCAATTCGCTGATGTCCCCCCTGTTGTAGTCACTACTTTACTGCAAAACCTTTCAATATGGTTGACTCCTAACCACCTCTCCTGTTTGAATAATAAATTGTTTAATTATGAGATTGAATGATTCTTTTCTGACAGCCATATGGAATGGAATGCCATGAACTGAAAAGCCTACAAAAAAATAGTGGATACAGCCCAGTCCATCACAGGAAAAGCCCTCCCCAGCATTGAGCACATCTACAAGGAAGCAGAATCCATCCAGGCCATGCTCACTTCTTGCTGCAGTGATCAGGAAGGTAGTCCAGGAGCCCGAGGTCCCACACCACCAGGTTCAGGAATAGTTATTACTCTGCAGCCATCAGCATGGATAACTTCACTCACCTCAACACTGAACCCAGCCTATGGAGTCACTTTCATGTTCTCTGTATTTATTTACTTGTTTATTTATTTTTTTATTGCACAATTGGTCTTCCTTTGCACATCAGTTATTTGCTAGTGTCTGTGTAGTTTTTTTATTGGTTCTATTGTATTTCTTTGGTCTACTGTGAAAGGTTGCAAAAAACAAATCTCTGTATTTTGATCATTCATTAGAACCATAGAACACTAGGCACAGTACAGGCCCTTCAGCCCTCCATGTTGTGCCGACCCATATAATCCTTAAAAAAAAGTACTAAACCCACACTACCCCATAACCCTCCATTTTTCTTTCATCCATGTGCCTGACCAAGAGGCTCTTAAATACCCCTAATGTTTTAGCCTCCACCACCATCCCCAGTAAATCATTCCAGGCACTCACAACCCTCTGTGTAAAAAACTTACCCTCGATGTCTCCCCTAAACTTTCCTCTCTTAATTTTGTACCTAAGCCCTCTGGTGTTTGCTATTGGTGCCCTGGGAAACAGGTACTGACTATCCACCCCACCTATGCCTCTCATAATCTTGTAGATTCATTCATTTATCCATCTATCTATTTATTTGGGGATACAGCACAGAACAGTCTCTTCAGGCCCACCACCCAGCAATCCACCTATTTAACACTAGCCTAATCACAGGACAACTTACAATGACCAGTTAACCTGCTAATGTCTTCGGACCATGGGAGGAAACTGGAGCCCACAAAGGAAGCCCACGCAGTTCACAGGGAGAATGTACAAACTCCATACAGATGGTGCCGGAATTGAACTCTGAACTCCAGAATGCCCAAACTGTAATGGAGTTGCTATTCACTTTGAACTTTAAAGAATCCCTTACTTTAATCTGCACGTCTGAAATGTAAAATTTCAGTGCCCGATTTCTTACTGCCTTGTGATTTTTGCTCTGTGACCTGGATTTGTGCATGTGTGTCAGGGACCCAGAGGTTAACCTTTAATTCAGCTCAATCCCGGTGTCTGGTAGATCGGTTTGCATGGTGGGTTGTTATGTACTCCCAATGGGAAGGATAAAATAAAAACAAACCTTAAAGATAATCCAGTAAACAAGGCTTTTCATTCTTCAGACGCTGCACGTCAACAGTTCATTATTTGCCCACGACTTTGATGCCTGAGAGGGAAATTACTAATGCAGTTTGATGTAACTGGTAATTTCTGCAAATCTCTCTGAAATGACAGTTTGTTTGATAGTCAAAATATTTTTGTCCTTTACATGCGAGACAGGTCAGTCCTGCAGCTGAGTGCTGTGGGTGAAAGTGGAATGAACATTTAGCTGATCCGTAGTCAGGCTTTCTTTCTCTTAATTATTCATCAATCGCCAGTGACAAAGCAAGTCCTTTTTTTTTGAGATTATTTTTTTATTGCTCAGTTGTTTTAACCTGGAGGCTGAATACAGTTTGTCATTTCTTGCAAGGCTGTATTTTGCATTTTGGTTAGTGTCTGTCTCTTGATGTCATGTGGCTGCTGCTTTGAGAAGTCTTCAGCCCATCGTATCTCTGCTAGTTCTTCAACAATAGTATCCAATTTAATTTCAATCCCATAGCTCAATATTATTGAATCTGCTCCCACTGTCTTTACTGAGCCTTACATCAATTACAAAGAAAGTATACCAGCAGTTATATTTCATTTGGAGTTTGAGGAAATTTGGTACGTCACCAAAGATTCCAGCAGGTTTCTACAGTTGTGCCATTGAGAGCATTCCAACTGGTTGCATCACCATCTGATATGGAGGGACAGGATCAGGAATAGCTGTAGAAAGCTGTAAGCTCAGTCAGCTCCATCATGGGCACTAGCCTCCCCACCAAGGACATCTTCTAAATGCGATACCTCAAAAAGGTGGCATCCATCGTTTACAACTCCCATCACCCAGAACGTGTTCTCTTCTCATTACTACCATCAAAGAGAAGGTGCAGGAGCTTGAAGAACAGCTCCTTCCCCTCATGATCAAATTCTTGAATGCTCCGTGAACACTACCTCACTATACTTGCTCTCATTTTGCAATACTTAGATACTGATTATATACATGTCTATATACAGTATATATATGAGTGTGTATGAGTGTGTGTAGTACTGTGCAAAAGTCTCAGGCAAATATATATAGCTAGAGTGCCTAAGACTTTTGGACAGTTTTGTATTTGACATTGTGGAGTGGGGAGCGAGTTTGTAAATCTGGCTGGAGCAAAGGATGTTGGGAAAGGTGAGGGTAAAGATGCAGGAGGGGTGTGGAAGAGATGGCAGAGTAGGAATGCCAAGAGCAGGGATCGCATGGGTGCAGACACACCCAGCCCTGAGACACCAGGCAAGGTCATTTGATTCCAAGTAATTGGTTTATTGATCATTACAGAATGTCTTTCTCATGTTTCCAACTCCCCCCTCTCCCTTCCCCTTTCCCCAACCATAATTCCCCTCTCCCTGCCCCCTTCCCACTCAGTCCACAATGGAGACCCATATCAGAATCAGGTTTATCATCACTCACATGTCATGAAATTTGTTTTTTTTGTGTGTGTGTGGTTGCAGCACAGTGTAATACGTAAAATTACAGTACTGTACAAAAGTCTTAGGAAGCCTGGGTGGGGGGAGGGTGTGTGTGTGTGTGTGTGTGTGTGTGTGTGTGTGTGTGTGTGTGTGTGTGTGTGCGTGTGTGTGTGTTCATGCGCGTGCCACAGACTTTTGCAGGTACTGTGTATACTATATATATATATATGTAATATTTCTTATTGTAATTTATAGAATATTTATGTATTGCACTGTACTGCTGCCAGAAAGCAACATGTTTCATGACATATGTCAGTGATAATGAATCTAATTCTGATTTTGATTCAAGAAAATCTTTCTCTTTTCCCACTAGATGTTATCCAATTATCTTTTACCATTGACTACCATGCCTGCGGTTGATTGCCCTTAAGGTTCAAAATTCCAACCCAGCTCACATCCCTCCCCATCCCAACCAACGTCTGAAGAGTTATGAGTCCACAGAACACTCTTCCCTTGAGGACTGTCAGTATGAGGTAGATAAAGCAGTATTACAATAGCATTTGATTAGCTCGCCACATTAGGCACCATTGTTTCTGCCTTAATACTCCCCCAGCCGATGTGGGCACCATTTCCAGGCAATTACTGAATTCCTCAGATGCCATATTGAGGTGGGCAGGTTGCATTGGTAATGTGGCACCCTGCTGAGAGAGAAGCGTGAAAACGCACTCACTGGAAATGTTTTTTTAATAAGGAACAAATTTTTTTTATATCAAATTTTGAATATCTGTGGGCGCAGTAATGATTTTCAACTAGGTTTGTGTAGAGGAAGTGGAAAAGAAAATCTCGTTTTAAGAAAATCTGGTTTTAAATAAATGCAAAGCAGAACATCTACAAGATACAAGAGCTACTTCTTGTGATCCTTTGCAATCTCTAAATTAAGACCAGTCGTTTGCATTCACACTCACACACACATGCACGCAGACATACACACACCCACACCCACACCCACACATGCACACACACACCATGCACTCACAGACTGACACACACACTCACATACCACACATGCACAGATACAGCGAGTGCATGCATTGACGCACACAAAATTGCATGTATGCACAGATACACACACACACACACACACACACACACACACACACACACACACAGATGTTAATGGTTAGAGTTTGGATGGAAATACATGAATTTTCAAAGACAATCCAGTGAAATGACATCTGGACTAAATCTGAACACCTTGAGTCATATCGTTTTACAACCTTGTGTAGGAAAATATTGTTGATCACAGATGTAAAGTTATTAGGTGAGAATAGAATCTATTTATTGGGAAAATCGTTCATAGTGTGAACAAGAGTTCACTAACTTCTGAATGAAAGCACAAGAGTCAGCAGATGATGGAATCTGGAGCTAAAGACAAGCTGTTGGAGGAACTCAGTCAGTCAGGCGTACTCGCGGAGGGAAATAGTTGCTATTTGGGGTCAGGAGCCTTCATCTGGCCCCTTCAAAGTCAGTGGTTCATTTCCCTCCACAGGTGCTGCCTGACTCTCCTGAGTTTGCCTTTTTGCTCCAAACATATGAATGCCTAGCTTTGATGTGAAAGTTATTGTTCATCTACTCCTTTCCTGTCAGGTCCTTGCAAAATTCTCAATACCTCAACCAAACCACCCCCCATACCAGGAATGCAGATCTAGTTTGTCCAATCTGTCTTTGTGACACGGTGCAATAACGTAGCAGTTAGTGTAAAGCTTTACAGCACCAGCATTTAGTGACCGAGGTTCAATTCCCACTGCTGTTTGTAAGGAGCTTGTATGTTCTCCCCGTGAACCAGTAGTACATACTTAAAAAGAACTGATAATTGTACTTAAAAGTATGGATATTTGGGATGGAGAAAGACTGGTGAAACCTCAGTTGAAATGTTTGCACAGTTAATATAACGCTTACAGTGCCAGCGACCCGGGTTCAATTCCCATCGCTCGCTGCCTTAAAGGAGTTTGTTTGTACTCTCTGTGGGTTTTCTCCCAGTGCTCTGGTTTCCTCCCACAATCCAAGGATGTAAAAGTTAGGAGATTAATTGGTCACAAAGGTGTAACTGGGCAGCTTGGGTTCATTTGGCCAGAAGGACCTGTTACCTTGCTGTATCTCTGCACTATCACCGATCATTCCCGCCACAGCCTGTACAAAGTTTGTACGTTCTGCCTGTGACCGCTTGGGCTTCTTCTGGGTGCGCTGGTTTCCTCTCACGTATGGGTTAGTGAGCTAATTGATCACAGGGGTGGAATCAGCAGAATGGGCTCATTGAGCTAGGATCTGCTACAGGGCTGTATCTCTAAATAAAAATAAAAGGGAGACCTTCGAGAGGAATATTTTCTATCATACAGTTGCAATATGCTTCACTGCCTTTCTTTATCTCTCAAGGATTCTGTTTTAATGGGTCATATGACTGCAGGTGGAGGGAGAAGGGAGGAAGAGTGCATCGGGAGGTGCTGGCTGGGGCACTGCAGAGTGCTGGCTTTGTCTGCGCTGTCCTTCACCACTCAGCCCTCTTGCGCAGACAGCTCCTTATGAAGTTTCATTAAATGCAGATGGCAGGCAGGCAGAGAGAAGCAGCTGCTTCAGTGTGAAGGTTACTGACCCCGAACGTCTGTAGTTTTGAACTTCATTTCTCTCCCACCAATCGGGACTTTTTTCTTTTACAAGTACTTTGGGTAGCGGGGAGCATTAAAGCACCTTACACTGACCTCTGCCATCTTTGCTTCGCATTCAGCACAGGCCAAAGGGGATTATGGATTCCTGTCTTCTGACAGCTCCTAAGCATCCTAAGTGAAATGCATTGCAGCAGCTAAAGAGTATTTCCCAGTGGGGGCTGGGTCCACAGTGCAGGCGCTGCTCTCATACCTGACACTAATTTTTACAGTTCTCTCCCGGAGAGACTACAAGGCTAGACTGAAAGTGTCACACTGTCGTAGGGAACATGGGCAAAGATTGGGTTGTACCATGGCGGAATTACAGATACACGCGTTCCACAGCTGGGCGGAGGGAGAAATTACATCTCATCGTAGCCGCGGTGTCTGCAGCCGACGGTTTTAAATCATGGTTACTCATAATGGAGGAAATGCAGAAGGCGATTTTTTGCAGAGCAAGATCCCAAAATGGGGATGTGATAAACGACTCTGCAATCTAATTAATGATTCCCATGTTCCAAAGATGTACGGGTTAGTAGGTTAATTGGCCGCGTGGGTGTAATTGGGCAGCGCAGGCTCATTGGGTCAGGCGGACCTGTTACCGTGCTGTGTCCCTAAATAAAAAAATGAACTTAAAGGTCTTCTTTCTAAAGAGTGCCAGAGAAATACAGCACAGAAACAGGCCGCTCTGCCCATCTGGTTTATGCCCATCCAAGCTAGTCCTATTTACTAGCATTTGACCCATAGTATTCTATACAATGTACCTGTCTGACTGGCGTTGCCCCTCAAGTTCCTATTACATCTCTCCCCTTTCACCTTAAACCTATGTCCTCTAGTTCTTGATTCCCCAACCTTGGGAAAGAGATTGGGTGCATTCACCCTAGTTATGCCCCTAATGATTTTATACACCTCCACAGGATCCCCTCTCAGTCAGCTGCACTCCAAGGGATGATATGCTAAACTGTCTAACCTCTCCCTGTAATTTAGAACTTCAGGTCCTGGCAACATCCTTGTAAATCTTCACTGCACTCTTTCCAGTTAAACAACATCCTTCATCCAGCAGGGTGACCAGAACTGAACACAATGCTTCAAGTGTGATGTGACTGCGATTTTTGTCCATTCCTAACTAATCCTGTGAAAGTCAGTCAAAAAGTCAAAGTAAAGTAATTCCCCAGGGTCTGACGAGGTGTTCCTTCGGACCCTGTGGGAGGCAATTGCAGAAATTGCTGGGATCCTAGCAGAGATAATTAAATTATCCTTAGTGGCAGGTGAAGTATCAGAGGATTCAAGGGTAGCCAATGTTATTCTGCAATTTAAGAAAGGCTTTAAAAATAAACCAGGAAATTATAGGCCAGTGAGCCTGACATCAGTAGTGGGAAAATTATTCAAAGGTATTCTGAGAGATTGGATATACAAGAATTTGGATTGACATCGACTGATTAGGAATATTCAACATGGCTTTGTGCATGGTAGGTCGTGTCTAACCAATCTTACAGACTTTCCGATGAAGTTACCAGGAAAGTTGATGAAGGCAAGGCAGTGAATTCAAAGAAACAAAGCACATTAATTATCAAAGAATATATAAATTATACACCTTTGAGATTTGCCCATTTACAGGCAGCCCCAAAGCAAGGAACCTGAATAACCCAGTTTAAAAAAAACAAAAACCACTACACAGAGAAAGAGAGAAAAAAACTACAAATCATGCAAACCATAGAAGCAAGCCAGAGCCAGAGCATTCTGAACTAGACTGAGATCACAGATCTGCTCCCAGAGCGGTTGCAGTAGGACTGAGCCTCAGTTCCAGCAGGGCAGAAACACACAGCAGCCAGACCTGTTCAGAGCCCTGGTGCTGCGAAGAAAGAACGAGCATTCGCGGGAGAGGGAGCAAAATCAATCTGACCATCGCCTCTGTTCCTGAATTTCGGGCTTCCAGGCGTTTGAATTCTCCAGGCACCAGGTAGTGCCTCGCCCTGGGAACCAGACCACGGCGCCACGGTACACTTGGGCTGCCCAGCCCGAAACCATTCTCGATCTCTCCCAATTGGCTCAGCGCTTGAAGCAACCCAACCTCACACCTGGGTTAAAAATCATGCAAACCGTAGAAGCAAGGGTAAAGAGGTGGTTCACAGGGATGATTCCAGGAATGAAAGGGTTATCATACAAGGAATGTTTGATAGCTCTGGGTCTGTACTCACTGGAATTCAGAAGGATAAGGGGTATCTCATTGAAACCCTTCGAATGTTGAAAGGCCTAGACAGAGTAGATGTAGAAAGGATGTTTCCCATGGTGGGAGAGTCAAGGACAAGAGGGCACAGCCTCGGGATGGAGGAGTCCCCTTTCAAAGCAGAGATGCAGGGAAATTTCTTTAGCCAAAGGGTGGGGAATTTGTTGCCATGGGCAGCTGTGGAGGCCAGGTCGTTGGGTGTATTTAAGGCAGAGATTGATAGGTTCTTGATTGGACATGGCATCAAAGGTTACGGGAAGAAGGCCGGGAACTGGGGTTGAGGAGGAGATTTTTAAAAAACGGATCAGCAATGATTGAATGGTGGCGCAGACTCAATGGGCCAGATGGCCTAATTCTGCTCCTATGTCTTATGGTCATCGGAACTCTTCTGCCTCAACTCTTTTCCAAATTGTTTATGCAATCTCTGGCAGCAAAACCAACTCCACCTGCGACCCCAGCTCAAACACACTGCGCCTCGCTAACGCCCCAGCATGGCTCATCCTCCAAGCCAGCCTCACCTCCTTCTACCTCCTCACTGTCTGCAGTGATAGTTGACCACAATTTGCTTCAGAAAAGATGCTATAAGTGATGTTTTTAGTTGAATCTCGTGCCTTTTGAACTACCAGTAGCTGTCATATGCCTTTGGAATGGCACTACATGGACCTTATGTCAAAAAGGCATTTGACAAGGTCCCGCATGGGAGGCTGGTCAAGAAGGTTTAGTCGCTCGGCATTCAGGATGAGGTAGTAAACTGGATTAGGCACTGGCTTTGTGGGAGAAGCCAGAGAGTGGTAGTAGATGGTTGCCTTTCTGACTGAAGGCCTGTGACTAGTGATGTGCCGCAGGGTTCAGTGCTGGTCCTTTGTTGTTTGTCATCTACATCAACAATCTGGATGATCAGCAGATTTGTGGATGACATCAAGATAGGGGATGTAGTAGAGAGTGAGGAAAACTATAGCGACTTGCAGTGGGATCTGGACCAGCTTGAAAACTGGCAGATGTGTGAGGTGTTGCACTTCCAACCGGGACACGCCTTGCACAGTGAGCGGTAGGGCACTGAGGGGCACAAGCAGGATTGTTCAGAAGGAAGGTTCCAGAATTTTGGATCATTGACAATGAAGGAACTTCTGAAGTAAAATTAACACGGAAAGAGGTTGTTAGAAGTTGCTGCATCACGGCCCGGCATGGAAACACCAGTGCCCTTGAACGGGAAATCCTACAAAAAGTAGTGGATATAGCCTAGTCCATCACAAGTAAAACCCTCGCAACCTTCTATCCGAAACACTAGCAGGAAAGCGGCATCCATCATCAGGGGCCCTCACCACCCAGGACATGCCTTTTTCCTGCTGTTGCCTTCAGGAAGAAGGTACAGGAGCCTCAGGACTCACACTACCAGGTTCAGGAACAGTTATTACCCCTCAACCATCAGGCTCTTGAACCGAAGGGGATAACTTACTCAGCTTCACTTGCCCCTTTATTGAACTGTTCCCACAACCAGTAGACTCACTTTTCAGGACTCTTTATCTCATGTTCTTAATATTTATTGCTGATTTATTTATTATTATTACTTCTTTATTTTTGTATTTGCACAGTTTGTTGTCTTTTACACTCTAATTGAACATCCTAGATGGTACGGTTTTTCATTGATTCTGTTATGGTTATTATTATTCTATAGATTAATTGAGTATGCCCACAAGGAAGTGAATCTTAGGGTTGTTTATGATGACATAAATGTACTTTAATTGTTATTGTTCAGTCATTTAGTCAAGTCCGACTCTTCATGACCTCAGGGACCATCAGGTTTACATGGCAAGATGTGGAAATAGATTGCCAGACCTTTCTTCCACACAGATACTGCTGGGTTTGAACTCAGGACCATCTGCCCTGAAGTCCAGTGCTGATACCACTACACCACCAGCAGGCCCTGTTGGGAAATGCTGTTGAAGAGATGAAGAAGTCAATATTGCACAAGGATACTTGAGGGAGAATTCACTGGCCATTCTCCAAAACAGTGGCATTAGAATCTTCTACATAAGGCCAACAGCAGAGCAAAGGTGGCACAGCAGCATAATGGGGTAGCATGGCAGCGTAGCAGTTAGTGTTATCTTCTACAATGCCAGCTAAAAGATTAGGATTCAATTCCCACTGCTGTCACTTAAGAAGTTTGTACTTTCTCCTTAAAATTATGTCCTCTCGTATTAGCCATTTCAACCCTGGGAAAAATACTGTGGCCGTCCACTCTTATCGTCTTGTACGCTTCTATTAAGTCACCTCTCACTGCACAGAGAAAAGGCCTAGCTTGCTCAGCCTATCCTCATAAGACACACACAAGGAAGCTTTGAACACATTCTCTCATCTTTTCCACTGTCCACCAAGATGGTTCTTTATTTCAAGAGGGGTACCAGACATACAACTGACCTGACCTGCCCAGTGGAGCCAGTTCTGTGTAATTAGGACATCAATGTGAGGCTGTTATAGGAGAGGACACCGCCGTAGGCTTGCCTGTTCATTCAGTAAATTTGGTAAATCTTGCCGAGGCTGTATCTTGGCGTTATCTTTCGAGTTACATAAGGTGCATGCTGTCGGCAGTCCTGTCACAGAGAGGCAGGGCAGGAATCATAGCAGTCTCATAAGTTTTGTACTGAGTTTGAGATCTAAAGATAAAGGTTAGCTTTATTTGTTAGTCCTGATGAAGGGGCTCGGCCCGAAACATCGACTATTTATTCATTTCCGTCAGTGCTGCCTAACCTGCAAAGTTCCTCCAGCATTTTGTGTGCTTTGCTCTGGATTTCCGGCATCTGCAGAATCTCGTGTTTCTGTGTCACTTGTACATTGATACATAAAGTGAAGTGCTTCGTTTGCATCAACACAGTCGGAGAATGTGCTGGAGGCAGCCTACAATGTCACCACGCTTCCACGCCAGTGTAGCATGCCCACACTTACCAACTCCAACCTGTACATCTTTAGAATGTGGGAGGAAACTGCTGCACCCAGAGGAAGCCCACCACAGTCATGGGGAGAACGTACGAACTCCTTACAGTGGCAGAAATTGAACTGCAATCACTGGCGCTGTAAAGCGTTAAAGCTGTGCCAACACCCCGAAGGTGATGGTGAATGCCTTCCTTCATTGGGAGCCAGCCTCCGAGACAGGTGTACGTTTTCTGGAGTTGTAGTTGGACAAGTTGAGTTCTGATTTGCTGATGTAACTGTGAGGCCCTCTCTCTCATATGCCTGGGTGACCAAGTTAATAACAATAGTAATTTATTTATAAAGCACTTTTCATACACTTTTTGGGCATCACAGTAGCATAACAGTTAGCACGGCGGTACTCCAGCTTGGGGTATCCCAGAGTTTGGAGCTCCATTCTGGTACTGTCTGTGCAGAGTGTCTGAATGTTCTCTCCTGGGTTTTCCCCAGTGCTCCAGTTTCCTCCCACAGTCCAAAGTCATACCAGGTAAGTTATTTGTTCATTGTAAAAATTATCCAGTGATTAGGTTAGGATTGATTGGGCTTGTAGGTTTGCTCGGGTGGCACAGCTTAAAGGGCTGAGAGGGGTTATTCCGCGCTGTATCACTAAATAAAACAATGTCATTCAAAGTGCTTTACAATGGGTTAAGGTTCAAATGTGAAAATAAACGACAAAAAGATGTTAGTTAAAAGCAAGGTCAAATGAATAGGTTTTGAGCTGGCGTTTAAAGTGTCGACTGAGACGGCATCCCTTATAGTTTTTGGTATTGAGTTCCACAGTTTAGAAACAAGCTGATTATCGTTTGAGGGAGATTGGTTAAACTTAAGAGAGCAGCAGCAGAAGACCTGGGAGCTTGAGCAGTTGACAGTGAATTGGAGTTAACCCTTTGGGACATCATCTTCTAACCATGCCTCACATGAGGATGCACTTCCTTCTGTGAGGAGTAATTTCAATGCCGATTTTTTTTCTCTTCCTGCTCATTTTTTTTACAGGTTTGAACTCAGCTTCCATCTGTGCTGGGCTCAGTATTGATTTGAGCCCTGGCAGTATTTTGTTGGTTTACTAATGCAGTAATGAGGAGTTAATGGGGCCCTTGACGTTCCACTGTATTGATCAGCCAATCCATTAAGTCCCCTACGAGAGGTCCAAGGAACACTACAGGCCTGTGTATTCTGTAATGTTAAACCCACAGTGCCAGAGCAGGTCTAACTTCCTTCATCGCTGTCTGTCGTGCCAAGTTGCCTTCCATAACCACAGGTTGATCAATTGCTTGCCTGGTTTTCTGCGACCTGATGGCAGAGTCTTAATAAAAGTCCAAGGGCTTGATGGAACGGACTGCTATGAGACTGATTCAACCCCTCTTCTTCCTTCTTGTATACCATGGTGAATTAGCCTGCTTCAGGCAGGATCAATCCAGGAACCCAGTACGAATCCAGGTGGAAAGAAAATCAGGCTTTCGATATCTACTTCTATCTATCATCTACCTGCCTACCCATCTATCTCCATCTGACAGCACAGTAGGGTAGTGGTTAGCACAGCGCTTTACAATACCAGTGACCCGGGTTCAATTCCCACTGTTGTCTGAAAGGAGTTAGTACGTTCTCCCCATGTGGGTTTCCTCCGATTGCTCTGGTTTCCTCCCACAGTCCAAAGATGTACCAGTTGGTAGGTTAATTGGTCATTGTAAATTGTTGCAGGGTTAAATTGGGAGTTGCTGGCCAGTGGGGCTCAAAGGGCTGGAAGGGTCTATTCGCACTGTATCTCAATGAATAAATAAATAGAACTGGCCGTGCCAGCCCAGTCTGCGTGACCCAGTTACACCCCCATGTAATTAGCCTACTGACTCATACATCTTTGTAGTGTGGACAAACCAGAGCACATGTGGTCCCAGGGAGAACATACAATCTTCTTGCAGACAGCTGCAGGAATTGAACCCAGGTTACTGGTGTTGTCAAAGTTTTATGCTGACTGCTACACTGTGGTGCCGTCCCACACTTTGCCTTGCCTTTGTGTGGACATCAGAAGAGGGCTGGTCTCTCAGTTTCATGTCTAGATAGTAAAGTACCCTCCTGCTTCTCATCCCATCCACTGTGCTTTAAAGAGGTCCCTGTAACAATCCCAAAGGTTTGGCCACAAGGCAGACAGCAGGCCCAGAACCGCCACCACTTTAGAACCTTTCTGTAAACCTGTAGACATGAGTGGCTGTCGATGCAGGAATCTGGTTCAACAAACAACCTGCTGGAGGAACTGTGCTCGACATGCTGAGTTAAGAACGTAGAACAGTACAACACAGTACAGGCCATGGGTGTGCCAACCTATTAAACTGCTCCAGGATCATTTATAACTTCTCCATGGACATGCCCAAGCCCAGCTTCGAAAGAAGGAGGGCAAGAAACTTCGTCCTGTTAAAAACCCAGGGCTACAGAAACACCAACAGAAGCTCCAAAGACCTCGGCCCTGGGAGAGGAAGGATACACAGAAAGATGGGCTGCATCTGGGGACAACTTGAACCACTGGCCCAGGACAGAGGACTCTGGCAAGTTACTGTCGGCAGCTATACCCCGGTAGGGGTATTAGGATTAAGAAGACGATAATCTTTTTTTCTTCTTTCTCTGTACGCATTGGATCTTTATTTTTTAATTGGACTTTTCTCTGTGGAGTGATGGACAATGAGAGGTGACCTGATAGAGGTGTATAAGATGATAAGAGGCATTGATCGTGTGGATAGCCAGAGGCTTTTTCCCAGGGCTGAAATGGCTAACATGAGGGGGCATAGTTTTAAGGTGCTTGGAAGTAGGTACAAAAGAGATGTCAGAGTTAAGTTTTTCACACAGAGCGTGGTGTGTGGAATGCCAGCGACAGTGGTAGAGGCGTTTACAATAAGGTTGTTTAAGAGACTCTTAGATAGGTACATGGAGCTTAGAAAAATAGAGGGCTATGCGCTAGGGAAATTCTAGAGCAGGTTACATGGTGAGCACAACATTGTGGACTGAAGGGTCTGCAATGTGCTGTAGATTTCTATGTTCTAAGTTATAATTGGGTTCTTTAATGTTTCTGGCTTTACGGCTGCCTGCAAGCAAACAAATCTCAAGGTTATATGATTTATCCATTCTTTGATAATAACTGCACTTTGAATCTATGAGGAGCGTTTGATGGCTCTGGACCTGTACTCGCCCGAGTTTAGAAGAATGGGGTGGGCGGCCTTTCATGGAAACCTACCAAGTATTGAAAGGCCTAGATAGAGTGGAGAGGGTGTTTCCAACGACGTAAAGGTCTAGGAGTGGAGGGCACAGCCTCAGAATAGAAGGACGTCCCTTTAGAATAGAGATGAGGTGAAATTTCTGTAGCCAGACGTAGTGAATCTGTGGAATTCATTGGCATAGATGGCTGTGGAGGTCAAGTGATTGGATATATTTGAAGCAGAGTTTGATAGGTTCTTGATAAGTAAGGGCATCAAAGGCAGGAGAATGGGGTTGAGAGGGGTAATAAATCAGGCATGATAGAATGGCAGAGCAGGTCTGATGGGCAGACCTAATTCTTCTCCCATTTCTTAAGGTCTAAGTCGCCTTCTTGCAACTGAAGCAAGACCCCAAGGTATTGGAAAGGGGTTGAGGAAGCAGCGGTGTTTAATTTATAGAAACTAAATGCAGTCTGACCTGACCTTTGCAGATTTAATCACATTCACTCTAATGGGATGTGAACGGGAAAGCACTCCAACTAATCACTTCTGATGTAAAAAACACCAGCCACATATCCATTGGTTGAAGGAACACAAAATGAGAGACATTCCTCACAATGAATTAAGCACGAAGCAAAGACACGTACATAAACACACCAAACTCTGCGGGTGCTGGAATTCTTGAGCGACAGTCGCACAAAATGTGGGAGGGTCTTGACAGGTGAGGCAGCATCTATGGAGGGAAATAAACAGCCGGCGATTCAGGCTGACACCCATTATCAGGACTGGGAAGGAAGGGAGACAAAGCCGAAATAAGAGGTTGGGGGGGGAGGGAGAGGAGGACAAGCTGGCGGGTGGGCGGGAGAAGGGGGATGAAGTCAGAAGCTGGGAGGTAGTATGCTTAAGAAGAAGGAATCTGATGGGAATGGACAGTGGACCATGGAAGGAGGAGGGGCACCGGATGGAGGTAATGGGCAGGTGAAGAGAAGAGAAAGGGACAGCTCGCAAGTGTCACCATGCTTAACATGCCCACAACTCACTAACTGTTTCTAATCTGTACATCTTTGGAATGTGGGAGAAAACCGGACCATTGAGAGGAGTCCCGGGCATTCACAGGGAGAAAGTACAAACTCCCTGTGACAGGAATTGAATCCCGACCGCTGGCTTTGTAAAGCATTCTGCTACCATGTGGCCCTCCTTTGCACTATTCTGTTGTTATTGTGCTTATCACTGTATTTATTATTCCTACCTCTACTGCTTACTCACAGAAACAAGGAATTTCATTGCACCCTGGTGTATATGGCAATAAACTCAACAAATAAAACTGCTGAAGATCGGATCTTTGCAATGATGCTCCCTGCCAGTAATAAGCAATCTGCTGGAGGAACACAGCAGGTCATGCAGTATGGTCCTGAAGTGTCAGCAATTCCTTCCCCCACCCCCACCGCCCCCATGGGCACTGCTCAGTCTGGAGTTCCCCCAGCAGATTGTGCGTTGTTCTGGATTACAGCATCTGGTCCCTTGTGTCTCCACTGTCGTACTCACCCGCTGTTCTTCTTACCTCCAGTTCCAATTGATGCCACGGCCGGAATAAAGATGCTGTATGTGTTCGTGGATATCAAGATCGACAGCACACACTTTGTCGAGACGGTTCGCTTCAATTTCCCCCGGGGCTCGGCCCTGGCGCTAGTCAGCACCATCCAGTTTGTGGCAGCACTGCAGGTGAGGGAGCTCCACGGCTACATGGAACAGTACAGGCCCTTCAGCCCTCAATGTTGTGCCAACACTTTTTACCTACTCTAAAGTCAATCTAACCCTTCCCTCCCGCTTAGTTCTCCAATTTTCATTCTCCCATGTGCCCATCTAATAGTTTCTTAAATGTCCCTAATGTATTTGCCTCTGCCACTATCCCATGACAAGGCATTCCACACATCCGCCATTCTCTCTGTAAAGGACTTATCTCTGACACCCCTGCTATACTTTCCTCCAATCATCTTAAATATTTATTTATTTAATGATACAGTGTGAAGTAGCTGCCATAAAATCAACAAATTTCACAACATACGCCGGTGATGTTCACTCTGATTCTGAGCCAGGCCGCCCAGCAATCCCCATCAAACCTGATTAACCCTAACCTAATCACAGGACAATTTACAATGACCTTTTAACCAATCCAGTTCGTCTTTGGATGGTGGGAGGAAATCAGGGGACTTAGAGAAAACCTACACGTTCCACGGGGAGGATGTATAGAGACTCGTTACAGAACTGCACTGGAATGCAACTCCAAACTCTGGAGCACCCCGAGGTGTAATAGCATTGTGAACCTGCTACGCTGCCTTGGGACCCCTCAGATTAGCCATTTCTGTCTGGGAAAAAGCCTCTGGTCGTCCTCTCGATCCATGCCTCTTATCATCCATTACACCTCTATATGTCACCTCTCATCCTCCTATGCCCCAACAGGAAAGTCCTAGCTCGTTCACTCTTACAAGCTGCTCCCTCGGGATTGAGGACTACATTGCTTCTACCTTGGTCTGCGGGGCCTGAGGTGGCCAGTGTGGGAACTGCAGACTCGTGCAGCCGTTAGCGCAGTTGCTTTAAAAAGCCAGCTACGAGATCTGGGTTCATTTCCTGCCGTTCTCTGTAAGGAGTTTGTACCTCCTGTCCCTGACCGTGTAAGTTTCCTTACACGTTCAAAGATGTACAGAATTTCCTTACACGTTCAAAGATGTACAGAATTTCCTTACACGTTCCAAAGAAGTACAGACTTGGATGAGTATATTGTGGGCTTTGGAAGCATGGCCGATTCTCACTGGGATTTAGAAGAATGCATGGGGATCTCATTGGAACCTACTGAATTTTGAAAGGACTAGATATGGTGGATGTGGGGAGGATGTTTCCTCTGGTGGGGGTACCCAGAACTAGAGGGCACAGCCTCAAAACTGAGGGGTGACCTTTTAGAACAGAGGTAAGGAAGAATTTTTTTAGTCAAGAGAGTAGTAAATCTGTGAAGAGAGTAGTAAATCTTTGGAATGCTCTGCCACAGACTGCGGTGGAGGCCAAGTCTGTGCATATATTCTGATTATTTTCTGATCGGTCGGGGCATCAAAGGATACGGTGTATGAGATTGAGTTGTAGGATCAGCCATGGTGGAATGGCAGAGCAGACTCAATAGGCCAGATGGGCTAATTCTGCTCCAATGTCTTATGGTCCTATGGTATTTGGACTGTGGGAGGAAACCAGAGCATCTGGAGGAAACCCATGTGCTCACGGGGAGAAGCTGTGAACTCCTTACAGACGGTATTAACCTCTGAAACCTGGAAGGCCCCAAACTGTAATGGTGTCACGCTAACCACTACGTTACTGGAGAACTCAGAACCGGATCAGGCCCTTCAGCCCCGATGTCTGTGCTGAACATGATCCCAAATTAAACTGTATCGTTTCTGCCTGTACATCAATCACATGCCCTCACCCTGAAATTTTGTGAGTGTACCTAAAAGCCTCTCACTATCATACCTACTTCCACCATCACCCCGGCAACCCACTTTAGGGAGCCTACCATTCTCCAGGTAAAGAGCTTTCCCCGCACATCTCCTTTAAACTTCCCCCTGTCACCTTAAATGCATGTTCTCTACTATTTGACATTTCTACTCAATTCTGACAATCTACCCTATTTATGCCTACCCTATTTACCCAATAAACTTCTATCAGATCTCCCTCGGCATCTGATAGTTCACAAAACCAGCCCAAACTTGTCCAACCTCTCCTTTTACCTCATGCACTTTAACCCAGACACCATTCTCGTAAACTTAACAGCTTAAGACATGTCAGAAAATTTGGCCCATCAAGTCTTTTCTGCCACTCCATCATGGTTGATTTATTATCACTCTCAACCCCATTCTCCTGCCTTCTCCCTGTAATTTTTGACAGCCTTACTAATTAAAAACCTATCAACCTTCCCTTTAAATAATACCCCCAGGACTTGACCTCCACAGCTGTCTGTGGCAATGAATTCCACAGGTTCACCACTCTCTGGCGAAAGAAATTCCGCCTGATCTCTATTCTAATAGATATTCTGAGACAGTGCCCTTTGGCCCCACTCTCCCACAATTGGAAATATACCTTTCCAAAGCTTCCACTAGCTTCCTGTAATAGAGTGAACAGAACTGTACACAATTCCTCAAGTGAATTTGGAGGATTTTGTGGAGACAGTTTGAAGGTATGATGAAAATACTTTCCTAAGTCTCTCTCTGCACAAAACCCATTTTGACACCAGCATTACCCTTAGTAACGACGTAACCTCACCATGGCAACAGCTTTTCCCCACACTAAACTCACCGTCCCTCCAGCATTGACCTCAGAAATCTGGCCTCCCTGTCCTGTTTCCAATGTACCCTCAGCCTGACTCTCAAACAATGCCACCCACTGCACCGTAGCCCTACAGTATCCGGAGACTTATCACCCAGCTCCCTCTGGAAAACTTGGCATTTTTCACCTTGTGATTCCTAAGCTGCTGCATCCTACGAGAGTAAGGTCCAGTGTACATGAGGAAGCCAGGAGCAGGGGAGGTTTATGGTGCATCTTTGTCATGGATACCTGAGATGGACGTTATCTGCTAAAGCCACAGAGTTACAATGTTCTGTTCTCAGTGCCGACGCCATCTCAAACTCATTCCCCTAGAGAACATCACAGTGAGTTAGTGCAGGCAGAGTTCCACTGTCTAAATTCTCTCCTTCCTCCCATTCTCCTTAGTTCAAACAAACGTGGTGTTGTCTGTAAAACAAACACTACTCTTGTTTTATTCATAAATTGGGAACTTGACACGTTTCAGATAAATGTGAGCAGAAAAAGGTTGAAGGATCGAGTACCTGGGGCAGCCTTGCAGCATCTCTCAGTCCAGACCATTTTAAAAAAGTATATTGTCTGACTATTTGATCAAATGCTTCAATAATTGAAGACCAACATGAAAGATTTTTACAGCACAATTCTGCCTGCCCCTCAGCTTTCTCTGTACAATTTTCATAGCCTTGTGCAATAATTCATTGGGTTTAAACAACCTAGCCTGACTTTTGCCAATACCAGATTCAAATTCGGAGTTATTTATCACATGTACATTAAAACATACAGTGAAACGCGCATTTGCGTACAACGCTCCCCCTAATTTTCCTTACAGCTGCAAAGACCAACTTTGCTCTATGCAGGAAACTGGGTGGCACTGGGTTTTTTTTTTGTAATTTGCATTCTGTGAATATTTAGAATGAAAACTGAAAAAGCACATACTTTTTTTTTAAATAATCGAAGGATATAATGGCATACGGTACAACAAAGAAAATCTTTAGTGTTTCGTAAACACTAGCTGTGTTCAATTCTAGCTGCACGGCAACAAAGGCTACGTACATGCGCGGCGGCGTTTCCGTTACTGTGTGGCCATGCACCTGCACAGCATAGAAGGAACAGTGTTTGTGTTAACAACCAACTTGCCCAAGGATGTGCTGGGCATTCAGCCGTAAGTGTCACCACATGTTGCCAGGATAGCATGCCCAATATGCTTAGCAAAACATCACAGAATATACCAAGTGATAAAGCAACAGCGGCGAAACAACACACCCTCCTCCCTCCCTCCCTCCCACCCACTCATGGATGAACACAGTCCTCAAACCCCAGGGCATGCTGTCTTCAGACTCCAGCCTCCAACAAACTCGTGGATATTCAGAAATTGTGCTTTTGACTACCTTTGTGGATTCGCAGAGATTCTGGAGTTGGACTTCTGATCAATGTTTGGACTTTAATCTTCATTATCAACCCAGGACTCACAAATGACAATAAATGAAAAACATTAACAAGGACCCATACTCCAGACTCGCCAATGACGGGACCCGAACTCCAGTCTTACTGCTTCATGACGCTAGTGGGTCACTCTCCTGCCTGCATGGAACTCTGACCCGGACACGGAGGGTAGGATTGGGGGTGGGCAGAGATGGTGGGGGGGAGGGCACCAGTCCTCGTTATAACCCTCCTATAAGTATAGTTATTAATAGATACAAAACAGAATGCAGAATATAGTAAACACGAGAAATTCTGTAGATACTGGAAATCCAAAGCAACACACACAAAATGATGGAGGAACTTAGCGGGTCAGGCAGCATCTGTGGAGAGCAATGAATAATTACTCATATTTATAAATAATTACTAATTATAATGAATAATGGCTGTATAATTTATACATTCTTAGATAATAAATGTATTTGAATCTTGAACCTTGAACAGTCGATGTTTCGGGCCAAGATTCTTCATCAGGATTAGAGTATTATATTTACAGAGAAAGTGCAGTGCCAGTAATCACATAAAGTGCAAGGACATACAATTGCAGGATCAGAGTTCAAAGTAAAATTTATTATCAGAGTATCTACATGTCACCACATACGACCCTGAGATTCTTTTTCATAGAGACCTTCTCAGCAAACCTATAGAGCAGTAAATGTAAACAGGATCAATCAACAGGCAGCAGTGGACAGCCGTGATGTCTCCTGCACCTTGTCATGCACTTCGCTCTCCATGAAGCGCTGCAGGGCCGCTGGATCTCACTGCAGATCTCACCTGCTCAGAGCTGACTTTGCATGCTTGGTCTGGCATGTCCCTGTCTCACCAGGGTACGAGGCTGCTTGCTACCCTCACCTAGTTTAGCCCGACTGTCGAAGAGGTGTGCCGTTGCACCTAAACAGCTACTTGGAGCCACAGCTGAGAGCTGAGTGTCCGGTGGGGACCAAAGATGAGTGAGCTGCCCCGGAATGGACACGAATAGCCCCTTCACCAGAGGTGCTACCCCTCCCAGGACTACAGGAGCAAGAAAACACGTACTCAACGCTTTAGAAATGGCTTCTTCTCCTCCACCACCAGATTCTGGAGTGATCCAGAACATTCTGCTTTTTTCCCCACTAATTTATTTATGTATGTACTGTATATACATTTCTTAATATAATTTCTTGTAATTTCCTTTGTCTTCTACTGTACTGCTGCTGCAAAATAACACATTTCATGACATATATCAGTGATGATAAACCTGACTCTGAGGAATATCTCCTTAGCTAAGCTATCAAACAACTGTAATTTTAAGGACTTATATTGTGTGTCTTTGGCCTTCTTTGCTTCCCAGCCTGTTCCCCAGAAGCGATTGCTTTCTTCTGCCTCGGTTTCTTGCCCTGGCCCCTTTTCATTCCTGCTCCCTATTGAACTCTTAAAGGCATTTTGATGTTCAGACGTTTGCCGGAGTGCAATTGAAACACCTGCCCCCTGGATGTATAGTTGGAGGTTAGCCAGTCATTAGATAGATTGAGCCTCTTTTCATTGTGTTCAGAAGTGTTTCCAAGTGAGGTCTCTGCCTTTCATCGTAAAGCAGTAAGACTACAGTGGTGGTGTACGCAGTAGCTGAGCAAACCAGCGGCAGGGATCTGGGAGGCTGGGGTCTGAAGCAGCTCCTCCTTTGCACAGCAGGACCCCGACCATCCAGCTCATTGCGGAATGACACACTGATATATTGCCTAGACAAGCTTAAACTGACCTTATTGAGCGGAAAGCGGGAGAGACGAATGAGTATTTCTCAAAACTCGCCTAGTGATGTTGGACATTTATCAACTGTCTACTTTGTATCTTGATGAAGTCTATTATTCTTATGCTTCATTTGACAGGTGATAATTTGGAGGTTATCCCACTGATGTAGAGTAAGCTCACATTTATTGGTGAACGCTGTAGTTTCAAAGACTAAAGATTAGCTTTATTCGTCACGTGCAAATCGAAACATGAAAACATACAGTGAAATGCGTCATTGTGCGACCGAGAATTATTCTGGGGGCAGCTGCAAGTGTCACCACGCTTACGGCACCAACAGAGCATGCCCACAAGTCACAAAACCTAACCGTAACGTATGTCTTTGGAGTGTGGGGAAACCGGAGCAGCTGGAGGAAACCCATGCAGTCATAGGGAGGAAGAAAAGCTGCTGACAGACGGTGGCGGGAATTGGTGATCTCTGGTGCTACGCTACTGCGCTACCCTGCCACACTACCGTAAGACATAAAAGCTGGATCTGGCCATTCGGCCCATCGAGTCTGCTTCACCATTCCTTCATGGCTGATTTATTATCCCTCTCAACCCCATTCTCCTGCCTTCTTCCCTTAACCTTCGATGCCCTTACTGATCAAGAACTGATCAACCTCCACTCTCAATTTGCCCTGTGACTTGGCCTCCACAGCATCTGTGGCAATGATTTGCATAGATTCATCACCTTCTGACTAAAGAAGTTCTTCCTCAACCCTATTCTAAAGGGTCAACCTTCTCTTCTGGTGTACCATTTGAGGCGAATTAGAGCTGGGTTATGGGGCAGGTATTGATTCTTTCCCACAACTAATGCCATCCCTGGCCAATGAGATTTCCCTTCTGTAACCTTGACTCCCTCCGTGGAATACAGTGGTAAAGGGAATGAATCACATTCTGCTTTTCCCTCTCCCAATGGCCATTATTCACAATGAGCTTCAGATGACAAAAGGAAAGTCAGTTAGGTGAAACATCAAGCAAACACGAGGAAATCTGAAGATGCTGGAAATTCAAACAATGACGCACACAAAATGCTGGTGGAAAACAGCAGGCCAGGCAGCATCTATAAGGAGAAGCACTGTCGACGATTCAGGCTGAGATCCTTTGTCCTGACGTGCTTCTCCCTATAGATGTTGCCTGGCCTGCTGTGTTCCACCAGCATTTTGTGTGTGTTGTTAGGTGAAACATTGAATAGACTTTTGATTTCTCCGCTGTGGATGAAAGTTCCCAGCCTCTACCCTGGCCATGGTGACTTTCATCTCTTTTGAATGTTGCCTTGCCCTCTATTTTGTTCTTCCTCCTCTTTGAACCACTGTAGGTGTTCAGATCAAAAGACAAGCCACCCCAGTGTGCTTGAAATATTTGCAGTTTCTGCAAATCTGGAGTAAAAGCACAAGAATCGCTGTAAAGTCTCAGCAGAGAGGCAGGGAAGCAGCTGACATCTCAGGTCTGTGACCTGTCAGAGGTCATCAGCTGACCTTCGCCTCAGCTCAAGTCTAACTTCAGGTTTATTGGCATTAAACTGTACACATGTATACCGCCAAATGAGGCAACATTCCTCCGCACCAAGATGCACAACACAGTACATATAACTCACACTCTTCACACAAGATGTAAATTTACAACAACTAAGTTAACAAATAATAAAATATATTCCAGAAGATTGACATTTAGTGTAAGGTACATTTTTTAAATTAGTTTTTTGATACATTTTCTACATCGCTACAGATAAAAAAAACCCAGATCAAAATGAAGAACATTGATACAGTGCAAAAATAAACATACAATAATAATATAATACAAAAGAAGATAATTGAGAAAGCACCCAAATTGAAGACATGTAAAATTAGTATCCACCCCAAGCCCCGCAACATTAAAAAAACTCCAGACCAACCACAACACAATATAGAGAATATAAATCAGGACAATCAAACCCCCAAAGCTGTAAATACACTTAGCAACAGAAGATATTAATGCCTACTACCAAAAAAAAATGGAGCTGAAAGCAAGGGACCGAAAAAAAACCCTTAGTTAAGGGGAAGGTTATGAAAGTACTCAATAAAAGGTCCCCAGACCTTATGGAACTTTGTATCCGAATTAAGAACTGAATAATTAATTTTCTCGAGGTCTAAGCAGGCCATAATATCATTAAGCCATTGAGCATGCGTGGGCGGGGCAACATCTCTCCATCTAAGGAGGATTAAACGTCTAGCCAGGAGAGAAGCAAAAGATAATATTCGACACTTAGTCGAATTCAGACGTAAATCTGTCTCACCCCAGAAACCGAACAAAGCAATTAAAGGGTTAGGTTCTAGGTGGTGATTCAGAATATAAGATAACGTTATGAAGACATCTTTCCAAAATTTCTCCAAGCTAGGACAAAGCCAGTACATATGAATGAGAGAGGCCTCGCCCCTTTTGCATTTATCACAAAGCAGACTAATGTCAGGGTAAAATCGAGATAATTTAGATTTAGACATATGGGCTCTATGAACAATCTTAAACTGTAAAAGGCAATGGCGAGCACAAAGAGAGGTTGAATTAACCGATTTGAGAATCAAGTCCCAAGTCTCATCAGATAAGGAGATATATAAATCATGCTCCCAAGCCATTCTAATTTTATCCACAGGGACACGCCGTAAGGATGCTAATTTATCACGAATAAATGATATTAAACCTTTACCTAGTGGATTAATAGAAAGAAAGAAATCCATAACATTTTTCTCAGGCATTTCAGGGAAGTTAGGAATTAAAGGATTAATAAAGTGTCTAATTTGGAGATATCTAAAAAAATGAGCATTTGGCAGATTGAATTTAGCAGAGGGCTATTGAAAAGATGCGAAGCGATTATCAACAAAAAGATCTTCAAAATGTCTAATGCCCTTCCTATACCAATCATGGAATGCTGAATCATACATAGTAGGTAAAAAAAGGTGATTATGTAAGATAGGGCTAGCAAAGGAAAAACCATGGAAACCATAAAATTTCCTAAACTGAGCCCATATACGCAAAGTGTGTCTAACAAGAGGATTAACAATTAATCTGGACAAACTACTAGGGAGTACAGAGCCAAGAAGTGCAGAGATAGATAAATCTTTAGTGGAACTCAACTCCTTTGCCACCCGATTAGGGCACTCGGGTTGGCCATGGAAAAAAGACCAAAAGGTAGCACAACGTATATTGGCTGCCCAATAATATAAACGATAGTTAGGTAAAGCCATGCCACCCTCTTTTTTAGATTTTTGGAGATAAACTTTATTAATTCCAGAGCGCTTATTCTTCCACAGGTATGACAAAATAATAGAGTCTAAGGAATCAAAAAAAGATTTAGGAATGAAAATTGGGATTGATTGAAATAAATATAAAAGTTTAGGGAGAACATACATTTTAACAACATTAATACAACCTACCAAAGACATAGATAGAGGTGACCATTGTAACAGACTCTGTTTTATAGTATATGAAAGATTGGCAAAGTTTTCACGAAAGAGATCTTTAAACTTCCTTGTGACTGTCATCCCAAGGTAAGTAAATTGATTATGGACTTCTTTAAAAGGGAGATCACGAAATGTTAATTCTTGTGCTTCTTTATTAATTGGGAAAAGTTCGCTCTTATGTAAATTAAGTTTATAGCCAGAGAGCTGGTTAAACTGATCAAGAAGTGAAAACATTGGAGGTAAGGATGTAGACGGATTTGAAAGAAAAAGTAATAAGTCATCAGCATAAAGAGAAACTTTATGCTCCAAATCCCGGTCAATTCAGGACAATTTCGAAATGCTATCGCCAAAGGTTCTATAGCCAAATCAAAGAGAAAGGGACTTAAAGGGCATCCCTGACGGGTGCCACGTTTGAGGTTAAATAACTGGGATTTCTGAAAATTAATTAAAACAGAGGCAGTGGGACACAAATACAGCAGTTTGATCCAAGTGATAAAACTTTGACCAAAGTCAAATTTTTCTAAAACTGCAAAAAGGTAGTTCCACTCTATACGATCAAATGCTTTCTCCACATCGAGGGAAATAACACATTCAGGAATCCCAGTTGGAAGTGAATATAAAATGTTAAATAAACGCCAAATGTTGAAAAAAGGAAGACAGTTTTTAATAAAACCAGGTTGATCATCAGAAATAATAGAGGGAATAACAATTTCTAATCTATAAGCCAAAACTTTGGCCAAAATTTTAACATCAACATTAAGCAAAGAAATCGGCCTATACGAGGAACACTCTGTTGGGTCTTTACCCTTTTTTAATAAAAGAATAATAGATGCCTCATTAAAAGAGGGTGGCAATTTACCGTAATTAAACGAGTCAGATAATACTGAGAATAACTGAGGAGAACGAAGCGAAGAGAATGATTTATAAAATTCTACGGGGAACCCATCAGGTCCAGGAGATTTCCCTGAAGACAATGCAGAAATGGCAAAAGATATTTCTTCTGATGATATAGGCGCATTAAGTTTGGCTTTAAAATCAGATGAAAGCGAAGGAATATTCAGATTATTAAAAAATGATCAACAGAGATATTGTCATTCAAAGATTCAGAGGAATAAAGTCGAGAATAGAAATTTTTAAATGCGTCATTAATTTCTAAGTGATCCGATGTAAAGTCTCCATTCTCCTTCCAGATCTTTGTAATATGTTGTTTGGCTTTGGAACGCCTCAGCTGATTGGCTAGAAATTTACCAGATTTGTCACCATGAATATAAAAGCGACTCTTGCTTTTGAGAAGTTGGCGTTTGACAGGTTCAGTAGACAGAAGATTAAATTTAGTTTGGAGTTCTACACGCTTCTTGTATAGTTCAGGATTCTTAGTTTGAGCATACAGTTGATCCAATTCTTTAATCTGGTTAATGAGGTCTAATCGATCTGCACAGGACTTTCTATTAAGATTTGCTGTATAGGAGATTATTTGACCCCTCAGATATGCTTTCATGGCATCCCAGACAATCTGGGATGACACTTCAGGTGATGTATTAGTGTTAAAATAAAAGGTTATCTGATCCTTAATAAATTTTAGAAAATCATCATCCGATAGTAAAGTTGAATCAAACCGCCAGTGTTTATTCCTCTGAGGGAGACCAGGAAAGTTTAAAGACAAAGTAATTGGGGCATGGTCAGAAATCAGTATACTCTGATAGTCACAAGAATAGACAAATGGAATGTTGATTATCGAGTAAGAAGTAGACAATTCTAGTAAAGGTATGATGAACATGTGAAAAAAAGGAATAGTCTCTCTCAGTAGGATGAAGGAAACGCCATATATCAGAGATACCATAATTAGAAAGAAAAGAGTGAATAGCTAAGCCAGATTTAGTAGGTAGTTTAGTAACAGAGGACGATTGATCCAAATTAGGATCTAACCAACAATTGAAATCACCACCCAGTATAAGAGAGTATGAGTTTAAATCTGGTAGTGAGGAGAAAAAACGTTCAAAAAAACTAACATCATCAAAATTGGGAGCATACAGGTTTGCTAGTACAACTTTAGTATTATAGTTTACCAGAAGCAATAATAAAACGGCCATTTGTATCAGATATCTTATTATGGAGTTCAAAAGGAATATTTGAGTTAATAAGGATGGAGACCCCCCCTAGCTTTGGCGGCAAAGGATGAATGAAAATGCTGACCCGCCCACTTTGACAGAAGCCGAGAATTATCAGAACAACGAATATGAGTTTCTTGAAGGAAAGCAATGTCAGCTTTGAGTTGTTTAATATGAGAGAAGACCTTCCTTCTTTTAACAGGGTGATTCAATCCCTTTACATTCCAGCTCACAAATTTAAGTGAATTAACCATTATCAATTGTTAGTACATAGAAGATAGCAGGCATATAAAAAATCAAGCAGTACAATAACAGTCTGGGAGCAAAAATGTAAACATAGATCCGTAGAATCAAAACAGAGACATGTCCTGAATAACAAAGGAAAACAAAAGAAACAGTGAGTAGTGTTGGAACTGGAGAACCCAACCCCCCCTCGCAACCCAAAATTAGACGGCTACCTAAAAAAGTTGCTAGCTCTACCAAAAAAATTAACCCAAGTATGACTTCCAGTTCTGTGTCGTTAACAAAAGTTCCGTATAAATAATATAGCAAATAATAACTAATTTATGCACTAGAAAACAGGATTACAAATAGGAACAACTTCAACAGAAGTATAAAACTTAATACAAGGAAAATCAGAAGAAAACTAAAACTAACCTACCCGTGAAAAATTATAAAAGATTAAAAGAAAAAAAAGGGAGGGAGAAAAGGGGGAAATTATAAAATTCAAAGAGAGTCCTTATCAACCATTTACAGAAAAAAAAAGCAAAACTTAAACTATGAATCAACCAACAGGGAGGCCTTCAATAAAAACTCCAAACCTCCAAAACAAGTTAAAGACAATTGTAGTTCTCTATAGATAAGGTTTTACAAAGATAAAATAGATTACACAGGTAAAATCTAAAAGTTCGCAGGGAAACATTAAACTTAAATTATCTATTTAGAAAAAACGCACCAAGTCCAGGGAGAGATTGACTACAGCCCTTAGAGTTTCAATAGATAATGTCTGAATTATTCAAGCAAAGTCTGAGTTCGGAAACAATAGTTTTACTTCGAGAAGTACTTATCAACCATTTTAGAAGGTCAGGCCGATTCCGAAGAAGACGAGATGGCTGAAAGACTTCCAACAAACGCCTCAGCCTCCTTCACTGATTTAAACCACTTATAATCTCCAGTAGTAAGCGTAATTCGAAGATCGGCTGGATTTCGGAGAGAGGGTCTGAAGCCGCGATCAAAAAGCACTTTCATTACACCTTTAAACTCAGCACGCATCTTCAGAACCTGGGGGGCAAAATCCTCCACAAAACGAATGACCGTATTTTGAAAAGCAAAAGTACCTCTGCGGCGTGCCTCCATCATCAAACGGTTTCTCACCTGGTATTGATGAAAGCATGAAATAATCGGCCGTGGGCGGGAACCCAGAATTGCTCGAGGAACATAGATCCTGTGTGGCCTTTCAAGCTCAGGTGGAGTCGGAAGAAATTCTTTCCCGAAAATCTCACAGAGAAACTTGGAAAAAAATTCAACGGGAGAGCCCTTTTCGGTGGCCTCTGGCAAACCAAGAATTCCTAGATTGCAACGTCTGCTCCGATTTTCAAGATCCACCATTTTGGAAAAAAGTTTACTGTTCTTCTCCTCTAGGTTGGAGCAGAGAGTTTCAAGATATTGAACACGGCGTTTTAAATCTTCAGAAGTTACGTCAATGCGAGATAAATGTTCAGCATGTTCATCCACTCTAGCATTAATCTGATCCAATTTGACATTCAGCTGGTTGAAAGAAGTTCTAAATTCAGTTCTAAAATCCATTAAAGTATCTTGTCGATGTTGTTCCAGAACAGCGAGAATGTCAGCCGGCAAAGCCGTAGAAGTTTCCTTTTTCCCGGTTTTAGTACTTTTGGTAGCCATTATAGGATAGATGTGTTTGCAGGCAGGTAAAAGAGAACTAATAAAATACCTAACTAAGGTTTAAGAAGGGAGACATATAGTGCAAAGGTAAGGAGAATAACGGAACAAAAGTTCGGAGCAACTAAACAATCGCCATCTTACCGGAAGTCCAGAGTCTCATAAGGTACATTTATGAGATGTTAAAAAGTAAACAGTAACGCTACTGGCGCTTCATACATGGTGAGATCTGGGTGGTGGCAGGGAGTTCAATATTCTCACTGCCTGGGGTAAGAAGCTGCTTCCCATGCTAACAGTTCTTGTTCTAATGCTACGATACCTTCTGCCTGATGGTTGGGGGTCAAAGAGATTGTGGGACAGATGGGAAGGGTCTTTGACGATGCTAAGGTGCCTGCATACACAGTGCTCCAGATAAATATCTCTAATGGGTGGAAGAGAGGTCAGCAGGCCTCGCGATCCTTTGTAAGGATTTGTGGTCATCTGCCTTGCAATTCCCATACCAAACGGTGATGCAGCTGACCAAGATGTTCCTTTAAAAGTCGGATTCTGATTCGGAAAGAAATAGGTTTGGGGGAGACCCTGTTTCTAGTAAGATCCCTGGGATATTGAGAACTGAAATGTTGTGTAAAATAAAACGTGAAGCCAAGAACCATTATTGCTCAATAGCTTCACCATCCTATGCATGGCTGTTAATTCACCTCCCCATCAGAGACCTCAGTCTGCACACTTTACGAACTCTCTCCCCCATTGCACCATTGAAGCACTCGCAATTGTGTTCCTCTGCCATGGGGGGGGGGGGGTACTTGGCTCCATCTCCTCGGTTAGTAGGGACGCTGCTGTGCTTTCTTGACGAGTGCTGAGCTGATGTTGCACTCTTCGGCTGTCACCAAGGAGATGTGATCAGGGGCAGGAACCCGGGCAAAATGTCGTCTGATCTCTTTGCTCATTCCAGAAAGGGTTAAGCTTTCAATAAAAGTGCTGTTCACGAGCACGTTATAGCAATGAAGTATCGTTAAAGCATAGCCACTGTTTTGTAGGAAACACAGCAAGATGTCACAAAGATCCATGAAAATAAATGAACAGATAACGGGGCTTTATTGATTTTGGTTGAGTGATTTATGTTTCTCATGTCCCTGGGGAGAACTCCATACTTCTTCCCTGATATAGTGCTGCTGAAATCTTTATGTCCAACAGAAATGGCAGACAGATGTGGGTTTAAAGTTTCATCTGAGAGTCAGATTCTCCAACTGCAGCTTTTCCTAAATTTTATCGGCCGGAATGTTTTTTTTATATTTTTGAGATACAGCACTGCATCAGGCCCTTCCAGGTCAACAAGCCTGCGCCACCCAATTACATACAAGTGACCAGTTAACCTACACCTTTGGAATGTGGGAGGGTTCTGGCACACCCAGGAGAAGCTCACATGCTCATTGGAAGAATGTACAACTCCTTGCAGATGGTAGCAGGATTTGAACCTGGGTCCCTGGCGCTGTAATAGTGTTGCATTAATTGATATACTATAGTACCATCCCTAATTTTATCTTGAAATTTCTGGTGTGGGAAAGGAAGCTACAGCCTCCATTCCCAGGCAAGAGATCTATGCTTGGAGCATTGGCTGACAGAATATACAGCACAGGAACAGGCCCTACAGCCCACAATGTTGTGCAGAACCAATTAAATTAGAAATCAAATGGCCAGCTAACCTAATTCCCTCTTCCTAGACAATGTTCATATCCTTCTATTTCATTATGCTCTTGTGTCTATCTAAAAATCTCTTTTTAGATCTTAGTTCCTAAGGTATCTGCCTTAGGCAGCATATTCCAGGCACTCTCACCTGCCCACCACCTCCCTCAGGTGAAGCTCCTCCTCCTCTTTCTCCCATGGACCACTCACCTCTCCTATCAGATTTCTTCTTCTCCAGCCCTTTACCTTTTCCACCAATCACCTCCCAGCTTCTTACTTTAACCACCCCTCCCCCACCCATCTGGCTCCACCTATCACCTTCTAGCTTGTCCTCCTTCCTCTGCCTCCACCTTCTTATTCTGGCTTCTCTCCCCCCCACCCCCACCCCTTCCAGTCTCAGCCCAAAACAACGACAGTTTATCACCCTCCATAGATGCTATCAGACCTGATGAGTTCCTCCAGCATTTTGTGTGTGTTACTCTTATCCATACCTCTCATAATCTCATAAACCTCAGTTTTCCTAAAGTCATGTAAAAGCTCAGCTGCCTCTTCTACACTTAGAGCTTCTTAAATGCTGCGGCGAGTTCCCTGTGTTACAATCACCATAGATTTAGTAAAGGAAAAGCCCTCCCACTTTAGTAATCATTGCTGAAGAACGATGACGGAAAAAGTAAAGACTTGCTGTATAATTGGCTGTAAAATTTTGGAAATGTCTCGTGTGATGCTGGGTGTTATGAGGATTGGCATTGACAGCCCATTTTCATCTTCTCCCAGTGGGAAGAAGCTAATGAGGTTTGACTGTAACTTGCGTCTCTTTCTATGGCTAATTTTTCAGTAGTCCTGAAGTAAATTCTTCTCTACAACCTCTTAATGTAGACTGCCTTTCCTCTCCCTATAATCACACGCTCTCTCTCTCTGTCCAGTCCACCAGCCAGGAGTTGCGATCGGATTATGACATCTGCGTCCCTCAGTGCAAGCCGCTGTCACCGGGTGAAATTCTGGGATGCACCTCTCCGCACATCGAAAAGCCTGTGGATGCCATCGTGTGAGTACTCTCTGATTGCTCTCTTTTCACATCGTTTTCACAACAGAAGCACACCAGCTGTGTGATGTAAAGTGTCACCCCCCCCTGCGAGGTCTCGTTCACTGGAAGTGCTCCCCTCTGAGATCAAAAGCTCGAGTAAACGAGCTGCCAGAAGATTCACTTGGAGAGAACTGTCATCACGTGCCTCATATGAAGTACGTCTAGGATTCTTTTCTCTGAAGTTTTTTTAAGATAAATTTATTATTTTTATTTATTGAGATACAGCACAATGCAGTAACCCTAGCATATCACAGTACAATTTACAATGAACCTACCAGCCATTAGTTCTTTGGACTGTGGGAGGAAACTGGACTATCTGGAGGGAACCCATGGGAGAATGTACAAACTCCTTAAGGGCAGCAGTGGAAATTGAACCTGGGTCATTGGTACTTAAAAGCATTGTGCTAAACACTACTCTACCATGCTGCACAAATTGTTATACAGACATATAAAGGGAAACATTTAACTTCTCTTTATGGATCTATGTCTACACTCAGTGTGATAAAGTTGGATCAGTTCTCCTAAGATAATAAAAAATGAGTTTTAACTGCTGATTAACATTATTGTGTACGTAGGGTCAATACCACAACAGGATAGAGTGGAGAGGATTTGGTAATATACCTGTCACTCAAGTTTGATACCATGCTGCCTGAAGTGACTGACATTGATTTTCTGATCATTATTTATAATTATGCACTCCACTCCTTGTATTTTTTACTGTTTTTACTGAGAGGAGGTTACTTTGGTTGCCTGTGCAAGTAGACTTTGCTCCTCGTCAATATATATTCTTGTTTCAGGTCTGCGTAGCTTGGGTTAGCTCAGCCAAGACTGACTTCACTGGTCGAAAATGCCATTTATCAGACAGCTTACAGAAAGATAGATGAGGTGAAATAGTTCTGTGGTGATGGAATCCAATGTAATGGGAATTTTCAGAGGGAATTGGGGTAAATATTTGCAAAGACAGCTCTGGGCCTGTAGTCGCTGGAGTTTAGAAGAATGGGGGTAGGGGTGAGGATCTCACTAATACCTATCCAATATCCCAGGTGCCGCGGTCCGAGATGTTTCAAATTGTGTCGATGATATCCTGCAGTGGGAGGAAGAACAGCCAGAGGTTGTGGTACCAATGACATAGATAGTGTTAAGATTCAGCAACAATGAATACAGAATTGCGACATGTTTTTTTTATAAACAAATAAAACTTTTATTAAACACTGCTCAAAAAATCCCAACAGTAAACAAACGACTAACTCAACTGGAAGTCAGCTGCTATACGGCAGCTCGAACAGTCCTTAAACAAGAAATGCGAACACAGTTCTTAAAAGTAGTAAATGCAAAAGTCCAAATGATTTACACAGTCACTTAGGAGAGATTTTCCTAGAAGTAACGAATTCCTTGACCTCACGATGTTACTGCTGATCCCAGCCAAAATATGCCTTGCCTGGAGGATTTACGATGAAGAAAATAAAAACGGCTGAAGTGGACTGACCTTTTCCTTTTGGCGAATAACTCTCTGCCCCAGTCCTTTCTGCTCTTACAGCAGGGACTATCGTGGGTTGCAGGTTACTAATTCCTTCCGAATGAAGGTTGCATAAGGTCGATCCCGTATTACCACCGACACCAACTTTACTCAATCCTTCAGCTTCCCAACTTCGATAATTCTTCACTCTCCAACTGGACTTCAAGTGGCAGTGATTTTCAGAACTGCCGGCACAACGGTTCTTACAGTAGAAATTAAAACTCCACTTTAAAACGAAACTGCATCATAAAATCAAATACGTAGCAGAACGGAGTCACTGACGATTTAAGCCTGTGTCACAGCGATGCGTTCTCCTTTTATACCTGTTAAAAGACAGGCCATCACATGACCTCTCACTGGCGGGAAAATTACATCACAAGACCATTACATCCTGGTCATGTGACAGTCACAAGATACCCACGAGTACGTAACAATAGGAAAAGGAAAGAGGTCCTGAAAAAAGACTACAGGGAGTTAGGAAAGAGTTGAGAAGCAGGACCGCAAAGGTAGTAATCTCGGGATTACTGCCTGTGCCACGCGACAGTGAGAATAGGAATAGAATGAAGTGGAGGATTAAGTGCGTGACTGAGGGATTGGAACAGGGGGCAGGGATTCAGATTTCTGGATCATTGGGACCTCTTTTGGGGCAGGTGTGACCTGTACGAAAAGGACAGGTTGCACTTGAATCCCAGGGGGACCAATATCCTGGCGGGGGAGGTTTGCTAAGGCTACTGGGGAGAGTTTAAACTAGAATTGTTGGGAGGTGGGAACTGAACTGAAGAGACTGGGGAAGAGGAGGTTGGCTCACAAATAGAGAAAGCTTGTAGACAGTGCGAGAGGGAGAATAGGCAGGTTACAGAGAAGGGACGCGCTCAGACCAAAGGTTTGAGATATGTCTATTTTAACGCAAGGAACGTTGTGAACAAAGCGGATGAGCTTAGAGTGTGGATCAGTACTTGGAGATATGATGCGGTGGTCATTACAGAGACTTGGATGGCTAGGGACAGGATTGGTTACTTCAAGTGCCGGGGTTCAGATGTTTCAGAAAGGACAGGGAGGGAGGCAAAAGAGGTGGGGGCGTGGCATTGTTGATCAGAGATAGTGTCGCGGCTGCAGAAAAGGTGGACGCCATGGAGGGATTGTCTACCGAGTCTCTGTGGTGGAGATTAGGAACAGGAAGGGGTCAAAATCTCTCCTGGGTGTTTTTTATAGGCCGCCCAATAGTAACAGGGACATCGAGGAGCAGATAGGGATACAGATCCTGGAAAGGTATAATAATAAGAGAGCTGTCATGATGGGAGATTTTAATTTCCCAAATATCGATCGGCATCTCCCTAGACCAAGGGGTTTAGATGGGTAGAGTTTGTTAGGTGTGTTCAGGAAGGTTTCTTGACACAATATGTAGATAAGCCTACAAGAGGAGAGGCTGTACTTGATTTGGTTTTGGGAAATGAACCTGGTCAGGTGTCAGATCTCTCAGTGGGAGAGCATTTTGGAGATAGTGATCATAACTCTATCTCCTTGACAAAAGCATTGGTGAGAGATAGGAACAGACAAGTTAGAAAAGCATTTAATTGGAGTAAGGAGAATTATGAGGCTATCAGGCAGGAAATTGGAAGCTTAAATTGGAAACAGATGTTCTCCGGGAAAAGTACGGAAGAAGTGTAGAAAATATTCAGGGGATATTTCTGTGGGGTTCTGTATAGGTACTTTCCAATGAGATAGGAAATTTATGGTAGGGTACAGGAACTGTGGTGTACAAAGGCTGTAATAAATCTAGTCAAGAAGAAAGGAAAAGCTTACAAAAGGTTTAGAGAGCTAGGTAATGTTAGAGAGCTAGAAGATTATAAGGCTAATAGAAAGGAGCTTAAGAAGGAAATTAGGAGAGCCATAAGGAGCATTGAGAAGGCCTTGGCGGGCAGGATTAAGGAAAACCCCAAGGCATTCTACAATTATGTGAAGAAAAAGAGGATAAGGCATGAAAAAATAGGACCTATCAAGTGTGACAGTGGGAAAGTATGGAACCGGAGGAAATAGCAGAGGTACTTAATGAATGCTTTACTTCAGTAGTCGCTATGGAAAAGGATCTTGGTGATTGTAGTGATGACTTGCAGCAGACTGAAAAGCTAGAGCATGTAGATATTAAGAAAGAGGATGTGCTGGAGCTTTTGGAAAGCATCAAGTTGGATAAGTCACCGGGACCAGATGAGATGTGCCCCAGGCTACTGTGGAAGGTGAGGGAGGAGATTGCTGAGCCTCTGGCGATGATCTTTGTATCATCAATGGGGACGGGAGAGGTTCTGGAAGATTGGAAGGTTGTGAATGTTGCTCCTTTATTCAAGAAAGGGAGTAGAGATAGCCCAGGAAGATATAGACCAGTGAGTCTTATCTCAGTGGTTGGTAAGTTGATGGAGAAGATCCTGAGAGGCAGGATTTATGAACATTTGGGGAGGTCTAATATGATTAGTAGTAGTCAGCATAGCTTTGTAAAGGGCAGGTCGTGCCTTACAAGCCTGATTGAATTTTTTGAAGATGTGACTAAACATATTGATGAAGGAAGAGCAGTAGATGTAGTGTGTATGGATTTCAGCAAGGCATTTGATAAGGTACCCCATGCAAGGCTTATTGAGAAAGTAAGGAGGCATGGGATCCAAGGGGACATTGCCTTGTGGATCCAGAACTAGCTTGTCCACAGGAGGATAAGAGTGGTTGTAAACAGATCATATTCTGCATGAAGGCCAGTGACCAGTGGAGTGCCTCGGGGATCCGTTGTCGGACCCTTACTCTTTGTGATTTTTGTAAATGACCTGGATGAGGAAGTGGAGGGATGAATTAGTAAGTTTGCTGATGACAGAAAGGTTGGAGGAGATGTGGATAGTGTGGAGGGCTGTAAGAGGTTTCAGCGGGATATTGATAAGATGCAAAACTGGGCTGAGAAGTGGCAGATGGAGTTAAACCCAGATAAGTGTAAAGTGGTTTATTTTGGGAGGTCAAATATGATGGCAGAATATAGTATTAATGGTAGGACTCTTGGCAGTGTGGAGGATCAGAGGGATCTTGGGGCCCGAGTCCATAGGATGCTCAAAGCAGCTGTGCAAGTTGACTCTGTGGTTAAGAAAGCGACGGTGTATTGGCCTTCATCAATCATGGATTTGAATGTAGGAGCCAAGAGGTAATGTTGCAGATATATAGGACCCTGGTCAGACCCCACTTGGAATACTGTGCTCAGTTCTGGTTGCCTCACTACAGGAAGGATGTGGAAGCCATAGAAAGGGTGCAGAGGAGATTTACAAGGATGTTGCCTGGATTGGGGAGAATGCCTTATGGGAACAGATTGAGTGAACTCGGCCTTTTCTCCTTGGAGTGACGGAGAATGAGAGGTGGCCTGATAGAGGTGTATATGATGATGAGAGGCATTGATCGTGTGGATAGTCAGAGGCTTTTTCCCAGGGCTGAAATGGTTGCCACAAGAGGACACAGGTTTAAGGTGCTGGGGAGTAGGTACAGAGGAGATGTCAGGGTAAGTTTTTTACTCAGAGAATGGTGAGTGTATGGAATGGGCTGCCGGCAACGGTGGTGGAGGCGGATACAATAGGGACTTTTAAGAGACTTTCGGATAAGTACTTGGAGCTTAAGAAAATAGAGGGGTATAAGTAAGCCTAGTAATTTCTAAGGTAGGGACATGTTCAGCATAGCTTTGTGGGTGGAAGGGCCTGTATTGTGATGTAGGTTTTCTATGTTTCTATGTTTAATATTGAAAGGCCTAGATCGAGTGGATGTGGGGAGGATCTTTCCAACGGTGGGAGAGACTGGGATCAGAGGGCATAACCTCAAAATTCAAGAATTTCCTTTTAAAACCGAGATGAGGAGATATTTCTTTAGGCAGCGGGGTGAATCTGTGGAATTCATTGCCACAGATGGCTGTGGAGGCCAAGTCATTGGGATATTTAAAGCAGAGGTTGATAGGTTCTTGTTTAGTAAGGGCTTCAGAGCTAGCAAGTGTGGTTGAGAGAGTTAATAAATCAGCGGTGATGGAATGGCAGACTCGATTGGCTGTGTTATGGTCTAAACATGTCAAGCTATGGACTTGGACAAATTGGTTTGCTCTTCACAGTGGCTGAACAGCCTTTTTACCTGCACTGTTCTCTTCAATACTTCACTTTGCCACGCACATTATCATTCACCACACACCTCTTCCCACCCCAGCAGCCCTCCCTTTTCCTTTTGTGGTACTCCAGTGGGTCACTGGATCCACTGGGCTAGATTGGTAAGGTCAGGGTGTTGGGACAGGCTGGTGTACAGCTCACTGCTCCACGAGGTTTACTTGTTTGCACTATGCTGAGGCTGTGGCCTGCAACTAACGGGCTCCTGGATCGGCTGTGACTGACTTTGTGGCTGTGAGCTCACTTTTGTGAACTTAAGTTCTGAATCCTATTTGCTTACTTTTAATGCTTGCACAATTTAAAAACACAAACACGAGGAAATCTGCAGATGCTAGAAATTCGAGACCCTTCAACAGGTCTAACTGAAGGACGAATGGTTTCGGCCCAAAACATTGACTGTACTTCTCCCTATAGTTGCTGCCTGGCCTGCTGCGTTCCACCTGCATTTTGTGTGTGTTGCTTGCACAATTTGCTTTTTCTTCCCCCTACACATTGGGTGTTTTGACAGTTGTCTTTATTTAATAGGTTCTATTAGGTTTCTTTGTTTAGTGGCTGCCTGTAAGGAGACGAATCTCAAGGTTGTTTATCAAATATATAATGATAAATGTACTTTGGACTTTGAACATAATGTTTAGCAAAACAAAGCAACTTCAAAACCAGCCCCTTTCTTCCCTAAACTGATCCAACCACTCAAACGGTCCTCCAGTCTGGAAACAGGCTGCCTCCTGACCTCCAGTAGGATAAAGAAGCTGTTTCCACATCTTAGTTGACAACAACGTTGGGGATAATAAGTTCAGGATGGTCGGCAACAAATGCGGCAGAAACTTCTGGAAGGTCCAGGCCACAAGGAGTAGTTGAATGAATCCTATTTTTCACTTCTATTACCCTTTCATTGCACTGTAAACACTTTTCATCACCTTTTATAACGCTGTTTCATTCTATAATAGTCAATATTAACAGTAACAAATAACATTGTGAATACATGCTGGTACTTATGTATTTATACACATTTTATTCCATATCTGTACTTTTACCTCTAATGTTTATTTTTTATATAATTCTTTATACTTTATAATTGTTGAATGCTGTTCTTTATGCATGTCATACAACACTTTGCAGCAAATTCGTAATCCACGTAAATGTATATGGTGAATAAAGTTAATCCTTGACCTGAAAACTTTACAATAACAGTACTGATCAGGAACCCCCTGTAATGATAACCATCAAATGAATTTGTACAGTAATGTACAAAAGTCTTCAGCACTTTATATAAGTGCCTAAGACTATTGCACATTACTGTAGTAATTTTATGCATTGCACTGTACTGCTGCCACAAAAAAAATCAAATTTCATGACATATGTGAGTGATAGACCTGATTCTAATATGGGCCTCTATTGTGGACTGAGAATGGGAAGGGGGCATGGAGAGGGGAATCATGGTTGAGGAAAAGGTGAGGAGAGACATTCTGTAATGTTCAATAAACCAATTGTTTGGAATCAAATGACCTTGCCTGGTGACTCAGGGCTGGGTGTGTCTGCCCCTGCCCCTGCCACCTGCCACCTGTCCCACACCCCTCCTGTGGCGCTCCTCCCTCTCAATTCCCAACATCCTTTGCTCCTGCCAGATTTACAAGCTCACTCTCTGCTCCATGGTGACACCTACAGTACTGTGCAAAAGTCGTAGGCACCCTCAATATACGTATGTACGTGCCCAAGACTTTTGCACAGTACTGTAATTCATCCTTCAACCTTTCAAATTCAATCTGGAGGCTGTCTTCATAATGAAGAATGTGGCACTGTTCTGTAAAACAATTAAAACCTCTTGCTATAATAGTTACACTGTAAATACCTGCTGGTACTTATACACATTTATTTCATATCTATACTTTAACCTCTAACTTTACAATTTATAGAATTCTTTATTCTTTACAATTGCTGAATGTTGTTTTTTGTTGCCTGTCACACCAACACACCACAGCAAATTCCCAGTACATGTAAATGTAGCTGGTGAGTGAAGCTGATCCTCAGCCCTTGAAGGAAATGAGGATAAGCGCCCAAGGGATTAATAAGAGGAAGGGTATATCAGTGGGAAAGAAAGTTTAACTTTTCAAGTCTTTGACCCATCATCTGAGCAGCTTCTTATCTACAGATAATGTGACTGACTGTAAGTGCCATAAGTCCGAGAAATTCTGCAGTTGCTGGAAATCCAGGGCAACACACACAAAATGCTGGAGGAACTCTGCAGGTCAGGCAGCTTCTGTGGAGAGGAATAAAGGGTTGATGTTTTGGGCTGAGACCCTTCATCAGGACACCAAAACATCTTCTGTTTCGATGCTACCTGACCTGCTGAGTCCCTCCAGCATTTTGTGTGTTACTGAAATTGTCAGACATTTTCTCATTATATTTAAGATTTCCAATAACCAGAGTGCTTTCCTTTTGTTTATTTTTACATACATTGCAGAATGGGCCCTTCCGGCTCAGCAAGCTGCATGCCTGGTAACCCGCCTATTTAACCCTAATCTAGTCACGGACAATTGACAATGACCAATTAACCTGTTAACCAGTACATCTTTGGACTGTGGGAGGAAACCGGAGCACCCGGAGGAAGTTCACATGTTCACGCAGGGAGAACATATAAACTCCTTACAGTCGACGCCAGAATCGAACTTCGAACTCCGGAACGCCCTGAGCTGTAATAGTGTCACGCTAACCACTAAGCTACTATGGCGCCCCTTTTAACTAGGATTAGATGGGGAGGAAGGGCAAAGCAAGAAGCTTACATGGAGCTCTGGTGACCTTGGTCTCTGTAGCATGCAATGCCAAAATGGCTTCTCGGATCCCCAGGAGGATGGTTACGCCAGCCATGTGCCAGTGTGGATGAGCAGAGTGTCTACTGTATGTCTGCTCTGTAGAATGAGGATCATTAAATGACACAGTATACAATAATTAATCTTGCTGTCAGTTTGCATAATATTACACGGTGTGCACTTCTACAATGATAACCACAGAGGCTCTTGTACCACATTACAGAATTTGAACATTGCAAGCTTTGCTATTTCATTTGATTAATTACCTGATATTCGATGGGTTTGACTCTTATCTCTGCTGTTGGTCTCCTAGGATTAATATCAGGCACCGATGGTATTATGTGCAGATATTAATTGGACACTGTCATGCAGTTCCTGGTCCTGCTGTAAATAAGTATTTGTGATAGATTCGGGAGCGTTATTAATTAACATCTATGTATTTTCTTTCAATTTCTTTTTGTTAAAGTCAATAACTCTCCAACCTGCTGGCATGATTATTGATTTCACTCCCACTCCCCTCTTCTTCTATTCCCCATTTTTACCTCTTCTCACTTGCCTAACACCTCCTCCTTCCCTTTCTCCTATGTTCCACTCTCCTTTCCTATCAGATTCCTTCCTCTCCAGCCCTTGACCTTTCCCACCCACCTGGATTCACCTATCACCTTCTAGCTATCCGCCATCATTCTCCCCCCCCCCCACCACCTTTTTTCTGACGTCTTCCCCCTTCCTTTCCAGTCCTGAAGAAGAGTCTTGGCCTGAAATGTGGACCGTTTATTCATTTCCGTAGATGCTTCCTGACCTGTTGAGTTCCTCCATCATTTTGTGTGTGTTGCTCTGGATTTCCAGCATCTCGTGTTTGTGAAATTTATAATGATCCCTCCAACCTTACCTGCATACCTTCTCTTCACAAACAGACTAAGATTGGTATTTGTTTGGCGATCCAACATGGGAGAGTGGGAGAACGCTGTGTCAAGCACCTGTGCTCCATCTGCAACAGGAAGGACTTTTACTTCACCTTGTACTCTGACATGTCGGTCCATGCCCTCCTCTACCGCCACGATGAAGCCTCTCTTAGGCTGGAGTAGCAACACCTCATAATCCTTCTGGGCAGCCTCCAAGCTGACGACATGAACATCAATTTCTCCAGCTTCTGGTAATGTCTGCCCACCCCCTCCCTTCAGCCCACTGAATCTGCGTCTCTCCACATTCCCAGATTTCACCATTCACCTGCACACACTAGGAGCAAGTCTCAGTGGCCAATTGACCACTCAAATTGCATGTCTTTGGAATGTGGGAGCAAAACAGTGCGCTTGGGCTTGCTGAGGTCTTCCAGTAACACAGGCAAAATGCTGGAGGAACTCAGCAGGTCAGGCAGCATCTGTGGAGTGGAATAAACAGTCAGTATGTCAGGCCGAGACCATTCAAAAGGACTGGAGAGAAACAGGGCAGAAGCGAGATTAAAAATGGTTGTGGAAGGGGGAGGAGCACAAGGTGGCAGATAATATGAGTCCAGGTAGCTTCTGTGGACTTCCCTTCCATTCCTGATGAAGGGTGTCAGCCTAAAATTTCAACTGTTTATTCCCCTCCACATGTTGCTTAAGATTTCCAACATTGACAGAAACCCTTTTGTCTCAGATCACAGGAAGAATGTGCAAATTCAGCATAAGTGGCGTCAAAGCAGAAACAGCTAACATGAGGGGCCATAACGTTAAGATGATTGGAGGACAGTATGGGGGGGGGATGTTATGAGGTAGAATTTTTATACAGAAATTCGTGGGTGTGTGGACACTCTTGGATAGACACATGGGTGATAGAAAAATGGAAAGGTATGTGGAAGGGAAGGGTTAGATTGATTTCAGAGTAGGCTAAAATGTCGACGCAACATCGTGGGCTGAAGGACCTGTAATGTGCAGTTCTACATTCTATTGAACCTTGGTCTGGCAATTTCTGATTGTATTTCAAAATTCCACCAACAATTGGATTTTGCCTGATATCCTGAGTAGGGATATGTATGGGATCGAGTGCAGTTGGATCTCCAAAGAATTGCACCTTAGCCCCGACGACTGATCACTCCTCTTGTACAAAGGAACTGCAAAGAGAGAGGCAGGGAGGGGGAGAAGAGGGAGAGGGGGAAGGAGGGGAGAGAGGGGGGAAAGGATAGAAAGGAGATAGAGAGAGAGGAATAGATAGGGGTTGGAGGAAAGAAGAGAGAGAAGGAGTCAGAAGGAGGTGAGGGAGAGGGGAAAGAATGAGATAGAGGGGAGTGAGAGAGAGGAAGGCGAGGGAGAGGAAGTGGGGAAGGGAGAGAGGAGATAGATAAGTAGAGAGTGAGGGGCAGGCAGGGAGGGAGGAAGGGAGAAAAGGGGAGAAGTGGGAGGTGTGAGGGGAGACGAGGAAAGAGAAATGGGGAGAGGAGGAAGGTGAGGGAGAGGAGACAGAGAGAAAGGCATAGTTTGGGGGAGGGGGAGAGAATGAGAGAGGAGAGGACGGAGGAAGTGAGAGAGATTGGGGAGAGGGAGAGGTTGAAGTGGAAATGAACTGGAAGTATTGATCATAAAGTATTTCTTTGATTTCTTGCCAAAGAAAATGCAAAACTAGCACTTTAGTTTGCAGTTCGATGCAGACCATTTTATTTGCCATGGGAATTCACCTCTGTCCTTATATTCGGTGTGTACATTCCCCCCAGCACTAATGCTAAGGAGGCACTCTGTGAAATGTACGGGGCTATTAGCGAACTGCAGAACGCACACTCTGATGGACTGTTTATTGTCGCCGGTGATTTTAACCACGCAAACCTTAAGTCAGTGATCCCCAAATTCCATCAGAACGTGCACTTTGCAACGAGGGGGAGAACGCGTTGGACCTGGTTTACACAAACATCCCCGACGCATACAGGGCAGAGCCCTGCCCCTACCTCAGTTACTCAGACCACATCTCTGTTATGCTAATCCCAGCATACAGACCGCTTGTCAGGCGCTCCAGACCAGTTCAGAAGCAGGTGAAAACCTGGCCAGCAGGAGCCATCTCTGCTCTTCAAGACTGCTTTGAGAACACCGACTTGCACGTGCTCAGGGAGGCTGCAACCGATGGCGACTCTACTGTTACGTCCGTGGCCCCCTCCTTTTTGAGAATCGCAAGATCACTATTAAGTCAGGTCAGGAGACCAGGAAATGAGAGGAAGACATGCAGGATCCACAAAGAGTTTGGAATGTGTCCTGGCCTCTGAAAGGTGGAACCATTGGTAACGGCTATTATCTCTTGGAGACGGAATTGTGTATTGAATCCAGTACGATTCATCGAAGCCCCCAGGCAATGAACCGAGGGGGGTTGGTGGAGGGATTGCATCATCCCAACCTGATTGACATCTGAGACCCTGTGAGTCAGGATAAAAGAGGGTCTGGGGAACAGCCCCTCAGACACACCAGAAGAAATGCTAGAACTCCTGTAACAGCGTACTAGCGAAAGCCGGTGGAAAAGCCCACGTGCGTCCTTTTCCATTTGCCTCGGAATTGGTGGGTCTTTACCACAGAAGCACGGCTTTAGCTAACCACAAAGGGGAAATCAGTCCCTCAAAGGATTGACATCATAAAAGGAATGGGCAAGTTAAACCTCCGTCTTTCTCTCCAACCAAAAAGCTGCAGCTTGAATGAACTTGAGTGACTTTTATATTTCCATCGGACAATACATTATCCCCTAGACAACGACAGAGCTAGTTCTTATTGATTATTATTACACCCGCGCTTTTAGATTTAGTATTGACGACATATATTATCTATGTTTGCATTGATATTATTTTTGTGTATTTTTATCAATAAATATGGTTAAAAATAGTACCATCAGACTTCAACGGACCTCTCTATCTTTGCTGCTAAGTGACCCAGTTACGGGGTACATAACACTACCAACTTAGAGGAGTACACGGCATCTGTGACCAGCTACATCAGCAAGTGCATCGATGATGTTACTCTGTCCAAGACCATCACTATACGTGCCAACCAGAAGCCATGGATGACCGCAGAGGTGCGTGCGCTGCTGAGGTCCCGCGACTCCACCTTCAGAGCAGGCGACAAGGCAGCTCTAACAAAGCAAGGGCTAAACTGTCCTGAGCCATCAGAGGGGCAAAGCGTGCACATGCCCAGCTAATCCACAGTTACTTCCAGGACAGCGGCGACACACAGCACATGTAGAAGGGCAACCAGGACATCACCAATTACAGGACAACATCACCTGACTGTGCAGGTGACGCCTCCCTCCCAAATGCGCTGAATAACTTCTACGCCCGGTTTGAGGCGGAAAATGACGTGGCGGCAAGGAAGTCCACCCCCTCCTACAAAGGACCAGGTGCTGTGTCTCTCCGTGGCCAACGTGAGAAGATCCCTGTGCAGGGTCAACCCATGGAAGGCTGCTGGACCAGACAACATCCCTGGTAGAGTACTCAGAGGATGTGCAGACCAGCTAGCAGATGTTCTCACTGACATCTTCAACATCTCCCTGAGCAGCGCCACCATTCCAATGTGCTTCAAGGCCTCCACCATCGTCCCCATGCCGAAGAAGTCTTCAGTGTCCTGCCTACTGTCCCATTGCACTCACATCCATCATCATGAAGTGTTTCGAGAGGCTCGTCATGAGCCATATCAAGACCCTGCTGCCCCCCTCACTGGACCCCCTGCAGTTTGTGTACCATCCCAAGTGCTCAATGAATGACGCCATTGCCATCACCCTCCACCTGGCCCTAACCCACCTGGACAAAAAAGACACATACATTCAGATGCTGTTCATAGACTTCAGTTCAGCATTCAACACAATCATCCCTCAGAAACTGATTGGAAAGCTGAGCCTACTGGGCCTGAACACCTCCCTCTGCAACTGGATCCTAGACTTCCTGACTGGGAGACCTCAGTCAGTCTGGATTGGGAGCAGCATCTCCAACGCCATTACACTGAGCATGGGGGCTCCCCAGTGCTATGTGCTCAGTCCACTGCTGTTCACTCTGCTGATCCACGACTGTGCTGCAACATACAGCTCGAACTATATCATCAAGTTCGCCGATGACACGTCCATGGTGGGTCTCATCAGCAAGAACGACGAGTCAGCTTACAGAGAGGAGGTGCAGTGGCTAACGGACTGGTGCAGAGCCAACAACCTGTCTCTGAATGTGAACAAAACAAAGGAGATGGTTGTTGACTTCAGGAGGGCACGGAGCGACCAGCTGAACATCAACGGCTGCTCGGTAGAGATCGTAAAGAGCACCAAATTTCTTGATGTTCACCTGACAGAGGATCTCAACTGGTTCCTCAACACCAGCTCCATAGCAAAGAAAGCTCAGCAGCATCTCTACTTTCTGCAAAGGCTGAGGAAAGTCCACCTCCCACCCCCACCCACCCCCCATCCTCATCACATTCTACAGGGGTTGTATTGAGAGCATCCTGAGCAGCTGCATCACTGCCTGGTTCAGAAATTGCACCATCTCGGATCGCAAGACCCTGCAGCGGATAGTGAGGTCAACTGAGAAGATCATCAAGGTCTCTCTTCCAGCCATCATGGACATTTACACTACACGCTGCATCCGTAAAGGAAACAGCATTATGAAGGACCCCATGCACCCCTCATACAATCTCTTCTCCCTCCTGCCGTCTGGGAAAAGGCTCCAAAGCATTCGGGCTCTTACAATCAGACTATGTAACAGTTTCTTCACCCAAGCTATCAGACTCCTCAATACCCAGAGCCTGGACTGACACCTTGCCCTACTGTCCTGTTTATTATTTATTGTAATTGCCTGCACTGTTTTTGTGCACTTTATGCAGTCCAGTGTAGGTCTGTAGTCTGGTGTAGCTTTCTCTATGTTGTTTTTTTTATTACGTAGTTCAGTCTAGTTTTTGTAATGTGTCATGCAACACCATGGTCCTGAAAAACGTTGTCTCATTTTTACTATGCACTGTACATAGCAGTTATGGTCGAAATGACAATAAAAGTGACGACTTGACTTGAGATGGGTTATAACCTTCCTATCAGTGATACTAACTGTTGAGTTCCTCTAGCATTTTGTGAGTGATACTAACTGCAGTTTGTATTTTTAAAAGAGGTTAATGTTATTTTTATTGTACTCAGTGAGTAAGATACTCACATTGCAAGAGATAGAGCAAGCTAAACGACTGGAGTTCTGGTCCACGGCTGCCATGCTGGTCTCAGATACGGCAGGCTCAGGGACAGACACACCTGGTTCTACATGACTGGAGTCTCTGCACATTCCTCCCTTCGTGCTCAGCAGCAAGTTGTTCACGGCCAACGGTGCCACTTGAAATGAGGGTCTTTGTATTCAGCAGCTTCCTAGGTGAGTTTAGTTCATAAAAATCTTTTCATTGTTCCGGCTGTGGAGTATAAAATGCTCAAATTAGTGACTTGTGAGGTCATGGTAAAGACTTTCTTGCTGAGTTGCCATAATAGGATAAAATTCATGACATTGATAAAGTACCTATTTATAAACCCTCCAACTAATTATAAAGAAAGTATTGAGCAATTTGTTTTTTTTTTCAGTTTGAAAGGAAGTAACTAGTGGATGATCATATAGAAAGAAGTACGGTATATTAGTTAATAAATACTTTTAGAAAGTAGTTCTTTAATCGAAATCTTGCGAATAGGTTTAAAATAGGAAAATTTAGGATTAACCCCGTTGTCGACACTGTGTGCTTAAGTAGTGGATTTAATATAACACAAAATGTTGGAGCAACTCAGCAGGTCAGGCAGCATCCATGGAGGGGAATAAGCAGTCAACGTTTTGGGCCAAGACCCTTCATCGGGACTGGAGAGGAAAGGGGAAGAAGCCAGAATAAGAATTTGGGGTGAGGGGAAATTGGCAGATGAATGGCGAAGCTAGGTGACGGGCAAGGAAAGTGGGAGGGATGAAGTGAGAAGGTGCAATGTGGTAGGTGGAAAAGACGAAGACCTGAAGAAGAAGGAATCTGATGGGAGAGGAGAGTGGACCATCGCAGAAAGAGAAGGAGGAGGGGTACCAGAGGGAGTGATTGGCAGGGGAATGGAACAGGAGAGAAAGGGGAGGAGGAAGATATTACTGGATATTGGAGAAATTGATGCTCATGATGTCAGGTTGAAGGCTAGCCAGAAAGAATATGAGATATTTTTCCTCCATCCTGAGAGTGACCTTATCATGGCAGTAGAGGAGGTCATGATCCCATATGTCGGAATGGGGAGTGGAATTAAAATTAATGGATACCAGGAAATCCTCCCTGTTGTAGATGGAGCGAAGGTGCTGAACAAAGTGCTCCCTCAGTTAACTATGGGTGTTAAATGTTATGGAGATAAGGCAGGAAAATAGGGTTGAGGAGGAAAATATATCAGATTAGATGGGCTGAATAGTCTAATTCTGCTGCTATGTCTTAGGGGCTATGACAATACAGCCTGGTGTGGAGGTTTCACAGGGTTGCACTATACAGAGCATGATAGACTCAGTCAGCTTCATCACAGGCACAGCCCTCCCCACCATCAACATCTGCAAGAGGCTATACCTCAAGAAGGCAGCATCCATCACCCTCTTTTCATTACTATCATTAAGGTGTAGGAGCCTGAAGACACAAACACTGATTCAGGAGCCCTCCATTGACAGATTTCTGAATGATAAGGAACTCATGAGCATTACCTCATTTTTCTTTTATTTTGCATTATAGTGGGTTCCAATTGGGACACATCAGGACCAGTTAATTTTGGCCCTATGATGTGGTTGCCCCAATTAGGCAAAGTTTCATAGAAATACTGTAGTTAAAAAGATGTAAAAAGGACAAACTACCTTTTAACTGAGTAATAAATTATGTATTTCAACAAAATCCAGAACAAATTAGAATACCAATAGTACTACAATATTAAGCTGTGCATAAGTTCATAATACTTATTGATGGAGGAATTCATCCAGAGTATGCTGCTATTTCCTTTTGACTGGCAGTAAATTAACAAAACAAGTGCAGACACCTTTTGAGGATAATGGTCTGCCTTCAAGGAGTGTTTTTGGCGATTGCTTCCTCCAAATCTTCATTTTGATTGCAGCATTCAAGATGATTATCAATACCTTCAAAATCTTCGTAGTTCTTAACTTGTTGAAGTAGTGAAATCATTTTATTTTCGCTCCCGGCCATTTCTGGCATCTCCAAGCGTGAATGTTTGAAACCACAGAGAGTAAAACTTTTCTGAATTTTCTTACTGTTTATTTCTTGCCAACTATCAGTGACAAAAATCACTGGTTTTTGACCACGTGCAGCTGATGCTAATTAAAAACTGATCGTTCTAAGCATGGTGTAGTGTCTAATGGCTGCACAAGGGCACTTGACTAACAATAGTTAGAAACAGTTTGGCATCCGTCTCCTGCCCCAGTTAAGTAGCATGCTGTCCCAAATAAATGAAGGAATCTTAGCTGTTTTCTCAATTTGTTTTTGTTGTCCCAAATAAATAGCTGTCCTTTTTAACTAATGGCCGAGTTAACCGGAATCCATTCTATATATTTGTTTTTGTAATTGATAGGTCTTTATGCATTTGCACTGCTCCACTGCCACAAAATAACAAATTTCACACCTTGCGTCAAAGATAATAAATCTGATTCTGGAATCCAAACACCGTGGTTAGTTGTACATCTGCAGGAAATTACAGAGAAAGGAAAGTGGTAAGTCAGCAAGAATTTGAAAATAAGGGAGAGAGTTTTAACGTTGATGAAATGAGGAGTTGGTGTGAGTCAGGGATCTCAGGAAGCTGCTCAAAATAAGGAGGAAAAGTCAAGGAATTAACTGTATATGGAGGACTAAAGATGTGAGCTGGAGAGTTTCAGAGCAAAAGCAGACATGTGGTCTGTCACACCTGTTTAGTTATCATAATCCCATAAAAAACTCACAAAAATCTTACAGATTGGCTATCGGTCATAATTTAAAATATTAATATTATAATACAAAATATTATCCAAAGCAATTCCATTTTTTATTGCTTACGATCAGCTCTGGGTGCTTGCCAATGGCTAACTGAAGATTAAGTATGAAAGTGTGCCAGTCATCCATATTCCTTGGTTATGTAAATGCTAGGTCTACCCCAAGCTCATTTAATTAATTAATTTATTGATTGATTGATTGATTGATTGAGATACACCGTGGAATGGGCCCTTCCAGCCCTTCAAACAACTCTGCCCAACAACCTCCAATTTAACTCTAGTCTAATCACAGGACAATTTACAATGACCAATTAACTTACCACAGGCACGTCTTTGGACTGTGGGAGGAAACCAGAGCACCCGGAGGAAACCCACATGGTCACGGGGAGAACACAGAAGCTCCTTACAGGCAGCAGTGGGAATTAAGGTGGTCACAACCTTCCTGGACCAAACTTCTCCATTGATTCCTGTGTAGAATCTCAATGGACAAATCCCTTTCTACTCATTTAATGAAACAAATCCTTTCCCCCTCACTCCCCTGTATGGTTTTCTAATGGAAATAAAATATCTTAGTATATGGAGCGCTAATAAACTAAACTCTTTCAGATTGGCTCAGTGTACATAGCCTCAATGGGCCAAATCCTTTCCTGTTCCCTCCCAATGTACAGAATCATAATGCAACCATTTATTGTCTTTTCACAGCTTCACACAGAGCTCCAGTAGACTAAACATTTTCTCATGGATTTCCAAAATGGAGAACCCTATTTCCTGTTTATCTACAGTTTTCTAGCTGAGGCAAACCTTCCTGCACCTTGGCCTATCCCACCAATATTATCCTTTGTTTCCTTTCTCACTCATCTTTTATCCGTTTTCCCTTTGGATGCATCAGTGGTGTTCACCTGAATAATTCAGAATCAGAATCAGGTTTAATAGCACTGGCATACATTGTGAAGTTTTTTGCCTTGAGGTAGCAGTACAGTGCAATATATAAAAATTCAAATTACAATAAGAAATATATATTAAATATGTTGTGCAAAAAAGAGGAAAAAATAGTGAGTCTATTTATGAGTCAATGTGGGCAGAATTCCAGACTGCAGCACACAAGTTTGCCTCACAGCCGATCAGTAATGAGATTTTCTCACCACATCACAATTGAGTTTCAGAAATTGTGTCCAATCAGATGATTGAAAAGTATATAAAGACCAAGCATTTGAAGGACACACAACAATCAACAGCGCAGCAACAATGTCTCCACGCATGGTGATAAGATGTTAGCAAGTAAATTGCCAGGATCGGAGAACAACTCAACCCAAGCACAGTGAGATAGTGTTCATGGGTTCATTGTCCATTCAGAAATCAGATGGCGGAGGGGAAGAATCTATTCCTAAAATGTTGAGTGTGTGTCTTTAGGGTCCTGTACCTCTTCCCTGATGATGGCAATGAGAAGAAGCCATGTCCAGGTCATGGGGATCCTTAATGATGGATGTGGCTTTTTTGAGGCATCGTCATTTGAAGGTGTCCTCAAAGCTGGAGATGCTAGTGCCCATAATGGAGCTGGCTGAGTTACAATCCTCTGCAGTGCCCCCTCTGTTACCATAATCCTCTTGGTGGTAAGTTCTACTCTAACTGGTGCCTGGGTAAAGAAGTCTCTCTTGAAATCCCTGTTGTATTCATTAGTGGCAATCTGAGTACTCCAAGTATTGGACTTTCCTATCATCCTCTCTGTGCCTTCTCTATTGAACCACTTCAGAATCTTAAAGTCTGCTGGCAGGTTGCTTTATTGTTCTTATGCTTATTTTCCAATTTGCAGTAATTCTATGAAATTCCTATTTCATTGTACTGTGCAGGAGCTTAGTACAATAATGACATAACCCTTCAGCTGCTGGAGATCTAAATTTAGGCAAAAACCCCAAGCACAAACAATCAAGTTGCTTATTCAGTCTGCAGCCGCTCACTGAGCTCCAGAGAGCTGATCCTCTGCATCATTCACTTTATCACCTACTATCAGCTTGCTTTGCCAATCTCTCATTATGTGCAATGATGTGCTTTTAATTCAGATTCTCCTGCATTGTGAGCAACGTGAAACTCGACAAAATGGGTCATTTTATTGTATGCAGGCAGTTTAGGGAGAGACCCCAGTCGAGTATAGCCTTCCTCCTGAAGGTAATGATGATTTGATCAGTGTGGAGATACACCTGGAAGTGACAGCAGGCAGTGATGTGTGCAGGAGCTGGATACTGCAATGTCGGAAGTCAGAGGAGCACAAAACTACTTTTTTTCCTGTCAATAAACACAAGGGATGCTGGAAATACAGAGCAGCAAACACAAAATGCTGCAGGAACTCAGCAGGTCAGGCAACATCTGTGGAGAAGAATAAACAGTCAATATTTCAGACCAAGACGCTTCAGCGGGACTAGAAAGGAAGGCGGAAGAAGCCAGAGGAAGGTGGTGGGAGGGGGAAGATGTACAAGCTGGCAGGAGATAGGTGAAGCCAGGTGAGGGGGAGGGTGGGTGGATGAAGTGAGAGTTTGGAGGGAATTGGTGGAAAAGCTGGAGGTGAAGAAGCCTTTTTTTCACCTTTTCATGTTAAGGTGTGGACAGAAAATTTGCACCTGCAGACTTTCACTGGTTTAAGAGAAAATTTACAAAACTTTGCACACACTCAACGATCCAGGATTAGCTTCTTCCCCTCTGCCGTCAGATTTGTGAATGGACACTGAACCCATGAACACAACCTCACTACTTGTTTATTTTTATTTTGCACTACTTATTTAATTTAACTATTTTATTATTGTAATTCACATTTTTTCTCTATCATTATGTATTGCATCTGGCTGCTGCTGCAAGAACAACAAATCTCACAACATATGCTGGTGATGTTAAACCTGATCCTGATTCTGAACTCTTGATTCTTAAGTCTCAAGGAACAATGTTATTTTGAATAGAGCTAAATTAAACAGAGAGAGGCCCATATGAGCATTTCCCAAGTCACTCCTGATGCAAAGAAGCTCTTATTAATGAGATGTGCTGTTTTTTTAATTTAATTTGCATTCGCTTCTATGAGCCATCCAATTTTTCTCCATTATTGATGTGCTGTTTCGGAGCTTCGTGTTCCACTCCGTCAGGACGCCTTAGTGGCGTGCAGTTCGCAAGACACTAGTTCTGCTCTGGACGCCCCAGAGTTCAGATTTCAACTCCAGCGCCATTCGGTAACGAGTCTCTGTATTTCCTCCCTGCGGAACGTGTGGGATTTCTCCAGGTCCTCCAGTTTCCTCCCGCAGTCGAAAGACGTACCAGTTAGGTTAATTGGTCATTGTAAATTGTCCCGTGATTAGGTTAGGGTTAATCAGGGTTGTCTGGGGGGTGGGGGGGTGCTGGAGCAGCATGGCTTGAAGGGTCAGAAGGGCCTACTCCACACTATCGCTAAATCAATAAAATAAATGTGTCCCCCGGGCCCACTTCATATCTACTCTGAGTCAGGGAGCTGAGACTTGAACTCTCTCTCTTCCTCCCTGAGCCTCGTCCCTTCAGTTGACACCTCAAAACAGTACTCGGAGCTGCATGCCATTGGCCACACGGTTTAACCAAGACCTCTCCCATCCCCCCCCCCCACCATTCACTGTAAGATTGAAAGAGGCCAGAAAAAATTTACAAGGATGTTGCCGGGAACTAAGTTACAGAGAAAGATTGAATGGGTTAGGATTTCTTAACACTGGAGCGGAGAACAAGGTGCAATACACGATTATGAGGGGTATAGATCAAAGTCATAGTCAAAGTAAATTTATCAACAAAGTATGCACATGTCACCATATACTACCCTAAGATTCATTTTTGTAGGTATTTCAAGGAATATAAAGAAATACAGTAGAATTTATGTAATAGACTTTGAATTCCTCAGAGCTGTCTCGTCAGAGTTTCGGAGGGCCTGTCCTGGTCCCAGCACGTAAGTGCAATTACAGAGAAAGCTTGGCTGTGCTTCTACTTCCTTAGGAGTTTGCGAAGATTCGGCATGACATTTAAAACTTTGACAAACTCCTGTAGATGTGTGGTGGAGAGAATATTGACTGGCTGCATCACAGCCTGGTATGAAAACGCCAATGCTCTTGAATGGAAAATACTACAAAGAGTAGTGGATATGGCCCAGTCCATCACGGGTAAAGACTTCCCCACCACTGAGCAACGCAACATGAGGCATTATCACAGGAAAGCATCCATCAGCAAGGACCCTGCCATCCAGGTCATGCTCTCTTCTCATTGTTACCATCAGGAGGGAAGTACAGGAGCTTCAGGACTCACACACCAGGTTCAGGAACAACTATTATATCTCAACCATCAGGCTCTGGAACCAGAGGGAATAACTTCACTTGCCCCATCATAGAAATGTTCCCACAACCCATGGACTCACTTTCAAGGATTCTTCATCTCATGTTCTCAATGTTTATTGCTTACTTATTATTATTATTTCTTCTTGTTTGTATTTGCACAGTTTGTTGTCTTTTGCACATTTGTCCATCCTGTTGGGGTTCAGTCTTTCATTGATTCCAATATGGATTTATTGAGTACGCCTGCAAGGAAATGAATGCCAGGGTTGAATATGGTGACATATATGTACTTTGATAATAAATTTACTTTGAACTTTGAATGTAAAACCATGCATAAACAAAGACTGACAAACAGCCCATGTGCAAAGGAAGACAAATTGTGCAAATAAAAAATAAATAAACAATGAGCTGCAGAGTCCATGAAAGTCAGCCTGTGAGTTGTGGAATCAGACCAAGTTGAGGTGAGTGAAGTTGCTCACAACTGTTCAGGAGCCCCATGATTGCAGGGTAATAACTGTTCCTGAACCTGGTGGTGTGGGACCTAAGGCTGCCTGATGGTAGTAATGAGAAAAGAGCATGGTCTGGATCGTGGGTCCTTGATGATGGATGCTGCTTTCTTGTGTTAAATCCATGCAGGCTTTTACCCACTGAGGTTAGGTGGGACTAGAACTGGAAGTCATAGGTTTAGGGTAAAAAAAACTTAAGGGGAACCTGAGGGAGAAGTTCTTCAGTCAGGGAGTGGTGCAAGGAACGAGCTGCAAATGGGTGTAGTGGATGCAGGTTCAATTGTAACGTTTAGAAGAAGTTTGGATGGGAGGGGTATCAAAGGCAATGGTCCAATTGCAGATCAGTGGGACCAGGCATGATTCTGCATGGACTTATCTGTGGAGCTCACTGCAAATCACAGGGTACATTTAAGGCAGAGGTTGATCATTCTTGATTGGTCAGGGCATGAAGGGATACAGGGATGAGGCAGGAGATTGGGGCTGAGAGGGAAATGGATCAGCCATGATGAAATGGCAGAGCAGACTTGATTGTTCAAATAGCCTAATTCTGCTCCACTATCTTATGGTTTTATGGACTACGTGGGCTGAAAGCCTGTTTCTGTGGTGTACTGCATCATAACTCTATGACTAAACGATCCCACAGAAATATTTAAAGGTCTATTCTTTTAAAGGTATTATTGATTCCTCAAGCACCAACAAATATGAGGCCACAAACAATTTTCTGGAGGAATTCAGCGGCTTAAGCAACATGTACGGGGGAAGAAAAATTGTCAAATCAGTGCTTCCCCCCCCCCCCCAACCACCACAGCCGTAGAGACTGTTCGACCCACAGAGTTCTTTGAGTAGATTACTTGTTGCTGCAGTACTCAGCACTTGTAGTCTCCTGTTTATAGTTTGCAATCTTTTGTCCATTTGCTGTATGCTGGATCTGTGGGCAGAGCAGAGATGAGGAGGAGTTTTTTCAGCCAGAGGGTGGTGAATCTTTGGAATTCACTTGCCACTGCATCTGTGGAGACCGAGTCATTGGGGTGTTGGAAGTGGAGTTTGGGAAGGTTCTTGGTTAGTAACGGCATCAAAGGTTACGGGGAGAAGGCAGGAGAACTGGATTGAGAAGGAAAATGGAAATGGGAGAGAGGACTTGGTGGACCAAAAGGCCTAATTCTGCTCCTATGTCTTGTGGTTTTATGATCTGTCTTGCTTGGCTCTACAAAACAATTGCAACTTCAAAAGCACTTGATTAGATTTGGAGTCTTTTGCTCAACTCTGTAGATGAAATGGACTCTATTATAAATAATTTCATCATAAATTGTTCATTTTGAGTATATATTATGTATGAATATATAAATTATCTGCACGGCCTGGTTTTACCTTGAGAATATAGAACTATCTTGAAAATTTCACCTTGCCATTTTAGCATTTGCTGAGTACCTCCTGCATCTCACTGCAATGTAGAATATTGCAGCAAGGGATTCTCTGGTTGGATGGTGTTTTCAGAAAGGATTTGCATTCACAAATCGCCCTTTCATATTGTTCAAATGTTCCAAAGTGTTTTGTATATAATTACATTGCTTTGACGTCCAGTCATTGTCTGTAGGCAGTGTTGTCTCAGAAACATCAGAGATGATTTAGTCAGTTTGTTTTTAGTTGTTGACCAAAGCACCATCGGAATCCCTTCCACCTTGTCTATTACTGTGGAGGGATTTACACTCAGTGGCCACTTTATTAGGTACCTCTGTGCACCTCTTCGTAATGCAAATGTGTAGTTAGGTAAATCATGTGGCCCTAACTAGTCAAGAGGTTCAGTTGTTGTTCAGACCAAACATCAGAATGGAGAAGGAATGTGATCTAAATGATTTTGACCGTGAAATGATTGCTGGTGCCAGATGGGGTGGTTTGAGTATCTCAGAAACTGCTGATCTCCTTTAATTTTCTTGCACAACAATCTCTGTAGTTTATAGGTGATGGTGTGAGAAACAAAAAGAACATCCGGTGAGCGGCATTTCTGAGGGCATAACTGTCTTGTTAATGAGAGATGTCTAAAGAGAATGGTCTGTCTGGTTCACACTGACAGAGAGGCAACAGCAACTCAAATAATCACGCGTTCCAATAGCGGTTTGCAGAAGAGCACCTCTGAACACACAGCACGTTGAAATTTGAAGTGGAGGACTACAGCAGTAGAAGACCATGAACATACACTCTCAGTGGCCACTTTATTAGGTACATGAGGTTGCTAATGCAGTGGCAAGTGAGTGTACAATTACATCTCACAAGTCAGTACAAAATTATCTCAGAATTTCACCAGCCTGAGAGGTTGGACTTGTTGCATACCTTTGTTGTGTCGAGACTGTGCACAGTACAAGGATTGACTTGGATGTTTTTATTATGATTGCAAAACCCTGTTGGACATTGGTAAAGTAATATACTCACTTGTTCATTGGTGAGACTGATGACGGGGGAGCTGCATTGCCTCAGTTGTAGTGAGGACTGGGCCCTTGGACCAGAGCTACCTGTTGCAGCCGCCCAGAGGATGAAACGCTGATGCATCATGGGAGAGAGCAGAGGGCTCAGTGGGCATGCTGTAATCACACTGGGTTGGGGACTGGCCCCTCCAGTTAGTTCTGCTCTCCAGTGTTCGCTCAGTGCTTCTCTCCAGTATTCGCTCGGTGCTCCCTCCAGTGTTCACTCGGTGCTCCCTCCAGTGTTCACTCGGTGCTCCCTCCAGTGTTCACTCGGTGCTTCACTTCAGTGTTCGCTCAGTGCTTCTCTCCAGTGTTCGCTCGATGCTCCCTCCAGTGTTCACTCGGTGCTTCACTTCAGTGTTCGCTCAGTGCTTCTCTCCAATGTTCGCTCGGTGCTCCCTCCAGTGTTCGCTCGGTGCTCCCTCCAGTGTTCACTCAGTGCTTCCCTCCAGTGTTTGCTCAGTGCTTCCTGCTCTTGTTTGCTCAGTGCTTCCCTCTCGTGTTTGCTCGGTGCTGCTCCCCAGTGTTCAGTCAGCGGAAGAACAAGCTGGACTAGGACAATTTATCAATCTACAGACCACGCCCCTCAGAACTTGGGCTCTATATATTTTTTGAGACTATGTTATTCTGCTATCATAACCATATGTACTATTAGTGCTAAATGCGTTGTGTTGTCGGTAATGTGTTTTGCACCTTGACTCTGGAGGAGCCCTATTTCATTTGGCTGTATTCATCTATGGTTGAATAATTAAACTTGAACCTGAACTAGTGCTATTGTGTTCAACCTGGCCTTATGTTCCCCAGTAAATGAATTCTGCAGTTATTTCCTTTGAAGCTTCATAACATGCTGCTATCTCTCATTCATATTACCTTTACTAATCAAGAACCTAACATTCAGAGTGCTCTCCACTGCACATATCCTGTATAGAAATGTGCAAGGGTCCTTAGAGACTCTTTCAACAAGACTCATAAAGCAAAGAAAATACAGTAAATTAGGGTCCTTCGTGACACTGGGAGTTCTCTTTGCTTTGTTTTAAGTGTCGCACGAGTGAAGTTAGTCACTTCTAATCTGCAACGAAGTTCCACCAACAGCAGTGTGGTAACAACCAAATAAGTCTGTTTTTAATTTTGTCAGTTGACGGATAATTTTAGCCAGGACAGAAGGGAGAATCACTAGAGTGAACATTGATTTCTCAACTTCTGATATTTACATCCCCCTCCCCCAGTATTTATTTTTCCATTCTCCTCTCACCCCTTCTCATCTCCTCACAGGCTAATCATCTCCCTCTGGTGCCCCTTCTCCTTTTCATTCTTCCATGGTCCATCTACTCACCTATGAGATTCTTTCTTCTTCAGCCCTTTACATCTTCCACCAATCACCTCCGAGCTTCTCATCTCCCACTCCCACTCACCTACCTTCCCGCTCACCAGGCTTCATCTATCACCTACCAGCTTGTACACCTCCCACCTTCTCGTCTGGCTTCTTTTGCCTTCCTTCCCAGTCTCACTGAAGGGTTTTGGCCCGAATTGTTGGCTGCTTATTTCCCCCCCCATAGATGCAGCTTGACCTGCTGAATTCCTCCAGCAGTTTGTGTATTCCTCTGGAGAGCCCCTCTGCCACTCCCAGAAGGCATTGAGTTCCACAAACTTCTGAAGTTTGCAAGGGTATATTGAACTAAAGGTGTACCACATGAGTGAGAGATATTAGCAAGTGCCGGATCGTGATTCTTGTGGGATTGAGTCAATTAAAATTGTTGATGTTCATATCAATCTTTGGGTATAGAGCAAGTGTTTTTCTTATATATATGATGGATGTTACCTGGAACAAACTGATCACTTTTTTTTCCTGGACCTCAGTGGTACTACTTGATTTTTAGTTGACTGTACGGCTGAAATTCTCATTCTTGGTTTATCTGAGCTGTGTAAGAACCAAGCAGTATATTTCCGGCCTTGTTTGGAGTTTGATTCATTTGGCAGTATTCTTGATAAAATTCTGGGATCGAAGCCTTGCTCACCAAAAGAACATTTGCTCTAAACCATGGAGGTGTCTCACTGTTGAAGTTTCAAGCCTTTAGCCGTGAATCAAAATCAGGCTGTGCTCAGTTGCTCAGGTCCCCTGAAGATCTGACTCTATGTTGTAGGGGCAACATCTTCCTCTGTGCTGTCAGATTTCTGAATGGTCCATGGACTCATTATTCATTTTTTGAACTATTTATTTTGTAATTTATAGTGAGGGAACTTACTTACTCCAAGATCAATCTAACCTTCCCTTCTCACCTAACCTTCCATTTTTCTATCATCCATGTACCTATCTAAGAGCTTGTTAAATATCCCTAATGTGTCTGCCTCAATCCACTTGACCTATGCCTCTTACCATCCTGTACGTCTTTATCAAGTCACCTCTCATCTCCTTCTGTCCAGAGAGAAAAGCTCTAGTTTGCTCAGCCTATCCTCATATGATAGCATCCTAGTAAATCTCCTCTGCACCCTCTTTAAAGCTTCCACATTCTCCCTATGTCAGGGTCCGGTCCGGAACCGTGTTCCGGTTTTTGATCTGGTCCAAGGGCTCCGGACTCCGAGTCCTGTAGTTGTCCCTCCCATCACCCGTGATCTAGTTAGGACCCTCCTGGTTCAAGGAGACACACCTGGAACTCATTGAACTGCAGGTGTTTATAAGGGGCTTTGGGACTGGGACCAGGTGGGTGGTCGTTTTGTTCCGTTTCCTGTTTCTCCGCCGGCTCCGAACTCGTCTCTGCATTCTGTTATCCAGCACAGGCTCAGACCTATTCTTCATCATACTTCTCTTCCCGTACCAGTACTGCCAGGTTGGTCCACTCCCCCACCTTTCTTCCCATGCGCTGGTCCCGCTTCTCCGCTCGGATTAGTTTCTCGCGCGGTTGCGCTGTCTGCCGGCCGTTTCCGAATTTACCATTGTCATGGCTGTTGTGTTGGTCAACCTGGACCTATGCCCATTCCTACCCCTTGCCCCTGTCGGGCACGTCGGGCCGTGGTTCTGCCTGTTCCTATCCCTTGCCTCTGTCGGACGGATCCGGCCGACCCGCCGTGGCCCGGCGGGGGTTCTGCCCCCTCCTTCTCTTCTGCCCAAACCCTGGGATAGTGCCCCGCACCCGCCCAGGGGTCCGCGTCGTGCCCAGGCCTCCGGTGTTTCCGCCTGGGAGGCGCCCCTAACCGGGATACATGCGCCTCTGCTAGCCTATCACCACCTAGACCTGTCTGTCTGCCTGCCTGCCTGAATCCCGGGGACCTGTCTGAACCCGGGGACCTGTCTGAACCCGGGGACCTGCCTGAACCCCGGGGACCTGCCTGAATCCCGGGGACCTGTCTGAACCCGGGGACCTGCCTGAACCCCGGGGACCTGCCTGAATCCTGGGGACCTGTCTGAACCCAGGGACCTGTCTGAACCCCGGGAGCCTGTCTGAATCCCGGGAGCCTGCCTGAACCCCGGGGACCTGCCTGAACCCAGGGACCTGCCTGAACCCGGGGACCTGCCTGAACCCGGGGACCTGCCTGAACCCCGGGGACCTGCCTGAACCCCGGGAGCCTGCCTGAACCCGGGGACCTGCCTGAACCCGGGGACCTGCCTGAACCCGGGGACCTGTCTGAACCCCGGGGACCTGCCTGAACCCCGGGAGCCTGCCTGAATCCCGGGAGCCTGCCTGAACCCCGGGGACCTGCCTGAACCCCGGGAGCCTGCCTGAATCCCGGGAGCCTGCCTGAACCCGGGGACCTGTCTGAACCCCAGGCACCTGCCTGAACCCTGGGGACCTGTCTGAACCCCGGGGACCAGCCTGAACCCCAGGCACCTGCCTGAACCCTGGGGACCTGTCTGAATCCCGGGGACCTGTCTGAACCCGGGGACCTGTCTGAACCCCGGGAGCCTGTCTGAATCCCGGGAGCCTGCCTGAACCCCGGGGACCTGCCTGAACCCGGGGACCTGCCTGAACCCGGGGACCTGCCTGAACCCCGGGGACCTGCCTGAACCCCGGGAGCCTGCCTGAACCCGGGGACCTGCCTGAACCCGGGGACCTGCCTGAACCCGGGGACCTGTCTGAACCCCGGGGACCTGCCTGAACCCCGGGAGCCTGCCTGAATCCCGGGAGCCTGCCTGAACCCCGGGGACCTGCCTGAACCCCGGGAGCCTGCCTGAATCCCGGGAGCCTGCCTGAACCCAGGGACCTGTCTGAACCCCAGGCACCTGCCTGAACCCTGGGGACCTGTCTGAACCCCGGGGACCAGCCTGAACCCCAGGCACCTGCCTGAACCCTGGGGACCTGTCTGAACCCCAGGGACCTGTCTGAACCCCAGGGACCTGCCTGAACCCCGGGGACCTGCCTGAACCCCGGGGACCTGCCTGCCTGACTTCGAACTCCGGGAGCCGCTCCGCTCCGCCTGCCCGGACTCTATCTGCTTGAACCCCAGCTACCTTAAGTGCCATGACATCCCCATCCTGCCCTCCCCCCTAGTACTTCAGTGTCTGCGTCCTGCATTTGGGTCCATCCGGCCCCTCCTGACACCCTATAATCCGGCAACCAGAACTGAACACAATCCAGCATTCCAAATGACAGTACACGTGTCCCCCCAAATGACAGTACACGTGTTCCCCCAAATGACAATACACGTATTCCCCCAAATGACAGTACACGTGTTCCCCCAAATGACAATACACGTATTCCCCCAAATGACAGTACACGTGTTCCCCAAATGACAGTACACGTGTTCCCCCCAAATGACAATACACGTGTTCCCCCAAATGACAGTACACGTGTTCCCCCAAATGACAATACACGTGTTCCCCCAAATGACAATACACGTGTTCCCCCAAAGGACAATACACGTGATCCCCCAAATGACAATACACGTGTTCCCCCAAATGACAATACACGTGTTCCCCCAAAGGACAATACACGTGATCCCCCAAATGACAATACACGTGTTCCCCCCAAATGACAGTACACGTGTTCCCCCCAAATGACAGTACACGTGTTCCCCCCAAATGACAGTACACGTTCCCCCCAAATGACAATACACGTTCCCCCCAAATGACAATACACGTGTTCCCCCAAATGACAGTACACGTGTTCCCCCAAATGACAGTACACGTGTTCCCCCCAAATGACAGTACACGTGTCCCCCCAAATGACAGTACACGTGTTCCCCAAATGACAGTACACGTGTTCCCCCCAAATGACAGTACATGTGTTCCCCCAAATGACAGTACACGTGTTCCCCCAAATGACAGTACACGTGTCCCCCCAAATGACAGTACACGTGTTCCCCCAAATGACAGTACATGTGTTCCCCCCAAATGACAATACACGTGTTCCCCCCAAATGACAGTACACGTTCCCCCAAATGACAGTACACGTGTTCCCCCAAATGACAGTACACGTGTTCCCCCAAATGACAATACACGTGTTCCCCCAAAGGACAATACACGTGTTCCCCCCAAATGACAATACACGTGTTCCCCCCAAATGACAATACACGTGTTCCCCCAAATGACAGTACACGTGTTCCCCCCAAATGACAGTACACGTGCCCCCCAAATGACAGTACTCGTGTTCCCCCAAATGACAGTACACGTGTTCCCCCAAATGACAGTACACGTGTTTCCCCAAATGACAGTACACGTTCCCCCAAATGACAGTACACGTGTTCCCCCAAATGACAGTACACGTGTTCCCCCCAAATGACAGTACACGTGTTCCCCAAATGACAGTACACGTGTTCCCCCAAATGACAATACACGTGTTCCCCCAAATGACAGTACACGTGTTCCCCCAAATGACAGTACACGTGTTCCCCCAAATGACAGTACACGTGTTCCCCCCAAATGACAGTACACGTTCCCCCAAATGACAGTACACGTGTTCCCCCAAATGACAGTACACGTGTTTCCCCAAATGACAGTACACGTTCCCCCAAATGACAGTACACGTGTTCCCCCAAATGACAGTACACGTGTTCCCCCCAAATGACAGTACACGTGTTCCCCCAAATGACAATACACGTGTTCCCCCAAATGACAATACACGTGTTCCCCCAAATGACAGTACACGTGTTCCCTCCAAATGACAGTACACGTGTTCCCCCCAAATGACAATACACGTGTTCCCCCAAATGACAATACACGTGTTCCCCCAAATGACAATACACGTGTTCCCTCCAAATGACAGTACACGTGTTCCCCCCAAATGACAGTACACGTGTTCCCCCCAAATGACAGTACACGTGTTCCCCCAAATGACAGTACACGTTCCCCCAAATGACAGTACACGTGTTCCCCCAAATGACAGTACACGTGTTTCCCCAAATGACAGTACACGTTCCCCCAAATGACAGTACACGTGTTCCCTCCAAATGACAGTACACGTGTTCCCCCCAAATGACAATACACGTGTTCCCCCAAATGACAATACACGTGTTCCCCCAAATGACAATACACGTGTTCCCTCCAAATGACAGTACACGTGTTCCCCCCAAATGACAGTACACGTGTTCCCCCAAATGACAGTACACGTTCCCCCAAATGACAGTACACGTGTTCCCCCAAATGACAGTACACGTGTTTCCCCAAATGACAGTACACGTTCCCCCAAATGACAGTACACGTGTTCCCCCAAATGACAGTACACGTGTTCCCCCCAAATGACAGTACACGTGTTCCCCCCAAATGACAGTACACGTGTTCCCCCAAATGACAGTACACGTGTTCCCCCAAATGACAATACACGTGTTCCCCCAAATGACAGTACACGTGTTCCCCCAAATGACAATACACGTGTTCCCCCAAATTGACAGTACACGTGTTCCTCCAAATGACTGTACACGTGTCCCCCCACCCCTTTACAAAGGTAGAGCGTTCCTATGAAAACTTTTTTAAGCTGAAATGGCATAAAGAGAAGAACCATTAATTTATTGTAAAAGCGAAAATCCTCTTTGTAATGCGAAAACAGGTTTCTAATGTTGGTCTTCTGTAAAAGCGAAGCGGCGTAAAGCAAACATTCGTAAAGTGGGGGACACCTGTAATAAGACGTAAGACATTGGAGCAGAATTAGGCCATTTGGCCCATTGAGTCTCTGCCATTCAATCATGGCTGACTGTAAGCAGCAGAAGGAGCACATCACCTCACCATCTATCCCCACCCTCTCCAGTGAATACAGAACATAGAACAGTACAGCACAGTAAGGCTCTTCAGCTCGTGATGTTGTGCTGCCCTTTTAATCTACTCCAAGATCAATCTAACCCATCTCTTCCACATAGCCCTGTGTTTTCCTATCATCCATTTGCCTAAGAGTCTCATAAACGTCCCTAATGTACCTGCCTCAACCACCACCCTGGCGATGCGTTCTGTACGCCTACCACTCTCTCAGTAGAAGAAACATTTCTGACATCCCCCCCAATATTTTCCTCTAAGGTTTCATTTATGTATTTAGCGACTCCGCACAGAGTAGGCCCTTATGGCCCTTTGCGCCACGCCACCCCCACAGCCCCCGACAAGCCCAAGACAATTTACCTTTCCTGTAGGTCCTTGGAAGCCGGAGGACCAGAGAAAACCCACGCATTCCACGGGGAGGACGTGCAGAGATTCCTTACCGAATGTCGCTGGAATAAGCACATAACGCTATGCCTTTGCACCGTACTGCTGCTGCAAATAACAAATCTTACGGCAATAAGCTTAATTCTAAATACCAATTTCTTCACAGAACAGAGGATGGCTCATAACATCTTGACCAATTTCTTCAAACTGCTCACCGAACATTAATATATAAACAATCAGTAGGGGTTTTCTATGTGAAAATAACTACTACATTTCCTTTCTTCAAAATGACAGCACTTTAGAGTAAATAATTGCATGCTAAATACTTTGCATTTTTCCGGAAAGAAAATTAGGTGCTACCTAAAAGCTTTTTTTGGATGATGTTAACAATTGCTGTACTATTAGAATAAATAGCCTGGTATTTACACATCTATTACGGGTGATGTTTGTAGTGGGAGCTCTTTGTAGTGACTAGTGATTAATTAAGAATATTGGATGAGGAGTGTATTGTTATAATATCGGTTTAAGTAGGTGTAGCTCGCTGGTAGTGGCCGGAAATCTTTTGTGGATATCTCATCTCCCAAGCTCTAGGCTTCTGCTCCTGAGGCATAGCAGGCAGGTAGAGAAGTGGCAAGAGAGAGGCTATTACCAAACCCCTTGCTGAGTACGATGGGTCTTACCATCCTTCCTGCAACAGAATTGCTTTGAACTTGTAGGCTATTCAACTCATCAGATATGTGCCTGTGTTTATGCTTCACTCACGTGCTGTCCTGGGACCACCATGCAAGTGGCAATACGAAGAAACCATGCCAACGCCTCTACTTCTTCCTACTTCCAGCTAAAACTTTGATAAATGTCTATAGATGTGTGCTGGAGAGTATATTGACTGGTTGTATCATAGTCTGGTATGGTAACACCAATGCCCTTGAATGGAAAATCCTACAAAAAGTAGTGGTTACGGCCCAGTCCCTCACGGGTAAAGCCCTCCCCACTACTGAGCACCCCTCCAGAGATGCCTCCTGACCTGCTGAGTTCCTTCAGCATTGTGTGTGTGTTGCTGTAGATTTCCAGCATCTGCAAAATCTCTTGTGTTTGCAGCATCTTCTATTCCTGTATCTTTTGTGTATTTCTCCTAAAATGGTTTTTCTCTGAGCTCCGCATTTTTACCACTCGCAAAGCAGAACAGTTCCTCCTGAATTTCTCATTCCCCATGGCGAGCATTAATCTTTAATCCAAGCTTTAGTCTCCTGCTGAGAGAAAACTGTTCAATCTTGTCAACCTTTTCTCCTACAACAATTCCAACGTTCATCCAGTTTTGTGGTGGCATAGTAGTGTAGTGGTTAGCGCAATGTTTTACAGCACTAGCGATCGCAATTTCCACGGCATTGATTCTCCCCATCGCCGTATGGGTTTCCTTTGGGAGCTCCAGTTTCGTCCCAATTCCAAGGACTTTTGGGTTAGGATTAGTAAGTTGCGGGCATGTTATGTTAGAGCCAGAAGCATGTGCCACATGTGGACTGCTCCCAACTCATCCTTGGAATGTGTTGGTTGTTGATCCAAATGCTTTTCACTATATTTCAGTGCTTTCCATGTGCAATGACAAATAAAGCTAGTCTTTATCTTTTTATCTTTCTCTGTTCTCCTGTAACCATCCTGGTGGGCAAGTGATGTAATCATAATGGAGTTGTTGACTAATCTCTAGCTGTCATTCATGTTTGGTCTGCAACATGGTAAGGAAAACTGATAGGTCGCGAAGCATTGGCTGTTTCTTTCCCTCCACAGATGCTGCCTGACTTGCTGACTTCCTCCAGCAGTTTGTTTGTGTGGCTGTGGATTTCCAGCATCTGCAGAATCTCTTGTGTGTATTTTCATTTTGCTTCTTTTTTGTTTGAAAAATACTACATGGATGCGACCTCTAATTAATTCTCGTCTCTGATCTGGCTTTGACCATTTTGGAAGGGAAGATAAAAATCAACTGCACCATCGTTTCTGGTGTGTTAACAACCCACACAACCTAAGGAGGTGCTGGAGGCAGCCCACAAGTGCCGTCACACATTCTGGCACCAACATAGCATGCTCACAACGCTCGGCAGAACAACACAGGACACCAGCAAGAACAGAACACAAGTGACAAGACAACAACAGCTGAACAAGCCCCATTCCTCCCTCTCACCCACCCATGCACATACAGAGTAATTTAATGCCAGTACCAGCCACCTTTGGCCTCCAGTCTCCGGGAGGTTTGTGGATTTGCAGAGGCTGAGCTTTCAGCTTCCCCAGCGGACTCACAGACACTTCGAGTGGGAGTGGGCTTCACAGGCTCAGCCAGCATTTAGCTACCCGTGAGAAGATGGAGAGTCTTTTTTGAACTTCTTTGACCCGCTGCTGTCCTCAAGGTGTAGGTACACCCAGGCTGCTATTCGGGAAGGGATTTCAGGGTTTTGACTCGGTGATAGTGAAGGAATGGTGAAATATTTCCAAGTCAGGACGGTGTGTGGCTCATTGGGCAACTTCTAAAGTTCCCAAGTATCTGATGGCCTTACCCTTCTAGCTGGTAGAGCCCTGGGTCTGGAAGGTATACACGGACCAGACCAGATAAAATTGGCAGATTTCCTTATAGAGAGGACGCCGGTGGGATGTACAGCAATGCAGTGATGCAATACAGTTGACTGGGCTATCGTTTAGTCAGGGCAGCAGCTTATGTGGGACAACACTTAAAGAACAAAAACCAAATGAAAAAATAGCTGGGATTCCCTTTGCTTATTTGGGACACTATGGCAATTAATTGGTTAGGAGACCGTTGCCAAGCAGTTTCTACCTAGCAGCAGTTGCGTGCGGTTTTGTGGACATTGAACTCTACACTGTGCTTAGAACGAAGGTTTTAAATAGCATCAGCTATGTGCCTTGGTGTTCAAAAAGCAGTAATTTTGTCACTGATAGTCAGCAAGAAATAACCTGTAAGACTATTTGGAACTATTTTGCTCATTGCAGTTTCAAGCATTCAGGCTTGGAGATGCTGGAAACAGCCGGGAGTGAAAATGAAATTATTTCACTACCTCAACAAGTTAGGAACCATGAACAATTTGAAGGTATCGAGAATCATCTTGAATGATAGAATGAGAATGAAGATTTGGAGGATGCAATCATTGAAAGCATTCTATGAAGGCAGTCCATTATCTCCTGTGGGGGTCTGTGCTGATTTTGTTCATTTACAGTCAACAAATAATGCACTGGATGAATTCCGCCATCGATAACCATTAGGACCTGATGTACAGTTTATAGTACTGTAGTGGCATCGGTAGTATTCTGATTTGTTCTGTATTTCATTCAAATACATACATAATTTGTTACTCAGTTTGTCTTTTATATATCTTTTTAACTATTTAAGTGAAACTTCAGCTAAAATGTACTGGTTCCAATGTGTCCCAATTAACTAGAAACCATTGTAGTAACAATATTTGATAAGATAGAATTAGATTAGCCAGGTGCTATGCGAGATTTCAATTCATATCTGAATTATTGCTCCCGATTACAGTTAAGTAACGAAACCACTCTTATACATTTCCTTCGATCAGCCCTGTATGAACTACAGTCATTCATGCACTGAACAGAAAGATATTAGATTCTGGTTCACAGCAGACTATTTGTTCCATTCCTCTGCTTTCATCAAAACCTTTTAAAAGGCACACCAGTGCTTGTACTCCATTGGGGCTTTAAGCAGATTGGAATGCCGTGGTACGTTCTACAGATGTACCGTGGAGAGCATTCTAACTGGTTGCATCACTGTCTGGTATGGAGGGGCCTCTGCACAGGACCGGAAGAAACTGCTGAGGGTTGCAAACTCAGCCAGCTTCACATTGGGCACTAGCTTCCCCACCATCTTAAAACGACGGTGCATCAGAAAGGCAGCATCTATCATTAAGGACCCTGATCTCCTAGGACTTGTTCTCTTCTTTTTACTTCTATCAGAGAGAAAGTACAAGAGCCCAAGAACACACACTCAACTTTTTAGGAACAGTTCCTCCCCTCTGCCATCAGATTTCTGAATGGACGATGACCCAACTACCCCACTACCTTTGTTCTCTTTTTGTACTGCATACTTAATGTAATTTTTTTAATGTATACCTCAAGCCATGCCACTCAGGGACTTGAGCTAATGTTATTTTGTGACTATTTGTGTGATCATAACTGTGTGTGACTGTGTTTTGCACTTTGGCCCTGGAGGAAAATTGTTTCATTTAGCTGTATACATGTGTGCAGTGGAATGATAATGAAACTTGACCTTGATATTGGACCTCAAGTTTAAGTTCAGTTTGTTGTCATTCAGCCATATACATGCATAACTTCAAACGAAATAACATTACTCCGGACCAAGATGCACAACACAGTGCATATAACTCACACACACAAAACACATGAAGTAATATTGCCCCAAGTAGATTAACAAATAATAAGGTGCATTTACCACACAAGTTAAAAAGTCAACAATGTAATGCTACTGTCATTTCATACGTGATGTGACCTAGGTGGTGTCAGAGAGTTCAGTAATCTTACGGGCTAGGATAGTTCCCATCTTTATAGTCCTTGTCCTTATGCTACCGTACCTCCTGCCTGATGATAGAAGGGTTGAAAGAGATTTGGGATGATTTGGAGAGATATCGACCATGCCAAGGGCCCTGCACACACAGCTCTCCGGACGTCTATCTCTGATGGGTGGAAGGGAGACCCCAGTGATTCTCTCAGCATCCTCGCAATCCTCTGTAAGGGCTTGCACTCAGACGCCTGGCACTTCCCGTACCAGATGGTGATGCAGCTGGTCAGGGCACTATCGATGGTGCTCCGGCAAAAATTCGTTAGGACGTGATTGTGATTCTGAAAGAAGTGGTTTAGGGAGAAACAGCGATCCGACTGAGAACCTTGGGGTGTCGAGGACTGAATGTAATGTGAAGCCAAGAGCCATTGCTCAGTAGCTCCCCATTCCATGCATGGCTGTTAATTTAGCTCGGCATTAAGGAGCCTGGTGTGCACGCTGGATAAAGTCTCTCACCCCTGACAATAAAGCTTTATTAAAGAATAGCATTGAGGCAGCGGACTTATCCTGTATTGCATGGGAAGTATATTGAAAATCCTGTGAGCTGCTTGCAAGTAGGAGCAGCAGGTTTAAGGTTTCTCTGTAACATTAATGGAAAATTTAATCAGCAGTTAATGCCATGTGCTGAAAAAGGAGTGACGGGACTGTTGCTAACCAGACAATGCAAGTGTAAGATATTTGGCATGAGACCAGAAGGGAGAGATATTTTGTTATACAGCAATTTAATTTTTTTTTCATTTCTGAGATATAGCACGGTACAGGTCCCTCTGGCCCAATGAACTGCAGCACCCAACAACCCACCCGTTTAACTCTACCTTCATCACAGGACAATTTACAATGACCAGCTAACCCCATTTAACCCTACCTTCATCACAGGACAATTTACAATGACCAGCTAACCCCATTTAACCCTACCTTCATCACAGGACAATTTACAATGACCAGCTAACCCCATTTAACCCTACCTTCATCACAGGACAACTTACAATGACCAGCTAATCCCATTTAACCCTACCTTCATCACAGGACAATTTACAATGACCAGCTAACCCCATTTAACCCTACCTTCATCACAGGACAACTTACAATGACCAGCTAACCTACTAACTCGTACGCTTTTGGACTGTGGGAGGAAACCGGAGTCTCTGGAGGAAACACACATGCAAGTCACTCCATACAGACAGTGCTGGAATTTAACTCCGAACTCTGGAACAGCCAAGCTATAATAGCGTTGTGATAACTCCTACACTAGAGTGGTACCCAGATTTGTTATAATCTGGATTACAGAATGTGGAAGGGTGGTAGCTTTCATTGAAGTGGATGAATGCCTTACAGTTCAAAATAAATATATTATCAAAGTACATATACAACATATCACCAAATACTACCTTTTGAGATTCACTTTAGACCATAAAACATAGGAGCAGAATGAGGCCATTCAGCCCACTGAGTCTGCTCTGCCATTCCATCATGGCTGATTTATTTTCCTTCTCAACCCCATTCTCCTGTCCTCTCCCTGTATCTTTGGATGCCCTCAGTAATCGAGATTCTATCAACCTCTGCTTGAAATATACCTAATGACTTCCTTGCAGGCATTTAGAGAAAAATAAGAAATACAGTAGAATTTCTGAAAAGCTATACATAAAGGCCGACAAACAATGACAGAAAGAAGACAAATTGTGCAAATAATAAAAAAAAACATAAAGAAATAATACTGGGAACACAAGACATAGAAGTCCTTGAAAATAAGTCTGTAGGCCGTAGAGTCAGTTTAGTGTTAAGGTGAGTTAAGTTATCCATGCTGATTCTACAACTCATGTTCTCAGTATTATTTCTTTATTAACCTTTTTTTAATTGCACAGTTTGTCTTCTTTTGCTCATTGGTTGTACATCTTTCTATGTTGTTTTTCACTGATTGTATTGTAGTTCTTTGTTACACTGTGAATGCCTGCAAGGAAATCAATGTCAGGGTAGTATACGGTGACATATACAGTGCGTACTTTGAGAACAAATTTGCTTTGAACTTTGAACATTCACTTCCAGCGTGAGACCTTATTATTAATAGGAAAACAATCAAGCTCGGAGTTGTGTCTCAGAGCTGCTGCTGGGCAGAATGAGTGGGGTTAACAGACTGCGGAGGCTCCGTGGGTAAAGGAAACCCAGCTCGATGAGCCTAAAAACTGCCACGTGCAAGGTGAAGGGTTTATGTTGCAATTCACACCTTCCTGGAGACAGGGCACTCAAGCACATGTGTTTGCATTTTCTAAATCAATTGCTGAAATGCAACTGAATCTTTAGTCTCAAAGGAGTGACTCAAGGATCCCTTATCATTCTATAAGCATTTAATTCTGAATCAGAATCAGATTCAATATCACCAGCATGTGTCATGAAATCTGTTGACTTTGTGGCAGCAGTACAATGCTATACATGATCATAGAGAAAAAATAGCGAATTACAGAAATATACATACACACATATACATAAATGCAAAAGTAAAAACTAAAAAAAAGTAGTGAGATAGCATTTATGTGTTTAATGTCCATTCAGAAATTGGATGGCAGAGGGGAATAATCCATTCCTCAGTTGTTGAGTGTGTGCCGTCAGGCTTCTGTACTTCCTCCCTGACAGGGTATGAGAAGAGGGTATGCCCTGGGTGATGGAGGTCCTTAATGGTGGAAGCCACCTTTTTGAGGCATCGTTCCTTGAAGATGTTCTAGATACTACAGAGGTTTGTGCCTTCAATGGAGCGCCACAGCTTATTTTGATCCTGTGCAGTAGCTCACCGTCCATACCAGACAGCAATGCAGCCAGTTAGAATGCTGTCCACAGTACATCTGTAGAAATATGCAAGTGTAGAAGCTTTCTCGTTCCATGAAGCTGGTGAAGTTGTCTTGGTGTGGATAAAACTTGTCAATTGAAACGTACGCTCACGTCTGAATGCTGTTTATTCATGGTATTTTATGGAGAATCAGAATTGGAATCAGGTTTAATATCACTGACGTAGGTCAGGAAGTTTGTTGTTTTGCAAAGTCAGTACAGTGCACTACATAGAATATGCACTAAATTACAATAAGAAATATAACTGTATAAGAAATAAATAAGTAGTGCCAGAAGAGAGCAAAAATAGTGAGGTAGTGTTCATGGGTTCATTGTCCATTTAGAAATCAGATTGTGGAGGGGAAGAAGTTGTTCCTAAAATGTCAAGTGTGTGTCTTTAGGCGCATATACCTCTCAGATGGTAACAATGAGAAGAAGGCATGGCCTAGGCAGTAGGGCCCTTAATGATGGATGATGCCTTTTTCAGGTATTGCCTTTTGAAGGCGTGCTCAATGGGGGGGAGGTTAGTGCCCATGATGGAGCTGGCTAAGCTTCTTCCATCCCGTGCAGTGGCTTCTCCATACCAGACTGTGATGCAGACAGGTAGAATGCTCTCCACAGTACATTAGGCTTACAGAAACCAAATAAAACATTTTTTTAATTGTAGATTTTAGCCCTTTGCTTTTTATCTTCCTGAGCAGTTGGGTTTATATAAAATATATCTTTTGACATTGCTTAATTATGGAAGATTAATTTGTGCGTAACTTGTATTTTTACAGGCTAATCTGGTTTCAGTCTTGCTTGATTAAAATGTATTTATGTCACTGTAGCGTAACAGTTAGTGTAACAGTACCAACGACCTACGTTCAGTACTGCCGCTGTCTGTAAGGAGTTCGTATGTTCTTCCCATGCCTGTGTGGGTTTCCTCTGGGTGCTCTGGTGTTGAAGAGGCTGTGCTGGTGGTGGAAGCACGCACACTACTGACTAACCCTAACCCTAACCCGAACCGTACATCTCTGGGATGTGGGAGGGAACAGGAGCACCCAGGGGAAGCCCCATGCGGTCACTGAGAGACTACAGACAGTGGTGGGAATCGAACCACGATCACTGGCGCTGTAAAGCAATTGCACTAACCACTGTGCTACTGTGTCGCATTCCATTCTTCTGGACTGGCCCCAGCACAATCCTTAGACTGTGGTGGTGGTGGTGGACACAAACATGACACATTTTACTGTATGAAACATAGAAAACCTACAGCACAATGCTTTGAGGTTTCAATGTATGTGCAACATATAAAGCTAGACTTAATCTTATGGGAAAAAGGCACACTAGAGGAGCTGTGGCTAGCATAAATCGGCTGTGATCATTTTGAAGGGAGGGCCAGGCTTGAGAAGCCTGGTCCAATTGTATTTCTGTAGAGGAACACATAGAAATGAGCAACAAAAAGAAGCAAGCTTAATTCTGAGGGTGGCAGAGGCCCAGTCGTTAGACATAGTTAAGATGGAGATAGCATCTTGGTACAGCCTGGTATGGAAACACCAAACAACGCACACAACAGAATGCCGGCATTTTGTGTGTGTTGCTCGGATTTCCAGCATCTGTCGATTTTCTCTTATTTGTGATGGAAGCATCAATGCCCTTGAATGGAAGATCCTACAAAATGTAGTGGATACGGCCCAGTCCCACACAGGTAAAGTCCTCCCCAACATTGAGCACATCTACATGAAACGCTGTTGCAGGAAAGCAGCATCCATCATCAGTGGCCCTCACCACCCAGTTCATGCTCTCTTCTTGCTGCTGCCATCTGGAAGAAGGTAAAGGAACCTCAGGACTCACACCAACAGGTTCAGGAACAGTTATTACCCCTCAACCATCAGGCTTCTGAACCAGAGGGGATAACTTCACTTGCCCCATCATTGAAATGTTCCCACAACCTATGAACTCACTTTCAAGGACTCTTCATCTCATGTTCTCAATATTTATTGTTTATTTATTTATTATTATCATCATTCTTTTTGTATTTGCATAGTTTGTTGTCTTTTACACAACGGTTGAACGCCCAAGTTGGTGAGGTCTTTCATTAATTCTGGTATGGTTATTATTCTATGAATTTATTATGCCTGGAAGACAGGGTTGTATATGGTGACGTATATGTACTTTGTTAACAAAATTGATTTGAAACTTTGAAACTCTGAGATAAATAAATATTTGAAAGGTTTAAGGTTTGAGGTTTATGGGGAACAGGGGTAGAAGAGTTGTTGAGTCCAGTGTGATCATCCATATTGAATGGTGGGCCTTTGAAGTCATAAAACACTAACTTCTGCAGATGTTGGAAATCTAGAGCAACACACATGAAATGCTGGTGGAACTCATCAGGTCAGGCAGCATCTATGGAGGGAAATAACCAGCCAAAGTTTTAGACTGGGTCTCTTCTTCAGGAAATGAAAAGCAGAAGGAAGAAACGGGAATAAGAAAGTGGGGGTGGAGGGGGAGGAGTACAAGCTGTCAGGATCAGTTTGTTTGCTTGAATGTTGGGGCAGGCTCGAAGGGCTGGGCAGGTGGCCTACTGCTGCCCCTATTTTCCAGTGTTCCTGTGATTTTTTGCTGCATGATTCTGTGACTCCAGGCAGTCATTTGTCCTTTATTGTTCTGACTGCAGTGAAGAGACACAAGCCAGATCTGTCAACTTCGGGGAATATTAGTTTGGAACTGTTGAGTTTAATGAATAAGGATTGTCACTGCGCCATTCAAGGATATTGAACTGTGCTTTTGTTCCCTGCAAGATTATAGTGTATTAATTCAATTTATACTTGACCTGTGAGATGTGATTGGTTTGAAGGAAACTTAATATCCCTGTTCTTAGTTCTTCTAAAGAGAATTTTAAAATCACTAATACCTTTATCCATTTCCACACATTGACCGAGTAAAATATATCTTCTGTTGAGAGAAGGATTAAAATAACAATTAGGCAGCTTTAAAGAGTAAATTCATTTTGGCATACAGGAGTGGGACAAATTGGATAGCACTTTCAAAGAGCCTACACTGCACGATGGGCCAAATGGATCCTACTGTGCTGTATCATTCTGTTTAATTTTAATGCGTCTAAGAGGACGCTGTTGTCTGTATACACTCACTTAAACTACTTACTGCCCATTACGCCTCTGGCATTTAGTACAGTAGAAAGTGTCCTCCATCTTTGGTGGTGTCATGACTTCCTTCATCACGTCAGTAGCTTCCTCTCTGTTTTCACTGCTGTCAGTCATGCAAGTCCTGGATGGAGACCCAGGAATATCATCACACTCAGGTGTAGAAGGATTCTTCATTGCTGTTTCCGTAACAATTTTATTTGACCAGTCAGGGCTGTTAGCCCTGAGCTGAACCCCTGAACCAGGAGGACTGGTGGACCACTCTTAGTCTGGCCTCGACCCTTTGAACTCTTGGGCATGGGTGATCCAATCAAGAGTGAAAGCATAAAGCCCAAACTCCAGCCAACATAGCTCTCTGGGTCGTAGAGACATGCAAGCCTCTAAACCCAACGATAAGGTTGTGCTCCTCTTGGAGGTGTATATAGTCAGTGGCCACTTCATTACATACCTCCTGTACCTAATAAAGTGGCCACTGAATGTACATTCATGGTCTTCTGCTGCTATAGCCCATCCACTTCAAGGTTTGACGTGTTGTGTGTTCAAAGATGCTCTTCTGTGCACCGCTGTTGTAACATATGGTTATTTGAGTTACTGCTACCTTCCTGTCAGCTTGAATCAGTCTGGTCATTCTCCTCCGACCTCCCTCATTAACAAGGCATTTTCACCCACAGAGCTGCCACTCACTGGATGCTGTTTTGTTTCTCACACCATTCTCTGTGAATGTAGAGACTGTTGTGCGTGAAAATCCTAGGAGTTCAGCAGTTTCTGAGGTATTCAAAGCACCCTGTCTGGCACCAACGATCATTCCACAGTCAAAACCACATTGGTCACGCTTCTTCCCCATTCTGGTTGCATTGTAACTGACCAATGTGTGGTCCATTGGAGAGGATCCAGAGGAGGTTCACAAGAATTAACGCAGGAATGGAAGGGTTAATTTATTTGATGGCTCTGGGCCTGTACACGATGGAGTTTAGAAGAATGGGGCGGGGGGTGGGAAACTTTTTCCTATAGTAGGATAATATAGGATCAGAGGCGACAGCCTAAGAATACAAGGATGTCCCATTAGAACAGAGATGAGGAGGAGTTTCTTCAAACAGAGGCTGGTGTATCTGTGGAATTCATTGCACAGATGGTTGTGGAGGCCAAGGTATTGATTGAATAAAGACGCATATGTAAGGCTCATTTTCATTGATTACAGCTCTGCCTTTAATACCATCATTCCAAAAAAACTGATTCCTAAGCTCCAGTACCTGGGTCTCAGCACTCAGATCTGCAGCTGGATCCTCAACTTCCTCACAGACAGGACACAGGCTGTAAAAATAGGGGACAAGCTCTCCTCTACAATCACTCTGAGCACCGGTGCCCCACAAGGCTGTGTACTCAGCTCCCTGCTGTACTCACTGTACACCCATGATTGTGTAGCCAAGCTTCCATCGAACTCAATATATAAGTTTGCTGATGACACCACAATTGTAGGCCGTATCTTGGGTAATGATGAGACGGAGTACAGAGAGGAAATTAAGAACCTGGTGGCATGCTGCGAAGACAATAACCTATCCCTCAACGTCAGCAAGACGAAGGAATTGGTTGTTGACTTCAGAAGGAGTAGTGGACCGTGTGACCCCCATCTACATCGGTGGTGCGCAGGTGGAACAGGTCAAAAGCTTTAAGTTCCTCAGGGTGAATATCAGAAATGACCTGACTTGATCTAACCAAGCAATGTCCACTGCCAAGAAGGCCCACCAGCGCCTTTACTTCCTGAGAAAGCTGAAGAAATTTGGCCTGTCCCCTAAAACCCTCACTAATTTTTATAGGTGAACAGTAGAAAGCATTCTTCTAGGGTGCATCACAACCTGGTATGGAATTTGTCCTGCCCAAGACCGGAAGAAGCTGCAGAAGATCGTGAACACGGCCCGGCACATCACACAAACCGATCTTCCATCCTTGGACTCACTTTACACCGCACGCTGTCGGAGCAGTGCTGCCAGGATAATCAAGGACACGACCCACCCAGCCAACACACTTTTTGTCCCTCTTCCCTCCTGGAGAAGGTTCAGGAGCTTGAAGATTCGTACGGCCAGATTTGGGAACAGCTTCTTTCCAACTGTGATAAGACTGCAGAACGGATCCTGACCCGGATCTGGGCCGTACCTTCCAAATATCCGGACCTGACTTGCACTACCTTACTTTCCCCTTTTCTATTTTCTAATTATGATTTATAATTTAAATTTTTATTATATTGACTTCAATTTGTACTTCATGGAGCGTGAAGCGCAGAATCAAATATCACTGTGATGATTACATGCTCTAGTATCAATTGTTTAGTGACAATGAAGTATTTGATGCAAAAGTTGATGAGTTGTTGATTAGTCAGGGCATCAAAGTTACAGGGGCAAGGCAGGAGAATGGGGTTGAGAGGGATAATAAATCAGCCGTGATGGAATGCTGGAGCAGACTCGATGGGCTGAATGGCCTAAATCTGCTCCTATGTTTTATAGTCTCTTAGTCTAAGTCACCTGGCAACCACTGAAGAAAGACCCCAAGGTATTGGAGTGGGACTCAGCCTTTCATCAGGTCTTGGCCCGAAACGACAATTGCTTATTCCTCTCCATAGATGCTGCCTGACCTGTTGAGATGTGTTACTTTGGATTACCATTATTTACAGCATCTCCTGTGTTTAAGCTTTCCCTGTATAATAACTCTCCGATATGTCAGCTGAAACAGGAGTGGCCGTAGCTTTGATGATTGGACATATAAAGAATGGTTGCGTAGCTCAAAGACTGTAGATAGTATGTATATAGGAAATTTGCTTAATTCGTGCACATATGAAGCACCAGTTATACTGTTTGCTTTTAAATTTGTGACATAAATGCACCTTATTAATTGTTAAGTTTATTTGTTGCAATATAGCTTTATGTGTTACATGTGAGCTATACATACTGTGTTGTAGTTTCGTTTCGCGGTATACATGAGTACAATTGAAATTACAATAAGCTGTAACTTGAACTTGAACTTAATTGATAGGAGATTAATCGATAGTAGGAAATTAAACCAAAAGACAAGTAGGGAAAGCAGGAGGACGGAACCCTGAGTGAAGTAAACATGTTTGAGTTCACATTATAAGCTGGCCTGCCTCACCTGTAATATTAATTGTTTTTTTTATATATTGAGGTAAGCATGGAACAGGCCCTTCTGGCCCCTCGAGCTGCGCAGCCCAGCAATCACCTGATTTAATCCCAGTCTAATCACAGGAGAATTTACAATGACCTATTAACCTACTAACCCACGTGTCTTTGGAGTGTGGGAGGAAACCAGTCACTTGGAGAACATACAGACACCTTACAGGCAGAGGCAGGAATTGAACTCTGGATACAGGTACTGTAAAGCTGACCACAACACTGTTGACTGGTCTAACGTGGGGAAAGGAGACCAAGTGAAGCTCTCATATCGGGATCAGAGTGATTGAGTTCAGATGAACATCGGCAGAGTCACTGACAAAGCAGGTTTGTTCTGCTGCTCCTGTTCCCAACTCACCGTTACAGCGGGCAGCGAATCTGGAGCTGGTGCAGGAGACGAAAATAGCGCAAGTTGGATCCATCAAGTTGACACTGATGAGGTGAGATGCAATAATGATCTTCCCGTGTCTGAACTCTTGTCATTTTGAATCAATTCCTTTCTCTCTTCATACACAGCCCCGTGGTAATGGAGAGGAAATAAAGCTTAGTAATTCTAGTGGGCTGTTCAGTTTGCTTTAAGGACAGATGAGCCAGGAAAGCATGAATGGTTTTGCTCGTAAACCTGCTGAACAGGCTCATGGGGCCAGATGGCCTACCCCTGCTGCTTTGAATGTAACTTTGGAAGAGATGGGAAGCTCTGTTCATGTGGACGTAACGGGCCAGGAATTAATTAACTTTCATGCTTTTGATGTTCGTCAGAATTATCTTCTGCTTAGGTATTTAGTGGCTGCGTGTACTTTAGAATATAGAACACTACAACACAGTACAGGCCCTTTGGCCCACAATGTTGTACCAACCTTTTAACCTACTCCAAGGCCAATCTAACCCTTCCCACCTACATAGCCTTCCATTTTTCTATCATCCATGTTCCTATCTTAAATCAAAGTTCTAAGTAAATTAAAGTACGCACGTGTCACATGTGCTACCTTGAGATTCATTTTCCTGCAGGCCTTCACAGAAGAACAACAAAATACAATGGAATCAATGAAAAATTACCCACAAAGACTGACTGACAACCAACATGCAAAAGAGGACAAACTGCAAATACAAAAAAAAGCAAATAAATAAATAATGCTGTGATCGTGAGTTATAGAGCTCTTGAAAAAGAGTCTGTAGATTGTGGAGTCTGTTCAGGGTTGGGGCGACTGAAGTTATCCACACTGGTTCAGGAGCCTGACGGTTGAAGAGTAATAGATGTTTCTAAACCTGCTGAACGCTCTCTAAATCTCCCTCTCACACCACCCCTGTAAGAGCATTCCATGCACTCAGCACTCTCAGTGTAAAAAAAACTTCCCTTTGACATCCCCCCCCCCCCCCACTTTTCTCCAATCACCTTAAAATTATGTCCCCTGGTTATAGCCTTGGAAAATGTCTCAGGCTGTCCACTCACTCTATCACTCTTACCTTCATGAGATCAACTGGATGCAAGTTGCTGAAGTGTCCCCTGCAGCCTGGTCCCCCAGTAGGTACAGGGAGACCCATGCCATCCTGGGTGCAACGTACAAACTCCTGACAGACAGCAGCGGGAATCAAACCCCAATCGCTGAAGACTTCTTGTGAGTGCAGGAATTTTCCCTGGGTGTTCCAGCTCCCTTCCACATTCCAAAGACTGGCAAGTTAGGAAGTTAAGTGGGCACTATTAATTGCCCCCGATGTGCTTGAGTCAGGGAGGAGTCAAGGGGGAGAATGAAATAGCATTAATGTAAATGGGTGCTTTTGGGGTCCGCAGGACTTGATGGGCCAAAAGACCCATCTTCTTGCTGTAAAGGTTCAAAGTACATTTTGTTAGCAAAGTGTGTATGCAATATACAACTGGTTTAGGAGGGCAGACTTCTGGTTTAAGATGGTGCTGCTGAAGTTCAGCGACTACGCTCTGGTGGCCAGTGAAATAAAGAAAGCAACTAAATACTTCACTACTCACACTTTTCTGGTAAACAATCACCGCAAATGCTGACCTGTGGCTCCCCGTCAGAGTTGAGCTGAACTGCCTGAATGAGCTGGCAATTTTACGTGTGGGCTGGGGTCTTGGAGAGGTACGACGTTTACAGCGTGTCCAGGTGTTGCCGGAGCAGACTGGGAGGCGGTTTGATGCAGCAGAGCTGAGGCGTGATGAAGTCGAGGGAAGATCTGAGCTTTGGTCGATTTAAGAGCCGAGCTGAATTGACAAGTTTGGGTACTGGTCGAATTGAAGCAGCGGTGCTCAAGGTGGAAGGCATGTTGAAGTGACAGAGAGCAAGGAGGGACCCGAGGTTTGGATGATTTAAGTACCAGGCCAGATTGAAGTGGTCAGAATGCTGGGGTTGGAGGCTAGGGCGACCCGGTTCGGCTCGCTGCCCCGCAGAGTTTCCTCGTCTCGGTGCTGGACTAAACCTGTGGCCGGCAACTAGTGGACTCCTGGACAGGCTGCAGTGATGCCTGGCTTTGTGAACTGAGTGCTGCTTGCTTGCTTGTATTGTTTGCACTATTTGCTTTTTCCTCTCTCTCTGCACACTGGGTGTTTGACGGTCTTTTGTTTTTAATGGATTCTATTGGGTTTCTTTGTTTTGTGGCTGCCTGTGAGGAGACGAATCACTGAACTTTGAGCCCTGAGGTTTGTTCTCCTGCAGGCATCAAATACGCCAAGCACGCAACGCGCAAAACAAGATCACACTAACAGCAAAAAATGAGCAATTAACGCACAGAATATTAAACATCAAACCGCAAGCCCGGGAGTGACAGCCACCGAGTCAGTTCGGTTTAGCGCAGTGTCAATGACTGCAGGCCTCGGCTGCAAGACCAGTTCCACGTCGAAGCGCCCCGACCAAATCGCGCAAATAGCAAAAATGAGTAACCAGAAACTCATAGAACATGAACCAAAGAGTCCTTCAAATGCATGGCTGTAAAATGAAATGTAAGAATCGGTGGAGTCTCCGAGCTAAAGGCAGTACAGAGAACTGTGAATTGCGCTGAGAATAGAGCTGATTATTGTGTGGGGGATAGGCCAGCTCAATAAGTATTCTAGTCAATGGTTCCTGCACTTCAAAGTGAGATGAGGGTTACTCGGGAGACAGTTGCTCAGGGAAAACAACTGCAATGTAAGATAGATAAATAGAGATGAAAATGGGCAAAAGGATAATTATACTGAACTTTCCATCAGAGATCATATTGGTGAGGTTAATGAAGGATGAAAATACTGGGTTGGTTGAGTGGGCCAGATGGTCCAAAATGGCTTCCTTTTGTTTTGTCTGTCTCTACTTGGCCGGATTATTCCCCAAACAAACATATACTAACGTGCAGCAACATGTATTTATGTAATGCAGTTCCAATGTAAAATATCACAAGAGACTTCACAGGAGTGCTATCAAATAAAATGGACACCAAGAACTGAATTAGAATTGGTTTCTAGTTGTTGCACATACCAAGATGCAGTGAAAAGCTTGCCTTGCATACTGTTCATACAGATCAAATCATTACCTAGTGCGTTGAGGTAGAACAAGGTAAAAAAATTAATGCAGAATAAAGTGTAACTGTTAAAGAGTGTAGTGCAGGTAATTGGTAAAGAGCAAGATTATAATGGGGTAGACAATGATGTCAACAGTCTCTCTTGCCATATGAGAGGTACATTCATGAGTCTGATAGAAGCTGTCCTTGAGCCTGGTGGTATGTGCCTTTAAGATCTTGTATCTTCTGCCTGATGGGAGAGAAGACGGAGTAGGTGGGGTCTTCGATTATGCTGGCCGCTCTACGGAGGCAGTGAGGAGCGTAGACCGAATCCACGGAGAGGAAGCCAGTTCTTGTGAACTGCTGCACGTTAAAGGAATTTGAATTTGTAACTGCTTTGGAGGGTGTCTGGGAAGTACAATTCAGGTAGACAGAAGGATAGAAAGATAAAGAAATTTAGAGAGTGAAATCTGGAGCTTGGAGACATGGGCTACCAATACCGGTGACTAAAATCAGGGCTCAACTGGAGGCCAGAACTGGAGGAGCACAAGCATGTTAGAGGGTTTGACAGCTGAAGGTTATGAAGCTGGAGACAAGCGAGGCTAAGGAGGGAACAAATGCAAGGATTACATTTTTTAAAACTTCCCCAGATCAGCAGCCAGAGTGGTTCAGATGCAGCTACGAGAGCTGTTACTGAACAACAGAACTCACCCCATGTGCACCTTAACAAAGAAACATTTGAGATGTTGTTTCTCCATTATTGATGCAACCATAAAAAGTGAGAGCATCATAGGTCCTAGGGAAAGATGGTGTTTCATGGAAAGGGTTAGAGCTCATCAGACTTCCTCCCAGGGTAGCGTGGCTGTATTTCTTGTGATGATGCGCGTTTGTCAAAACAATGAAAACATGAATGCATCCCCCTTTTGGGCAGCCATGGCTTACGCAGGCTGATTATTTTCATATTTTTAATGTATATGTTCCTAATCAGCTGCTTACATCACTTTCTTATTTTCTACTACACATTCCCCTTTTCTCAACGTTTTTTCCATGACTTCACCTCCATACAAAACCTTCACTATCTGGGACATTCCCTCTTCTCGTTGTGACCATCAGGGAGGAAGTACAGGAGCCTGAAGATCCAACCTCATTGATTTAGGAACAGCTTCTTCCACTCTATCCACTCTACCATCAAATTTCTGAATGGTCCATGAACACTACCTCTTTGTTTTTTGTTTAACACTATTTATTTATTATGTAAAGTAATTGTTTGTTTTGTCTCTGCACTGTATTGCAGCCAAAAAACAACAAATTTTATATCATATAAGTCAGTGATAGTAAATCTGTTTCTAAATCTGACCAGTCCAGCCCTTCCTCCCTCCCTCATCAACCATCTGTAAAGAATCTTGTCTGAAGCAGAGTATGCAGACTGCTCAGATTGGAGACTGACCTCCCTCGGTGGATCAAGTTGAGCCAGGAGTTTCAGATCATAAGATCTTAAGACATATGAGCAGAGTTAAGCCATTCAGCCCATCAAATCTGCTTTGCCATTCAATCATGGCTAATTTAGTTTCCCTCTCACCCCAGTCTCCACGGCTGTCTTTTGCAATGAATTCCACAGATGCACCATCCTCTGGCTAAAGAAATTCCTCCTCATCTCTGTTCTAAAGAGATGTCTTTGTATACTGAGGCTGTACCCTCTGGTCCTAGACTCTCCCACTATAGAAAAATTCTGATCATATCCACTCTATCTAGTGCAGAGGTTCCCAACCTAGGGCCCATGAACCTCTTGGTTAATGGTAGGGGTCTAGGCCTTTCAATATTCATTAGATCTCAATGAGATCCTCCATCATTGTCCCAAACTCCAGCAAGTATAAGACCAGAGCCATCAAATGCTCCTTTTATGTTAACCCTTTCATTCCCAAGACCATTCTCATGAATCTCCTCTGGACGCTCTCCAATGCCAACACATCCTTTCTCAGATAAGGGACCCAAAACTCCTTTATATTTTGAGCCTCCTTCTACTGAAGGACAAACGAAGATTGCAAGTTCTCTGGAGAGCAAGCTGTTGAGTTAAGTCTGCTAGCTCACATCTTCTCAAACAAACCTCTTGATCATCTGCCCTCCTATCTTGTTACGTGGCTGGGAGTTAGATGTTGGATTTCTAATCATCAAAAGTTTGAGAAGCACCTTGGGATATTTATTACCTTAAAGACTGTGTATAAATTTAAGTCATTGTTTGAACTCTTTAAGCAACAATGGTTAGAATTAGTGAATGATCGGGGGGCCAGAGACCCCTGTACAGAATTGGCCATCACTGGACTGCAACTGCCCAGAGGTGGTACCCCGACAGGTAGTAAAATGATGGATCGACATTGGTGTCTCATACTGCCCTCAAGCTCTTTCCTTACCCCAAGTGAAGAATCTTGTATCCATGTGGACATCTTGTTGCTATTTTGACTTTCCGTTGTGATTTTGTTATAACTTTTTGTACACCATTTTCTATTGGCCAATATATTATAGTAAACAACAGCCTACATTTATGTAGAATACCTTAAAGGGCCTCAGCATCTAATGCTCCAGAGAAAACAATCCATGTTTGTCCATCGTCTAGTAGCTAATACTCTCCAATCCAGGCAGCATCCTGGTGAACCTCTTCTGTGCCTTCTGCAAAACCTCCACATCCTTCGTGTAATACGCTGACCAGCAAGTGCTCACAGTTGAACTGTGCGCATACAATGTCTCAGCACAACGGAGGAACGTACAGCCCACCGTGCACTTGCTGTGTTCTTAAGGGAATTCTCTGGGTTACCACTGGCCATGATGGCCGTGGAGCTTTGTGATCTCCTCAAACCTCAGGCAGGTTCAGATGTTTGTACCTGGTCAGGGAACCTTAGTGGTAATCTGGTTACTTCTGTCTTCTATTAGATTACTTATTTACTTAAACCCAACTAGACTCCTATCAGCCAACGTCCACTTAGAGTCATAGAACACTACAGCAGAGAAACAGGCCTTTCAGCCAATCTAGTATGTTACAAACTGTTATTCTGCTTAGTCCCATTGACATGCACCTGGACCATAGTCCTCCATAACCCTCCATCCACGTAGTTATCCAAACTTCTCCTAAATGTTCCAATGGAAATCCACATCCACTTTCACTGGCAGCTCCTTCCATACTCTCAGTGAAGAATTTCCCCCCTCTGACCTTCCACCCCTAACTTATGACCTCTAGTTCTAGTTCCAGGAGGGGGATCTCAAACCCTGACTCTTGTCATGGTTAAGTTCACAGGGAAGTTAGAGTAGGCTAGAGATCGAATACTCTAATAGCTCTGCTCTCGAGTCTCACTGTAGATTGTGATACTGTGCCCACAGCATGCAGAATTAATTACTCTCCTGTTATCTGCAGAATTTGGCGTCTGGCTTGCGTCAGCTGTGTTATGAATAGGTTTGAACGATGTGCCTCTGGGATAGCATTGACCTGTGATTCCGGTAGATCGGAGTCTCTGTCTCTTCTCAGTCACTTTCTCGCATTGTTTTTAAGTGGAAAGCTTTTGTGATTGATGAGTGTAATATATTCGAGGCATTCTTTCTTCCTTTAACCAAGAGAGTGTAAGTAAGTGGGATAGCAAGGGGAGGCTCATTATATGCATGGCGGCCACTTTATTAGGTACACCTGCTTGTTAATGCAAATCAAAGTTCAAAGTAAAATTTATTATTAGAGCACATACATGTCACCACAGATCCTGAGATTGTTTTCCTTGCTAGCGTACACAGCAAATCTGTAAAGAGGATCAATGAACAACAAACTGTGTAAATACAAATACAAATAAATAGCAATAAAGCAAATATCTAATTAATCAGCCAATCAAGTGGCAGCAAGTCAATGCATAAAATCATGCAGACATGGCTAAGATGTTCAGTTGTTGACCCCTGCTCTAGTGTTTACAGAGAATGGCGCAAAAAACCCCAGAAAATATCCAGTGAGTGCCAGTTCTGAGGGTAAATTGCCTTGCTGTTGAGAGAGGTCGGAAGAGAGTGGCCAGACAGGTTCAAGCTGACAGGAAGGCGACAGTAACTCAAATAACCACGTGTTACAGCAGTGGTGTCCGGAAGAGCATCTCTGAATGCACAACATGTCAAACCTGGAAGTGAATAGGGTACAGCAGCAGAAGACCACAAACACACACTCAATGGTCACTTTATCAGGACATACCTACACGAGGAGTAAAAATCTTTATGTTACGTCCCCATCTAAATATGCAATTTATAATAAATAGTATGTACAACAGGACAGTCAGTGTAGCATAGAAATACAATTATATCAGCGTGAATTTATCAGTCTGATGGCCTGGTGGAAGAAGCTGTACCAGAGCCTGTTGGTCCTGGCTTTTATGCTGTGGTACCGTTTCCCGGATGGTAGCAGCTGGAACAGTCTGTGGTTGGGGTGACTCGGGTCCCCAATGATCCTTCAGGCCCTTTTTACACATCTTTCTCTGTAAACGTACTGAATAGCGGGAAGTTCACGTCCACAGATGCGCTGGGCTGTCCGCACCACTCTGTGCAGTGTCCTGCAATTGAGGGAAGTGCAGTTCCCATACCAGGCACTGATATAGCCAGTCAGGATGCTCTCATAGAGCCCGCTGTGCAAAGGGCTTCTCCCCATAACCAGGTAACAATGACTCTGATGGAAGGTTATAGTGTAACTGAGCCCACGGCAGTTTTTGTAGGTAACGGATACCAACTGGGGAGATACTAGCCTCTCGTTAATGGGTACTAACTGGAAGTGAGTTCAAAGTTCAAAATGACACCATTTATCAGAGTACATGCATGTCGCCACATACAACCCTGAGATCCTTTTTCTACGGGCCCAAGAGCCGAGGTTACAGGAAGAGGGCAATTCTCAGTAAAGAGGGAATGGTGTATAAACGCGAATGGTTGCATATACAGCAGCGTTAGAAATGTCTTGTTCTTTATGATACAAAGGGGTGCTCCCCATAACTTCACCCCAGAGCTCTCTGTGTATGCAGGTGGGCATGCAGGTACAGCAGGCGGTGAAAAAGGCAAATGGTACGTTGGCATTCATAGCAAAAGAATTTGAGTACAGGAGCAGGGAGGTTCTACTGCAATTGTACAAGGCCTTGGTGAGACCGCACCTAGAATACTGTGTGCAGTTTTGGTCCCCTAATCTGAGGAAAGACATTCTTGCCATAGAGGGAGTACAGAGAAGGTTCACCAGATTGATTCCTGGGATGGCAGGGCTTTCATTTGAAGAAAAACTGGATCAACTAGGCTTATACTCACTGGAATTTAGAAGATTGAGGGGGGATCTTATTGAAACGTATAAAACTCTAAAGGGATTGGACAGGCTAAATGCAGGAAGATTGTTTCCGATGTTGGGGAAGTCCAGAACGAGGGGTCACAGTTAAAGGATAAAGGGGAAGCTTTTTAGGACCGAGATGAGGAAAGACTTCTTCACAGAGAGAGTGGTGAATCTGTGGAATTCTCTGCCACAGGAAACAGTTGAGGCCGGTTCATTGGCTATATTTAAGAGGAAGTTAGATATAGCCCTTGTGACTAAAGGGATCGGGGGTATGGAGAGAAAGCAGGTACAGGGGTTCTGAGTTGGATGATCAGCCATGAACATACTGAATGGTGGTGCAGGCTCGAAGGGCCAAATGGCCTACTCCTGCACCTATTTTCTATGTTTCTATGTATGTCTGCTGTGACTAGAGCTGGGGCACTGGCCGATGTGCTTCACGTTCAGTGGGATCTCCTCAAAGCTCAGGCAGATTCTGCTTTGCAAATCTGGTCAGAGAGCCTTATTAATAAACTTCTGGGTACTGCTACCATCTGTTAAGAGAGATGATTGCCAAGTAAGATTTCTTCCTTTCTTTCAAATATTATTGGTTATTGCCTTTTGTGTTTTATCATTCACCAGGTACTGTAGGTGACTTGTGTGGATAAGAACACCGTTATTATTAACGAAGATATTGTGGAGATAAGAGTCAGTATTATTATTGACTTTTTAAAAAGTTATTTGCACATTGGTTGTTTGTCTTATGTTTGCTTATATATAGTTTTTAATAATAATCTATTGTATTTCTCTATTTTCCTGTAAATGCCAGCAAGAAATCAATCTCAGGGAAGCATATGGTATCATATACAGTACCGTGCATATACCTAGCTCGGGTGCTTAAGACTTTTGCACAGTACGTGGAGCAGAGAGCAAATTTGTAAATCTGGTGGGAACAAAGGATGTTGAGAATGACAAGAATGGAGGATTGGAGGGGCGTGGGTCAGGTGGCCGAGGGGTGGCACAGGTGCAGACTCACCCAGCCCTGAGACACCGGGCAAGGTCATTTAGTTCCAAACAGTTGGTTTATTGATCATTACAGAATGTCTCTCTGGTGCTTCCTGCTCCCTCCCCTTTTTTCCCAACCATGATTCCCCTTTCCCTGCCCCATCCCGCTCTCAGTCCACAATAGAGACCCATTTCAGAATCAGGTTTATCATCACTCACAAATGTCATGAAATTTGTGTTTTTTTTCTGCAGTAGCAGTATTACAATGCAATACATAAACTAACTACAGTTCTGTGCAAAACTCTGAGACATCCTTGCTGCAAATATGTGTCTAAAACTTCTGCAGAGTACTGTAGGTACATTGATGACAAACTCACTTTGACTTTGGCACCAAAGCCTATTTACCCACCGCAGGCAATAGGACCTGTAGTAAATATTTGGTCAGTATTTTGTCAATATTGATATTGACAATAGCAAATGTCAATTGAATTAGGGTGGTCTAGGCCTTTCAACGTTCAAAAGGTTTCAATGAGATTTCCCCTCATCCTTCTGAATTCCAGCGAGGACAGACCCAGACCATCAAACATTCTTCATATGCTAACCCTTTCATTCCTGGAATCACCCTTGTGTACATTCTCTGGACCCTCTCCAATGCCAGAACATTTTTTCTAAGATTAGGGACCCAAAACTATACACAATACTCAAGGTGAGGCCTCACCAGTGCCTTATAAAGCCTCAGCATCACATCCCTGCTCTTGTATTCTAGACCTCTTGAAATGAATGCTGACATTGCATTTGCCTTCCTCACCACCAACTCAACCTGGAAGTTAACCTTCAGGATGTTCTTCACAAGGACTTCCAAGTCCCTCTGCATCTCAGATTCCTGGATTTTCTCCCCATTGAGAAAATAGTCCGTACACTTATTTCTACTACCAAAGTGCATGACCATGCATTTTCCAACGTTGTATTTCATTTGCCACTTTCTCCTAATCTGTCTCCTTCTGCATCCTACCTGTTACTTCAACACTTCCTGCCCCTCCACCAGTCTTTATATCAACGGCAGAACAGACTCAGTTGCCTGATTGGCCTAATTCTGCTCCAGAGTTTTATGGTCTTGCATTGGTTTTTGGTGGAGCACCCCTCTGGGCCAGAGGGCAAGAGGGCATGGAGCAAACTTGAAGATGACGATGGGTGAGGTGGAGAGAAGTGAGGTAACCAGATTACATACATCTTGTAACACACACAAAATGCTGGTGGAACGCAGCAGGCCAGGCAGCATCTATAAGGAGAAGCACTGTCGATGTTTCGGGCCGAGACCCTTCGGCAGGACTAGAACTCCATACATCTTGTGCATGTTGCCTTCTGATCGCAAGGCAGGCCTGCGATTTTGCTGCTCCTGTAGCAGAACATTCCTGCATCCTTCACCGAGATAAATTCCTTCAGTAAGCCTGCTCAGCTAACTCCCTGCCCTAGAGCTCAGCTTTTTGCCGGTTATAAGGGAATTGTGAGACACATTCCAGTTGTTCCCCATTGACCCAACCGTTGTCACCTGGTGGGATTCAAAGTCAGGAAGAGGGACCTGGAGGAAGTTAAGAATTTGTGTGCACTGCACTTCAACGAGATTGCATTTGCATCCTGAGTGCATATTTGTGCAGAAACTGGATAGGGCAGCAGCTGGACACAGATGGCTGAATGTTTCTCCTGTGCTCCATGGTGCTCTGATCTCGCCGCTGATGTTTGGTGAACTTGTGACCCACAGTGATGCACAGCGTAATAGAAATCAGCCTTAAATAATTGAAGAAACACACAATCGCCAAATGAAAATAGTGACTACAACTGCAGCTAATGGGGTGAAAATTGCCACAGTCAGCTGCCACGATGACGACAGACAGACCAGTACCATCCCAAGCAACATACACAGAATGCTGGAGGAACTCAGCAGGTCAGGCAGCATCTATGGAAAGGAATAAACAGTTGAAATTCCAGGCTGAGACCCTTCTTCAGGATTGGAAGGGGGAAGACGCCAGAACAAAAAGGTGGGAGGAGGGAAAGGAAGATAGCTAGAAGGTGATGGGTGAAGCCAGGTTGGTAGGAAAAGTAAAGGGTTGGAGAGGAAGGAATTTGATAGTGGACCATAGGAGAAAGGGAAGGAGAGGGGGCAGTGGGGGAGGTGATAGGCAGGTGAGAAGAGGTAAGAGGCCAAAGTGAGGAATAGTAGAAGAGGGGAGGGGGGATTTTTTTAAACTGGAAAGTGAAATCAATATTCATGCCATCAGGTTGGAAGCTACCCAGACGGAATATAAAGCATAATGCTCCTTCACTCTGACGGGGGCCTCATTGTGGCACAAGAGGAGACCAGGGACCAACATGTCAAAACGGAAATGGGAATTGGAATTGAAGAGTTTGGCCACCATTTGACTTATGGACATCAAGCTGAGGCTTCTCAGAGAGCAATCCCAAACAGGAATGATTGGCTTGTCATTCTTCCAGTGCTTGTCACGTTGCCGATCCTGCCTCACACAGACACTGCCAATGGAACTGGTATCTCGGCAACAGTTGGTTAATTCCTGAGGAGAGAGGAGAAAGGTGAGAAAATGTTCTCATCGTTGTATCAACAGCACAGAAGAAAGCCACTTGGCCCATTCTGCCTGTGTTGGCCCTTGAAAAAAGCAAGCTCGTTAAGCTACATAACTCTGCTCCTTCCCCAGATCACCACAGGTTTTGTTTCTTTCAACTTCTTTTTGAATTCGATTCCATTCCCTTTCAGGAAATGCATTCTGCCCCAACTAGCCACACTGCCCAGCAACCCACCTATTTGACACCAGCCTAATTGCAGGACAATTTACAATGACCGACTAACTTACTAATTGGTACATTTTTGGACTGTGGGAAGAAACCAGAGGGCTCTGAGCAAACTCACGTGTTGATGGTGAGAACATAGAAACTCCTAACTGACAATGCCAGAATTGAACTCTGAACCCCGGGACACCCCGAGCTGCAATAGCGTTGCGCTAACCGCTAAGCTACTGTGGCGCACTTTCCTCTTTCTATTTTTTTTGTTTGGTTCATTCCCATACTCCAAAATCCTCCTGACGATGGAAATTATTTCCCTTTAGTTAATCTGCAAAAATTTTGAAGACATCCATTGAATGTTCTCTTACTCTGTTTCCTGCTGAAGAGAGCAATCCAGTTTTTGTTGGTGTCTCCGCAGAACTGTTATCTTGCCTGCCTGGCATCACTGGGTGGATCTTCTCCACACCCTCTCCCAGGTGATATGTTAAAACGTTTAACTAGTTTGGGAGCTCTGTCATGCACCTGAGCTCAGAACATTGGCATGGAGAAAGCAAACAATTGTAGCAGTACCTTCAATGTATGAAAAAACTTCAACAAAGGAGTGCTATAGTAGCGTAGCCATATGGAATTTGTTCGCTCGTGATGTACCATCTTGTATTACATGGGTGATCACCGTCTTTCCACGACCATGATTATTCTTGGCAAATTTTTCTACAGAAGTGGTCCGCCATTCCCTTCTTCTGGGCGGTGTCTTTACAAGATGGGTGAGCCCAGCCATTATCAACACTCTTCAGAGATTGTCTGCCTGGTGTCAATGGTTGCATAACCAGGACTTGTGATATGCACCAACCACTCATACAACTATTCACCACCTGCTCCCATGGCTTCCCGTGACCCTGACTGGGGGTCGGTGGACTAAGCAGGTGCTACACCTTGCCCAAGGGTGACCTGCAGGCTCGCAGAGGGAAGGAGTGCCTTACACCTCCTTTGGTAGAGATGTTTCTCCACCCCATCACCTCACATATGGATTAATAGAGCCCTATTTCTAGAGCCATTTGGCCAAATGTTTCTGATACTCCATAGACGATGCCATTTATCAGGAGATTACAGATTTTAAAATGGCTTTATTTGTCACAAAAACATCCATATCGTGAAATGTGCCATTTGCGTCTACAACCAACACAGTCTGAGGATGCACTGGCGGCTGTCCTTAAGGGTCACCACGCTTCTAACGCCAATGTAGCGTGCCCACGACATACTAACGATGGTAACGTAGTGGTTAGTGCAACATTATTGCAGCTTGGGGCATTCTGGTGTTTGGAATTCATTTCTGGCATCCTCGGAAAGCAAGTTTGTACGTTATTTCTGTCTGTACGTGTGTTTCCTCTGGGTGCTCTGGTTTCCTCCCACGTTCCAGAGGTGTACTGGTTAGAAGGTTAATTGGTCATTGTGATTAGACTCGGGTGAAATGGGGAGGTTGCTGGGTGGTGCAGCTCGTTGGGCTGGAAGGGCCTACTTCGCACTGTATTGCTAAACAAAAATATTCAGAGAGGCAATTAACAAATACAGCTCAAGGTAGAACTAAGTTCAGGTGATCAAACTTGGTCAAAATTATTTGATAGAGCATCTCCAGGCAAGAAAGAAAGTTGGCATTCTTTAAGGAGGAACTGCTAGGCATGCTGACTCAATGGGTAGAATAGCCTAATTCTGCTCCTATGCATTAGGGTCTTTTGGTCTTTGACAGTGTTCTTAAAGTAAGAAAGGTCCTAAAGAGTTCTGAAATTCTAATTTCTGCGGTAATATAACTGGAAGATCATTTCATCCCAATATCACAGTGAGATTTCAGTTAGATTTCTCCTTTATCACCACAGCACAAGTTAAAAATAAGGACTGAAATATACTTGCTCTGGAATATAGGGTATAAACAAATGATTTACCCCATGTCAAAGTCACATACTTGACTGCCCAAATGGTCAAATTCTGGTCCTATATCTTATGGTCTTATAGTATAGCACTGTACAGACCCTTCAGCCCAGGATATTGTGTCAACCTTTATAAACCTCCATAAACCTTCCCTCCAACACAGCACATAACCCTCCATTTTTGTACATCCATGTGCCTATCGGAGTGCCACTTAAATATCCATATTGTCCTACAGGTCTACCAGCACGCTCAGCAGTGCATTCCAGGTATTTACTACTCTCTGTCCAAAGTACTACCTCTGATATCTCCCTAAATCTCCGTCCACTCTCCTTAATCAGGTAGTATTGTTGATAAAAGATCTTCAAAATGAAACATGAATTCTGGTCGTCTGTCCTGAAGACTAATTCCAGAATTCGCTGCCTCTTTTTGACAATTTGTCAAATGGTATTGAATGGTTTGGAAGAAAATGGAAAATAAATTAATTGGAGAAATATATACATAAGTTACCAAAGGCTATATGGAGGTAGAGCAGACAGTTAGGAAGGCAAATGATATCTTGGCCTTGATAGCAAGAGGAATTCAATTCAAGAATAAAGATGTCTCTGGCTTCTGGCTTCTTCCTCCTTCCTTTCCAGTCCTGATGAAAGGTCTCAGCTTGAAACATTGATTGTTTACTCCCTAGATCCTGCCTGGCCTGCTGAGTTCCTCCAGCATTTTGTGTCTGTTTTCCGGATTTCCAGCATCTGCTAATTCTTTTGTAAAGATGTCTTGCTACAATTATGTAGACTGGCGTATCAACTCCACTGGAGGAACTCAATGGATCAAGCAGCATCTGTGTGAGGAAAGGAAATGTTGACGTTTCTAGTCCTGATGCAGGAAATTGACCCAAAACGTCGATGGTTTCTTTCCTCCCACAGAAGATGCTTGACCCATTGGGTTCTTCCAAGGTTTTTCTCTTTGAAGTGAAGGAAGATGAGAGGTGACTTGATAGTGATGTATATGAGAAGAGGCGCAGAGCAGATAGCCGGAGACTTTCTCCCAGGACAGAAATGGCAAATACAAACAGACATTGTTTTAAGGTGATTGGGGGAAGTACAGGGGTGATGTCAGAGTTTATGGAGGTGGTGGCATAAGCAGATCCATTAGAGGCATTTAAAAAACTCTTAGATAGACACATGTATGAAAGAAAAATGGGGGGGCAGTGTGGGGAGGGAGGGTAAGAGTGGTTCAGAGGGTTGTCACAACATCATAGGCTGAAGGGTCAGTAATGTTTTACGTTCTGAGACCTACTGTATTTTTCCAAGCAAAGGTTTGTCATTCCAGATTCCAGCTACTGTAGTTTCTTGTGTCTTCATTGCACTGTGAAAGTATTGTTCTTACCTAATGAGGAATGTACCTGCTTTAAAAGTGTGGTGATGGTTTACTGTTTCCTGGGGCAGTAGATCAGGTCCTTCAGCCCATCTAGTCTATGCTGAAAAGTTATTCTTCTAGACTCATCGACACATACCTTGGACCATTGCTCTCCATAATCCTCTCATCCATGTACTTTTTCCTTCATTTGTGACACAGCAAGAAATTGGCCCTTACGGCCCTTTAAGCTGTACTGCCCAGCAATCGCCTAGTTAAATCCTAGCCTAATCACGGGACAATTTACAATGACCCCAATTAACCTACCAACCGGCACGTCTTTGGACAGCGGGAAGAAACCGGAGCACCTGGAGGAACCAGGTCACAGGGAGAATGTACTAACTCCTTACAGCCAGCAGCAGGAATTGAACCCCATGTCGCCTGTACTGTATTGTGCTAACCACTATGCTACCGTGCTTCCTTTGTTAATATGGGAAGGCTAAGACTTTATTCCCTGAGTTCAAGAGAATCAGGAGCAATATATCCCCTGGCTGAGGAGCCTGGAGCCAGGGGCGTGTGTAGTCGTATAACAAATTCAGGGCCAGGTCATTTCAGACTAAATATGAGAAGTTCATTCACTTCGGGTTCTGCACCAGACAGAGCTCATTTAAAACAGAGGTTGATAATTTTTTGGGGCGCACAGTAGCACAGTGGTTAGCATAAAGTGAATACAGTGCCAGTGACCAGCATTCAATTCCCACCACTGTCTGTAAGAAGTTAGTATGTCCTCCCACTGACTGCATGATTTTCTTCCAGATGCTCCGATTTCCTTCCACATTCCAAACACATACAGGGTAACCAGTCACATGGGTGTAATTGGGTGATACGGGGTGATAGAGGTCCTTAACGATGGATGGTGACTTATTGAGGTATTGCCTTTTGAAGATGTCCTCAGTGCTGAGAAGGCTAGTGCCTTGATGGAGCCGGCTAAGGTTTACAACTTCCTGCAACTTTTTCCTATCCCATGAGGTGTCTCCATGGTACACCTGTAGAAATTTGTGAGAGTCTCCTCAAACTCCTAATGAACTATGGCCAGTGCCAACGTGCCTTCTTCATGGCACCGTCAATTTGTTAAGCCCAGGGTAGATCTTCAGAAATGTTCACACCATGGATCGCAAGACAAAGATAACTGCAGATGCTGGAATCTGAAGCAACAATCTGCTGGGGGAGCTCAGTGTGCTGAGCAGCGTCTGTGGGGAAGAGACAGGGAGGAACTGTCAGCATTTCACGTCAAGCCCCTCATCAGTCTGACCCAAGGTATTGATAATCTCTTTCCACCCCATCAATACTGCTCAACCCTCTTGGGTTCGTCAAGCAGATTGTTTGTTGCTCTAGATGGTCAGCGTGTTTTTGAAGCATTCATTTCATAAGAAGAGCATTTCAGAGCATGTTTATTCACTTCTCATAACCCACTCATGGTGCGGGCTATTAAAAACATTGTTGTGTCTGCCTCTGATGCCTTGTGATCTCTCTGCTGTTTTCAAACAGAGTGCAATATCCAATTTAGATGAGACCTCCAGTGGCTAATGGTTTCTGATGGCAGGTATTAAATATAATACAGTTCCTTCAGTGTCGCTTTGATTTCCTCTGAAGCGGGGAGCGAGGCCCTAATGTGCAATCTGGTGGGGCCCACCTGCAGAGCAGCCATCAGTGACCTTGTGCGCATTACCCGGAGACAACCCCTGCAACTCCACCCTCCTCGCCGCCCTCAGTCACAGACCACTGCACTGGTCAATAACATATTAATTCATATCTGCAGCCAGAATAGGCAATGTGGTTCAAATGCAATAAATCTCCAAGCCACAAGCAACACCGATAAAACAAATTACATATTGAATATTTTATAATATGATCCAATTTAGATGAGAGTATTGTGTTTTACTGGAGCGTAAAAGGCAACAAAAGGACTGAGGAGGGGAGTAGGGAGGAGAGTATGGAAGACTCTGTACATGACAGTACTGCCAGCATTTTTAGCCTTTTTTTTAACCTCTTTTTTTCTTTTTTCAACAAGGGTTTTTGTCACAGAGTATTTCAACAGTACATACAGTATTCTTCTCGACAGCTTTGCTGGGTAATGCAATTTCTACTCTAAATATACCAGTGTGGCATTTGATTGAGGGAAAAAAATGTCCTAAATTTATCCCTGGGTTCCTTACTTCAGGTTCTGCGTCATTCAATTATCTCTTACTTTTTTCTTTGTGCCTTTCCACACTTAACTCTCACTCGCTTATGCCAGACATTAGTCGTGACTCGGAGCACTTGGTCCTCTCGACTCAGCAAGTTGAGGGCTCAAACCAACCGCCATCCAAGGGACAAGCTCAGAACAGTAAGGTGAGCAGTACCGTTGATGTGCCGTACGACGGGTGACAGGCCGCCTGTGAATGAGATAAGATTAGCTTTATTCATCGAAACACGGAATGAAACGTGTCGTTTGCGATGTGCTGAGGTCAGCGCACAAGTGTCGCCACACTCCTGGCACCAACACAGCACGCCCACATCTCAATGACCCTAACCCGCACGCCTTTGGCGTGTGGGAGGGAACTGGAGCACCTTGTGCAAACTCCTTACAGTCAGCAGCGGGTATGGAACCCCAGTCAGTGATTGCTGGCTCTGTTTAGTGATTACGCTAACCACTATGCTACCGTGTCACCCATGTGCTACCATGCCACTCACAGGTGTTAGATCAGCTCCATCTGCCCTCTCTGCTGGGCGTAACATATCTTAAGACACGATCTGGACAGTGGGCTTCCTGGAACATATCTTAGGAGGATAGGTTGAGCAAGCTAGGGCTTTTCTCTTTGGGGCAAAGGAGGATGAGGGGTGACAGAGACTTTTTCCCTGGGCAGAAATATACTGGGGGCATAACTTTAATGTGTTTGGAGGAAAGTAGAGCAGGGAAGTTTTTCACACAGAGTGGTATATATGTGATATATGCCAGTGGTGGTAATTGAGGCAGATATATTAGGGACATTTAAAAGACTTTGAAATATGCACATGGATGAAAGAAAAATTGAGGGCTATGTGGAAGGGAAGTGTTAGATAGATCTTAGAGTAGATTAAAGGGTCAGCACAACATTGTGGGCTGAAGGGCCTGTACTGTTCTGTGTTCTAAGATCTCCCCAAGTTCCCGGCCAAAGCTTATTCCTCAAACAGCAACACATAAGCAGACTTTCCAAACCTTTATCCCACCAGCTTTTGCTTCATCCCTTCCCCTCACCTTTTTGTACTAGCAATCTCCCCTCTTGTCTTGGTGAAAGGTCTCAGCCCGATTCATCAAAGTCCACCTACCTCCATAGATGCTGTCTCATCACTGAGGTCCTCCATGTTATCACCATGATCAAAGTTCCTTTTATCAACTCCTGCTGTACACAAAAGATGGCTAGACAATTCTGGTTCATAAAGTGTGCAACCTTCCCAATCAGTGCCTTAGGTAAAGACCATAAGAGCTAGGAACAGAATTAAGCCATCCAGCCCTTCGAGTATGCTCCACATTTGATCATGGCTGATGTATTTTCCCTTTCAACCCCATTCTCCTGCCTTCTCCCCATAACCTTTGTCGCCCTTATTAACTAAGAACTTATCAGCTCCACTTTAAATATACCTATAGATCAACACATAAAGACGGACATTTCCTTATTATTTCGCCCATGCAATGCAAACCTGCTCATTAAAGTGGACCCTTCACCATGAGGAGGTGTAGTAAACTCATAGCAAAAAGGAAAAAATTTCCAGTAGGACCCTGTCATCCAACAAGCAAGGCTTCATTCAGGTTCTTCTATGAAAGGGTTAACTGAAATCCTGAGATAAATTAATGAACCTTGAATGAAAATACTTTGCCACATTCATTATTTGTCTCCCCACCATCTCCCCTCTTGTTCTCAACACCTTTAAGTGGTTAACTCAGGTGTGCTTTCACTCGCACAGTTAAAGTATCCCCTTAGTATTGTAAGGAATGACATGTCAAAGCAAGCAATTGCAGAGAGGATTTTAGCTACTAACTCCATCAGAAAGTGACTTTATACCTATTACCTGTGTAACATTTCCGAATAGAGCTCCTATACTCAGCATTTATGCTCTGTTAGTGTCATTGTTATAATAATGTGTTCTATGATATTATGAAGTGTAATTACTGTGTGCGTAGCATCTGCTGAAGAGTAACACTTGCCACAGCATGCTGAGTAAAATGAAACCTTGGGATTATTTCAGTTGTTTTTAATGACTGACGTAGTCCAGCCAGGTTTTGAGTGCTGATAACATTTATTTGTAGCTGAGGGGAAGGGTGGGTAGGGGCGGAGGGGGAGGAAGAGATTTTTTTTTATTCAGTTACTGTGAAGTACTAAATCAGTGTAGGCAAGCACAGCTAAAATAATGTGGCTTGGTTAATGGCTGAATGTGTCAGTCTTGATTCAGCTTCCCCAGTTATGCTGTCAGCCTTACTGACTCTCCAAATTCACTGACATTTCCAAATCGGCAGGACCAGTCTGGTGAGACATTCAACAATCCCATGACTCAAGCGGGAGTGATTCTCACCCGTATCAGAGTGGGAGGAGGCAGGCTGCTTGACCATCTCCTGTCATTGCGGGCTATCCCAGGAAGCGCCCACCCCCACCACTGAGCATGTCTACAAGGAGCACTGTCACTAGAAAGCGGCCTCCATCATCAAGTACCCGCACTCTCCAGGCCGTGTTTTCTTCTCGCTGCTGAAGGAGGTACAGGAGCCTCCAGTCCCACAACGTCAGGTTCAGGAATGATTGTTACCCCTTGACCAGCAGGCTCCAGAATCAGTGTGCGTAACTTCACTCACCTCTACACTGAACCGATCATCAAATGCAACCGATGGACTCACTCTCAAGGACTCTGCAGCTTATGTTCTCAGTGTTATTTATTTACTATTAATATTATTTATATATTTTTATTTGCATAGTTTGTCCTTTACACATTGGTTTCTTGTCAGTCTTTGTTTATGGTTTTTCATTGATTATATTGTATTTCTTTGTTCTACTGTGTATGCCTGCTAGAAAATGAATCTCAGGATAGCATTAGATGTACTTTGATAATAAATTACTTTGACCTTCATATGGTTGGTCCTTAAAATGTCCTGTTAATGCTAGGGGCGATTCATTGATGGATCAGTCACTGAACATCACAGAGTGAAAACTGGACTCCCTGCTGTTGAAGGTGAACTTTGGGTGCTAATATGATGTTCGCTACTCTTCAGACCCTGCTCGAATGTTGTCACTGAATGAATTGAACACAGAGGAATAATCCAACACCCTCACTTCTATCTGATGATAGAAGGAAGGACAAAGTAAATTTATTATCAAGGTACATACCATATACCTTATATTCAACCTATTATTAGGTATACCTATTATATACCTTATGTTACCATATATTACCCAAAGATACATTTTCTTGCAGGCATTTTCAAAAAAATACCAAAATACAATAGAATTTATAGAAAAACTATACATAAAGAAAGACTGACAAACAACCAAAACGCAAAAGAAGACAAGTTGTTCAAATAAAGAAAAATAATACTGAGAACAGGAGTTGTAAAGTTCTTGAAATTGAGTCTGTAGGTTGTGGAGTCAGTTCAGAGTTGTGGTTAGTGAAGTTATCCATGCCAGTTCAAGAGCCTCATAGTTGTAGGGTAACAACTGTTCCTGAACTTGGTGTTGTGGGACCTAATGCTTCTGTACTTCAGCCAGATGGCAGTGGTGAGAAGAGGGCATGGCTTGTGTGGCTCCTTGATGTTGGATGCTGCTTTCTTGTAACAGCATTCCTTGTAGATGTGCTCAGTGGTGAGGAGGGCTTTACCTGCGACGGACTGGATGCATCTACCTGCTTCTTCCCCTCTGCCATCCGATTCCTAAATGGACTTGGAACCCTTGGACATTACCTCACTTTTTAAAAAAATATATAGTATTTCTGTTTTTTGCATGATTTTTAATCTGTTCAATACACATGTACTGTATAAAGTATACTGAATAAGATTTTTTTTTCATCTACATTATGTATTGCATTGAACTGGTGCTGCTTAGTTACAAATTTCACATCACATGCCGGTGATAATAAACCGGATTCGGTTCAGATTCAGACAAGACGCTGTAGGACTTCAGTGGGTCAGGCAACGATGTTTCAGGTTGAGACCCTTCACCTGGACTAAAAGAGGGGAGGGATAGCCAGTATAAAGAGGTGAGGTGAAGGGCTGGCTGGTGATAGATGGGTCCAGATGAGTGGGTGATAGTGATAGGCAGATGGAGGAGGAGACGGTGAAAATAACGACTGGGAGATGATTGCTGGAGGTGACACAAAGCAGCAGGTGATGGAATCTGACATGAGAGGAAGGTGGAGCATGAAATCAAGGGAGGAGGGCAGATGGAAACAGTGGATGGAGGGGAACCAGTGGAATGAGTGTGTGGGTGATGGACAGATGGAATGGGTAGGGAAACGGGAAAGTAATGGTAATGGTGCAGGAAGAATTGGGTAGATCAGGAGAAGAGAAAAGAAATGGTAGAACCAACCTGGAAGGCTGAGTGAGCTCTTTGTCTTGTGATCAACACGTCAGCTTGACAGAGTGTCTCAGTCCAAAGCGTCGACTCTTTATTCCTCTCTGTAGATGCTGCCTGTCCTGCTGAGTTCCTCCAGCATGTTGTCTGTGTAACGTCAGTTTGCTGACAGTTTTCAGAAAGGAAGTCTCACTCCTTTGGAGAAAATGTTCTGAGTTTCAGCTATCCTTGCGGTGAAATTGTGTTTCTTGACACTTCTCTGAGTAGTGTATTCTCGTCCTATTCTAGACACCAACAAGCCTATTAACTTTCTGTCATTTTAAACACATTTATTTAATTAAGTGAGTACTTAATGCACATTAACTCACACACTGAAGGGCATACAAGCTGGTCTGTGCAATCTGTCCTCATGTTTAACACTTTAGCGCTTTGTGATTCTGTGAAGCCCAGCTGTTTGGTCAGAGTGGAACGTTCCTGCATCTACCAGGTATTCGTGTACATGGAGCCACACTTTGCCATTTGGAGAGGAAGTGGCCAAGGTCAACCTATCCACTGTTTTGTGCAGCTTGGGGCAGGATAGTGCTGGGAAATGGAAGGCAAAGCAAGAGCACAACATGAAGATCAGTCAAATCAGAGGTGGTGCCAGAGTCTTGAAATTTTCACTTAGACTCAGTCAACTCCAGAGACTGACTGACACTTTCGTTCTTTTCCTTCTTCCTCCCTCCCTCCCTCCTTTCTTCTTTCTTTCTCTTTCCTTTCTCCTTTTCTTTTTTCTTTCTCTTTCCTATCTCCTTCTTTTCTTCTTTCATTCCTTCTTTCTTTTGTTCTTTCGTTCTTTTTTCTTCCTTTTGGTCTTTCTTTCCTTCCTTTCTTCTTCAATCATTCTTTCTTTCCTTTCTTTTCTCCACCTTTCCTTCCTCTGACCCTCCGTCATCCCTTCCTTCCTTTCTTCTTTCTTTAGAGATACAGCACAGTAATAGCCCTTCAGGCCCGGCAAACCCGCACCGCCCAATTACACCCATATGACCCAGTCTACTAACCAGTCCATCTTTGGAATGTGGGAGGAAACCAGATCATCCGGAGTAAACCTACACGGTCACTGGAAGAACGTACAGACTCCTTACAGACAGTGGTGCTGGTGGGAATTGAACCTGAGTCACTGGCACTGTAATAGTGTTACGCTAATCGCTAAGCTACATCTTAACTAAGAAAGATTATAATCAGTTTTACCTGTAAAAATACAAGTTATGTATAACTAAGTCTTCCATAACCAAGCAATGTCAGAAGAACTATTTTATGTACATCCAAATGCTATTTATACAGCAGCAGATTTGAATCCTGGTCACTGGTCCTGTAATAGTGTTAACGACTTGAGGACAGAAAACTAGGCTGTCACTTTGGGGCAATAATTGGAGAAGGAGGTCTTTACTGGCGAAAGGGCTGTGAAGTCAAGGACATTTTCTCACAAAGATGTAAATGCTCCTGTGTGACTGTTTGGAAGCAGAATAGCAATGTGCCAATGTGCTGACCGCAGGGAACAATTTCTAGAGTCATTTGGCCAGATGTTCCTGAATTTTCCTACAGATGCTCCGTAGCTGAAGCCATATATCGAGAGATTACAGATTTAAAGATCAGCTTTATGTGTCACAAGTACATCAATACAGTGAAATATGTCATTTGCGACAACAACCAACACAGTCCGAGGATGTGCTGGTGGCAGCCCACAAGTGTCCCCACACTTTCAGGACCAACATAGTGTGTCCTCAGCTTACTAACCATGGTATATGAGCGGTTAGCGCAACACTATTAGCGAATTAGAGTTCAAAGTGAATTCCGGCGTTGTCTGCAAGCAAGTTTGTATTGTACGTTCTTCTTATGTGCATGACAGTTTCTTCTGAGTGACCCACAACTGATGGTCTCACTTTAAGGACTCCTTAACTTGTTATTTCGTGCTCTCGTTATTCATTTATATTTGCATTTGCACAGTTTGTTGTCCATTGATCCTGCTTACATTTACTGTTCTATCGATTTGCCGAGTATGCCCGCAGGAAAAAGGATCTCACAGTTGTAGATGGTGACATGTACATACTCTGATAATAAACTTTGCTTTGTCCTGCAATCCAATGACATACTGGTTATTAGGTGGATTAGTCATTGTAAATAGTCATGTGATTAGGCTGAGGGTGAAGTCGATGGGTTGCCAGTCTGCTGGAAGGGCCATATGTACACTTGATCTCTAAATAAATATAACCCTAACTGTACGTCTTCGGAACGTGGGAGGAAACTGGGCCAACCAGAAGAAACCCACATGGTCTGAGACGAACATACAAACTCCTTACAGATTGTGGCAGGAATTGAACCCGGGTCTCTGGTGCTATAACAGTGTTACATTAATCGCTATGCCACTGTGCCGCCATCAGTGAGTTATACAGGTATACAGTCACAGAGTCACATCACAGGGAAACAGGCCTTTCAGCCCAACTGCTCTCTGCCAACCAAGATTTCCATCTGAACTAGTCCTTTTTGCCTGTGCTCAGCCCATATCCCTCTGAACCTTTCCCATTGTATACCTGTCCATCTATATACCTGTCCTAGCGTCTATTAGACATTGTCAATGTACCTGCCTTAACCACTTCCTCTGGCAGCTCATTCCGTACATGAATCAGATTCAGATTTATTTATCACTTATACATTGAAACATACAGTGAAAGGTGTACTTTGCAATAACAACCAACACACTCAAGGATAATTTGGAAATTGTGTAGCTCGAGTGGTTGATGGTTGGGTTGGGGAGATATGTAGACCTTGATCCTATTTATGAGCCAATGTGGGAAAAATTCCAGAGCACAACACACGAAGTTCACCACACAACCAATCAACGACGAGATTTCCTCCCCGCATCACAATTGAGATTCCGTAATGATGACCAATCGGCTGATTGATAAGTATAAGGCATTCGGAGGACATAACACGGTTAAAGGCGCCGATGATGTCTCCTCGTGTGGTAACAAAACGTTTGCAAGTAAATTGCCAAAATCAGAGATCAACTCCACCCAACCACACCCAAAGGGGCAGCCCACAAGTGTCGCTACGTATTCCAGTGTCAGCACAGCATGCCCACAATGTTCAGCGGAACAACACAAGCAGCAATGACAGCAACATAATAAAATTAGACAATAGCAAAACAAACTCCCCTCTCTCTCTCTGTCACACACACATAAAAATTCCACAGCCAATGTCAGGACAACAAATTGTCATCTACTTATTGCACTGATGTCAAGGGAACCTGTTCTATTGTGAAGCGCTTGTAAGGTTTCTTACTTAACAGAGTCCGCACTTCATAAGTTTTTCAGCAGCCTTAAGCAGATTTTGAATGTCCTGAAAGGGTGACGAAAGATGCCGTAGAAATGCAAGCCCATTTTTCTTACACCAGTTCCTCAGTCTCATTGTGGTCTCTCTTTCACCCTCCAAATGCTGCCTCAAAATCCAGGTCAGGAATGCAGTGGTATTTTAAGGTTTCCTGGCAGAGTTACGTTGCTAACCTGACTTTGACAAATCTTTAGAAATGGTAAGTTGACACACACATTAACCAGCTGGCTCTTGAGCCGTATGTTCAGGGTCCCAACATGCTGGCTGCCCAATCACTAACACTGCGCTCCTGTGTGCTCACGACAGGCAGTGGGTCGGAAATCTAAGCATTCAGCCAGGAAGTGAACAGCTGGATAACCACTGATCCTTGAAGAAGGATTTGCATTCATATAATTCCTTTTCATGACCTCAGAACATCTGCAAATCATTTTGCAGCCCATCAAGTCGAATACCTGTTCTGACACAGGAGGTGCAGCAACTAATTTGCAAGTGTTTTTAAAGACCTTAAAGACATTCAGTACAATGCAAAAGTCTTAGGCACTTATATATAGGCTGGGAGCCTAAAACCTTTGCGCAGTTTGTCAATGTGGGGCAGAGAACAAATTTGTAAATCTGGCAGGAGTAAAAGATGTTGGGAATGGCAAGGGTGGAGAGCCGTGTAAGGGGTGTGGGACAGGTGGCAGAGAATTGCCAGGGATGGGGTGGGGGCCCAGCCCTGAGACACCAGGCAAGGTCATTTGATTCTCAACAATCGGTCTATTGATCATTACAGAATGCCTCTCCGGTGCTTCCCACTCCCTCCCCCTTTTCCCAACCATCATTCCCCTCTCCCTGCCTCCTTCCCACTCTCAGTCCGCAATAGAGATTCATATCAGAATCAGGCTTATCATCACTCACATATGTCATGAAATTTGATTTTTTTAGCAGCAGCAGTAAAATGTGCAATACAGATAATTACTAGGGCACTGAGCAAAAGTCTTAGGGCCTGTAGCTACATATATGCACCTAAGACTTTTGCACAGTACTGTAGGAGCAGTGTTGGGCCATTTGGCCCATCAAATGTGCTCTGCTGTTCCATTCTGGCTGATTTAATATCACTCTCAACCCCATTCTCCTGCCTTCTCCCCATGACCTTTGACACCCTGACTAATCATGAACCTATCAGCCTTCACTTTAAATCTACCCAGTGACTTGGTCTCCACGGCTGCCTATGGCAGTGAGTTCCACAGATTCACGGCTATCTGGCAAAATAAATTTCTCCTCACCTCTATTCTAAAGGGATGTGCTTGTATTCCGAGTCTGTGTTATCTGGACCTGGACTCTCTCACTATTGGAACTATTCTCACATTCATGCTCAATTTTGTGATAGTGAGCAGGTTCTTTTCGATTTAAATATGGGATAAATACCAGCTGAGACATGGGGGATAGTTGCTTCCCTTTGATAGAGTGTAACGAGATATGTTACCCCTTCTACAGTAGTGTAGTGGCTAGCGTAACACAATTACAGCACCAGTGACTTGGGTTTAATTCTAGCTGCAGTCTGTATGGGGTTTGTACATTGTCCCCATGACTGTGTGGGTTTCCTCCGGGTGCTCCGGTTTCCTCCCACAGTCCAAAGACAGACTGGTAAGTTAGTCACGTGTGTGTAATAAGCACACAGACTGACTGGGCCAGAAGGACCTGTTTCTGTGCTGCATCTCTAAGTAAATAAGGGAAGTGAAAAAGAGAGAGAAAAAGTAGCAATGAGAGAGAGGAAATAAAGGAAGAGAGAAGGATAGAGAGAAAAAGAAAGAAGGAATTGAAAAAATTTCCAGGATTACATTTTTTTTGCTAATTACAGAAACACACAGTATATTGCTTAATTACATTAATTACTGTATTCCCAGTTATGCTGTTAAAAGAATTTACCTGCTGCCCTACCAGGGCTCCAGTTGGTTGAGTGTGGTAGAGGGGCCTTCTCTCCTTCCAGCAAGACCCCCTGGAGATGGGGTAGATTGTTGTGCCATGATCATTTGGACTGAGGTCTTAACGTTTTGGATGCGGGATATTGCCATATGAGTGGCAGCTCAGCGTACTGGCAGACACTACTGTTCTCAGAACCGAGGGGAGAACTCTGCTTTACATTTGCCTCTTGTCACAAGTGTCTGTACCACAGTCACAATGTGTTTAGCTTTAATAATGCTCGGCACAGTATGATTCCGATAGTCTGCTGTCTGACTGGAAATCATCATCAGGTTCCCCAGGTGATGTTTACCACTCCCCCTGGAAACTCACCGGGACTGTATCTCCCACTCCCCCTGGAAACCCACCAGGATCACATCTCCCACTCCCCCTGGAAACTCACCGGGACTGTATCTCCCACTCTCCCTGGAAACTCACCGGGACTGTATCTCCCACTCCCCCTGGAAACTCACCGGGACTGTATCTCCCACTCCCCCTGGAAACTCACCACGACCACAGTTCCCACTCTCCCTGGAAACTCACCGGGACTGTATCTCCCACTCTCCCTGGAAACTCACCGGGACTGTATCTCCCACTCCCCCTGGAAACTCACCGGGACTGTATCTCCCACTCCCCCTGGAAACTCACCGGGACTGTATCTCCCACTCCCCCTGGAAACTCACCGGGACCCCCCATCTCCCACTCTCCCTGGAAACTCACCGGGACCCCCCATCTCCCACTCTCCCTGGAAACTCACCGGGACCCCATCTCCCACTCTCCCTGGAAACTCACCGGGACTGTATCTCCCACTCCCCCTGGAAACTCACCGGGACTGTATCTCCCACTCCCCCTGGAAACCCACCAGGATCACATCTCCCACTCCCCCTGGAAACTCACCGGGACTGTATCTCCCACTCTCCCTGGAAACTCACCGGGACTGTATCTCCCACTCCCCCTGGAAACTCACCGGGACTGTATCTCCCACTCCCCCTGGAAACTCACCACGACCACAGTTCCCACTCTCCCTGGAAACTCACCGGGACTGTATCTCCCACTCTCCCTGGAAACTCACCGGGACTGTATCTCCCACTCCCCCTGGAAACTCACCGGGACTGTATCTCCCACTCTCCCTGGAAACTCACCACGACTGTATCTCCCACTCCCCCTGGAAACCCACCAGGATCACATCTCCCACTCCCCCTGGAAACTCACCGGGACTGTATCTCCCACTCTCCCTGGAAACTCACCGGGACAGTATCTCCCACTCCCCCTGGAAACTCACCGGGACTGTATCTCCCACTCCCCCTGGAAACTCACCGGGACTGTATCTCCCACTCCCCCTGGAAACTCACCGGGACCCCCCATCTCCCACTCTCCCTGGAAACTCACCGGGACCCCATCTCCCACTCCCCCTGGAAACTCACCGGGACTGTATCTCCCACTCCCCCTGGAAACTCACCGGGACCCCCCATCTCCCACTCTCCCTGGAAACTCACCGGGACCCCATCTCCCACTCTCCCTGGAAACTCACCGGGACCCCCCCACCTCCCACTCTCCCTGGAAACTCACCGGGACCCCCCACCTCCCACTCTCCCTGGAAACTCACCGGGACCCCCCATCTCCCACTCTCCCTGGAAACTCACCGGGACCCCATCTCCCACTCTCCCTGGAAACTCACCGGGACCCCATCTCCCACTCCCCCTGGAAACTCACCGGGACCCCCCATCTCCCACTCTCCCTGGAAACTCACCGGGACCCCATCTCCCACTCCCCCTGGAAACTCACCGGGACCCCCCATCTCCCACTCTCCCTGGAAACTCACCGGGACCCCATCTCCCACTCTCCCTGGAAACTCACCGGGACCCCCCCATCTCCCACTCTCCCTGGAAACTCACCGGGACCCCATCTCCCACTCTCCCTGGAAACTCACCGGGACCCCCCCATCTCCCACTCTCCCTGGAAACTCACCGGGACCCCCCATCTCCCACTCTCCCTGGAAACTCACCGGGACCCCATCTCCCACTCCCCCTGGAAACTCACCGGGACTGTATCTCCCACTCCCCCTGGAAACTCACCGGGACCCCCCATCTCCCACTCTCCCTGGAAACTCACCGGGACCCCATCTCCCACTCTCCCTGGAAACTCACCGGGACCCCCCCACCTCCCACTCTCCCTGGAAACTCACCGGGACCCCCCACCTCCCACTCTCCCTGGAAACTCACCGGGACCCCCCACCTCCCACTCTCCCTGGAAACTCACCGGGACCCCATCTCCCACTCTCCCTGGAAACTCACTGGGACCCCCCATCTCCCACTCTCCCTGGAAACTCACCGGGACCCCCCATCTCCCACTCTCCCTGGAAACTCACCGGGACCCCATCTCCCACTCTCCCTGGAAACTCACCGGGACCCCATCTCCCACTCTCCCTGGAAACTCACTGGGACCCCCCATCTCCCACTCTCCCTGGAAACTCACCGGGACCCCCCCACCTCCCACTCTCCCTGGAAACTCACCGGGACCCCCCACCTCCCACTCTCCCTGGAAACTCACCGGGACCCCCCACCTCCCACTCTCCCTGGAAACTCACCGGGACCCCATCTCCCACTCTCCCTGGAAACTCACTGGGACCCCCCATCTCCCACTCTCCCTGGAAACTCACCGGGACCCCCCATCTCCCACTCTCCCTGGAAACTCACCGGGACCCCATCTCCCACTCTCCCTGGAAACTCACCGGGACCCCATCTCCCACTCTCCCTGGAAACTCACTGGGACCCCCCATCTCCCACTCTCCCTGGAAACTCACCGGGACCCCCCCACCTCCCACTCTCCCTGGAAACTCACCGGGACCCCCCATCTCCCACTCTCCCTGGAAACTCGTTTGGGCCACGTTTCATGAATCTGTAGTTCCTGTACTCCCTTGGAACCACAAGATCCCCAGAATCTACACTCTCTTCAAATCCACCAGGACTCTAGGTCCCACAGTCCCTTTAATCTTACTGAGTTTATGGCAATGTCATTATTGTTCTAAGTGTAACACCAAACAAAAAGGAGAATTAAAGGTGTGTCTGTGTATCAGTTTGAATAAAATCCAATAGGCCAGTTCAACACCACCAAAGTCCTGAGCCTCCCAGAGTTTTACAGTTTATTTTGTACATATGCCACCGCGCATCTTCAACTGTCAATTTTGCAGCTTTGTTTTACTGTAAATACATTCACCTGCGCTCAGAGGTGCATTAGTGGACAATGACACACCTTTTAATGCTGGAAATGCTCCGGGAATGAGGTAACGTCCATCTGGAGAAAGAACCATTGATAAGCTTTCTTTGCTTCTGGCAGCAGTTTGTGGACTTTTGTCTCAATGACACATCAGCAGAAGTGCCAGTTCCGCACAGTGCACACTCGGGCCTAGCTACTGACCCAAGCCTGATGTGACTCAACCGTGTCTGCTGAGCTTGCTATAAGTAAGATAACAAAAAAAATGCCATCCGTAGGCTTGGATTGAACCCTGACTGAATTGGATTTTAATTTTATGCTCAAGTAAATCTCTAGCCAGCCTAGAATTTGTGTTTGTGCCCTGGGTGTGGGACTTGAAGCCAGAAGCAGTAATGAGAGTGGTACCCACTGAGCTATTGGCTGACAGCCTTATTCATATTTGCCAAGGAGATGACAGTATCTCAAGGTGGAGGGAAGAAAGGATAGGAATGGAAAAGTGGAGAATGCAGGAAAAACAGAGCGGCCTCTTTAATATAAACACACTGGCATTATTTTTGAATTGCAAATGAGTGGATCTGACATATTTATAAGGTGTCCTGGTGTTCCTCTTGCTATTGATACCAAGTATCCTCAGGGCACTGTGTCGGGATGTGACAGAACTGCAAAACCACTTTCCAATGATTTACTCATGAGTCTCAGGTCAATTTCACAAATTCAGAATCAGTCATCTCTATACCGACACTGATTTGGAAGAGAAACAGTCAGTAAATCAATCGCAGCAAAATGAATGGGAGCGAGTTTTACTCATTCCTTTTCCTTTATCCTTTTTTTCCCATGATTTCCTCCCTCCATCTCTTCTGCTCTCTCCATGCCCCCCACCCCAGTCCTCTATACTCTCTTCCTCATCTCCTTCCTTGCCATCCCACTCTAAACTCCCCTTTACCCCATTCTCACTTTTCCAATTTCATTCTGATACTCACCTTTTTCTCTCCTCCCTTCCAAATTCTTCTTCCCCTTCTCCCCTCACCACCTCTTTTCCCTCCCTCCTGCTTATTATCTTCCTCACCTCTCCCCTCAGATCTTCTTAGATATCAGAGAAATTTGCTGATGATACAAAGACAGGAGGGTTAGCATGCTGTGAATATAATGAGTCTGCCAGGGGATATTGATAGGTTAATTGAGTGACCAGCAAATTAGCAGATCAATTACACTCAGTGGCCACTATATGAGATACCTCCAGTACAAATAAAGTGGCTACTGAGTGTATGTTCATGGTCTTCTACTTCTGCAAGGTTCAACGTGTTGTGCGTTCAGAGATGCTCTTCTGCACACACCACTGTCGCAACGTGTGGATATTTGAATTACAGTCACCTTCCCATCAGCTTGAACCAATCTGGCCATTCTATTCTACTCTCTTCACCTACGGAACTGCCTCTGACTGGGTGATTTTAGTCTTATGCAACATTCTCTGTGAACTCTAGGGCAGGGTTTCCAACCTTTTTTATGTCATGAAGCTTCCCATTAACTGAGCGGTCTATGGACCCCATGTTAGGAACCCCTGCTCGTGAAACTTCTATGCATTAAGATCCCAAGAGATCATCAAACCACCCTGTCTGGCACCAGCAAACATTCCACGGTCAAAGTCACATAGATCACATTTCCTCCCCATTCTGATGTTTGGTCTGAATAACAACTGAACTGCTTGGTCACATCCCCATGCTTTTATGCACAGAGTTGCTGCCACATGATTGGCTGATGAGTTATTTGCATAAACAAGCAGGTATGTAGATGTACCTAATAAAGTGGCCACGGAGTGTTTCTAAGAAATAAACTCAGAGGTTAAAGTGTCGTTTTGGAGACCTCCTTCGGGTTCCCACTGTGGCTTGCCAGGTTTCAGACTGTGCACCGTGTTCCATGTGACAGATACCAATATCAAGGCACAAATGAAGTGATAGGAAGCAAGGATGGAACTCATCACAGTCAAAGTGCGATGGCTTCATGGTGCCAGTGGGACAGGAGCTGAAAATAAATATATGATAATTAAAAATGATAAACCAGAACTAATCCGCCAGCTTCAATATCCATTACTTTTTTAGAGGAATGAATTAGTTTTGCTGCTGATATCCAGCGGCAGGTTGTTTTATAATGCCGCACCAGTCCATCTCTGCGTGCCCTTGTTCCAGCGTTTCATTTATTTTTGATTTGTTTTTGGGAAGAGGGTGACAGTGGTGGGACCAGTATTTATTGCTCAGCTGTGGCCAATACAACTGGGTCACTTGCCAGGCTGCTTTGGAGGGCAGAGCAGAGTCAGGCAGATTAGAGTGGTTCTCGAGGCAGACTCTCTTTCCCAAAGGATATATGTAGCACAGATTTTTTTTTCTCTTTGCAACAGCCCATCAGCTTGCTGGTTATTTTAAAAGATTAGCTTTAGCTAATTTGTCACGTGTACTTCGAAACGTACAGTGAGATGTGTCGTTTTCTGTCAACAACCAGCACAGTCTGACCAACTCAGGCCACTCCCTATGCTTCCGGCAACATCGTAATATGCCAACAACTTACTATCCCTGATCCGTCCGTCTTTTGGAATGCGTGAGGAAACCAGAACACGTGGAGGAAAACCACATTACAGGGAGAATGTGCAAACTCCTTACAAACAGCAGCAGACCTTGAAACCCCGACCACTGAGCGCAGGAATTGAAAAGCATTGCGCTAACTCTATACCTCTTATTATTTTCACTGATAACTGCTCTTCTAAATTGATAATAGAAAAAAACGTATTTTCACAGCACCTCTCACTCTACCTTCAGGATACAAAGAACACGTTAGGGCCAATTAAGTGATCATGAAGTATAAACTTTTCCGTAGCGTGGCTGACAATTTCTACATGGCAAACTCCAACGAGCATCTTTCACAGTTGCTGGTCCATTGACATTATTAACCAGGCTGTTGACGATGAAGAAGAGAGGTGAAAAGCTCCCTGTTCCCAAATATTGTCATGGGCCAACAGGGAACTGGCGGTTTCCGGGGGTGATACCAGTTTTAATTTACGTCCTTCTGACAAGTTTGCTAAAGTTATCACAGTCTACGTATCTCAAGAGATTGAGATTTGAAACCAGAATCCATAGAAGTACCACATACACACTAGAGCAAGGGTTCCCAACGTTTTTTATGCCATGGATCAATACCATTAAGCAAAAGGTCTGTGGACCCCAGGACGGGAACACCTGCACACTAGAGATTCTGCGGATGCTGGAAATCCAGATCAACCCTAGTAAAATACTGGAGGAACTCAGCAGGTCAGGCAGCGTCCATAAACAGTCAATGCTTCAGGCTGAGCATCTGGTTCATATCACAAGCCCTTGCAGTTTTAGTGGGAGAAGGTAAAGTCAGTTGTGTCATTATTGCAGTGGTACATAGGGAATTACAGTGGCGTGAGAGAGGAGCTAGCCAAAGATGATTGGAAGAGGACACTATCAAGTTGAGAGAAATTCGGAAAGTACAGGATAAATTCATCCCAGATACATTAGGGCTGTTTAAGCGACCCTTAGATAGAACATGGATGAAAGAAAAATGGAGGGCTATGTGGGAGGGGTTGATCTTAGAGCAGGCTAGAAGATCAGCTCAACATTGTGGGTTGATCTTCTAAACTACTGCTTGCTGAGTTCCTCCAGTGTTTTGGGTGTGTTTCCCCCAACTGCAACCAGGTAGCAATTCATTATCTGGAAGTTCCTTGTGGAAGTACCTTCACCCTGTAATACATAAAGTGCTGGAGGAACCTCACAGGTCCAGTTCATGTAAGATGGCAACGCAGCAGCCTCCCCGGGTCCGATCAAAGGTGTGATTGTTCCTCCCTTACGTCTTTTTTACCACCGTCGCAACACACTGCTGGCTATCAAGAACTGCAGGTCTGTTCCGCTAGCGAGTTGCTGGATAGCAGTGGAGTTGGACTTATTGCACACTGTGTTACAGGCTGCTTTAGCCACCGAGGAAGAAGGTACCGTCACTGACTGCGCACGATCCAACGGACGGTGCGAGTGATTGTCCTTGACATTTTTGCAGTGATTGCCTTCGATATTTTTGCTGTGATTACAAGATCCTGTTGGATGTTGGTGATGTACAGTACTGAGAGTTCGGTTCATTGGTGAGACTGACAATGGGAAGCTGCATGGCCTTGTCTGTGGCATGGACCAGGCTCCACTCATGCCTCGGGGTCAGCTGTTGCGGCCGGCGAGGAAGGAGATGCTGGAGCTGACGCTGCGCTCCAGAGTTTACTCAGTGAGAGGCAAGCTGGACTGCATTCGGCTGCGGCTGCACTGCGTGACATGAGGAACTGCTCTGGGCTGTTCTTGCAGAAACATAGCTCCAGGACAACATCCACACCATGACACTGATACTCGGACTTGGGCTATATTAATATTTTTTGTATTTTTTGATGCTAACTGTGTTTTTCTGCTGTCATAATTCTATGTGCTGTGCATGACTGTAGTTCTATGTTTTGCACCTTAGCGCCAGAGGACTGCTGTACTCATGTGTATGGTGTATGACAATTAAACTTGAACTCATGGAAAGGAATGCACATTTGACATTTTGGATCAATATCATTCATCTGGAGTAACAGTTCCAGATGAAGGACTTCAACCAAAATTGTCAACTATTCCCCAATATACAGTACTGTGCTAAAGTCTTAGGCACATGTATATAGCTAGGGTGCCTAAGACTTTTACACAATGATGCATTGGTCTATGTGGAGCGGAGAGTGAGTTTGTAAACCTGGCGGGAGCAAAGGATGTTAGGAATGGCAAGGGTAGAGCACCATGGGAGGGGTGTAGGACAGGTGGCAGAGGAGGAGGGCCAGGGGCGGGTGTGGCATGGGTGCAGACACACCCAACCCTGAGACACTGGGAGAAGTCATTTGATTCCAAGCAATTGGTTTATTGATCATTACAGAATGTCTCTCTGGTGCTTCCTGCTCCCTCCCCCTTCTCCCAACCATGATTCCCCTCTCCCTGACCCCTTCCCACTCTCAGTCCACAGCAGAGACCCAGATCAGAATCAGGTTTATCACTCACATGTCATGAATTTTCTTTTTCTCGGCAACAGTTCAGTGCAATACATAACATTACTACAGTACTGTGCAGAAGTTATGGGCTCCCTAGCAATATATATATATACATAAGACTCTTGCACCGCACTGTAGTAATGTGGTACCCTAGCTATATATTTGTGCACAGTACTATCGATGCAGTCTGACCTACTGATTTCCTCCAGCACTTTGTGTGTTGCTCCAGATTCCAGTACCTGCCGTCTCTTGTGTCTCTATACCTTCACCATGTTGACCAATTTTTCACTTTCTCCTTGTCAGGGACAGTAAGCGTTCCTAATCTGACCAACACCATTAGAGAATAAATTGCTTTCAAAGGCAAGAGAAAGAAAAATTAGCTTTGTTTGTCAGAGTGAAACGCGTCATTTTTATCAACGATCAGCATTCTCCAAATGTGTGCTGGGGGCAGCCCACAAATGTTGCTAAGCTTCAGGCACCAAAATATCATGCCTGCAACTCACTACCCTAACCCATACGTCTTTGGCAAGTGGAAGTAAACCCGTAAAGCCAGGGGAAACCCACACGATCACAGGAAGAACATACAGACTTCTTACAGACAGCTGTGTTAATTGAACACTAATCACTGATTGCTGGTGCTATAATTGTGTTACACTAACGGCTATGCTACAGTACTGTCCCATGCCTTGCTGTCAACAGCTTTGCGTATTTTCTACAAAGGTGGGCATTTAGTACAATGTAAACTTCTGATAAAAACAATTAGTCGGTAGGGAGGTTATTTTTAAATCCTCCCTCAAGTTGCCTCATTCTTGATTCTTCATTGCTGAACTGTTCCTTGACATACATTCTGTGACTCTCCCAGTATTGTCTCCAAGGTTTGGACATTACTCCAACAATGATGAAGAGATAACTATATAAAAATGTTTTATTTTAAACCACTTTTATTTTAAAAAGTAAAGGCTTTGCAAAAGTATATCTCATATTTTGCCATTCTGGTCAAGTTATATAATCATGTTGGTCAAAGTTAAATTTAACGATTTAAAGATTAGCTTTATTTGTCACATGAACATCAAAACATTCAGTGAAGTGTGTCATTTACGTCAACGACCAACACAATCTGAGGATGTACTGGGGACAGCCTGTATCTGACCCTGGAGTGTGTGATGAGATGGTGTAGAGGGAGCTTCACTTTGCGCCTAACCCCGGGAGTGTGTGATGGGACTGTTGTAGAGAGAGCTTCACTCTGTGTGACCATGTCCACATCTCACTAACTCTTACTAATCTGAATGTCTTTGGAATGTGGGAGGAGACCAGAGCACCTAGAGGAAACACAAGCTGTCATTTATTGTCATATGCACAAGTATTCTACACATCTGTGCCTTGAAAAACTTACCTGCAGCAGCATCACAGGCATGTTCAAAGTTCAAAGTAAAATTTATTAAAAACATATGTATGTGCCACCATATACTATCATGATATTCATAGCATCAGAAACAAATACAGGTTGAGAACCATTGTTCAGAAATGCTTGGGGCCAGAATTGTTTCAGATTTCATATATTTTTCTGGATTCTGGAAAATATAATGTGAAAGCTTAGGGTTGCCATAATTTCCAACCCAGAACTTATGTGCAACCCGTAAGAAGTCTTTGTCTTACACACGTGTTCATTACACATATGCACTTAACAGTAAAAATTATTGCATACAATTAATATGAAAATATAATGTGTGCACGTTAACAGAGGCAGCATATTAGCATTGGGAGAACGCTTAAATCAGCTGTTGAACAACAACAAATGGCAGGTTTTCAGTCTCCACCTACAATGCTATGTTTTGATTAAAAGGTTACAATACACTGTATTTGTATTTAATTTTTTTAAGCTCTTATGTAAGGTATAAAAAACAGTTGTCCCTGTAGCAATACACACAAAATGTAGGCCAGGCAGCATCTATAGAAAAGAGTACAGTTGATGTTTCAGACCGAAACCCTTCATAAGGAGCAAACACGAGGAAATCTGCAGATGCTGGAAATTCAAGAAACACACACAAAATGCTGGTGGAACACAGCAGGCCAGGCAGCATCTATAGGGAGAAGCACTGTCAACGTTTCGGGCCGAGACTCTTCGTCAGGACAGTCATATAGTACCTTCAATTTGTTTCATGATTAGCATACCATTAAATAGCATATGTTGACTCTGCCACTGGCGAATCCACTCTTTCAATACATGATCAAGATCTTCATTTTTCGCTTGATGCAGTGTTTTCCTATTTTTCATTAACTTTTGTTCATCACATATGTGAGATCACTTCTCAGAACTGTCTGTGTACAGTCCTGTACGTCTCCTAAGAACCTTCCTAGCACCTTGTACAATTTTCCATTTGTGACGTCATGTTAGCACTCAATACTTTTTGGATAAGGGGTACTCACAAGAAAAACATAAATTACGCATAACTTAAATATAAATTCTGCAAGAAAGAACATAATTTAAAACAAAAAAGGGTCCATTGTAGAGTTCAGTGGTTAAAGTGGTCATAGTCACACATGCACGAGGTTCTGCAAATGCTGGAAATATTGATTAAGGTTGCGCCGGTTGGTCCACGAAGGGAAGTAGCTGTTCTTGACCCTGTTGGTTTGGGACTTCAGGTTTCTGTAGCAGAGTTATTAAAAGCGTCCTTAGCCATGAGTGAAGTGCTGGAGGATGGAAGGATAGCTAATGTTGTTCCATTGTTTAAGAAAGACTCTAAGAAAAAGCCAAGAAATTATAGGCCATTAAGTCTGGCATCAGTAGTGAGTCAGTTATTGGAAGGTATTCTAAGGGAACTGATTTATAAGGATTTAGATAGACAGGGACTGATTAGGGATAGTCAACACAGCTTTGTGTATGCTAGGTCATGTCTAACTAATCCTATGAAGTTTCTTGAGGAAGTTACCAGGAAAGTTGATGAAGGAAAGGCAGTGAATGTGTGGACGTTAGCAATGCTTTTGGCAAGGTCCCGTTTGGAAGGTTGGTCAAGAAAGTTCAGTTGCTTAGCATTCAAGATGAGGTCGTAAATTGGTAAATTGAATTAAACATTGGCTTTGTGGAAGAAGCCAGAGAGTGGTAGTAGATGGTTGCCTCTCTGACTGGAGATCTGTGACTAGTGGTGTGCCACGGGGACCAGTGCTGTGTCCGTTGTTGTTTGTCATGTTGTTTGTTGGAAGATAATGTGGTAAACTAGATCAGTAAGTTTACAGAAAACACCAAGATTGTAGGATATGTACACAACGCTGGAAGAACTCAGCAGGTCAGGCACAGCAAGGAAGACTATCAAAGCTTGCAGCAGGATCTGGACCAGCTGGAAAAATGGGCTGAAAAATGGAAGTTAATGCAGACAGGTGTGAGGTGTTGCACTTTGGGAGGACTAACCAGGGTAGGTCTTATCGATAAGCATTAGGGTACTGTGGAAAGTGGTGGAACAATAGGGATTTTGCTATGCAAATCCATAATTCGGTGAAAGTGATGTCACAGGTAGGTGTGGTTATAAATAAAGCTTTTGGCACATTGGTCTTCCTAAATCAAAATATTAACTTTTGGAGTATTGTGTGCATTTTTGGTCATCTACGAGGGATGATTGATAAGTTTGTGGCCTAAGGTCGACGAAGATGAGTTATACAGCTCTCGTTACATGCATAACTTTTTGAGTGATTATGCAGAATGTTTGAAGATATTAACTCATCGGGTGATTGATAAGTTCCTGGCCTAAGGTAGAAGGAGATGAGTTATTAACCAAGCTTTCTGCATAATCACTCAAAGGGTTGAACTGCACGTGCATGTAACAAGAGCTGTATAACTCATCTCCTTCTACCTTAGGCCACGAACTTATCAATCACCCATGCCTGTGGACACGTTCTGAAGGTCCAAGATCCGTATGCTCCATGACCACTGGACTAAGCGTGTAAATGTAGGAGGGGACTATGTTGAAAAATAGATGTGCTAGGTTTTCTAAAATTGACTCCTACTGTCGGCCACAAATTTATCAATCATGCCTTGTATTTACAGGGAAGATGTAAATAAGATAGAAAGGGTGCAGAGAATACTCATAAGGATGTTGCCATGACTTGAGGACCTGTATTATAGGGAAAGGTTAAATAGATTAGGAATTCATTCCCTGGAGCATAGAAGATTGAGGGGAAATTTGATCGAGGTATACAAAATTTTGAGGGGTATCATTAAGGTAAATGCAAGCAGGCTTTTTCCACAGAGATTGGGTGAGACTGGGTCATGGATTAAGCATGAAAGGTGAAATGTTTAATGGGAACATGAAGGAGAATTTATTCGCAAAGAGGGTGGTGAGAGTATGGCCTCCCAGCACATGTCGTAGTTGTGGGTTCAATATTTTGGATAGGTACATGAAAGGGAGAGGTATGGAGGGCTGTGATCTGGATGGAGGTCGATAGGACGGGGCAGATTAATAGTTCAGCATAGACTAGATGGACCAAAGGGCCTGTTTCTGTGTTCTAATGCTCTATGACTCCATGATTCTATAAAAAAGTCACTCTTTCAGACCAAGATCCTTAAGGGGATAAACGCTGTTTATTCCTTTCCATCAGTGCTGACTGACCTGGTGAGTTCCTCCAGCATATTGGTTGTGTTGCTGAGGATTTCCAGCTTCTGCAGACTCTCTTGTGTTCTTGAGGATCATGGTCATTGCTCAGTTAGCAGCCTGGTACTTCCAAACATCCCAAAAGATTCACAAATGATTTTTCCAGCTGCAATCACATGGCAGTGAGCAGAAAATGACCTAAAAATGCCAAGCGACTGATTAATTTGTTTTTGATGGTGTTCGTCTAAGAAGAAATATTGTCCAGGGTACCATGAGCTAACTGAAAGTTTTACATTCCTTTAAAACCTTTCATGTCCTCAGGACATTCAAAGAACTTTTTTTGAATAACACAACAGCCAATTAACATGCTACAATCTTCCTGAAGCAGCAGTGTTTATTTGTTTGTTGAGATACAGCCCGGACTAGGCTCTTCCGGCCCTTGAGCCCCACCATCCAGCCATCCCCTTAATTAACTGCTAGCCTAAATCATGGAACAATTTACAATGACCAATTAACCGACCAACCAGTATATCTTTGGATTGTGGAAGGAAATCTGAGCACCCAGAGGAAATCCACACAGTCACAGGGAGAATGTACAAACTCTTTACAGGCAGCAGCGAGAATTGAACTCCAATCACCTATACTGTAGAGTGTTGTGCTAACCACTACACTACCATGAATCATTACTACACTAAAGCTTCAGCCTGGATCAGAATCAGAATTGCAGTCAGGTTTATTATCACTGACAAACACGAAATTTGTCGTCTTGTAGCAGCAGTGCAGTGCAATGCATAAGCAATTACTGTAAGTTACAATAAGAAATATAAATAATAAATAAGAATTTTTAAAGCTCTCAGTGGTCTGGGACTGGAGTACATCTCAGAATTGCTTTCGTTTTATAACCCTGCTTGAGCTCTCAGGTCTTCTTCTGCTGGTCTCTTAAATTTAAAATCTCCCTCAAAAGATAATCAGCAGGTCAGCTTTTTTGAACTACATTCCTAAGCTGTGGAATTCAATACCTAAAAGTACAAGGGATGCAGACTCAGTTGGCACTTTTAAATCCTAGCTCAAAACCTATTTATTTAACTTTGCTTCTAATTAACATAATTTTGTCTTTTATTTTCATGTTTCGATTTATCCCATTGTAAAGCACTTTGAGCTACATCATCTGTATGAAAAGTGCTCATTACATAAGATTATTATTATATTTTTATTTTTTCTCAGTTCAAGCTGGTAAAACCTGAGGTAGGGGCATAGCCAAACACACTCATTTCTCAATTGCTAGAAACTTTCAGACTATTCTAGTGGTGTTTAGTATTGTGGCTTTCTGAAGATTTACATAGATATTGCTGTGTAGGCCTAATTGTTTAATGTGATTGTGTAGTGCCTTTGGGATGATACTAGTTGTAGATATTAATATTGGGACAATATATATCTTGTTCATGTTCCATAGTCTTCCTCTTTTAATTCAGCATATTTCTGGTGTTTTTCACATATTGATTTTTGTATCTTACGTGTGCCTGGAATGGTGATATCTATTAAGAAAATAATTCTTGCTTTTTTATCCTGGAGTATTATATCCCGACAGTTATTATATCCTACCTGCAATAATGGATCAGTCGCAATATAGTCTGTAGGACCCTGACTCTAAAACTGGATAAGGCTTGTATTTATAGTAAGATATGGTGTCTTTTATGAGTTTGTATTTTAACGAAGATTTTGGTGAATGACGTTTGCCACTTCATTGTGCCTGTTTAATCAGATTGAGTTAAACTGCTGCAGGATCCTGTAATATGTTGGATTATTTCTGTTTTTTCTTGGCATTTTCTGCATTTATCATCTTGAATTTATTGGTCTTTTATTCGGAATTTTTGATATTTTTGTGTTAACTACCTGGTCCTGTATTGCCACAAGGAACCTCTCTGCTTCTGGGAAGAGGTCTCCGGCTCTGAGCCAGCCGTTCAATGCCTCTTGTTGACATCTTTTCTGCTCAGATCCTGGGGATGTCTTCCATGGGTGGTCATGCTTTTCCATTGGTTAACTTTTTCTTCTGTCGTGGTAATTCCTTCATTTTTCTGGATTATGCTTTCATTTAAGTTTAGTGGTGTGTACTTATCAGAATTGTTTATCCTTGTGTGGAGTGCTGAATCCTGGTTTCATTGATGAAACTATATCCTTAGAAGTTTTGCCTAACCATTTAATTTCTCAATTGCTAGAAACTTTCAGACTATTCTAGTGATGTTGAGTATTGTGGCTTTCTGAAGATTTGCATAGATATTGCTGTGTGTGCCTAATTGTTTAATGTTATTGTGTAGTGCCTTTGGGATGATAACAGTTGTGATGTTACTATTGGGACAATGTATACCTTGTTCATGTTCCATAGTCTTTCAATTTCCTCTTTTAATTCAGCATATTTCTGGTATTGTTCACTTACTGATTTCTGTAAGCTATGTGTGTTTGGAATGGCTATATCTATTAAGTTACTCTTGCTTTAGCCTATATTATTTATTATATCAGGATGGCTATTACAGATTGTCCTATCTGTAATAATGGAATATAATTTGTGGGATTCTGACTTTAAAATGGGATCAAGTTTGTATTTATAGTAAGATATGATGTCTTATTTGTTTGAATTTTGAAGCAAGATTTTGGTGAATTATTATTATTATTAAAATAGCACAGAATAGTGAGTTAGTGTTCATATGTTCACAGTCAGTTCAGAAAGCTAATGGTGGAAGGGATGAAGCTGTTCCTAAGACATTAAGTGTGTCTTCAGGTTCCTGTACCTTCTCCCTGATAGTGAGAAGAAGGCACGTCCTGGGTGGTGGAGTCCTTTATGATGTTGGTGCCTTTTTGAGGCATCACCTTTTGAAGATGGTGAGGAGGCTAATGCTAGTGATGGAGCTGGCTGAGTTTATAACCATATGCAGCTTCCTCCACTCCTCTACAGTGGCCCCTCCATACCACATGGTGATGAATGCTCTCCACCTGAACATCTGGAGAAATTTGCGAGAGTCTTTGGTGACATACCAAAACTTCTCAAACTTCTAATGAAATACGCTGCTGGCGTGCCTTCTTTGTAATTACAATAATATGTTGAGCCGGCAGATTTTATGCTCAGGAAGCTTGCGAACATACAGACTACCAACACAGGTGCAAGAAGGCTTTTGACTGAACCAGTAAGGAGAAATCAGTGACAGCTTTGAGGTGGTGTCAAGCATTAAGAGCCTGTACATTGTAGGCACTGAGGATTAAGTGGTCTGATTGGTTTCAAAGATAGAATAATCCAGTGTGTGTCCATGCTTCATGTATTTCATCTCTTCAGAAGCAGTGTCTGGAACTCTGGCCCTTCATTTTATATTGCAGTGTATGGCATGGTCTGTGACATCTTTCCCTCTCAGTCATCAGCCTCTTAGCCTCAATGCACCATGTATCATCTGCACTGGTTAATCACTCAAAAACCGTCACTTAATGGTCAGGCTGTGGAGGAAGAGGGAAGATGCCAGAATAAAACGGTGACTGTGGAGGAAGGAGGATAGCGAAAGGGTGATAGGTGAAGCCAGGTGAGTGGAAAACGTAAAGGCCTGGAGAGGAAGGAATCTGATAGGAGAGGAGAGTAGAACATAGCAAAAGAGGAAGGAGGAGGGGAACCAGGGGAGATGATAGGCAAATGAGGAGAGGTAAGAGACCAGAATGGGGAATAGAAAAAGAGAAGAGGGAGGGACTTTTTTTAACTGTAAGAAGAAATTGAAATTCATGCCATCAGGTTGGATGCTACCCAGCCAGAATATAAGGTGATGCTCCTCTACCCTGAAGTAGCCTCATCATAGCACAAGAGGAGGCCACAGACCAACATGTTGGATTGGGAATGGGAATGGGATTTAAAATGTTTGGTCACTGGGAAGCCCGTCTTTGGCAGATGGAGTGGAGCTGCTCAACAAAGCAGTCCCCCATTTTATGACTCGTCTCACCAAAGTAGAGGAAGCTGCATCGGGAGCACCTGATACATAGACGACCCAGCGGGTTCGCAGGTGAAGTGTTGCCTCACCTGGACTGTTTGGGACCTGAATGGAGGTGAGGGAGGAGGTGATTGGGCAGGTATTATAACACTTTGGCCACGCAGCGTTAAGTGACGGGAGAGAGATTAGTTGGGAGGAAAGAATGAACAAAGGGATTATGGAGGGTGCAGTCCCTGTGGAAAGTGGGGGGGGGGAGGTAGAGATTTGATAGGTGTTAGTTCAGAGATGTGTAAGTTGCGTTGAGTCATGTGTTGGATGCAGAAGCTCATGGGGTAGGGTATGTGTGGCATCCATTAGTCTCGCGAAACCATGGATCTGTGTCCTCTCCAGGGCGCAGGCCTGGGCAAGGTTGTATGGAAGACCGGCGTTGCCCATGCAGCGAGTCTCCCCTCTCCACGCCACCGATGTTGTCCAAGGGAAGGGCAAGGGCTGATACAGCTTGGCACCGGTGTCATCGCAGGAGTTGCCAGAATGAGGTTGAAGCAACGTCAGACTGCCTTAGGGACTCCAGCTCCGGATTTGTCCTCAGGGTTTACTCCCAAAGCCTTTCCCATGAGTGGGTATGGCTGCGAGGCAGCGGAGGTTTGAAATCAGAGTTTTCCCTCTCTTAGATGGACTGCCTTCCCAGGCTGATGAGCTCCATCTACCTGAAGCACTGGTTTTAAGGCGCCAGGACCTGCCTTCGCCCCTTCTCTTGTCAGTAGAAACAGTTCCACCAGGCTTAGAGGCGAAGCCACACGAGAAGGCCAGGAGTTGGACTTGGTTGTCAGAGGCTATTTGAGCCGCGTGCCGTGAGGAGCACTTTTAGGTAGTGGGAGCTTGTCCCCTCGTCCACTCCTCGGTAGTGTAAGGACAAGAGAAACTATAATTGTTAAGGCGGCGGGTTGATGGGAGTGAGTGTGGCTGAGTCAGTGGTAAGAAAGGCAAATTCAGTGTTAGTATTCATTTCAGGAGGGCAAAAATATAAAAGTAAGAATGTAATTCTGAGACTTTACAGGGCATTATTTAGACCGCACTTGGAGCATTGTGAGCATTTTTGGGCCCCTCATTTAAGAAAAGATCTGCTGACATTGGTCTTATGATTTTGTCCACATTTAAATGACCTCTGCATGTTCGTGTGTAACTGTATGACAGAGAACCAAAAAAAAACCTTATCTGACAGCTGAAACGTTCGTAGTGCACTGTTGTCGAATGCCCACAGCGAGAGGCAGAAAAGGCACTTGACCCAAGATACGAAACATGTTCTGCCCAATGCAGAGGAGTCAGTAGACCATAAAATCATGTCCCTTAGGAACAGAATTGAACCATTCAGTCCATTGAGTCTGCTCCACCATTCCACCATGCTTGATTTATTAAACTTCTCAACTCCATTCTCCCCTTAATCTTTGATGCCCTGACTAATCAAAAACCTATCAACTTCTTCTTTAAATACGCCCAATGACTAGGCTTCCACAGATTCACCATCCTCTAGCTAAAGAAATAACTCCTCATCTAAAGGGAAGTTCCTCTATTCTGAGGCTGTGCTGTCTGGTTCCAGACTCCCCCACTATAGGAAACATCCTTTCCACGGCTACTCTATCTAGGTCTTTCAATATTCGTAGGTTTCAATGAGATTCCCCACTCATTCTTCTAAACTCCAGCAAGCTCTGGATCAGTGCCTCCAAGCATTCCTCCTACATCTTTACCCTTTCATCCCTAGAATCATTATCTTAAGGCACCTGGAGGAACTCTGGGAGTCAGAGAGAAGGGAATTGGGATTGACAGGGAAGCAGTGGGGTGGTGGAGATTCATTTGTGGAAAAAGATCTTGATGACTGACTAAGGAGAAATGAGCAGCATGAAGAGGGACTGTAGGAGAGGGGACGCGATGGGAATTGGCTGTGGGAGAGGGGCAGTGACAACAAGGTTTCACTCCCAAATAAGCTCAATGCTTTTTATGCTTGCTTTAACCATCAAAACATGGAGGCACCTTCACCAACTCCCACAAATCCTGATGACCTTGTGATTTCAGTATCTGAAAGCATCTGGCTCACAGGGGGTACCTGGCCAAGTACGAAAGACCCCTGCTGCTGAACTGGCTGGAGTGTTCACTGAGAACTTTAACCTCTCATTTCAGCAGTTTGAGGTATCCACCTGCTTCAAGCAAACTGCAGTTATACCAGTGTCTTAAGAAGAACGAGGTAACCTGCCTCAATGACTATTGCCCAGTAGCACTTACATCCACTACGATGAAGTGTTTTGAGAGGTTGTTGAAGAGACATATCAACTCCTGCCTGATAAGCAACTTGGATCCACTCCAATTTGCCTACCATCACCACAAGTCAATAGCAGATGCCATTTCATTGGCTCTTCACTCAATCCTTGAACATCTGGTTGACGAAGATGCATACATCATGATGCTCTTCATTAACTATAGCTCGGCATTCAGTACTATTATCCCCTCAAAGCTAATCAATGAGCTTCAAGGCCTTGGCCTCAGCACCTCCTTGTGCAACTGGATCCTCAATTTCCTCACTTGCAGACCTTAGTTCAGATTGGTGACAACATCTCCTTCACAATCTCCATCAGCATAGGTGCACCAGATGGCTATATGTGTAGCCCTCTGCTCTACTCACATTACACTTAAGGCTATGAGGCTAAGCACAGCTCCAATGCCATATTTAATTCTGTCGATGACACCACTGTCATTGCCCGAATGACAGTGGTGATGAATCAGCATGTATGAAGGAGATTGAAAATCTGGCTGAGTGGTGCCGCAACAGCAACCTTTTATGGAAATAAGTATTGACTTCAGGAGGGGGACTTTGGGAGATCAGAGGTGGAGAGGGTCAGCAACTTTAAATTCCTCAGTGTTATCTTTTCAGAGGATCTGTCCTGGTCCCAGCATTTAAGCGCCGTTACAAAGGAAGCATGTTAGTGTCTCTACTTTTTTAAAAGTTTGCATAGATTTGGCATGTCCTCTAAAACACTGACAAACTTCTATAGACATGTGGTGGAGAGTGTATTGACTGGTTGTATCATGGCCTGGAATGTAAGCATTAATCCCTTGTACGGAAAGACCATAAGACTATAAGATGTAGGAGAGAATTAGGCCATTTAGCCCAAGAGACTGTTCCGCCATTTCATCATGGCTGATCCAGTTTCCCTCTCAGCCCCAATCTCCTGCCTTCTCCCCGTATCCCTTCATGCCCTGACCAATCAAGAATCTATCATCCTCTGCCTTAAATATACATAAAGACTTGGCCTCCACAGATTCACCACTCTCTGGCTAAAGAAATTCCTCTATATCTGCATTCTAAAAGGATGCCCCTCAATTTTGAACTGTGTCCTCTGGCCTTTGACACTCGCACCATTGGAAACATCCTCTCCACACCTGCTCGATTGAGGCCTTTCACCTACAAAATGTGGTGCATACAGTCCTCCCCACCATTGAGCACAACTGCATGGAGCAGTGACAGAGGAAAGCAGCATCCATCATCAAGGACCCCCACCATCCAGGACACACTCTTCTATCTGCTGCCATCAGGAAAATACAGGAGCCTCGGGTCCTACACCACTAGGTTTAGAAAGAACCTCAACCATCAGGCTCTTGAACCAAAGCGGATAACTTCACTTGCTCCATCACTGACCTGTTCCCTCTACAATGGGCACACTTTCATAGACTCTTCATCTCATGTTCTCATATTTATTGTTTAATTATTATTATTATTTAAGAGATATCTTTTCTCAGCTCAATCTGGTAAAATCTGAGGTATGACCGCAGCCAAGAACATTCATTTCTGAATTGCTAGGAAATTCCAGATTATTCCAGTGGTTTTAATATTATTTCTTCTTTTCTCTTTCTTTGTGTATTTGCACCATTTGTTGTCCCTTATTGCACATTGGTTGTTGGTTGCCTTGTTGGATATGGGCTTCCATTGGTTTTATTGTGTTTCCTGTATTTACTGTGACGGCCCACAAGAACAGAAATCTTAGGGTGACATACACGTACTTCGATAATCGTTTTACTTCGAACTGTGTGAGTGACTTACAGAGGGGCGGGAGTGATGGGGAGGGACAGGGAGGGATGGGATAAGGAAGAAGTGAATGACAGCGGCAAGGGGTAGTGAGGTAATTGTATCTTCATTGAACAAGAAGATGGTCAGGGTTATTTGAATCCTTCATCAAAGGATGTCATTACAGGAGTATGCCAGCTGTTGGGATTGACTGCTGGATAGACTGGCACGGTCTTGTACTGTTCCTCTGGTCTATCACCATTCTCTGCCCTTATCGCTCTTTCCTCTGATGTTGCTCCTGTTACCCCTCATTCCGTACTGTCAGCCACGACACCCCAGACCCACCCAAACCCTTCCCTTCTCCACTTCCTGCCCAGCTTCCATCTTCCTGATGGAGGACCTCGGCCCAAAACGCCGACCGTTTATTCCTTCCCATGGATGCTGCCTGACCTGCTGAGTTCCTCCAGCAGAGTGTGTGTGTTGTTCTGGATTTGCAGAATTTGCAGAATTTCTTCTGTTCAAGAACCTATCAACCCTTATCATATTACATAGCTGATGTTCACATTCACCCCCCCCACCCACCCTATGTTAACATTACCTCATTGTCAGTAAAGAGAGAACAATCACATATTTTGCAGGAAACGTTCAGGGATCAGTTGTCACAATGCCTTCATGAGCAGCATAGGTCTGTGATCACCACATATGGTGCAGAGTGGATCAGTGTGTCTTGTTAACCTACAAGTGCCACTTCCGCAGGGTGTTGTTAGTGTGAAGACTTCCTGCCTGTTCTGCTTGATGAACTCCAGAGTGTCTCAGACATCCTTGCTACATCTGCTCACCACCTATTAGCGGGAGAGCGCTGTTGTGGCTCAATGGGAGGCACTCTCACCTCTGAATCTAAAGGTTATGGGTTTAAGTCCGACTCTGGAGACTTCACCACCAATTCTAACTGAAGCTCTCAGGCAGTACAGGGAGAACCTTTACCTCTCTACCTTAGGCAGCCCCTTGCACCAAAGGACGACTGACTTCCACTCAGCGGCCAGTTTATTCAGTGAGCCGTGTGCCCAGTCTGACAATTTGATTTAAGGATGAGCTGGGTATCAAATGGCTGTTGTGAATTTCAGTACTTCTGTATGCCCATACCGCGAGCTGGTTCCGGAGATAAGGGGTGATGTTTGTACACTCAGTGGCCACTTTATTAGGTACACCCTATACACCCGCTCAATAATGCAAATATCTAATGAGCCAGTCACTGTTATGATGTTAGTTACTCCATGCATAAAGTCATGCAGATGTGATCAAGAGGTTCAGTTACTCAGACCAAACATCAGAATGGGGAAGAAATGTGGTCTAAGTGACTTTGACCATGGGATGATTGTTTGTGCCAGACAGAGCGGTTTGAGTATCTCAGAAACTGCTGATCTCCTGGGATTTTCATGCACAATAGTCTCTAGGCAGGTGTCCCCAACCTGGGGCCCGTGGACTCCTTGGTTCATGGTAGGGGCCCATGGTATAAAAAAGGTTGGGAATCTGCTCTAGAGTTTACAGAGAATAGTGAAAAAAACTAAAAAGCATTCAGTGAGTGGAAGGTCTGTGGACAAAAACAACTTGTTAGTGAGAGAGCTCAGAGGAGAAGACCTGGTTCAAGCTGACAGAAAGGCAACAGTAACTCAAATAATCATGCATTTCAACCATGAACATACACTCAGGGATAGGGGGTACAGAATATAGTGGCCACTGAGCGTAGATCCAGGACAACCTAGAAACCCTGAATGTCTGAATCAGAATCAGATTTAATATCACTGGCACTAATTGGTAATAAATTACCAATTTGTTAAATGGGTAATGTGGTGCTGCCGGGTTGGTGCTTTGTCTTGCCAATGCTGTAAGTAAAGCCATCGTCAGTGATGCCTCAGGATGAGATAGTAAAATGAGAGGAGGCTCATGTGGGTGATAAACACCAACATAGACCATTTGGATTCAATGACCTATTTCAGCGCTGTTCAGGCTGTGCTATATCGATTAATGTTTGTGTGAACTGTTTAAAACAAACTGCCCAGGGAGGAGATCAAGTATAATAACATCAAGCATTTCAGGAAGGAGTTCTACAGGCATCTGGTGACAAATTAAATCAGGGCTGTAGCTAGTCAGCTTTGGAGATGGCAAAGTCAATTCGAACAAATAGAAAGCACCAGAAATGTGTGAATATGGCTATAATAGATTTATTAATGTCAGTAAGACTAGCTTCTGATTTATTTCAAGTGTCTAACTTTGATGAGCACTGTTCTGAACAGTGAATTCGATTTCCACTTGTCCCCTCTTCACTTAGAGACTTTGAGGAAGAAGCCTGTTGTCGTTGGGCCTGTATGTATTTATTTATTTAGAGCTACAGTGCAACAGGCCCTTCTGGCCCACACAGCCCAGAAACCCACCAACTTAATCACAGGGCAATTTACGTTGTCCAATTAACTGGAAAATCTTTGGGCAGTGGGAGGAAACCAAAGCACCCGCAGGAAACCCAAGTGCTTACGGGGTGGATGTACAAACTCCTCACAGAGGACGCCAGAATTGAACTCAGAACTCCTACGTCCCGAACTGTAGTAGCATTGTACTAACGGTGATACCTCAATCTGTGCATCCCACACAGATTCGGGTGATTTGTGGATTGGAGTTCCACAGTGATTTCTTGTTCCATGGCTCCTATGTCTTCTGGTCTTATGATCTTACAGCTCTTAGCTCCACGCCAGTCCTTTGGACATAAAGTAATACCTCACAGTCCACATTGAATTAGTGGTCACATTGAATGGCATTGTGATGTGGGTATCTTTGGCCCAGGTCGAGGTCATAGAGTAAAATAACAAAGAAGCAGGCCATTCAGCCTAACCCATCAATGCTGACCAAGATGCCATCTAATCTAGTGCCTTTTACCCACTTTTGGCCCATATCCCTCGAAACCTTTCCTATCCATGTATACTACTGTGCAAAAGTCTTAGGCACATAAAAAAATCTGTAAGGTGAAGATTCTTTCAAAAATAATGGAATGTTTCTAAATAACAAAATATTTATCATAAAAAGCAGTATATAGTAAAAAAACTAAATTAAATCAATATTTGGTGTGACCATCCTTTGCCTTTAAAACTGCATCAATTCTCTTAGGTACAATGTATACTGTCATGCAGTTTTATAAGAAAATCAGCTGGTAGGTTGTTCCGAGCATCTTGGAGAACTTGACCCAGTTCTTCTGCAGACTTCAGCTGTCTCATTTGCTCTGTCTCTCCAGGTAATCCCAGACAGCCTCGATGATTTGGAGTTCAGGGATCTGTGGAGGCAATACCACCTGAAACCTGAAATCTAGTGTGCTTAAGACTTTTGCCAAGTACTAAAACCTGTCTATTAAATGACTAAATGTTGTTATTGTAGATAACTCAACCACTTCCTCTGCTAACTAATTCTATCTATGCACCATCCTCTGATGAAGTTTTCTCTCAGGTCCCCTTTAAATTTTTTCCCTCTCACCTTAAACCTATGCCCTTTAGTTTTTTATTCCCTTTCAAAGGGGAAAATACTGAGTGCATTCAACCTATCATGATTTTATACACGTCTATGAGGTCACCTCTAAGTCTCCTATGCTCCAGAGAATAAAGTCCTAGCCTGTCCAACCTCTCCCTATAACTCGGGCCTTTGAGGCCTGGTATTAGTCTTCCTTGTGGTAAATAATGCAAGTTGGGCAAAATTTTATAAAATAGCTCAGCTATTTATTTTGAGGCCATTAGCTCAGACTGGCATGGAATGGACTCTGCATCCTCTTGTCTCCATGGCAACAGTGCTAAATTAAAATGGAAAATCTGGAAATACTCAGTAGGTCAGGTAGCTCCTGTGGAGAAAGAAACGAAGTTAATGGTTTCTGTTGATGACCTTTCGCCCGAGCAATGAAAAGTTAGAAATAAAACTTAAGAGTTTTTTTGTGAAGAGAGGGGTCATAGTGTGCTACAGCTTAAAAACAGGCCCTCTGACCTAGCTGGTCCCTGACAACCACAGCATCCTCCATGTTAGTCCTAGTTACCTGTGTTGAGCCCAGAACCCTGAAAACCCCTTTTCTTCATACTGCTATGCCTCTTAAATGTGGCATTATTATCCACCTTGACTACTTCCTCTTGCTTCTTATTCCAGATAGTCACTACCCTCTGTAATAAAGTTACTTTTCAGGTCTCTTAAATTTCTCCCCTCATGATTTTATAAGTTCTAATAAGGTCTCCTCTCATTCTCCTGCACTCCAAGGTTTAAAGATGCAGTGTGGCCAGCGTCTCCCGATAACTCAGATCTTTCAGTCCAGGTAGCATCCTCATAAATCTCTTCTGCTCCCTCTCTAGTTTGACAGTGTCTACCCTATAATAGGCTGACCAAAACTGTACTCCCAAGTGTGACCTCACCAATGACTTACATAACCATACCATAATGTCCTTACACCTAAAGCTGATGCCCTGACCGATGAAGGCCAGCACGCTAAATGCCTTCTTCACCACCGTGTCTAATCATAGAAACATAGAAAATAGGTGCAGGAGTAGGCCATTTGGCCCTTCGAGCCTGCACCGCCATTCAGTATGATCATGGCTGATCATCCAACTCAGAACCCTGTACCTGCCTTCTCTCCATAACCCCTGATCCCTTTAGCCACAAGATCGTCCAGCCACTTTCAACAAACTGCACCTATATCCCCAGGTGCTTCTGTTTCATAACATTCGTCCACTCCCTGCCATTCCTGTAGAGGTCCTACCCTGGTATGAATGTCCAAAATGCATCGCCTGACACCTACGTAAGTTGAAATCCATTTGCTATTTCTTAGCCCACCTTTGTAACTGATCAAGATCTCTTCATAATTGATTGTAAACTGCTTCATTATCAACAAGACCCCCAAATTTAGTCTCATCAGCAAACTTGGTAATTGTGCCATGGATGTGCATATCCAAATCATTTATGTACATAATGATTATCAGAGGTCCCAACACTGACCCCTGGGGCACCCCATTAGTTACAGGCCTCCAGTCGGAGAACTGGCTTTCAACCATCACGCTCTGTTTCCTGTCATCAAGTCCTGGTAGCTTAATGGTTGGCATGACATGATTACAGCTCAGAGTGTCAGAGTTCGGAGTTCAATTCCGGCATCATCTGTAAGGAGTTTGACTATGTGAGTTTCCTCCTGGTGCTCTGGTTTTCTCCCACAGTCTATTGATCATTGTAAATTGTCCTGTGACTTGGCCTGGGTTAAATGGGTGGATTGCTGGACGACACAGCTGGTTGGGCCAGAAGGGCCTGTTCTACACTGTATCTCTAAATAAATAGTCAGTTATGAATCTATCTCATAACCTCCCCCTGAATCCCCTGCTGGGACATTGTCAATAGACTACATCCCCTCTCACTCTCCAACCCATGATATTGTGCAACCTTTTAACCTTTTCCAAGATCAATCTAACTCTTCCCACCCACATAGCCCTCCATTTTCCTATCATCCATACGCCCATGGACTTTGACCACGCTATCTACCTCATTATGATCCTACATCTTATTGTCTACCTGCTCTGTACCTTCTCTGTAACAGTTATATTTTATTCTGAACTCTAATTGTTTACCTCAGTGTAATGTTGTCATGATCTGATCTGTATGAACAGGGTACAAGGCAGGTTTTATCCTTCCCCTTGGTACATATGATAATAATTAACCCATTTTCAAATTACCCTTCAGTGCCCATCTCTACCCATCCCTTTTCCAGCACTTGGCCTGTAGCCCTTCGACACCAAACTCTGACCCCTTATCATCCTGCTTGTAAGGGGCTGCAAGTAAATGAACCCGATTTCGGGTTCAAGTTTATTGAAATTCAACCATGTACATGTATACCATCAAAAGAAACAACATTCCACAAGTCCTGACAAAGGGTCTCGGACCGAAATGTCGACAGTGCTTCTCCTATAGATGCTGCCTGGCCTGCTGTGTTCCACCAGCATTTTGTGTGTGTTGTTGTTTGAATTTCCAACATCTGCAGATTTCCTCGTGCTTGCAACGTTCCTCCAGACCCAGATACACAACGCTGTTCATATAACTCACACACAAGACCACAAATAAGCTAACACAAAATAAAATACACTAGCCCAGAACAAAAGGAGTGGAGGACCCTCATTGCTGCCTACATGCCACTAGGCATAATGGGCAGTAAGTAAAATAAAATATATTCCAGAAGATTGACATTTACATAATGTACAGGACTGTGCAAATGTCTTAGGCACGTATATATAGTAATTTTATGTATTGCACTGTACGGCTACTGAAAAAGAAAAAAAAAACATGATGTGATGATATCCTTTCTAAAATAAGGAGCCCAGAACTGCACACAATACTCCGAGTGTGGTCTCACGAGTGCCTTATAGTACCTTATACATCTGTGAGTGATGATAAACCTGATTCTAATATGGGTCTCTATTGTGGATTGAGAGTAGGGGGAAGGGGGCAGGGAGAGGGGAATCATGGTTGGGAAAAGGAAGGGAAGAGGGGAGGGAGAGGGCAGCACCAGAGAGACATTCTGTAATGATCCATAAGCCAATTGTTTGGAATCAAATGACCTTGTCCAGTGTCTCAGGACTGGGTGTGTCTGCACCCGCGCCACTCCTGCCCCTGGCACTCCTTCTCCGCCAGCTGCCTCATACCCCTCCCGCGGCGCTCAACCCTCAACATTCCAAACCTTCTTTGTTCCTGACAGAGTTACGAGCTTGCTCTCTGCTCCATATTGACAAATAGATAGATAGGTACTTTATTGATCCCAAAGGAAATTAGTGTCACAGTAGCATTCAAGTGCGCAGATGTACAAATATTAAAGGAAAAGTAAGAAAGAATAATAAAAAATAAGTTATCTTAAAAATGAGATGTACAAAACTTACAAGTCAAAGATTACAAGATTTACAAGTTCACACTGATAAGATGGTAATGTAAGAACTACCATAATATTATACAGTAATGGGTGCACATTCACACAGTGCAGATAAGAATTGACGGTAGTACTGCATAGGGAGTCCATGATAGCAGGACGTGGTGAACAGAGATTAAACAGCTCTGGTAAACAGAGGTTAATAACAGTCTAACAGGATAGGGTCATACTTCCCTGGCTATAGGTTGACTCATTATAGAGTCTAATGTCCGAGGGTAAGAATGACCTCATAAAATGCTCTTTGGAGCAGCACAGTTGTCTTAGTCTGTTACTGAAAGTGCTCCTCTGTTCAGCCAAGGTGGCTGCAGAGAGTGAGAGGCAAAGTCCAGAAGTGTTGGGATTTTTCAGAGGGTTCTCAGTTCTATCACAACTTCCAGTGTGGCCAGTTTGACTTGTATAACAGAGCCAGCTTTTCTGATCAGTTTATTGAGCCTGTTGGCATCACCCATGTTGATGCCATTGCTTCAACACACCACCGCATTGACAATTGTACTGGCAACAACAGACTGGTAAAACATGTGAAGGAGAGGCCTGCAGACTCCAAAGGACAGTCTCCTCAGGAAGGAGAGACAACTCTGGCCCTTCTTGTACACAGCATTTGTGTTGGTGATCCACTCAAGTCTGTCATCCAGGTGTACCCCCAGGTACCTGTAGGTCCTCATCACATCCACGTCCTCACCATCGACAGTAACAGGGAGCAGTCCAGGCTTGGTCTTCCTAAAGTCCATCATCATCTCCTTTGTCTTACTAATGTTGAGCTGCAGATGATTCAGCTTGCACCATTCAACAAAGTCCCCCACCAGGGCTGTATTCATTCTCCTGCCCTCCCTTTATACATCCAACTATTGCGTCAAAGTCATCAGAGAGTTTCTGCAGATGTCATGACTCAGTGTTGTATCTAAAGTCCGAGGTGTACAGGGTGAGCAGGAAGGGAGCCAATAGAGTCCCGTGGGGCCCCTGTGCTGCTTATAGCCATGTCTGACACACAGCTCTGAAGCCACAGAAACTGTGGTCTGCCGGTCAGGTTGTCCATATCCAGCATACAATGGAAGTGCCAACCTGCATTGAACAGAGCTTTCCCCCCAGCAACGAGGGACGTATGGTATTGAAGGCACTTGAGAAATCAAAAACATGATTCCCACAGGGCTGCCCTGCTTATCCATATGGAAGTAGGCTCTGTTCAGACTGGAGTCAACATCGTCGACTCCCTGTGCTCCTGGTAGGCAAACTGCAGGGATTGAGTGCTGATCTGACCAGGGTCTTCATGATGTGTGAGGTTAGGGCCACTGGACAGTAGCCATTCAAGACTTTTGGTCAGCCCTTCTCGGGCACTGGGACTACACACGGTGTTTTCCACACAGTTGGGACCCTTTCCAGGCTGTGAGTCAGGTTGAAAATGTGCTGGAGAACTCCACACTACTGCTCAGCACACATTTTAGGGTTCACACCATCCAGTCCCAACGCTTTGCCGTGTCTGAGTTTCCCCAGAGCCCTTCTCACCTGCGCAGTAGTGAAGGTGAGCCCATGATGAGTGGGGGTTGGCGGAGGTGCAGATTGGGACAATAGCAGTTGGTATGTGGATGGTAGGTGCAGGGGAAGGAGGGGGTGTAGACAGTGGTAGCCTGTGTTGAACTGCAGTGGGGAGGAGGGAGAATGGGAGGTGTTGGTGCTGAGGGAGGATTGGTTGCCTTGGCACCTGGGCTGGTGTGCTGAAGGGGGTGTGAACAGGAGTGTAATTGTCAACTTTTTCACTTTTTGACATGACTGTGAGATCCTGCTGTGTGGAAATTGTCTGCCAATTTCTTAACTACAGAAGTGACTGGGTGCTTATAAAAATCATGAAAACCCTTCCTCTTTCTCTTTTCATTTTTGTTTTCTTCTTCACTCCACACATTTTGTCTGCAGAATTGTAAACACTGCCAGCGCTCATTGCTTAATAACATGGTGAATATTTCACTGACAGATCCCCTCCAACCATTTGAAGAAATCAGTGTAACTGAGGTCTTCAGTACATTTCAGATGCGGCCTGGTGACAACCAGAACTTTGGTAACCGCAACTTTCAGCTCAATCCCCAATTGGCTTGTGAAGGTTATAATTCCACCAGAACCTTTCCAGCTGAACCTCTTCTTGTTTGCCATCCATCACATTAATGGCTTTATGTCTCTAAGTGGCTTTAGTGTCACATTAACATTCCTGAAGGTGCTGATTTGGGACTGGCCCCAGCGTTGCTGGAACCAGTAATTGCTACATATATCAAGGAGGTTTGCAATGAGCCAGAAGGAGGCAGGCTAATTGGTTGTCGGAACATTGGGAGACTATGTTTCGAGTAGCATTTGTTTTTGGAAAAGAGCTCAGAAGGAAAAGAGAACTTTTTTTATTTCACGGTTAATTGTGAGTGGGAATTGTAAAGTTTAATACAGGAGAGACTTCTGCGGAAAAAAAAATAGATTTTTAAAGGGTTCCATGGTTGCCGTACCTCAGCAGAAACAGGACAATGCCTTCATTTGCATCTCATTAATGCCAAACTGATTATACAGATAGAATGGGAGTACAGGACGCTGAGCACTGAAACCCGTCCTTGTGAAAACATTTGTCAGATTCAAGCTCAGAATCACAATCACAATCGGGCTTATTATCATTGGCATATGTCATGACATTTGTTGTTTTGCTGCAGCAGTACAGTCTAATACATAAAGTATATGATAAATTATAAGATATATATACACTTACAGGACTGTGCAAAAGTCTTAAGCACACATATATAGCGAGGGTGCCCAGGACTTTTGCATAGTACCGTATTTGTCAATGTGGAGTGAATTTGTAAATCTGGCAGGAACAAAGTATGTTGGGAATGGCGAGGGGATATATATAATATGTATCTAGGGTGTCTGACCGTTTTATATATATATGTGCCTAAGACTTCTGCACAGTATTGTGCCTCTGTAAGGTCTTCCCTCAGCCTCATTTCACAGGCCAATCTTCCACTCTGTGCTCAAAGGCCAGCGAGCAGGAGGCATGGGGGTCTAGTCAGTCAGCGTGCCTGAAGTTCAAGCCTGGAGTTTGGGGTCCTGCCATCGGTTAGTCTGGGGGTTGATGCCCCCAGCACATCTATAGGTTGTGTTAGTTGTTTGTTTTAATGTATGTGTGATAAATCGTAATCTGAATCTGTGTCTGAACATCGATCCAATGTTGTGCTTTACTGACATGGATTGAGGAGATTGGATCACTTTCACACTGTTTTCCCTCAGTTTCTGCCCCGAGAGGAGGCAGCAGATCAGAAAGGATAAGGGGAACCCACCAACAATGTCAGCACTCGTCAGGGGCAAACACAGCTGAGGGAAGTTGAAGGGAATTCCTCCCATTACCAATGTCAGTGAAATGCCTCAGGATGGACCCGATGACTGGTACATCTCCTCTCTGCTGGTATAGCTCTGTGAGGCCGGGGCTTCACTATCCCTACTCTCGGCTGTGACGTGCTGGATATCTCACTCATTACTGCACTGCACTTCACTATCCCTGCTCTCGGCTGTGACGTGCTGGATATCTCACTCATTACTGCACTGGGAGAGTCAGCCTGGTTCATAAGCTCCAATCTAAATTGTTGGCCTGACCCATCCTTCACCTGGACTAGCACAAAACAGTTGAAAGACAAATAAATTGCTTGCTCCAATTTAGAGTGTTAGAAACTAGAAACAACTGGTCATTGGGTAAGAATGAGGGGAGAAAGTGCAATAGAAATAGAACAGTCTATATAAGAAAATAAATTCTTTAAGATAGAATTCTCTCATCTCTTAAGTCATGGTTGGAGATTCCAATTGTACCTTTGCAGTCTGATCTCAGCTCCCAGACAACTCGTGCCTGCAGCGCACAATTGCTATGAACAGATCAATTGGCTCTGAGACGTTGTACTTGGGAATTTATACATTACAGCTGAGAGTGGAAATGCTGAACTCCTGGCCTCCCTGAGCTGGGCCAGCAGCGAGGAGACAAACCGGTCATCGGGTCCGTCCTGAGGCGGTAATGGAACTTCCCTCAGCTGGGTTTGCCTCTCCTGAATGACGGCAGTGAGTTCCTGTTGTTCTTTCTACTTTGCTGCCCATTCTTACGGCAGAAACTATGGGGGTATGGTGTGAATTTGATCCAGTCTGTGCCTCATTGATGTGGGTTCCTGTTATGCTTCCTGCTCTGCTGCCTACTCTCGGGGCAGAAACTGAGCAAAAACCCTATGAACTGTTCTTCCCCTCCACTATCAGATTTCTGAATGGACAGTAAAGCAACCATGAACACTACCTCACTATTTTTATTCAGTTTTTGCTCTACTTATTTAATTTTATTGTGTATTTCATATTGCAATTTATAGGTTTTTTTATGTGTTGTTCTGTACTGCTGCAGCAAAACAACACATTTCACAACATATGTCACTGATATCAAACTCGAATCTGATGCTGAATATGATCCAGTCTGTGCTTCAGTGATGTGAATTAGAGAGGAATTTTGAGGCGGTCTCTCCCACTGTCTGTCAAAATAGCAAACTGGCATATCTTACATTCATTCGAGAGCGCAGATGGAGCCTTTGTGCAAAATCTCATTTCAAAGAAGGTGTAGGAGTTGTTTCTGTACATGAGATTGAAAGGACCTTTTCATCCATCCAGTTAGACTCAACAGTTCTCAGCACTGTGGCTTGTCTCCCTTCCTGACTCCACTCCTTAATTAGAGCAGTCACTTCATAAATATTTCCAAGCTTACTGCTTCTGACAAAAAACTTACAGTCACCAACTCAATGGCCAGGTTCGGATTCATATTTGTTTATTTATCACATCAGAATATATAGTGAGATGTCTTTTTGTGGTAACAACCAACACAGCCTGAGGACGTGCTGGGGGCAGCCCACATGTATGGACATGAAATGGCCCATGATGAGATTTCAGAAAATCAGAGGAAGATCCTCAAAATTCCTCATTCCCATCACCAAAGCACAAAATCAGACCATTGTTTCAGATTTGTTTATCATGCAGCACTGTGCAATGTTTTGAAAAATTCTTCTGTATTTCTTTTTTTCCTGTAAATGTCTGCAACAAAATGAAGGTCAAGGCAGTATGAGGTAACTGACAGAGTGGATATCAGAGGTGTGTTTTACTCAGAGAGTAGTGGGTTCATGGAATGTCCTGCCAGTGGGGGGGGGGGGGGGAGTGGAAGAGGAGCATGAATGACAGAAATGTGGAGGGCTTTATAGGAGGGAAGGGTTAAAATATCGGCACAACATCCTGGGCTAAAGGGCCTGAAGTGTCCTGTAGTGGTCTCTGTCCCATGATCTATGTTAATAATAGAATTCCTTTGAACTTTGAATCTTATAAGCAGTGTTTACAAAGAAACATTAATGAAACATAAGTTATACACATGCATAAATTATTGGGCAGCCCTCATGAAGGTTCACAACCCGACAAGTCAACTGTTTATACCCCTCCATAGATGCTGCCTGACCTGCTGTGTTCCCCCAGCATTTTGAGTGCGTTTCTATAAATCATACGCAATTTTTACAGGAAAAACATCCTAAAAGTCCGAAGTCCATATTAGTGCAGGGCGATCCAAGTGGTTGGTCATAGTGTCGCTAAACTGACGTGATTAGGATTGCATTAGTTGGTTCAAGAACCAAATGGCTGGAAGGAAGTAACTGTTCTTGAATCTGGTGATGTGGGTCTTCAGACTTGTGTACCTCCTACCCAGTTGTAGCCGTGAGAAGATGGCATTGGCTGAACAGTGGAGATCTTTGATGATGGATGTTGCCTTCTTGAAGCTCCTGAGTTGAAATGTACAATCAAAGATGCAATTTCCAACAGAGATGAGGAGGAACTTCTTTAGCCAGAGGGTGGTAAATTTGTGGAATTCATTGCCACAGATGGCTGGGAAGCCAAATCATCGGGTATATTTAAAGCAGAAGTTGATAGGTTCTTGATTAGTATGGGTGTCAAAGGTTATGGGGTGAAGGCAGGAGAATGGGGTTGAAGGCAATAATAAATCAGCCCTGCTGAAATGGTGGAGCAGACTCAATGGATTGAATGGCCTCATTCTGCTCCTGTGTCTTATGGTCTTAATGGTCTAAACCACAAGGCTTTAAATCAGGGGTTCCAAACCTGGGGTATCAGACACCTCAGTTAACGGTAGAGGTTTGTGGCGTAAGAAAAGGTTGAGAACCCCTGTTGAAAAATCCCCAGTTATTGTAGGAGCAGGGCTGTGGCTTTTAAAGAAGTTAGTTTCTTTGAATAAAAACTTCCTTGCCTTCAGGAGATTGCTCATTGTCAGATACATTTTTGCTTTCCAAGTTGGCATCTCTGGGAATGCATTAGCTCCTCTGTGTTATTCTGGAGTAAAGGCTTTCAGTGTGGCCAATGTGGTGGTCAATTTATGCACAATAAAGATCCACAACAAGAAGGGGATAATAGCTTGTTTTTAAAGTGGCTCAGACGGACAGCTGGTCCTGATGCTACTGCCGAGCCAAAACATCTCAGATGGATCTGCTTCTTGGCTTCAACTCTTACCCGTCGACATTTAGCAATTTTGATCAACGCACCATAGAAAGCATTCCGTCTGGAAGCATAATGGCTTGGTACCCCAACTGCTCTACACGTGAATGCAAGGAAGAGCAGAAAGTTGTTCAGCACATCGTGGTAATTTACAGACTCTGTCTGTACCTCTCAATACCTCCGTAGGGCAGATAGCATAATCAAAAACACCTCTCAGCATGGACATACTCTCTTCTCCCCTCTCCTGTTGGGCAGAAGATATGCAGGCCAGAAAGCGGTTAGCACAAGGCTTTAAGTGAAATGCACTATTTGCATCAAATTAAATCAGTGAGGAAGTGCTAGGGGCAGCCACACAACGCCCCCAGCGCCAACATAGCATGCCCACAACTTACAAACTCTAATGTGGGAGGAAACCCATGGAGTGGCCAGGAGAACGTAAAAACTCCTTACAGGCAGAGGCAGGAATCGAACCCTAATCTTAAAGCTGGTGTTGTAAAGTGTTGCACTATATGGTAGCATGGCGACACTTGCGAGCTGCCCCAGAACATTTTGAACTGCGGTGACGCAAACAATGCTTTTCACTTCATTTCATTGTAAACGTGACAAATAAAGTGAATCTTTAAAGTAAATTTTATCTTGCAAGTTACAAATTATTCATTATCCTGACTTGAACACACATCGCTGACACCTCACCATCTCAGGGTCTGAATCCTTGAACTCTCCATGGTGTGAATACCTTCACAGCTCAGTCTACAACAGTTCAAAAAGACACCTCATTACTACCTTCTCCAGGTTACAGTCATAGAGTTATGGAAAAGTACAGTGCAGAAACAGGCCCTTCAGCCCATCTAGTCCATGCCAAACCCTTAAACTGCCTACTCCCATCAACCTGCACCAGAACCACAGCCCTCCATACCCCTACCATCCACGTACCTATCCAAGTTTTTCTTAGGTGTTGAAATCGAGCCCACATTCACCACTTTTTATCTTCACTGCTTTCTCGAAGTTGTGTGAGAAGCTATGCAGATTGAGCAAAGTGGTTTAAATAATTGAAAGCCTTCAAAATAGGAATAGCCATTCAGTGGGGAAGCAGCAGTTCACCAGCTCAGCAAAGATTATGACCCAAGTAAACTTTCACAAGTTATCCCCAGCGTTCACATTGGCATCCAGACCCTCCTGTTTAATTGGATTCTTCACCAAGTCCAGTTGAATCTTACAGGGATGTCATTTCTCTTGCTGAGAGCAGGGGCATAAACCAGCAACTCATAAACACAAAAAATTATCTGGATGCTTGAAATCCAGAGCAACACACAACACAAAATGCTAGAGGAACGATTTATGGCTGTTGACCCTCCTACTTAAGAATGCCGAGGACACAATATGAGATATCCCGGAGCCTAGCACCTGGGAGGCAACGTACCATCCAGGCATCTTGTGCTCACCCACAGAAACCTCTGTCCATTCTCCTAAGTATTTGCATTCTTCTAGGGTGCATCACAACCTGGTATGGAAGTTGTCCTGTCCAAGGCCCGAAGAAGCTGCAGAAGATCGTGAACACAGCCCAGCACATCACACAAACCAATCTTCCATCCTTGGACTCACTTTACACCGCACGCTGTCGGAGCAGTGCTGCCAGGATAATCAAGGACAAGGCCCACCCAGCCAACACACTTTTTGTCCCACTTCCCTCCGGGAGAAGGTTTAGGAGCTTGAAGATTCGTACGGCCAGATTTGGGAACAGCTTCTTTCCAACTGTGATAAGACTGCAGAACGGATCCTGACCCGGATCTGGGCCGTACCTTCCAAGTATCTGGACCTGACTTGCACTACCTTACTTTCCCCTTTCTATTTTCTAATTATGATTTATAATTTACATTTTTATTATATTTACTTCGATTTGTACTTCAGGGAGCACGAAGCACAGAAACAAATATCACTGTGATGATTGTACGCTCTAGTATCAATTGTTTGGTGACAGTAAAGTAAGGTAATGAATCCCCTGTCACCACAGCTCGCCTCTTCTTCCCCTTCCAGTCTGGGTCACATAGAAAGAATCAGTGTCATGTACATGTGACTGTTCCTTACAGATCGCTAGTGATCACTTTATTCAGCATCTCCTGTGGTCACTGAGTGTATATTTGTGGTTTTCTGCTGCTGTAGCCCATCCACTTCAAGTTTCAATGTGTTGTGTATTCAGAGATGCTCTTCTGCACACCACTGTTGTAACACGTGGTTATTTTAGATACCCGTCAGCTTGAAGCCGTCTGGCCATTCTCCTCTGACCTCTCTCATTAACGAGATACCTTCGCCCACAGATCTGCCGCTCACGAGTTCTCTTTGTTTTTCACCCCACTCTCCGTAAACTCTAGAGGCTGTTATGTGTGAAAATCCCTGGAGATCAGCAGTTTGTGAGACACTCAAACCACCATGTCTGGCACCAACAATCATTCCACGGACAGAGTCACTTAAATCTCATTTCTTCTCCATTCTGATGTTTGATCTGAACCTCTTAACAATGTCTGCATGCTTTTATGCATTGAGTTACTGCCACGTGATTGGCTGATTAGATGTTTGCATTAATGAGTTGGTGTGCGGGTGTACCTAATAAAGTGGCCACTGAGGGTTTTTTTTTGCCTGTATTTAGGTTAACTGCTTCACCTTTTTCTTGCTTGTTCCCTTGCAAAGCTGTCCACTGTGCTTGAAAATGAAAAGTCATAAAACATTAATAAAAACTGTGCCTTATAAATAAGGTGCAGGCTGTGACTTTTATGGTCAAGTGCCCATATCTATGATTTTTTGATTCCTCCTGATGGGCATTAAAACTTGCATCAGGCCTGAGAGGCTGCATAGCTGAGTGAGGCTAACACACTGCACAGAGAGCTGAGTGAATGTATAAAGGGAAGGACAGAGGTGATTACCTTCCAAGATTGCCCCAGAGATTCCAGGGAGCAGTTATTGATGTCCAGGATTTCTGCAGAAAAGACAATGGGCACATTTTGCCCATTAACAATGGGCACATTGAGCTGCCACAAGAAGGCAGCACCCATCATCGAGGACCCGCCACCATCCAGAACATACTCTCTTCTCACTGCTGCCATTGGAAAGGAGGTACAGGAGCCCTAGGTCCCACACCGCCAAGTTCAGGGGCAGTTGTAACCCTTCAACCATCAGGCTCCTGAGCCGGTGTGAATGACTCAGCTCATCTCAACATTGAACTCCTTCCGCGACCTACAGATTCACTTTCAAAAACTTTTCACAATTCATGTTCTCAGTATTATTTATTCATCTTTTAAATTTTTGCAATTTGTCTTCTTTTCACCATCGGTTGTTAGTCAGTCTTTGTTTATATATAGTTTTTCATAAATTCTATTGGATTTCTTTGTTTGTAAATTAATTTTGGTGTGGTAGTGTATGGTGACAGACACGTACTGGGATGATAAATTTACTTTGACTTTGGCATGGGCTTTACCATTAAATACATCCAATCCCCAAGGGAAGAGTGAGAATCTTTACACAGCACCAACAAAAACCCCAAACCATCAGTCCTAAATGGCAGACGAGCAGGTTGGTGGGAAGAAACATAGAATCCAGAGAAGATCTTCAGCTATTTGAGATTTATATTTTATTATTATTTAGTTTTAATTAGAGTATCAGTGTGGTAACAGGCCCTTCCAGCCCAATTACACCCATGTAAGCAATTAGCCTACTGACCTGTAAGTCTTTGGGACGTGGGAGGAAACAGGAGCACTTGGAGGATCAGAGAAAGTCCACACAGTCATGGGGAGACCAAACAGACTCCCTTCAGGCAGCAGTGGGAATTGAACCTGGGTCGTGGTGCTTTCATAGTGTAAAGTTCACTGCTGCACTACCGTGCCGCCCTAAGGTTGTTCCATTTATTTAAATCAGAGCTGATATTTTAAATCTTGTTGTTTGCTTGGTTCTATTTCCAATCCTAAAAATATATTGAGGCCCAAAAGCTTGCTTCAAAATTTGAAAAAGATTTTATAAGAAATCAGATTCAGATTCAGTTTATTGTCATTTTAGAAGCCACAAATGCAATGCAGTTAAAAAATGAGACAACGTTCTCCGGAATGATATCACAAAAAAAGCACACGACAAAACAGACCACACAAGAAAAACCACATAACATTTGGTAATCCCCAATCCAGAGTCCGGAGAGGCTGCTGCGTATCGATATTGCACTACCATCTTAGCACATTCCCCAGAAAGGAGCTCCAAACCCATCAGACAAAACAAGACTACCCAGACACACCAAGTCAAGAAACCAGCACTACCACCCAACAAACCAAAAACCTACACGAAACCACATAGTTATAGTTAACATTTAGTTGCAACAGTGCAACAATACCATAATTGATAAAAGACTGACAAAAATCACATAATTATAACATTTAGTTACAACAGTGCAGACAATAGCATAATTGATAAAAGACTGACTGAGAAAAACCACATAATTTAACATGTAGTTCTAACAGTGCAAAGCACTACCGTAATCTGATAAAGAGCAGACCATGGCACGGTAAAAAAAAAGAGATATTTTGCCAGACACTGCCCAGAAGAAGGCAATGGCAATGAATATGAGAAAAAGGAGAAAAGAAATGAGATATTTCCTGAGCATCTGTACCTGCCTGACATGTGTACACGTTTCCTGCCTGTACCTTCTGACTTGTGACTGTTGAGCTTTCTATTGGGTTAGTAAGCTCAGACAATATGACAATTGGTGGCGTTGTGGGTAAAGCAGAAGGTTGTCAAAGGATACAGCAGGATACAATTGGCTGCAGATATGGGTGAAGAAATGGCAGGTAAAATTTAATCTGGGCAAATGTTACACTCTGGGAAATCAAATGTAAAAGATCTGAATCAGGTTTAATATCACTGACATATGGCATGACATTTGTTGTTATGCAGCAGCGGTACATTGTGATACATAATAATAAAAACTGTAAATTACAGTAAGAAAAAATACATATGTTGAAAAAGGTTAAATTAAAAAAGTAGTTCAAAAAGAGGAGAAAAAAATATGAGGTGGTGTCCATGGGTTCAATGTCCATTCAGAAATCTGATGGTAGAGGGGAAGAAGCTATTTCCGAATCATTGGGAGTGTGTCTTCAGTCTCCTGTATGTCCTTCCTGGTGGTAGCAATAAGAAAAGGGCATGTCCTCGGTGATGGGGATCCTTAATGATGGATTCTGTCTTTTTGAGGCACCGCTCCTTGAGATGTCCTGGATAACGGGGAGGCTAGTGCCTGTGATGGAGCTAAATTCACAACTTTCTGCAGCTTATTTCAATCCTGTGCAGTGCCCACCACCCCCATACCAGACGGTGATGCAGCCAGTTAGAGTGCTCTCTATGGTACCTCTAACTTGTGAGTGTCTTTGGTGACATACCAAATCTTCTCCAACTCTTAATGAAATATAGCCACCGTTCAGCCTTCTTTGTAATGGCTTTGATACGTTGGGCCCAAGATTGATGTTGACACCCAGGAACTTGAAATTGCTCGCCCTTTCCACTTCTGATCCCTCGATGGGGCCAGGTGTGTGTTCCCTCGTCTTCCCCTTTATGAAGTCCACTATCAATTCTTTGGTCTTTCTGATGTTGAGTGCAAAGTTGTTGCTGCAACACCAGAGACAGTACACTGTTATTGGTAAGACCCTTAGCAGTGTCAATGAGCCAAGGAGCTTTGGTGCCAACTCCAAAGTTCTCGGAAAGTGGCTACACAAGTTGATACGATGGCGTATGGCATTGTTTGCCTTTATTAGATGGAGCACTGAGTTCCAGAGTCAAGATGTTATGTTGCAGTTTGATAAAACTCTGGTTAGTGGCAAGGTGGAGATACGTATCTACCAAATGAGGTGTAAAGTGTTCCTACCCTCCGCCAGCCTGCAGTTCAAGGTGTCGTGCATGTTTAGCACCTCCTCCCCCACCTCCCAATCAGTGTCACGTGAAGCATGGCTGGTCGTATGAGCTGGTGCAGATCACAAGTCCTGGTTATGCCACCACTGATGCCAGGCAGACAATCTCTGAAGAGCATTGATAATGGCTGGGGTCAGCCATCTTGTAAAGACACCGCCCAGAAGAAGGCAATGGCAAACCATTTCTGTAGAAAAATTTGCCAAGAACAATATGGTCATGGGACCATGATCACTTATGAAGATGGTGAGTTAGGCCATATCTGGAGTATTGCATTGTACTTAGCGCTGGTCACCCTATTATAGGAAAATGTGGAGGCTTTGGAGAGGGTGCAGAAGAGCTTTACCAGAGTGCTGCCCGGTGCAGAGGTCATGTGCTATAGGGAGAGCTGGGCAAACTCGGTTTGTTTTTTCCACAGCAATGGAGGCTGAGGGGAGATCTGAAAGAAGTTTATAAGATTGTGAGAGGCACAGATAGACAGTCAGTGTCTTTTCCCCTGTGTCTAATACCAGAGAGTATACACCTCTGGTCAGAGGGGTAAATACGAAGGAGAAATGCGAGGTGACTATTTTACACAGAGTGGTGGGCGCCTGGCTCTGCCAAGGGAGGTGGTGGAGGCAAACACCACAGAGGCTTTTAAGCAGCTTAGATGGGCTTATGACTGTGCATAGAATGGAGGAATGCAGGCAGAAGACATTAGTTAGGTGTTTGGACAGAGTCTCCAGATTCAGAGGAATAGATTTAAGATACAGGTGAAGAGAAAATGCTTTTCTCAGAGAGTAGTGATTCTGTGGAATTCTCTATTAATTAATAACGTTTTTAAAACATCTCACTGCACATCTGAAAGCACCTCGGTCAGCTATCAGTTCTGCACCAGATTGCTGGTTTATTTTCTGTCCTCATATTCCTCTGGCTCAAACCCAACACCTTCCGACTCCTGAGCCAAGAGTGAGCCGGTATCTTGCCAAGCCCCTCTTCGGTATCGTCCCTGCTGGAGAGTGCTCTGTCCTGGGCCAGTCTTTCAAGTTGTCCCAGGTGTAGCCCTCCTTCAAAGATCCCTACTCTCTCAGGGATGAGATCTTCAGAGCTTCTGTTTAAGACACTACTAAACAGGTATATGGAGGAATTTAAGGTGGGGAGGGGGTTATATGGGAGGCAGGGTTTGAGGGTTGGCATGACATCGTGGGCCGAAGAGCCTGTAATGTGCTGTACTATTCTATGTTCTATGTTTCTGTAGCACTGGGTTTTTATGGGTATTAGCCCCATGTCCAGCCGGGTTTGGGACCATCCATGGTGAAGTATTTCCTCCTCGACATCCTCATTAAACAGGGCTAATAGAATGTGTGCCTGTGGCAAATGGCAGATCTGACGCCTCTGTTAGTCACGGTCGACCATGGATATTGCGTCCTGGCTGTCTAGACACACAAACACCTGGGCAGTACGATATGGAGAGCAAGCTGTTGCCATGTCACAAGCTCCCTCTCTCCACAGTCCTGATGAACCCAGAGGAACAGCAGAGGCCGATACAGTTTGGTACCAGCAGCGTCACAGGAGTTGAACTCAATGCCTTGGGGACTCCAGCTCCAGACTTTTCCCTCGGGGTTTACTCCCAAAGCCTTCCCCATGACTGGGTGAAGTCACAAGGCAGCAGAGGTTTGAGATCAGAGTTTTCCTTCTCCTGGGTGAGCTGCCAACCACAGATGATGAGCCCCATCTGCCCAAAGCAACTAGTTTTAAGGTGCCTGTAACTCGCCTTGGTCCCTTTGGACTTGGTTGTCAGAGGCTATTTGAGTCAGATGCCATTGGGAGCATTCAGTAGGTAGTGGGAGCTTGTCCCCACTACCTCCGCCAGCTCTAACAACCTTAAGGAACCTAGCTCCCCTTCGGGGAATTGAACCCCAGTCTCCCGTGTGACAGGCAGGGATAAAATGGCAGATACAATTCTCCTAATTAGATGAATAGTAAAGATGAAAGGTGCTCAGATTGGACAGACTGTCAATAGAACAACAAAAAAAAGGGAAAGCTTATCCTTATATTGATCAATTTCTATTGATCACACAATGTCACTGGTGTATTTAGTAAATTGATCACTAGCAGCCAGAGGTGCACTTAATAAATATTATAATCACATACATCATTGTTACAAGTGAAGAGGTCCAGACCACCACATCATTAGCGTGCCAGCTGTTTATGTAGTTTGCCTGAGACTGGGTGATAACAAGCTGCCTGCTCGCAGACTGCATGGAACCTTCCTGTGTTGAGTGATAACTGGTGAGCAATGAGGTCTAATCCAAACTGTAAAGACCAATCTAACCTCCCAGAGGGACCGCAGGCAATGTTTTTACTGGAACACAAGCATTCTGAAATGACAATCCTGCGAATTGGATTTCTCTTCTTGCTGGTTTTCTCCCCTCTGTCTCTGCCTGTGTTTCTTGCTGGGATACATACAAGCGAGACTTTAGGAGTGCCCCCACCCCCCCCCCGCACAACTTCCCATTTTATTTATTTAGAGATTCAGCACGTTACAGGTCCGTCCGGCGCAGGAGCTCGTGCCACCCGTTTAACATACTAACCTGTACATCTTCGGAAAGCGGGAGGAAATTAGAGCATCTGGAAGAGACCCACGCAGTCATGGGGAGAACGTACAAACTTCTTAAAGACAGTGGTGGAATTGAACTCAGGGTGCTGGCGCTGTAGTAGAGTTACACTAATCACTGTGCTACTGTGCCACCAACAGTACCTCAGCAAGCTTCGAGAGGCCATTCTCCAAGGCTGTGCCTAAATGTTGAGCTAAATGAAGGGATAGAAGGAGGAGATATACCAGGGCAGTGAGCAGTTGCAGACCAGATAACAAACCCAAAGATGAGTCATTCATCTGCCGGCATTTTAGTGTAGCGTAGCACTTTGCAGCGCCATTGACCCAGTTTTAATTCCGGCTGCTGTCTGGACGCTTGCCCTGCGACCATGTGGGTTTCCTCTGCTGATCCAGTATCCTCCCACAGTCCAAAGAGATTAAAGATAATGATCAGCTTTACTCGTCACAGGTGCACCGTGACATATCAAATCAAACCAGCAAGACCATGGGTGTTGCCAAGCTTTCCATGCTCACACAGCACGCCCACAACTCACTAACCCTAACCCGAACCCGTACGTCTTTGGAACGTGGGAGGAAACCGGAGCCCCCAGGGGAAATGCACATGGTCTCAAGGAGCACGTACAAACTCTTTGCAGACAGCAGCTGGCACTATAATAGCGTTAAGCTGACCACCATGCTAGTGCTGTATGGGTTCGGGTCAGTGAGCTGTGGGCACACTACGTTGATGCCAGAAACATGGCAGCTCTTGCAGGCTGCCCCCAGCATAATTGGCAGATTGTAGTGTTTGTTAGAGTCATAGAACGCTGCAGCACAGAAACAGGCCCTTCGGCCCATTTGGTCTGTGCCGAACCATTTATCTGCCTAGTCCTATCAACCTGCACCCAGACAACAGCCCTCCCCACCCCTCCCATCCACGTATTTATCCAAATTTCTCTTAAATGTTGAAATTTAATCTGTACCTACCACTTGAGTTGGCAGCTCGTTCCACACTCTCACCACCTTCTGAGTGAAGAAGTTTCCTCTCATGTTCCTCATAAACATATCACCTTTCACCTTTAACCCATGACCCCTAGTCGTAGTTTCACCCAACCTCAGTGGAAAAAGGCTGCTTGCATTTACCCATCACAATTTTGTATATCTCTGTCAAATCTCCTCTCAATAATCTACATTCTAGGGAATAAAGTCCCAACCTTTATAAAGGTTCAAGCTCTCTCTATAAGTCAAATCCTCAAACCCTGGTAACCTCCTTCTCTGGACTCTTTCAATCTTAACTTACATCTTTCTGTAGATAGTTGACACTCTAAATTAGGCCTCACCAATATCATAAACAGTTTCAACATAGCTCCTGTACTCAGTACATTGATTTATGAAGGCCAATACACCAAATGCTTTCTTTACAACCGTATCTACTTGTGACGCCTACTTCAAGTCTGGAGCTTCAATCCAGCATGTTAGGCACTTAGCGACTCTACCATATCCAATACTCTCAGTGTTGTTTTACACAGGCTGGTGCCTTGGTGCTGGGGTAGTGATGGAAGCAGGTATGATAGTGGCATTGCAGATATGCAGGCAATGGAGAGATGGGACATGTGCAGGTAGAAGGATTAGTTTAATTTGACACAGGCTTTGCAGCCCAAAGGGCCTATTGTTCTGCTGCACTATTCTATGTCCCGAGTCAAGACTTTTTTTGTGATCCTGCAGAAAGTCCAAACAGGCCGAAGAAACTGGAATAAAAAGAGGAAATTCTATAAATGATAAGGGTGAGGCAGCGTTGACAGGGAAAGGAACAGTTTTACAAACGTGAGAAAATCGGCAAATACTGGAAATCTAAAGCAACACACACAAAATGCTGCAGGAACTTAGTAGGCCAAGCAGCATCAATGGAAAAGGGTCAATAGTTGATGTTTCAGGCCGAGGCCCTTCATCAAGGGCCACAACTTGAAGGGAAGGTTTAAACTTCCTCAGGGTAGGCATCCCTCGAAGAGACTTGGCAGCAGTAGTAGTATGACAAACACGAGAAAATGTGCAGACGCTGGAACAGTTTTAGGTTGTTGACTTTCCACCAGAACCTGTCAGGGCCTTTGTTCTGAAACGTAAGTGGCTGCTCTCCCTGCTTGCCGACGTGATTACCATTACCGAGTTCTGTAATGGCACAAGGCGGGGAATCCCTGTAATGAGCTCTGTAGTGATAAAGCCAGAGAGTTCAAGACAAGGAACTGTGTAATAAGCCCATGAACTGCATCAGGGAAGTTGGTAACGATGCAAGACAAAGGAGTCATGGGGCAAAGCTCGGAGCTGCTCCGCAATTCCTTTACGTTGAAGAGCCGACAGCCTCCGGGAACGTAGCAGAGTTGTTCAGAATGAATGGTGAACTGTACTGAAGGCTGTCATATGAAGGCAACTGATAGTGGCCACTTTGGACCTGACTAGTGAACATTTGCCAACAATGTGGCATTATATTGGCCTGATGCCAAACAGAGCCCCTGACCAACACGCCAAATTCTATCCGGCATCATTTTACTTCAAGGAAACTTTAACCATTCTCTTGTCAGAACCAAGCAAGGAATTCAGGAAAATTCAATTCTTCACTGTGAAAGTGTCACATGGAATCTCTAATTGTACAGTAAAATGAGACTGTTGAGTTCTGTAGAATTACTTGTGTATCACACAGTGCAGAGCCTTATAAGCAGCTCAAAGAAAATGTAATAGTGTGGATCAGATTATGTCAATGATACACCGTCTGCAAGGGAAATGAATTGTGAGTGCTTCTCTGTTCCTCGCTCCATCCACTCCCCAAGTCCAGGTCTCCACCCCGGTTCCCCCCAGTTGTCCATTCACCCTTAACTTATGACTCCTAGTTCTAATCTCAGACAACCTCAGTGTAAAATGCCTGTTTGCATTTACCCTATCGATACCCCTCATAATTCTGTATTCCTCTATCATATCTCCACTCGTCCTCCGGAGAATAAAATCCTAACCTGTTCAACTTTTCCCTATAACTCGAGCGAGTTCCGGCAACATCATTGTAAATTTTCTCTAGCTGGAGATTAAGCTAAGGTCCTCCTTGGTCCAGCTCATTGTTCCACTGAGATGAGGGTTGCTGCTGATTTATCGCCCATTTTAAATACTGAGGAAGAGACAAACCAAGACAGGGAACATTATTTTATCTGTACCAGTGTGATGCTTCCACCACTGCCCCCTGCTGGCCTCACAGTGACACCTCTGCTCGGTGCCTGTGGGGCTGTTTGTGAGGCTGACCTGGTTTTCTCGACATACTTACCATGCAGTAGCGCAATGATTAATGCGAATGTCTGTGCGGCTGATCAGAGGCACACTTCAGTACTAATCCAGCATGTGCCTTGTCTTCTTCCTGCAGTTACCTAGGCGACGGGCGCTTTCACCTGGAATCCATCATGATAGCGAACCCTGGTACCCCGGCCTACAGGTGAGTGAGTGAAAGCACACCTGAGTCAACCACCTGACAGGTGGGGAGGGGAGAACTGGAAGGAGGAGGTGACAAAGTATTTTGTTTTCAAAAACACATTAATTCAGCTCAGGATTTCAATTAACCCTTCATAGGAGAGTCTAGATGCACTGTGTTGGAATTCATGGTCCGACTTGAAACTTTTCCCTTCTTCCTGGAGATTCCCTAGATGTTCTAATTGTGTTGGGTCCGATGTATTGTTCAGGTCTGCACTCCTTTGGATCAATAATAAGGAAAGGTCAGTCTTTCGAAGTTGATCCATGAAAATGTTCAAAGTGGAGGTTGACAGTTTCCTGATTGGTCAGGGTGTCGGAGGTTATGGGCAGAAGGCAGGAGATTGGGATTGAGAGGGAGAATAAATCAGCCGTGATCGAATGGTGGAGTGGACTCAACGGACTGCTCCTGTCTCTTATGATCTTTACCAAACATTTCACTCCTCAGCAAAAATGTCCCCAAGACTTGATAGACAGTGAATTAGTTTGTTTTTGTTTCGTCAGGGTGTGGGCCAGTATTTATTGTCCATCCTTAAATATCCTTGAAGGGGTAGAAGGGGACAGCTGCCTCACTGAATCACTGCAGTTATGTCACAAATTATAGGCCACTTTTGGTCAGGAATCACACACAGGCCAGGTAAGGGCCAAAGTCAAAGCAAATTAATATCGGAGTACATATATGTCTCCATATATTACCTTGAGATTCATTTTATTGTGGGCTTACACAGTAAATCCAAGAAACATTACAGAATCAATGGAAGACCGCACCCAACAGGACGGACTAAAATAGTTTGTGAACTGGTTGGGATGAACAACCTTCACGTTCTTTACATTTTGGGGTACAAACAGACACCCTTTTATTTGTCTCTATATGGAAAGAAGACTAATAGGTTTCCAGAAATCCCAAAGCCTGATAGTGTGCACCAAAGCAGAATGGCGATCTCCATAAGACGTAGCCCATATGACTTAGGAGCAGAATTAGGCCATTCAGCCCATCAAGTCTGCCCCGAAACCCAAGGTCCTATTTCTAACCATCATTGCAGTTGTTGGCTTGACAGAGGAGCTTGACAAATCAAGCACTGTGCACACGTAGGACCATTAGACAAAGGAGCAGAATTGAGTCTGTACCTCCATTCCTCCACACTAACACTGAAACCACCAATATGGCAGAGTTGCTTCCCCTTTTGCCAGGTTAATGAAGCTTTTATAAGTTATTAACCCCCCCCCCCCCCCCGTTAAATGAACAAAGCCAACAAGAGTTTGGATAAACTTGGGTTGTTTTCTCTGAGAGGAAAACTGATAGAGATTTATAAGATAATGAGAGCATCCTGACAAGTTGCATGTCCATCTGGTATGAGAGCAGCCAAGCATCAGACCAGAAGTCCCTACAAAGGACTGAGAGAATCATTAGGGTCTCCCTACCATCCATTGGGGACATTTGTCAGGAGCACTGCATACACAGGGGCCTTAGTATTATTAAGGATCCCTCCCATCCATCCATCCATCCATTTATGCACTTTTGTTTGTTATTTATGCGTGATTTCTCTGTAGATTTCATTCTTACTTTCACAAGTTAACGTGTGATATGCGTACTATTGTGCTTTACACCCTGGTCTGGAGAAACGTCTCATTTGATGGTATACTTCTTTTAGTTAAATAACAATAAATTTGACTTGAGATAGAAATAGAGGCAATATCTTTTCCCCAGGGTTGAAGTGTCAAATACCAGAGGGCATGGATTTAAGATGAGAGAGTTTAACTTCAAAGGAGATGTGAAGGGCAAATTTTTTACACAGAGTGTGGTGGGTGTCTAGAATGTACTGCTTGAGGTGGTGGTGGAGGCAGATACATTAGTGAGTTCTAAGAAGCGTTTACATAGGCAGATGAATGTGAGGAAGGCGGAGGGATATGGACATTGTGTAGACAGAAGGGATTAGTTTAGTTGGCCAATTGATTATTAATTTAATTGGTTGGGCACAACATTGTGGGCCGAAGGGCCTGTACAGTTCCATGTTCTGTGTAATTCCATCCGGGCTCGTGTACTATATGAAGGCACTGGTGATGTCGACAATGAAGTGGTACTGTACCTTTTCAATGGAAGTGAGTGGCATTTCCAGTTTTAGTCCTACCGTTCACACAGTTAGGGAGAACGCTGCACTGTTACATCGAGTTCCTTTCACTTCTGGGCTCTTTAAGGAAGATGAACTTTTTATAATTTAATTTTTTACTTTATCCACCTTTGTGCCTGTTTTACTCCTAAAGCACAGAAAACTCAGCAGCATCTCCACTTGCTGAGGAGAGTGAAGTTCTTCCCCCCCCCCGCTCCCCTGACACAACCAATTCTTACAGGAGCTCATTGCAAGGGTTCCCAGCCTGGGGTCTACGGTTAATGCTCAGGGTCCATGGCATAAAAAATGGTTGGGAGCCCCGATGGAGAACATCATCGCCATCTGGTACGTGAATTACAAAGGATCCAACTGCAAGTCCCTCCAAAGGATTGCGAGGACTGCGAGGGGGATCACCAGGATCTCTCTCCCATCCATCGGAGATACTTACCAGGAGCGCGGCCCTTAGCACCTCCCCAACAATCCTTTTGACCCCCTACAGTCAAGCAGAAAGTACCACAGCATTAGGACAAGAATCGTTAGGATGGGAAATATCTTCTTCCCACAGGCTGTGAGACTACTGAACTCCTTGCTCTCATCACATATGAAGCACCAGTAGAGTTATACTGTTTACTTTTTAACTTGTGTCATATATGCACCTTATTATTTGTGGCAGTCTTAATCTATATGTTATGAGTGTGAGTTATGTAGCTGTGTCAGGTGGAGCATTGTTTCATTTGGCCGTATACGTGCATACGGTTGAATGACAATGAACTGAACTTGAAGAGAGTAATTGACCTTGACGTGCTGCTTTACGGGAACTGGAAGTAGTTTATAATGAATGAGCTTCTTTGAAATGAAGGCAGGAAATGCTGGGAACATCCAACAGGCCTGGCGGCATCTAGGGAGGGAAAACAGGATTTAACATTTGATGAAACAGAAGGTTGAAGCATTAACTCTGGATTTTAACTTTGTGATTTCTATAAATGACTTCGATAGGGAAGTGGAAGGGTGGATTAGTAAGTTTGCGGATGACACGGGGGTTGGTGGAGCTCTGGATAGTGTGGAAGGTTGTCATAGGTTATAACAGGACACTGGTAGGATGCAGAGCTGGGCTGAGAAGTGGCAGATGGAGTTCAGTACAGATATGAGTGAGGGGATTCACTTTGGGAGGTTGAATTTGAAGACAGAAGACAGGGTTAATAGCAGGATTCTTAGTAGTGTGCAGCAACAGAAAAATCCAGGGGTCCACATCCATAGATCCTTCAGAGTTGCCACAAAAGTTGATAGGGTGGTTAAGAAGGATTTCATTAGTTGGGTGAATTGATCTCAAGAGCGACAAGGTTTGGTTGCTGCTCTATAAAACCCTGGTTAGACCACACTTGTAATATTATGTTTAGTCTGGTCACTTCATTATGGGAAGGATGTGGAAGCTTCAGAGAGGGTGCAGAGGAGATTTACCAGGATGCTGCCTGGATTAAGGAACATGCCACATGAAGATAAGTTGAGTGAGCTAAGGCTTTTCTCTCTGGAGCAAAGGAGGATGAGAGGCAGCTTGATAGAGGTGTACAAGATGATAGGCATAGATCAAGTGGACAGCCAGGGACATCTTCCCAGTGCGGAAATGGCTAATACCAGGGGTATAATTTTCAGGTGATTGGAGGAAAATACAGGAGGGATGTCAGAGGCAGCTTTTTTACACAGAGCAGCAGATGAGGCAGGCACATTAGAAGTATTTAAAAAACTCTTAGAGGGCACGTGGGTGACAGAAAAATAGAGGGCTATGTCAAAGGAAAGGTAGATCATAGAGTAGGTTAAAAGGTCAGCGCATTGAAACTTACGGTGAAATGTGTCATTTCTGTCAGTGACCAACACAGTCCAAGGATGTGCTGGGAGCAGCCTGCAAGTGTTGGCAATACTCCCAAATCACTCGCCATCCAAACCAACACCCCCAAATGTATTTTATTTTTATTCTGTTTAGAGTTGCAGCACGATAATAAGCCCTCTCAACCCAATGAATCCGCACCACCCAATTACACCCTTGTGACCTATTAACCCTTTGGACTGGAGCATCCAGACAAAACATACATAGCCACAGGGAGAATGTATAAACTCCTTACAGACACTGGCAGGAATTGAACCTGGCCGCCTGGTACTGCAGTAGCATTATGCTAACTTCTGTGCTATCCAATTATTGTGATTTCCGAAGACTCCCAAACATGTTGCATTCAAGAGACTTTAATTTTATTTGTCGTTTGACTGTACATATACACAAACAATGTTCCTCCGGACCATGGTGCACTAGGGACATTAGATACATTAGGGACATTTAAGAGAATCTTAGCTAGGAGATGGATGAAAGAAAAATGGATTGCTCTTTGGGTGGGAAGGGTTAGACTGATCTTAGAGTAGGTTAGAAGATTAGCATGACATCTTGGGATGAAGGGCCTGTACTGTGCTGTAATGTTCTATGCTTTATGCTGTAGGTGATGCGAGACTCAGCAGTTGTGATGTCATTAATTGTCAAAACAAAAATGATATTATATGGGTTGAAGCAAGAGGCAGATGACTGGAGGGTTGTGAGATGGAAAATTAGTGTGTGGTATAAAATTCAGAGGTATAAAATACAAAACCATTGTTCCAGCCATCACATCGAAAGAGAAAATTTACAGTTCTGTGCACATGCCTTAAACACATATATGTAGCTAGGGCAGCAAGGCCTTTGCACAGTACTGTATTGTCAGTGTGAAGTGGAGAGCAAGTTTGTAAATCCGGCAGGAGCAAAGGATGTTGGGGATGGTGAGGGTGGAGTGCCGTGGGAGGGGTGTGGGACAGGTGGCAGAGACGGAGAGCCAGGAACTGGGAGAATGGCACTGTTGTAGACTCACCCAGACAACTGGTTTACTACTCTTTTGAGGTCAATCCACAGATTCTCAATGATGTTTAGGTCAAGAGGACTGTGAGGACCATGGCAAAATCTTCAGCTTGCACCTCTTGAAGTAGTTCATTGTGGATTTTGAGGTGTATTTAGGATCATTAACCTGTTGAAGAAGCCATCCTCTTTTCATCTTCATCTTTTTTACAGACTGTGTGATATTTGCTTCCAGAATTTGCTAGTATTGAATTGAATTCATTCTTCCATCTACCAGTAAATGTTCCCCGTGCCACTGGCTGCAACACAAGTCCAAAGCACGATCGATCCACCCCCGTGCTTAACAGTTGGAGAGGGGTTCTTTTCATGAAATTCTGCACCCTTTTTTCTCCAAACATACCTTTGCTCATTGCGGCCAAAAAATTCTATTTTAATTTCATCAGTCCACAGGACCTGTTTCCAAAATGCATCATTGTTTAGATACTCCTTTGAACCTTCTGAATAGAACATTTTGGATAGACCTCAAAAGAGTAGTGCACGCAAGATGGCCCAAGAATCTCACAGAACTAGAAGCCTTTTGCAAGGAAGAATGGGTGAAAATCCCCCAAACAGGAATTGAAAGACTCTTAGCTGGCTACAGAAAGCATTTACAAGCTGTGATATCGCTCCACATCCTCTGCACAGTTTGCTTTTCCTTCGAATTTAGTGTTACCAGCAAATTTAAATACACTACACTTGGTTTCCTCTTCTATATTATTAAAGTATTTCATGAACAGGTGTGGACCCAGCACTGACCCCTGTGGCATTCTGCACACCACTGACTGCCAACCAGAGAAACATCCATTTATTCCAACTCAGTGCCTTAACCAATCCTCTATCCATACTAATACATTAACTCAAAGGAGAAGTCTTGCATACAGAACCATTGAAAGCCTTCTGAAAACCCAATGCGCTCATTATATCCTCAAAGAACGGCAGTAAGATGTTGTTCATCTCATTGAGTTCCTCTTCCACGTTGTTGCTCCAAATCCCAGCATGAGTTTTCCAACAATATTCTTCTTCTTTAACCAGAGGGTGGTGCATTTGTGGGGTTCATTTACCACAGTCGGCCATGGAGGCAAAGTCATTGGGTATCATTAAGGCAGAGTTTGATCGGTTCTTGATTAGTAAGGGTGTCAAAGATTATGGGTAGAAAACAGGAGAATGGAATTGAGAGGGAAAATTGATTGAATCGCCATGATTGAATGGTGAGCGGACTTGATGCTTCTCTCGCCACTCACCGTAAGCTGATCACTAAACTGTGGACTCACTCTCACCGACTCTAAAACACGTGTCCTCAGCGTTATTTATTTACTTATTTATTATTTTTTTTATTTGCACATTTTCTCTTCTTTCACATATTGGTTGCTTGCCAGGTGTAGCTTTTCATTGATTCTATTGTATTTCTTTGTTCTACTGTGAATGCCTGCAAGAAAACAAATCTCTGGGTGGTTTTTGGTACTTTGATAATAAATTGACTTTGATCTTTGAAGAGTCTCGGCCTGAAACATTGACTGTTTACTCTTTTCCATGGATACTGTCGGGCTTGCTGAGTTCCTCCAGCATTTTGTGTGTGTTGCTTTGATCTTTGAACTTGTGTTTCATGGTCTTAAGTTCCAAGTCACTCTCCTGGGCCCCTCTATTGACTGAGTGATTTTGTGATGATTATATTAACTTTGTGATGAGCTCATGGGCGCTGAACATATAAATAGCCTGTGAACAGGTTCTAGCTGTTTGCGAAAATATGCCATTGGCAAGATATTGATTGTCATGATTGTCACTGAGTACGCGCTATTCATTAACCGGTACTTAGTTCATCCTATTAACCTGGTAATGTGAATTCTAAAGCAGAAGTGCAACCTGTTAATGGGCTGTTCAAACGCAGACCTATAAGTTGCGAATAGATTATTTAGCTCTGACCTATGAGCCTTTAATGGGTGATTTAATTTAAAACTATAACCTGATAGAATGCAGTGTAAATATGAATCTGATGTTATAGAGCACTGCAGCGCAGAAACAGGCCCTTTGGCCCATTCTGCCAAACTGTTATTCTGCTTAATCCTGTCAATCAGCTTCAGGAAAATAGCCCTCCATAACCCTCCCATCCAAACTTCTCTTTAATATTGCAACTGAACTCACATCCACCACTTCTGCTGGTAGCCCGTTCCACTGTCTGAGTGAAGAAGCTCCCCCCCAGGTTCTCCTTAAATATTTCACCTTTCACCCTTAACTATGACCTCTAGTTCTAGTTTCACCCAACCTCAGTGGGAAAACCCTGATTATATTTACCCTGTTATATTTTGTATACCTCAGTCAAATCTCCCCTCATTCTCCTATGCTCCAGGAATGAAATTCTAGCTGATTCCTTTCCCTAGAACTCAGCCCCTCAAGTTCCGGCAGCATCCTTGTAAATGTTGTCTGTACACTTTCAATCTTAAATATTCATATTTATGCTGTAGGTAGGTGAATCTCAGGGCTATATATGGTGACATACATGTACTTTGGTGATAAAATTTACTTTGGATTTTGACCACAACTGCATACAATTCTATATAATACAATATTTATTACTACAACTGCATATAATACAATATTTGGTATGACTAGCACTGACCTTTTATTAATATCCTAGTCATGTAACCAAATACATAACTACGATATTAATAAAAGGTCAGGTACTCTATTCAGGTGGTTTATGATTTGCATGAGCCTGCTCCTTATCTCCACTCTATCAAGATAGTTAAGACACCATATGCTTTTAACAAATCCAGCTTTCTCTCATCAATCAGTGAATGATGATTTTCCCTTTGGTTATCATTTTTAACAACTCTCACAACACAAGATTTAACAATAACTACTGGGTTTATCCCCGTCTTAAACAAAGATGGAATATTTGTCATTTTCCCCGATCTCAGCCCTGAATCTTTAGATGTTTGAAAGATTATGATGAGGTTCTCCTTTACTTCATAAAAGGGTGATTCCGCAGATACTGGAAATCCAGAGTAATACACAAAATGCTGGAGGAACTCACCAATGGAGACCAATAAACAGTTGATGGTTTGGGTCAAGACCCTTTATCATGAAGTGTCTTGGTCCAAAATGTCAACTGTTTATTCCCCTCCATTGATGTCACCTGATGAAGGGTCTCAGCCCAAAATGTCAACCGTTTCTTCCCCTCCGTTGATGCTGCCTGACTGACTGATGAGTTCTTCCAGCGTTTCGAGTGTTTCTCTTTCACTTCCTTCTGTGACCTAGGATGCACATCCCATCTGGACTGGATGACTTATTGAGTGCAGCTAGTGTTACCAATACCTTCTCCTTTTCAATTTCCAACTTCCAGTTGTACCTTAACTGGCTGAAACACCAGCAGTAACTTCTTCATATAGGATCATTATTTATCTATTGGCTCCCATTCTTTTGTCCCTCATGAATTTCCCTTGCTTCCCCTTAAATCCATCTGTTCCATTCACCTCCACTCTTCCACGTGTTGGTTCACTTTGCATCATTCCAATGGTACCAGTCAAAAGGGTTGTGATGGATTCACCTTTGGGACAGGAATAATCATTCTTAGCTTAAGAAGACAAATCACTTGAAAAATTTCAAACAGATTTATCTTGTCTGCTGTTTTTGGTGCCCCTTGCTGCATCATATCATCCTTGCCTTGGGATCTGCCATCCATCTTCTACAATACATTGTGTTATGTTTCAGACTTGGGAGCTGAGAGTCTAGAGTTAATATTGAACTCTTTGTGCTGGTGTTTACAGTGACATGCAGGCAGACTTACTTTCCAAGTGAATTTTTTCCTTAACTGACGGCTCCTATTGGGACTTTGATTCTTTCTCTGGTGCTAATTGACCTCAAAACTGTTGGAGAGGCGGAAACTGCTGTTAAACCACTTCCTTTAAGTAACTCAGAAAAAAAACAGCACAGTCAATTTCTGAAAGCCCAAGGGGACATTGATTAGATTATTGACAGCTCATTTCAGTACCACAGTGCACAGAACAAGGAGGCACATGGCATGCAAAACCACTGACATCTGCTCTTGCTTTTTGTTTTGCTTTCTTCTGGGGTGCAGATGCAGAAGAATCACTCTGCTTAGTGCAGAACGCTTGCTGACAATACGACCATCGTTGGCAGAATTTCAGATGGTGACAAGAGGGTGTACAGGAGTGAGATATATCAGCTAGTTGAGTGGTGTCGCAGCAAAACCATTGCACTCAAATGTCAGTAAGACTGAAGAAAAGATTGTGGACTTCAGAAAGGGTAAGGCAAGGGAACACAAACCAGTCCTCATAGAGAGATCAGAAGTGGAAAGTGTGAGCAGTTTCAAGTTCCTGGGTGTCAGTATCTCTGGGGATCTAACCTAGACCCAACATATTGATGCAGCTACGAAGAAGGCACAACAGTGTCTATATTTCATTAGGCATTTGAGAATTTACAAAAACATTTGAAGATTTCTACAGATGTTCTAACTGCCTGTATCACCGTCTTTATTTACTGTCATTCACTTTTTTTTCTCTATAGTTATGTATTGCATTATACTGCTGCTGCAAAGTCAACTAATTTCACGACATATACTAGTGATATTAAACCTGATTCTGAAGCTTGTTGTAGGTTACAATGGGACTTCGATAAGATGCAGAGCTGGACCGGGAAGTGGCAGATAGAGTTCACTCTGGAGAAGTGTGAAGTGATATACTTTGGAAGGTCGGACTAAAAGGGAGAGTTACTGGCAGGATTCTTGAAAGTGTGGGGGACCAGAGGGATCGTGGGGTCCATGTCCATAGATCTCTCAAAGTTGCCACACAGATTGATAGGGTGGTTAAGAAGGTGTATGGTGTGTTGGCCCACAGAGGAATGAGTTCAAGAGCCACAAAATAATGTTGCAGCTCTATAAAACTCTGGTTAGACCAGACTTGGAGAATTGTGCACAGTTCTGGTCACCTCATTGTAGGAAGTATGAGGAAGCTTTATAGAAGTGCAGAGGAGATTTGCCAGTATGCTGCCTGGATTAGAGAGCATGTCTTTTGATGATAGGTTGAGCAGGCTAGAGCTTTTCTCTATGCAATGAAGGAGGATAAGAGATGATTGATAGAGGTGTACATGACGATAAGGGCATACATAGAGTGGGCAGCTAGAGACTTTTTCTCAGGGCACAAATGGCTAATACAGGGGGCATAATTTCCAAGATTCAAGATTGTTTAATGTCATTTCCTGTAGCCAAATGTAAAGGAGAGCAAAGCAATTGTTACTCCAGATCCAGTGCAGCACAAAAAACCCACAAAAGATAAATAACACAATAATAATAATTTTAAAAACATAATAAACATAAATTCAGAAGATAGCTTACGTACATAGATTGATTGTATACCCATAAAGTGATGCTAAGTTGTACATAAAGGGATTGACAGGCAATAATAAACTAATGGTGGGGTTAGTGGGTGGAGGTGTTAATCAGCCTTACTGCTTAGGGAAAGTAAATATTTTTGGGTCTGGTGGTCCTGGCATGGATGCTACGTAGCCTCCTCCCTGACAGGAGTGGGACAAGGAGTCCATGAGCAGGATTACTGGCCCTTTTTCTGGATATGGATGTGCAAAGTCCAGCTCTCTTCAGCTTCCTCACAGAGTAGAGGCATTGGTGAGCTTTCTTTTCTGTGAGGATGAGTTCTGGGACAGTGAGGTATTGTGTGAGATGTCCACTCCCAGGAGTCACTAACTGCTTGCAGTTTCTGCTTCAGTGCCACCGATGTAAAGAGCAGTGCGTGTGGTGCGAGTTCTCCTAACTTCCTCCGTCTTGTTGACCTTAAGGAAAAGGTTGTTTGCCTGGCACCAGGCCTAAACTCTTCCACCTCCTCTCTGAATGCCGAGGTTTTATAAGACACTGGTGAGCCCTCGCCTTGAGTATTGTGAACAGTTTTGGGCCCCTCATCTTAGAACAGATATACTGGCATTGGCGAGGGTCCAGAGGCAGTTCACAAGAGTGATTCCAGGAATGAAAGGGTTATCATACAAGAAACGTTTGATGGCTCTGGGTCAGTACATGCTGGAAATTAGAAGGATAAGGGGGGGATCTCATTGAAACCTATTGAATGCTAAAAGGCCTAGACTGAGTAGATGTGGAAAGGATGTTTCCCATGGTGGGGGAGTCTAGGACAAGGGGGCACAGCCTCAGGATAGAGGGAGAAATTTTTTTTGCCCGAGGGTAGTGAATTTGTAGAATTTATTACCACAGGCAGCTGTGGAGGCCAGATTGTTGGGTGTATTTAAGACAGAGAATGATAGGTACCTGATTGGTCACGGCCTTAAGGGTTATGGGGTTGAGGAGAGGAAAGAAGGATCAGCCATGTTTGAATGGCAGAGCGGACTCGATGGGCCAAATAGCCCAATTCTGGTCCTATGTTTTATGTAGGCTATCTCATCGATGTTGTATCATTGGTGAACTTGACAATGTGATTGTTGGAGAGGTTGCCCATGAAGCCAATTGTGAGCAGAATGTATGGCAATGGGCTCAGCATGCAGCCCTGGGTTGCACACATGCTGAGGATGGTGGGAAGGGAGGAGTAGTAGTCCATCCTGAGTATTTGAAATCTGTTTGTTAGGAAGCGCAACACTCAGTTGTTTAGTGGTGTGTTTGGAGGAAAGTATAGGAGGGATGTCCGTTTTTTACATGGAGTGGTGGGTGTGTGGAACACACTGTCAGGGGTAGTGGTAGAGGCAGATACATTAGGGACATTTAAGAGACTCTTACAGTAGATAGGCACTTGGGAGGGAGGAGTTAGACTGATTTTAGAGTAAGATAACAGGACAGCATAGCATATGGACTGAAGGGCCTGTGTTGTTCTATGCTTTGTGACTGTTCTCCAAACCTCATTGCCTGATAATGAACAGAAGATCGGGAGGAAACAGAAGAGATGCTGGAAGTCTTGAGCAATGCACACAAAGTGCTAAAGGAACTCATTAGGGCAGACAGCAACTATACCCCGATTAAGAGACCCAGCCTGAGATGTAAACGGTTTCATTTCCTTCCATAGATGCTGCCCCTCCCTCATCCTCACATCATTTGTCCATTTCCTCACTTCGCCAGCGAGTCGATCGGGGTCCTCTATTGCTTCCAGAGCAGCCTCTGCTTCATCGGTAAAACCTGTCATAGATTGTGAGACCACTTGGTCGAGTGTCTTCACCCTGTCCACCACAAGAGGCAGAACCACCTGGTTGTTGCCCATCTGAATTTGATTTTCCATTTCCATTCCGACATGCCTGTCTGTGACCTCCCCTGTTGCCACAATGAGGCCAGATTTAAGATGGAGGAGCAACAGCTTCAATTCCATCTAGCTGGCCTCCAGCCTGATGGCACCAACCATGATTTTTCCGACTATCGGCAACTTTCCCCTCCTGTAAAGATTAAAAAAACATACATTGAAGCGTACAGTAAAATGCATCATTTGCATCCAATCAAATCATCAAAGACTGTGCTGGGCAGCCGGCGAGTGCCTCTATGCTTCTGGCATCAGCACAGCAAACCCACAACTCAACAATCCGGACTGTTTGTCTTTGGAATGTGGGAGGAAACCAGAGCACTCAAAGGAAACCCACATAGCCAAGGGGAGAACGTACAAACGCTTACAGACGTGACAGACATTGAAGGGGCTCGGCCCGAAACGTCGACAGCACTTCTCCCTATAGATGCTGCCTGGCCTGTTGCGTTCCACCGGTATTTTGTGTGTGGTACAGAAATTGAGCTCTCAGCTCACAGCTGGCTCTGTAAAACGTTACGCTACTGTGTCATCCTTACCCCATCTCCTAGCACACCTTCTGATTCTGCTTTCTGTCCCCTTCCTTTACAGTTGTGATGAAGGACCTCGGCTAAAACATTAACTGCTTATTGCTTTCCATAGATGCTGCCTGACCTACTGAGTATCTCCAGCACTTTGTGTGTGATTCTCCCATCCCTTATGTCTTTTTCTCATTCTGTTCTTTCTTGATAGCTTCTCTTTCAGCCAAGTCTCCCTTCCATTCTTTCTTTTCCAACTTCACCCTCACCTCCCTCTTTATCCCTATTCTCTGTCGTTCCCACCTTCACTTTGGCTCTGAACTGCCCAGGCTTTATTTTGCTTAGCCTGGCTGTGACAGGCAGCGGCAATATCTGTTTTGGTTTCTGTCATTGCTGCCAATCCATCAGTCCCTCTATACTGTATAAACAGTCATTCCCACAGCATGAGATAGCCCAGGGCTGGCCTGCCGTCCCAACAGCATGGCTGTTCTGCAGCATTAAATTGCACTTAAGCAGCCTGCACTTAACTTCAGGCATTGGAAATCAATAAGATAAGGCAGTATACTTCAATACTTACTGCACACCTGCCGGATACTCCTCTGCCCTCCTGATGATTCCCAGTCTTGGTCTTAAACATGAGAGATTAGAACAGGAGCAACACAAGGGAACTGGCCCAAAATGTTGACTGTTAATTCCCCTCCATAAATGTTGCCTGGCTTGCTGAGTTCCTGCAGTATTTTGTGTGATTCTTCCACTCCCCTGTCTTTTCCCCTTTCTTTTTTTTCTTGATAGCTTCCCCTTAAGCCATTTCTGTTTTCTATTCTTTCTCTCCCACTGTCATCTTCACGAACATCTCAATCCTCATTCTCTTTCTCTTCCATTTTCACTTTGCACCCCCCCCCCCCCCCCCAACCTTCTTATTCTGGTTTCTGCCCCCTGGGAAGTGACTTCAATAAAAAAAGTAAAAGTCTTGTAGGGATTGTCAGGGTAAATGTTGGAAGGTTGCTTCTATCTGGAGAGTATGAAACTAGGACAAATGTCAGCTGATGGGCTCAGTAACTTAAGAATCTAATGAGGGGAAACTTCTTATTTAGATGTAAATCTTTGAAATTCTTTCCCTTTAGAGAGCTGGGGCAGCCCACAAATGTTGCCAAACTTCCAGCGCCAACATAGCATGCCCACAACTTACTTACCCATACGTCTTTGAAATATGGGAGGAAACCAGAACAACCAGAGAAAACCCACGCAGTCACGAGGAGAACATACGAGTTCCTTACCGACAGCGGTAGATATCGTCCCTCGATCACTGCCACTGTAAAATGTTACACCTTGCTGCCTCCGCCTTCAAAATTTGTTCCACTGGCTACATTTTTATTTTCCCGTGAAACACCTTCGAATGTCCTGAAAAATCTGAGAGTGGTTCTATGTAAATGCAAGTAATTTCTGTCTCTTCAGCACTTCTTCAAAAGGTGATGTTCAAAAAGGTGGCGTCCGTCATTAAGGACCCTCACCACCTAGGAGACACCCTTTTTCATTGCTACTATCAGGGAGTGCCACAGTGCTTAGGAAATTAAGCTTCCTAAGACTTTTGCACAGTACTGTTGTAATTTTATATATTGCACTGTACTGCTACTACAATAAAAAACATATTTCTTGGCATGTGTAGGTAATGAGAAATCTGATTCTGATGTGGGTCTCTATTGTTGACTGAGAGTGGGAAGGGGGCAGGGAGAGGGGAATCATGGTTGGGAGAAAGGGAAGGGAGAGGGGAGGGAGTGGGAGGCACCAGACATTATGTAATGATTCCAATTGTTTGGAATCAAATGATTTTGCCTGGTGTTTCAGGGTTGGGTGTGTCTGCACCCGGGCCAACCCCCACCCCCAGGACTTCTTCTCTGCCCCCTATCTCATACCCTCCTGCAGCGCTCTATCCAACATTCCCAACATTCTCTGCTCCCACCAGGTATATAATCTTGCTTTCTGCTCCCCATTGACAATGGTGCAAAGGTTTTAGGCACTCTAGCTACAGTTGCAAGAAAAGGTTTGTGAACCCTTTGTTGCATTAGTTACTCATAAAATGTGGTCTGATCTTCATCTGAGTCACAATAATAGACAACCACAATTTCCCTAAGCTAGTAACTCACAAACAATTATACTTCTCAATACTGAGTACATCATTTAAAAAAATTACAGTCAAGCTTCTAAAAAGTATGGGAACCTCTGGGGCAATTCCTTCTACAAAAGCTAAGTGGAGTTAAGTGTTCCAGTCTATGAGATGAGATTGGAGGTGTGTGTTGTAGTGGTGCCCTGCTCTCTAAAAAAAGACTCACAAAGTCAGGTTACTGACAGAAACTTCTGTTTATATGTACCATGCCTCGATCAAAACAACTTTCACAGGGCATAGGAGGAGGAATTGTAGAGATGCATGAAGCTGGAAAAGGCTACAAAAGCATTTCTAAAAACTCGAGTATTCATCAGTCCACAGCAAGAGAAATTGTCTACAAATGGAGGAAATTCAGTTCTATTGCTACTCTCCCCGGAAGAGCACATCCTGCAAAGATCACACCAAAAGCGCGGCGTGCAATGCTGAAGGAAGTGAAAAAGAACAGCAAAACATAGAACTCAGAAATTTACAGCGCATTACAGGCCCTTCAGCCCACAATGTTGTGCCGACCATGTAACCTACTCTAAAGACTGACTAGAATTTCCTTAGCACGTTGCCCTCTAATTTTCTAAGCTCCAAATACCTACCTAAGAGGCTCCTAAAAGACCCTGTTGTATCTGCTTCCACTACCACCACCAGCAGTGCATTTCAAGCACCCACCACTCTCTGTGTGAAAAACTTACCTCTGACATCCCCTCGGTACCTACTTTCAAGCACCTTAAAAATTCCCCCTCAAGTTAGCCATTTCAGCCCTGGGAAAAAGCCTCCGGCTATCCACACAATCAATGCCCCTCATTATCTTATACACCTCTATCAGGTCACCTCTCATCCTTCATTGCTCCAAGGAGAAAAAGCCAAGTTCACTCTACCTATTCTCATAAGGCATGCTCTCCAATCCAGGCAACATCCTTGTAAATCTCCTCTGCACCCTTTCTATGGTTTCCACATCCTTCCTGTAGTGAGGCGACCAGAACTGAGCACCATACTCCAAGTGGGGTCTGACCAAGGTCTTATATAGCTGCAACATTACCTCACAGCTCTTGAGCTCAGTCCCACAGTTTTTTAATGCCAACACGCCATACGTGTTCTTAACAACACTGTCAACCTACACAGCAGCTTTGAGTGTCCTACGGACATGGATCCCAAGATCACTCAGATCCTCCACACTGCCAAGTGCCTTACCATTTATATTATATTCTGTCTTCAAACTGGATTTACCAAAATGAACCACTTCACACTTATCTGGGCTGAAGTCCATCTGCTATTTCTCTCCCCAGTTCTGTATGCTATCAATGTTCTGCTGTAACCTTTGACAACCCTCCAGACTATGCACAACTGCCCCAACCTTTGTGTCATCAGTAATCTTACTAACACCCCCCTTCTACTTCTTTATCCAGGTCATTTATAAAGATCACACAGAGGAGGGGTCCCAGAACAGATCCCTGCGGAACACCACTTGTCACCATCCTCCATACAGAATACAAACCATCTACAACCACCCTTTGCCTTCTGTTGGCAAGCCAATTCTGAATCCACAAAGCAAGGTCTCCTTGGATCCCACGCCTCCTTACTTTCTGAAGGAGCCTTGCATGTGGAACCTTATCAAATGCCTTACTGAAATCCATATACACTACATCCACTGCTCTACCTTCATCAATGTGATTTGTTACATCCTCAAAGAATTCAATCGGGGTCGTAAGGCACGACCTACCCTTGACAAAGCCATTCTGGCTATCCCTAATTAGATGATGTCTCTCCAAATACTCATAAATCCTGCCTCTCGGGATCTTCTCCAACAACTTGCCCACCACAGAAGCCAGACTCACTGGTCTATAGTTTCCTGGGTTATCTCTACTCCCTTTCTTGAACAAGGGAACAACATTTGCAATCCTCCATTACTTCTCCATTACCTAAAGATCATTGCAAGAGGCTCAGCAATCTCCTCCCTTGCTTCCCACAGTAACCAGGAGTATATCTCATCTGGTCTTGGTGACTTATCTAACTTAATGCTTTTCAAAAGCTCCGGCACATCCTCTTTCTTAATGTCCATGTGCTCAAGTGTTTCAGTCTGCTGTAAGTCATCTGCTCAATTGCCAAGGTCTTTTTCCCCTGAAGCAAGGTATTCATTAAGTACCTACGCTACCTCCTCTGACCCCAGGCATACATTTCCACTGTCGCACCTGTTTGGTCCTATTCTCATGGACCTGCAGAAATCTCTAGAACTTGCTAGAGTGTCCATTTATGTGTCCATTATAAGAAAAACACTGAACAAGAATTGTGTTCATGGAAGGACAATCACAGAAGAAAGTACTGCTCTCCATAAACAAAACATTGCTGCAAGTACCAGGTTTGCAAAAGGCCACCTGGATGTTTCACAACACTTCTGGGGCAATGTTCTGTAGACTGATGAGACAAAGGTTGAAGAGTTGGCAGAAATACACATCGCTATGTTTGGAGGGAAAGGGGCACGGCACACCAATATCAAATCCTCATCCCAACGGTGAAGCTTGATGGAAGGAGCATCACGGTTTGGGCTGCTTTGCTGCCTCAGGGACTGGACAGCTTACAATATATATATATAAATAATACAGCTAAGGTGCCTAAGACTTTTGCACAGTACTGACCATAAGTGATAATAAACCTGATTCTGATTCTTTTTATTTTGTGAATGGACAAGTTCAAGGGGGTCTTGGACCCCATTGCTAATCTATTTGTTCTTTTGTTCTTGCATAACTACGGCACCTTGAAAAATGAAGCAGTTGGAAAGTGATAGCAGTATATATTCAGGAATGATTGAAGAAGCTAATGAAAGAAATAGATGTGCCTGTGTTTAACTTTTGCTGAGAAATGCAGGGGTTGTACTTAAAGGCCAAGGAAACACATTATCCTGCCATTCAAGCAAATGAACAAGGTATAGAATTACCAATCACTGAATGTATGATTGACAGCAAGGAAAATATTTTACGGAGCCGATGTGCATTGAAAGAGCACAGAGGCCAGAAGTGATAGTCATTGTAGTTTTACTAGAAATGGGGTCATGCCTTATGCATCTATTGGAGTTCTTTGAGGAGGTAATTCAATTAGCGCATGAGAGCCATCCAATGAAAGTAATTTACTCAGATTTTCAGAAGCTATTTGATAAAGGTCAGCACTGAAGCTTTCAAAGAAGATTAAAGAATGCGGAATTAATGAGAAATTAGCTAACTGGATTGAAAACTGATTTGGCAATCGAAATGAAGGGTGAAGACAAATGTGAGGTCTTTTCTGTGGGACAGGGGGTGGGGAAGGCAGGTGAGGAGGTAGAAGAAACTGGCTATGGCTGACAGGAGCCTAACTAAGTGCCCCTTGTAAATATAGCTCAGAAGCAGGCCCTTTGGCCCATCTAGTCTGTGCTAAACTATTATTCTGGCTACTCCTGTTGACCCACACCTGGACCATAACCCTCCCATCCACGTATTTATTCATATTTCTCGAATCTCCATCCACCATTTCAGCTGGCAGCTACTTCCACTCTCACACCACTGTCTGAGTGAAGAAATTCCCCCTCAGGTTTCCCTTAAATATTTCACCTTTCACCTTTAACCCGTGACCTCTAGTTCCACTCAACTTCAGTGGAAAATGCCTGCTTGCATTCACCTTATCTATTCCTGTTATAATTTTGTACGCCTCTATCAAATCTTCCCTGATTTGCTTATGCTACAGGGAATAAAGTCCTAACCTATTCAACCTTTGCCAAGGCACCCTGTCATGCACCTGGCCCTGACACACCTAGAAAGCAAGGAGACTATTTCAGAGTGCTGTTTCTGGGTTTCAGGTCAGCATTGAACACTATTGTCCCACAGACCTTGGTGAACAAACTGAATACACCATTGTGCAACAGGGTGTTGGACTTCCTAACCAGTAGATCTCAGACAGTCAGGATGCACAACCACTCCTCCATACCCATCATCCTTAACACAGATGGCCCCTAGTACTGTGTGCTGAGCCCCTGCTCACACACAACTTGCACAGCCAAGCACCCAAGTAATCACATTGTCAAGTTCACCAAGGACACAACAGTGGTGGGGCTCATAACCGACAATGATAAGACACCTAGAGGCGGGAAGTGGAAGAGCCTAAAGAGTGGTACCAGGCAAATAACCTGTTCCTCAATGTCAGCAAGGCCAAGGAGATGGTTATTGACTTAAGGAGAACTTACACCACTCACCCCCCTCTTTACAGCAGTGCAAGCAGTTTCAAACTCCTGGGAGTGAACATTATGTATAAGCACTGTGGCTACCACAGCAGGACAAAGACTAGGAATCCTGCAGCATGTAACCCACCTCCTGGTTCCTCAAAGCCAGTCCACCATCTACGCAGTTCATGTCAGGAGTGTAATGGAATACTTGCCACTCGCCTGGATGAGTGCAGCCCCATCAACACTCAGGAAGCTTGACACCACCCAGGACAAGGCAGCCCACTTGATTGGTACCCCTTCCACAAGCATCCAATCCCTCCACCATCGACAAACAGTTGCAGTAGTTGCAGTGCACTATCTACAAGATGCACTGCAACAACACACCAAAGCTCCTAAGGCAGCACCTTCCAGACCCACAACCACTACCATCCAGAAAGATGAGAACAGCAGATACCTGGGAACACCACCACTTGGAAATCCTCCTCCAAGTCACTCACCATCCTGACTTGGAAACATTATCAACCGTTCCTTCATTTTCCTTCATTTTCACCTGAGTGAAAATCATGGAATTCTCTCCCTGACAGCACTGTGGGTGTACCTACACCTCAAGGACTTCAGAGGTTCAAGAAGACAGCTCATCACCACCTTCTCAAGGGCAACTAGGGATGGGCAATAAATGCTGGCTTAGCTGGTGATACCCACATCCCGAAAATGAATAAATTTTTTTAAAAACCTATCATGGGCCCTGAACACACCATACACAATCATGAAAGCTACGTTCTGAGGAGGCTGAAGAGAGCTGGATTATGTACATCAGTACCCACTTTCTAAAGTTGCAAAGTAGGGAGCATCCTAACATGCTGCATCACTGCTTGGAATGGAAACTGCCCTGCGGGGGACAGGAAACTCTACAGCGGGCAGTCAAAGCCGCCCAACACATCACCAGTACCAATCTGCCCACATCAAGGACATATGTACAAAAAAGATGCTGGAAAAGGGCTAGAAATATCATGAAGGATCCAACCAACCCTGTCCAAAAGTCTTCGGCACATATATATAGCTAGTGTGTCTTAAGACTTTTGCACAGTACTGTAGTTGTCAACGTGAAGCAGAGAGTGAGTTTGTAAATCTGGCAGGAGCAAGGGGTGTTGGGAATGGCGAGGGTGGAACGCCATGGGAAGTGTGTGGGACGGGTGGCAGTGAAGGAGTGCCAAGGTGGGGTGGGGCTGGCACAAGAGCAGACACACGCAGCCCTGAGACACCAGGCAAGGTCATTTGATTCCAAACAACTATTTGATCATTGCAGAATGCCTCTCTGGTGCTCCCCACTCCCTCCTTTCTTCCTTCCCTTTTTCCTTGCCCCTTTTCTACACTCCATCCATAACAGATACCCATACCAGATTCAGGTTCATCATCACTCATGTATGTCGTGTAATGTGGGTTTTTTTGAGCAGCAGTACAGTGCAATACATGAAACTACTGCAGTACTGTGCAAAAGGTGATGTCTTAAGAAAGCAATATCTGTCATTAAGGACCCTCACCACCCAGGACTTACCCTCTTCTCATTACTACCATCGGGAAGGAGGTACAGAGTCTTGAAGAAGGCTCTTGGCCTCAAATGTCAACTCATTATTTCTTTCTGTAGGTGCTGCCTGCCCTGCTGAGTTCCCCTAACATTTTGTTTGTGTTACTTTGGATTTACATCATTTGCAGAATCTCTCATCGTTAGAAGGTACAGGAGTTAGACACACACTCAATGTTTTAGAAACAGCTCTTCCTCACTCACTGCCATCAGATTTCAGAAAGGTCCACAAATACTACCTCACTATTGCTCTTTTTTACGCTTATTCTAAAATATTTTTTATTGTAACTTCTAGAAATATTTTATGTGTTGCTGCTACAGCAAAATGACACATTTCATAACATATGTCAGTGATAATGATTCTGACTTTTATCTTTTCCTTTTAGTTGCTTGTTAAAACCTAGCACTTCGGCCAACTGCTTGCTGAACTTTTCTAAAACCTTCTTTGTCTCTTCCAATTCAGACTGAAAATTTTCATTCCTCTGATGCACTTCACGATGTTTTGCTACACTGAAGAGACTTCCTAATTGCATATTGTTGTTGTAATTGAGAATCGGATCTTCTCTTGATTTCTTTTCTGTTATCTCCCTCTCAGCAAATCTAAGAGATGAATTCTGCATCTCATGTGCAAAAAAAAAATTACTCCGGATAGTGTGCTTCACTCATGTGTGAAATTATTTCCTCCAAAGAGTTAAAGAGTGGAGATGGGAGAGTGTAAACCTCGGCCAGTCATGTCACAATCCACTGGTGCTCGAGTTGTCAGTAGAATGCATTTTCTTGACAGCCATTAATTAAAGATGTGCCTGTTCAGCATTGTGACTGCAAGCTCTAACTTTGTGCTTAACCTTTGCTCTACCTGGGAATGGGGGAAAAGCCAGCAGGGACTTCATAATGCAAGCAAAAAGCATTGAATGGGTGAATCCACATTACTTAGTAGGTAGTCAGTGGCCAACAGATTACGCCAAGCCAGAGCAGAGCACTGTTTCCCTCCTGCAATGAGCAATCTGCTAGAGAAACTCAGCAGGTCAAGCAACATATGTTGATGGGGAGAGGTGGGGGAGGGAATTGTCAATGTTTTGTTTCGAAAACACAAGAGGTTCTTCAAGTTCTTATGAACTTGAAATGCTGTAAATCCAGAACAGTGCAGACAACATGCTAGAGGAACTCACCATTTCAGGCATCATCTATGGAGGGGAATAAGCAGTCGACTCTTATTATCACCGGTCCTGTTGGACTTTTGTTTTTAGCCTAATCTTTATCCCTGGCTCCTTGTACCAGAGACTGGAGTGCTTTGAAATCATGGGCTACCAGCTAATGATTCCAATGAGCTCATTAGAGTGTACAGGGTCGGCCTTGCAGTGAGGCATGTTGTACCAGAGGCCTTGCACGCAGGAGATGTGCATTTCCATTTTTGTGTTTTGTATCTGAGCAAAATAATCTTGGTGGTCTTGAAAGTGTCACCAGCTGAGCTTCTCTTCCTCAAACATGACAACTCATTTTTCATGTTAGGAACACCCAAACCACTTCAAAATCTGCCGCTGATACAAAGCCCAGTGTGAATCTTGGACATGGTTGCCACCAAAAGAGAGAGTCATAGAGTATAACAACACAGAAACATGCCTTTTGGCCCAACTCATCCGTGCTGACCCAAAGTGCCCGCCTAAGCTTGCCACGTTTAGCCCTTATCCTTACCCTGGCACCAGAAGCATGGCGAGACTTATGGGCTGCACCCAGCACACCCTCAACGCCCTGTGTTGGCCGTTGATGCAAAATGACACATTTCACTGTATATTCTGATGTTTTGATGTGTATTTGAGATAAATAAAACAGTCTTTTTTCAAAACCTTACAGATCCATGTATTTACCAAACTATCATTTATGCGTTGATATTGCACCTGCCTCAACTACTTCCTTTGGTAGCTCATTGCAAATACTCACCACCGACTGTGTGAAGAAGTTGTTTCTCAAGTCCCCTTTAAACCTTTTCCCTTTCACCTTAATCCTGTGGCCTCTACTTTATGCCTCCTTTCTGTGAGAAAAAAGATAGGGATCGATATGACAAAGGAAATGATAGATGACCCAAGTAAGTGTAAGATGGTTCATTTTGGTAGGTCAAATATGATGGCAGAATATAGTATTAATGATAAGACTCTTGGCAATGTGGAGGATCAGAGGGATCTTGGGGTCCGAGTACACAGGACGCACAAAGCTGCGCAGGTTGGCTCTGTGGTTAAGGCATACAGTGTATTGGCCTTCATCAATCATGGAATTGAATTCAGGAGCCGAGAGGTAATGGTTATGGGAATTGAATATAGAACATAGAACACAAAACATTATGCCATAGTACAGGCCCTTCGACCCACAATGTTGTGCTGACCTTTTAACCTCCTCTAAGTTCAGTCTAACCCTTCCCTCTTACATAACCCTCCATTTTTCTGTCATCCATGTACCTGTCTAAGAGCTTCTTAAATGCCCCTAATGTATATGCCTTTACCACCTACCACTCTCTGTGCAAAAAAACCTACCTCTGATACCTCCTACCTTCCTCTACCTACTACCTCGCTCAACCTATCCTCCTAAGACGTTTTAATTTCTCAAATCACTGTAAAATTATGTCCCTTTGTGCTATCCATTTCCACCCTGGGAAAAATTTTCTGGCTGTTCACTCAGTCTATGCCTCTTATCATCTTATACACCTCAGTTAAGTCATCTCTCATCCTCTTCATTGCAAATAGAAAAACCTTAGCTCGCTCAACTTTTCTTCATAAGACATGGTCTTTAATCCGGGCAACATCCTGGTAAATCTCCTCCTGCACCCTCTGAGTCAATACCGTCTCCCACTGCGTTACGGGAAGCAACAGCACCCTGACTGGTGTTTATGCATTCCCTGTGCTTCGTCTCATTGCTAGAACATGATCCAAACTGGACAGGTAATTTCCTCATGTTGTTCTCAACTGATTTTCTGTGCTTGCCAAACCCACATTGCAGGATGTCAGCATGACAGCATGACTCTGTTACCATGGCAACGTTAAAAAGAAAAAAAAACCCTTTAATCACTTTTCAGCAAACACGATGGCAACTTCTTCAAATGATGCTGTCTGTATGTTCAATCAGTAGCATGAGATGACCTATCCCTCACTGTGCTGTAAAGCAGGGAATAATGGACCACAATTAAAATTACTCAACTTTAATGGTTTGGTATCTCCAAATCTCTGAATAATCTGTTAAAAACTCAATCTGCAATAAATACTTAACCAAAAATATTGTTAACCCAATCTTTTCCTCTCTCCCTCCTCTCCTACCTTCTCGTCTCCTCTTCTTACACTTGCCCCTGTTTTCTAATGTTCTTCCCTCTCCCTTGTTGACTTACTCTTTCCCTTTCCGTAGCACAGCACAGGCCCTTCGGCCCACAATGTTGTGCTGACTTTTTAACCTACAAGTAGATGTCATGGGTTAAGGGTAAAAGGTGGAAAGTTTACGGTAACATGAGGGAAAACTTCTTCACTCAGAGGGTGGTGAGAGTGTGGAATGAGCTGCCAGTGGAACTGGAGCATGTAAGGTCAATTGCAGCATTTAAGAGAAGTTTTGATAGGTAACTGGATGGTAAGGGTACTGAGGGCTAGGTCAATTGGAGTAGACAGTTTAAATGGCTGTACTCTCGGTTCAATCTAACCCTTCCCTCCTATATAGCCCTGCTTTTTTTTTTATCATCCATATGACTATCTAGAAGTTTCTTAAATATCCCTAATGTAACACCCTAACACCGTAAAATGTAGGAGAAGAATTAGGCCCTCTGGCCCGTCGAGTCTGCTCTGCCATTCCATCATGACTGATTTATTCTCTCTTTCAACTCTATTCTCCTGCCTTCTCCCACAACCTTTAATGCCCCTAGTAATCAAGAACCTGTCAACCTCCGCTTTAAATATACCCAATGACTTGGCCTCCGCATCCGTCTGTAGCTATAAATTCCACAGATTCACCACCTTCTGGTTAAAGAAATTCCTCCCCTTCGCTGTTCTAAAGAAACATCATTGTATTCAGAGGCTGTGTATCTGCTATCTCCACCCTTGGCAGGACCGTTCCTTGCACCCGCTGCTTACATCTGACATTCCTCCGCACCCCCCCCCCACCACCACCACCTATACTTTCCTTAACTCACCTTAAAATTATACACCCTTGTATAAACCAATTCCACCTTGGGAAAGAGTCTCTGGCTGTCTACTCCATCCATGCCTCTTCTCATCTTATACACCTATCAATTCACCTCTCATCCTTCTTCACTCCAAAGTGAAAATCCTTAGCTCGCTCAACCTATCTTCATAAGACATTTTCATAACTCTTTTTTATTGGTTATTTTTCTTTCTCCGTTTTCTCTATTCTTTCTCCTTCTCAATGCCTTACGTTTCTCTTTCTTCTTTGTTATCACACCAACTAAATCATATGAAAACTAATGCAAAAGGCTGGATGGTAGAAATCTGAAATATAGCCACTAAATCCTGGAAATCATCTGTGACAGGATAACTCGAGTCAGTTGGTAGTGATCTTTAACACAGTCAGAGATTGTGTCTGTCAATAGAACTGAGTCAATTGGTCAAGGATCTTTAATATAAGAGATTCTACAGATGGTGAAAATGTTGAGCAACGTGCACAAAATGCTGGAGAAATTCATCAAGTCAGTCAGTATCTGTGGAGAAGAATGAAGGTTTTGATCTGATATAGAGTCTCGGCCTGAAACATCGACTGTGTATTCTCCTCCATAGATGCTGCCTGGCTTGCTGAGCTTCCCCAGCATTTTGGTCAGTGTTCTTTGACCCAGTCATAGATACAAGACAGAAGCAGGCTCTTTGCCCAACTAGCCCATGCCAAGCAGGTTGTCCACTTGAGTTAGACCCATTTCCTTATGTTTGGTCCATGTCCATAGAGTCATAGAACACTATAGCACAGAACCATGCCCTTCAGCCCATCTAGTCCATGCCAGACCATTTAAACTGCCTACTCCAATTGACCCGCACCTGAACTATCTATGCAGCTATCAAAATTTCTCTTGAAAGTTGAACTCGACCCTGCATCCACCACTTGTGCTGGCAGCTCGTTCCACACTCTCACCACTCACTGAGAGAAGAAGCTCCCCCTTATGTTCCCCTTAAGCATTTCACCTTTCATTCTTAACCCATGACCTCTAGTTGTAGTCCCATCCAGCCTCAATGGAAAAGCTGAGAAGATCATCAGGGTCTTTCTTCCCGCCATCACGGACATTTACACTGCACGCTGCATCCGCAAAGGAAACAGCATTATGAAGCACCCCATGCACCCCTCATACAAACTCTTCTCCCTCCTACCATCTGGGAAAAGGCACCGAAGCATTCGGGCTCTCACGACCAGACTATGTAACAGTTTCTTCCCCCAAGCTATCAGACTCTTCAATACCCAGAGCCTGGACTGACACCTTACTGCCCTATTGTCCTGTTTATTATTTACTGTAATGCCTGCACTGTTTTGTGCACTTTATGCAGTCCTGGGTAGGTCTGTGGTCTAGTGTAGTTTTTCTCTGTGTTGTTATTTTTTGACGTTGTTCAGTCTAGTTTTTGTTCTGTGTCAGTTAACATCATGGTCCTGAAAAAACGTTGTCTCATTTTTACAATGTACTGTACCAGTAGTTATGGTCAAAATGACAATAAAAGTGACTTGACTTGAAAAGCCTGCTTGCATTGCCCTATCTATACCCAGCATACTTTTGTATACCTCTATCAAATCTCCCTTCAATCTTCTATGTACTAAGGAATAAAATCCTAACCTACTGTATGCAACCTTTCCCTCAAGTCTGAGTAACATCCTTGTAAATTTTCTCTGTATTCTTTCAATCATATTTACATCTTTTCTGTCAGTAGGTGACCAAAACTGCACACAATACTCCAAATTAGGCCTCACCTATGCAATTTCAGCAAAACATCCTAACTCCTGTACTCAATACGTTGATTTAAGAAGGCCCATGTGGCAAAAGCTTTCTTTACTACCTTAATTATCTGTAACACCACTTTCAAGGAATTATGAACCTCTATTCCCAAATCCCTCTGTCCTACCACACTCCTCGGTGCCCTACCACGCATTGTGTAAGACCTACCCTGGTTGGTCCTCATGAAGTGCAACACATCACACATGTTTGCATTATATTCCATCTGCAAGTTTTCAGACTATTTTTCCAGTTGGTCCAGATCCTGCTGCAAGTTTTGATAGTCTTCCTTGTTATCCACTACACCCTCAATCTTGGCGTCATCTGCAAATTTGTTGATCCATTTAACCACATTATCATCCAGAACATTGATATAGATGACAAACAACAATGGACCCAGCACCGATCCCCACAGCACATGACTAGTCATAGATCTCCAGTCATAGAGGCAACCATCTGCTACCGCTCTCTGGCTTCTCCCACAAAGCCAATGTCTAATTGAATTTTCTACCTCATCTCGAATGCCAGAGAACTACTGAGCCTTCTTAAGTTCCGAACCTCCCATGTGGGACCTTTGTTAAAAGCTTTGCTAAAGTCCATGGAGGCGACATCCACAGGCTTGCCTTCATCAATTTTCCTGGTAACTTCCTTGAAAAACCCTGTAAGATTGGTTAGACACGTCTGTCCACGCGTAAAGCCTTGTTGACTATTCCTAATCAGACCCTGTCTATCCAGGTACTTATATATCCAGTTCCTTAAAACACTTTGCGATAATTTTGCCACTACTGATGTCAGGCTTATCAGCCTATAATTTGCTGGCTTATTCTTAGAGCCTTTCTTAAACAATGGAGCAACATTAGCTATCCTCCAATGCTCCAGCACCTCATCTGTAGCTGAGAGTGTTTCAAGTAGAATCCCTGCAATTTCTGCCCTAACCTGTATAGAGTCCTTGCTGCTGCATTTCCTCACATCTATAAACTCTGTGTCTGACTCTTGATGCAAAAAATCCATTGAAGAGCTCCCCCATCTCTTTCAACTCCACAAATAGATTGCCACTCTAATCTTCCAAAGGACCACTTTTGTCCCGTGTTATTCTTTAAGCCCTTGGGATTCTCCTTCACCTTATCTGCTGGGGCAACCTCATGCCTTCTTTTAGCCCTCCTCATTTCCTTCTTAAGTGTTCTCATGCAATTCTTATTTTCTTCAAGTACTTCATTTCTTCCTGCCTGCCTACACCTGCTACGCACCTCCTACTTTTTCTTAACCAGGGCCTCAAAATCGCTCGAAAACCAAGTTTCCCTAAACCTGTTGTCATTGTCTTTTATTCTGACAGAAACGTACAAATTCTGTACACTCAAAATTTCACTTTTGAAGGTCTCCCACCACCAGGAACACCCCTGCCAGAAAACAACTTTGCCAGGTCCTTTCTGATACCATGTCCTTTCTCTAATTTAAAATCTTAACCGGAGGATCAGACCTATCCTTTTCCATAATTACCCTGAAATTAGTGGCATTATTGCCTACACAAACTTTTGTCACCTGCCCATCACAATTCCCCAGCTGGAGATCAAGTATCGCTCCCTCTCTAGTTGGGACTTACATAAACTGATTAAGGAAACTTCCCTGAACCCATTTCACAAACTCTTTCCCACCCAGCCCTTTTACAGTATGGGGAGTCCCAGTCCATATGTGGGAAGTTAAAATCACCTGCTGTCACAACCTTATGTTTCTTGCAACAGTCTGTGATCTCTCTACAAATTTGCTCCTCTAAATCCTGCGAACTGTTGGCTGATCTATAGTATATAATCCCATTTCCTTCCTTATTCTTCAGTTCTACCCATAGAGTCTCACTGTGAGCTCTCCAGTCTGTCCTGACTGGACACTGCTGTGATATTTCCCTGACTAGTAATGCCACCCCCGCCTCTTTAATCCCATCCTACTCTATCATGTCTCAAACCCCAGAGCACTGAGCTGCAAGTCCTCCCCTTACTGCAGCCAAGTCTCACTGTTGGCAACAATGTCATAATTCCAAGTGCTGATCCATGCCCTAAGCTCGTCCACCTTTCCTACAATACTCTGCATTGAAGTACTCCTTGAATTGAAGTATATCCTTCTAACCTTTCCTATCCACGTCATTGTCTAAAACTATTGTAAATGTTGTATTTGTACCCTGCTCTGGCAACTCACTCTAAATACACACCACCCTCTGGGTTTTAGGTATTTATCTTTCCACATCTCTAGGGTGCTAAATCACAGTGCTGCCAGTCTTTCTTGGACTGTGGGAAGGCTTTGAGTATTAAGAAGAGATCATTAGCTGCAGGCTTCCTAGGATCTTTTACATAGAGAGTGATGGGTATGTGGACCTGCCAGGGCTGGTAGATTGGCATACGGGTGATAGAACCTTGGAGAGCTATGTGGGAGCAAAGGGTTAGATTGATCGGGTTAGGGCAGGTTAAAAAGTCGGCACAACATCGTGGACCAGAATGGCTGTACTGAGCTGTAATGTTCTGTGTTCTATGATTCCTAGCCCATGACCAGCTCTTGTAATTTCCATTGATGTTCCTTGTCATTAATTACTCCAAGATCTTGAGACCTGATGAAGGGTTTCAGCCCAAAGGGTCAACTCTTTATTCCTTTCCGTAGATGCTGCCTGTCTTGCTGAGTTCCTCCAGCAGTTTGTGTATGTTGCCATGGATTTCCAACATCTACAGATTTTCTTGTGTTCAGGATGTTGATGCTGGGGACTCAGCACTGGAGATATCTATGTTGGCATGTGATGACATTTGCAGGCTGCCCCTGCACGTCCTTGGTTGTGTTGGTTGTTGACGTAAACAACGCATTTCACTGTATGTTTCAATATGCATGTGATCAATAAATCTGAATCCGAATCTCCAATTTTACTTCCTTTCCTCTCCCACCCTATCTTCTACATTTTGTCTCGTTAGTTTTCCTTTCCTCAAAGTTCAAAGTAAATTTATTAACAACATTTGTTCAGTACCGTGCAAAAGTCACAGACACTTACATATAAAGCTAGGGTGCCTAAGACTTTTGCACAGCACTGTATTTGTCAATGTAGAGTAGAGAGTGAATTTGTAAATCTAGCAGGAGAAAAAGATGTTGGGAATGGTGAGGATGAAGCACTGTGGGAGGGGTGTGGTACAGGTGACAGAGGAGTGTCAAGGCGGGCAGGTGGTGTGGGTACAGACACCAGGCAGTTGCTTGATTCCAAACAATTGGTTTATTGATCGTTACAGAATGTCTCCCTGCTGCTTCCCACTCCCTCCCCTCTCCCTTCCTGTTCTCCCAACCATGATTCTCTTCTCCCTGCCCCCTTCCCACCACTCTCGATCCACAATATCAGAATCAGGTTTATCATCACTCACAGATGTATAAGGTACTATAAGGCACTCGTGAGACCACACAAAGTATTGTGTGCATTTTTGGGCTGCTTATTATAGAAAGGATATATTGACATTGGAGAGGGTTCAGAGAAGATTCACGAGAATGATTCCAGGAATGAAAGGGTTACCTTATGAGAAATGTCTGGCAACTCTTGGGCTGTATTCCCTGGAGTTCAGGAGAATGAGGGGGCATCTCATAGAAACATTCTGAATGTTAGAAGGCCTGAACAGATTAGATATGGCAAAGTCATCTCCCATGGTAGGGGAGTCTAGGACAAGAGGGCATGACCAGGATTAAAGGATGTCCATTTAGAACAGAGGGAAGTAAATCTGTGGAATTTGTTGCCACAAGAGGCCTTGGAGGCCAAGTCATTGGGTGCATTTAAGGCAAGGATAGATAAGTTCTTGATTAGCCAGGGCATCAAAGGGTTTGGAGAGAAGGCAGGGGAGTGTTGATGACTGGAAGAATTGGATCAGCCCATGATTGAATGGCAGAGCAGATCTGATGGGACGAATGGCCTACTTCTGCTCCTATATCTTATGGTCTTATGTCATGTAATTTGCTCTTTTTGATGGCCGCAGTGCAGTGCAATACTGTACACAAAATTACTATAGTAATGTGCAAAGGTCAAGGGCACCTTATCTATATATAATGGTGCCTAAGACTTTTGCACAGTATGTCACCATGTACTAGCTTGAGATTCATTTTCCTGCATGTATTTGTAGGAAACTAAAAGAAATCAATTAGGATCTTTCTATACATAACAAAGACTGACGAATATCCAATATGCAAAAGAGGATAAATGGTGTCAATAATTAAAAAAAAATATTGAGAATATGAGCTGCAGAGTCCTTCAAAGTGAGTCTATAGGTTGTAGAGATCATTCTGTGTTTGTCCACATTGGTTCAGAAGCCTGATGGTTGTAGGATAATAACTGTTCCTGAACCTGACGCTCCTCCCCTTCCCCTCTCCCCCACCCATTCTTCTCTCTCAGACTCCTTTCAGGAAAAAAAATAGATGAGTAAATCAGATGAATTGTTTTTGAACAAACAAAAGCTGAATTGTGCTTTGCTGAGGTGCACACGAATAAAGGTGGTGATTCCTCTTTCGTAGAGTAATTACATCTGTTAATCCTGTAGTAGGTCAGATCTGACTTTGACATTCAATCGATCCAAGATAAAAACAGCTTTCAGTGCAAACCGTTCACAAAATCCATTACTTCTCCTTCTTTCCCTGGCAGAATGAATTGGTGTCTGGGCAAATGATGACTTTAAAGATATTAACTGGATTAGATCCTGCACTTGATATATCACACTATGTAAATCCCATGATAATGACACCTTCACCATATCGTCAAGTGATAAATAGAAACCATGGTAATCTTGATAAATGAGATGCAAAGTACAGTCAAAAAATAATAAACTGAACCCATGCATCTGACTACACTGAGAGCAATTGTAGGATTAATGGGTCTCTGGTGACAATCTGGTTACTTTGCCTTTCTCTCTAGTGCTTTGATTTTAACTTCCCTTGTGATTTTTATTGTAACTCCTATCTTTGGACTGCCTGACTGCCATTGTTAAAGCCTACAGCATCACAATAGCATAGCAGTTAGCGCGACACTATTACAGCTTGGGGCGTTCCGGAGTTCAGAGTTCATTGTCTGTAAAGAGTTTGTACGTTCTCCCCGTGACTGCGTGGGTCGTCTCCGGATGCTCCAGCTTCCTGCCACAAGCGAAAGACGTACCAGTTAGATGGTTAATTGGTCGCCTGGGTGAAATCCGGCCTTCAGGAGAACCACAACCTTGTCGTGGTTTGCAGGCTTGCGTGCCTCCGTGATGTATACAAACTTCTGAGCGTTATAGATAGGGTAAATGCAGGCAGGCTTTTTCCACTGAGGTTGGGTGGGACTACAACCCGAGGTCATGGGTTAAGGGTGAAAGGTGAGAAGTTTAAGGGGAACATGAGGGGAAGCTTCTTCACTCAGAGGGTTGTGAGAGTGTGGAATGAGCTGCCAGCACAAATGGTCTATGCAAGCTCAATTTCAATGTTTAAAGGAAGTTTGGATAGGTACATTGATAGCAGGGATATGGTGGGCTGTGGTCCCAATGCAGGTCATTTGGAATAGGCAGTTTAAGTGGGTTTGGCATGGGCTAGATGGACTGAAGGGCCTGTATCTGTGCTGTACTTTACTATGACTCTATGATCCAGAGAACTATGCTGGCTAGAGTCAGGGCTTTATGCTTTGGCTCTTGGTAGGGTCACCCATGTCAAAGGTTAGAGGCCTCCAGGTTTGGGGGTTCAGCACAGGGTGAACAACACTGACTGGGAAAGCAATACAAAAATAGCAACGAAGGCTCCTTCTACATCTGAGTGTGACGGTATTCCTGAGTCCTCTCTCAGAACTGGAATGTCTGACGTAGTGAAAACCAAGAGGAAGCTACTGACATGACGTCTAGATGTCACTCTAGCTCCTCCAGCTGCACTTTTCAGTAACCCGTCTTTCACAACCTTCAGATGGTTGAGAATTGCGCAGGCTTACCACAGAGTGAAGGGAAATACCTTTGTACTGTCCTGAGGATGTTCAAAGTTCAAAGAAAATTTATTATCAAAGTATATATATGTCACCATATAGACTCTATATGGTCATAAGAGACAGAGCAGTACCTTATAGAAACAGGCCTTTCAGCCCACTTAGCCCATGCTGAACCATTAATCTGCCTAGTCTGATCAGCCTGCACCCAGACCATAGCCCTCCATACTCCTATCCATGTACCTATCTAAATTTCTCTTAAATGTTCAAAATTGAATCCGCATCCACTACTTATGCTGGCAGCTTGTTCCACACTCTCACCACCCTCTGAGTGAAGAAATTCCCCCTCAAGTTCTCCTTAAATATTCTGCAGTGTTCGCTCAGTGGAAGAACAAGCTGGACCAGGACGGTTCAGGGACCAGCTATATTACATATGTTTTTCTCTTTGTAACTGTACACTTTTCTGAAATCATAACCTTATGTGCTGTGTGCAGTGTGCTACACGCTGTTGGTAATGTGTCTTGCACCTTAACCCCGGAGGAATACTGTTCCATTTGGTTATATTTATCTATGGTTGTATGATCATTAAACATGAAATCTGAAAACAAATATTAAAAAATAAATAAGTAGATAAAAGATACTGAGAATAACAAATTGTAGTAGAGTTCTTGAAAGTGAGTCCATAAGTTATGGAATCAGCTCAGAGTTGAGGTGAGTGAAGTTACCCACATTGGTACAGGACCATAGAAGATAAAAAAAATTTCACTCTATCCAGCAAACATTTATTCGTGAACCCAGCTGCTGTTTGGTGTAGGGTCTGCAGACTGTGATTTGGAGCTGTGACCCTGATGTTTATCCTTGCAACAGTTATAGAGCTGGTTGTTGCCTGAGTGGACAGAAATGAGCAAAGCCCACTGTAAAAGTGGCTACCTGTCGAATACTCTCAATGAGTATAATTTTCCAATTTGTAAATCAAGCTTGCTTTTAACCTGAAATGCTCTTGTCAAGACTAATCTCCCAATCACTGTGGCTCTCTCAGAGAAGGAAACCATGGTAACCAGAATATTCTTACAACAGCAAGTTTTTACGTAGAATGACCTATAACGTAGAACAGATTAATGATAATTGGGTATTGAGTGATACTGCCACGTGGAGTGGCAGGATTTCTGGTTATCTATGTTGTGAGGTATTTTTATACTTACTGCTTCCTGCTTCTTCAAGTGTGACGCTGATCTCTGTGATGTCCCAGTGATCTCTGTTGGAAACCATGTCTATATGTGGACATCATAAGAGCAGAATTAGGCCTTTTGGCCCATCAAGTCTGCTCTGCCATTCCATCGTGGTTCCAAGGTTATGTTCTGGTACACTGCACCCTTACGAAACATAGAAAGCCTACTGCACAATACAGGCCCTTCAGCCCACCAAGTTGTACCAAACATGTCCCTACCTTAGCTTAGGTGGCAGTGGGGAAGAAACTGTTCCTAAAATGTTGAATGTGTGTCTTCATGCTCCTGTATCTCCTCCTTGATGATAGCAATAAGAAGCCCTCGTCATGGCTGCTGTACAAAGTTCTACCAATGACCAAGAGTAATAGTGCCATTGTTCTAAATGGTGCTGACTGGAACGGAACAGTGCAGCACAGGAAAAGGTCATTTAGCCCATCATGGGTGAGCTGAACACAATGCCAAGTTAAATGAATCCCTTCAGCTGACACATGTTCTATACCCCTCCATCCTCTGCATGCTCATGCACGTATCTAACACTACCATACAGTCAGTACCAATTAATTAAGTACACTTGTAAACATGCTCATTAATGCAAATATCTAATCAGCCAATCACGTGGCAGCGACTCAGTTGTTGTTCAAACCAAACATCAGAATGGGGAAGAAATGTGATCTAAGTGACTTTGACCGTGGAATGAATGTTGGTGCCAGACAGGGTGGTTTGAGTAGCTCAGAAACTGCTGATCTCCTGGGATTTTCATGCACGGCAGTCTAGAGTCTGTAGAGAATGGTGTGAAAAACAAAAAGGATCCAGTGAGCGGCAGCTCTCTTGAGTGAAAGCACCTCGTTAGTGAGAGGTCAGAGGAGAATAGCCAGACTGGTTCAAGCTGACAGGAAGGCAACAGTAACTCAAATAACCACACATTACACAACAGTGGTGTGCAGAAGAGCATCTCTGAACACACAACAGATCAAACCTTGAAGTCGATGGGCTACAGCAGCAGGAGACCACAGACATACACGTAGTGGCCACTTTAGTGTTTCCGCTTCCAGTTGTCCCGGATTGTTCCCTGAACACTCCCAGCAGTTAGCTGGCTCAGGTTTTCAGCGCACCATCGAAAATGGTGCACCATCAGGGCCTGACATCTTGTGAGTTTTCACACTCTTGGAAGACGTTCTGACGACAGAGTCACCAGATGCTGCAGGGATTCACACAGGTGTAGTTTTACTCTCCCTTTCAAAGTGTGCATAAAGGGCGCTGAGCTCAGCTGGGAGTGAAGCATCACAGCCATTCATGATGTTAGATAAGAAGTAATGGCCTGCAAACCCTGCCACGGCTGACATGCACCCAATCCCATCTCTAACCTCAATCGGAATTGTTTTTTCACTTTTTGAATAGCCTACTGTAGGTCATACCTGGACTTCTTGTGTAGTTCTGGATCACTGGTCTTGAATGCCACAGACCTAGCCCTCCTGGATGAACCTCCAGGTTGATCTACAGCTTTAGATTTGGGTAAGACCGAGAGGTTCTCAAAGGCACAGGTCTTGTTGAAGTCAGTGACAACTGTGGCAAACTCATTCTAACCCTAACTCATACAGCTTTGGAATATGGAAGGAAACCAGAGCACTCAGAGGGAACTCTCTCAGTCATAGGGGAAACGTACAGTACAAACTCCTTAGAGACGGGCCCAGAATGGAACACTGATTGGTGATTTCTGGTGCTATAGAGCACTGTGCCACTGTGCTATCCCTCTCCACTACCCCGCCATCCACACAGGGAGGCTGACGCCATGGAATAGGTTTATTTAAGTGGAGGCTGGACAATCGTAGTTCAAGGGAGAAGGCAAAGGGGAGGTAGTGGGGGTGGGGGTTTATTGGCAGCGTCCATTATTAAGGACATCCAGCACCCAGGTCATGTCCTTTTCTCACTACTACCATCAGGTAGGAGGTACAGAAGCCTTAAGGCACACACTCAGCGATTCAGGAACAGCTTCTTCCCTTCTGCCATCCGATTCCTTAATGGACATTGAACCCTTGGACACTACCTCACTTTTTTTAATATACAATATTTCTGTTTCAGCACGTTTTTTAAAATCTGTTCAATATACATATACTGTAATTTATTTATTTATTGCTATTACTATTTTTATTACAAACGTTTGTATTTTTTTCTCTGCTAGATTATGTATTGCATTGAACTGCTGCTGCTAAGTTACCAAATTTCACTTCACATGCCGGTGATAATAAACCTGATTCTGATAGAACTGGAAAAGGGATTCCGTGGGATCATGAACTGGTCAGAATGAACAATCTTTACATTCTCTGCGATTTAGGGTTTAAACATACACCCTTTTATTCTCGAAATAAAGAAAGACTAGATTGTCACAGTTACATTAAACCGTACAGAAAAGTGCATTATTTCCATCAAATCAAATCAGCGAGGATGGTGTTGGGCAGCCTGCAAGTGTTGCCATGGTTCTAGCGCCAATATATGATGCCCATTACCAACTAACCCTAACCTTAACTGGTGTGTCTTTGGAATGTGGGAGGAAACCGGAGCTTTCGGAGGAAATCAATGTGGTTGAGAGGCTTCTCTCAGTTCTGAAGAAAGACGCGTGGTGTTCCAGCAGTGAGTTTCTTGAATCTGTGGAACTGTGAGGAGTGGGGAAACCAGAAAGGCAGTGATTTTCCACACAGCCCAGAATTCACGGTAATTATGAATTGCTGATCGTGCGGACAGAATTAATTTGCAATTCTCTTATTCCATTTCTAATCCAGGATTAGAATCTGACAGCATGTTATGTTCATTTGTCTTTAAGTACTTTATGCAAATTCTGCACACGTTGTCACCTCATGTAAAAAATAATTTGCTCCAATACAGTGTCACCTGCAGAGGGGCATTTAATATGGGAAGGAAATTGAAATCTTTACTTTTGTTAACGCCTTTAACCTGCTGTTTGAAACCACAGTACAAAAAATTGTTAATAATAAACAGCCTCTCCTCACAGTAGCTCATGTTGCAGGGGAGATTTATTGCAACATCTACTTAGCATTTACAGAGCAGCTTTAATGTAAAAATGAAGTCCCATGGCATTTTGCAGAGACACAGGCGGGAATGGAGAGCAAGATAATGTTCAGAACATTAGTCAGGGGAGCAGACCTGGGTCAGAGAAGGTTAGGATGATCCTGGTGTCTCCAAGTTCAAAGGCTCTGCCCCAGGATCTGCCTGAGAGTTATCAGAGAAATTGTCGGGTTCTTTTCAGTCCCTTCTCAATTTTCTTTCTCTTTTAGGTCAAAAAGGTAGTAATACCTTAAAAGACAATTTAAGGTGGACAGAGATAATTTGATTAGTTGAAGAACGTTCAACTAATGAGACTGTTCATGTCTCATTTGAGTGCAAAAGGACGGCTGTAAGATCGGGCTTTAATTCCCGCCACTGTCTGTAAGGAGCTTGTGCATTCTTCCCTTAACTGTGTGGGTTTCCTCCTGGTGCTCTGGTTTCATCCCACATCCCAGAGGGAGATCGGTTAGGGTTATTAAGTCATGGGCATGTTGCTTTGGTACTGCAAACATGGCAACATTTGCAGGCCACCCCCAGAACAACATCAGACTGTACTGGTCATTGATGCAAGCAATGCATTTCACTGTCTGTACATCTGAAAATAAAGCTAATCTTTGAAAAAAGATCTTTAGAAGGTGGTGGGCCACACGGGTTTGATAGTTCTGTTTACCGGTGAGGAGGGTTGATGGATTTGGAGTGTAACGTCCTGGAGTGCATGCAGCCTTAGGCTGGAGCTGTGCCTTAAGCAGGAAATGGGGAGGAAGGAGGTCTTCCAATGAGCATCTGGTAAAGGTAGCTGACAGAACAGCCATTCGTAATGTGGCTCAAGAGAGAAGGGGTCCAGGAGATGTTTAGAGTTCCAATAAGGAGATTCCAGGGCCTTAGACTGAAGGTAGTTACAGGGAAAAGAAGCGTGAAGGTGGATTAGGATTTTTAAGTGCCTTACTTCAGAACATAGTTAGGAATTGAAGAAATAAATTCACAAGGGATTCTGCAGATGCTGGAAATCTTGAGGAAAGTACACAACACGTTGGAGCTACTCAACGAGTCAGGCAACATCAATGACAGAGAATAAAGAACTGACATTCCACGCTGAGACCTTCATCAGGATCTTCATGAGACCTGAAGAAGGGTCTCGGCCTGAAATACTGACTCCATAGAAGCCCCCTGACCTGTGGTGTTCCTCCAGCATTTTGTGTATGTTACTAAGGAAATAAAGTGCTTGCATTAATACCAGCATGGTTTTGTTGGGCCAAGTGGCCAGTTCTGCAAGCACTTTGTAGTATTTCCCCTTTCACAATGTCAGGTTTTAGAGGCTGATTGGATTCAGCACCCATTGCAGGTGTAGTTTAAACAGAGCTCAAATAATGACTAAATAATGCTCTACTGATATTGAAGAATTAATATTGGCCAGATCACTCACAGTCTGAAGGTACAAAGGCGAGCCTCAGTTTTATGCCTCATCTGAGAGGTAGTACCTCTGACACTGGAGCATTCTCTCCGTGCTTCAGCGGAGTAGCTGCCTTTGTGGGCTGAAGTTCTGGAGTGGATTTCCCAACTGAAAGGGATATAACTGGGCTCAGTTCTGCTCTTCTTACACCAATCACTTCTGAGCCTGGGTAATTCCTTTGCTGTGATGTTTACACAATGCTATTGAAATCAGGAGCCACCTTTGTTCAGTATCTCTGCTAATGTGGTATGAGTATTGGAATTGGTTTATTATTGTCACGTGTATCAAGATGCCGTGAATAGCTTGTCTTGTGTACTGGTCAAACAGATCAGTTCATTACACAGTGCATTGAGGTAAAACAATCACAATACAGAATAAAGTGCAGCAGCTACAGAGAAGGTGCAGGTAAACAATAAGGTGCAAGATCATAATGAGGTAGGTTGTGAGGTTAAGAGTTTGATAAAGCGAGATAGACGCTGTTCATAAGACCAATCGGCCTATCGTATATGCCTGTTTATTTGATCATGGCTGATTCATTATCCCTCCCAACTCCATTCTCCTGCATTCTGCCCATACCCCTTGGTGCTCTTACTAATCAAGAACCTATTAAGCTCCACTTTAAATATACTCAATGACTTGGCCTCTGTAGACATCTATAGCATCAAATCCCACAGATTTACTACCATCTGGCTGAAGAAATTTCTCCTCACCTCTTTTCTAAAGGGATGTCATTGTATTCTAAAGACCACAAGACCCTAAGATATAGGAGTAGAAGTAGGCCATTCAGCCCATCAAGTCTGCTCTACCATTTACTTATGGGTTGATCCAATTCGTCTAGCCATCCCCACTCCACTGCTGTCACCCCATTCCCTTTATGCCCTGGCTAATCAAGAACCTGTCTATCTCTGCTTTAAATGCACCCACTGACTTGGCCTCCACAGCTGCTCGTGGCCTCAAATTCTACAGATTTACCACCCTCTGACTAAAGTAATTTCTCCACATCTCAGTTCTAAAAGGACATCCTTTATTCCTGAAGTTGTGCCCTCTTGTCCTAGAATCCCCTACCATGGGATACTTTGCCATATCTAATCTGTTCAGGCCTTTTAATATTTGGAATGTTTCTATGAGATTCCCCCCTCATTCTCCTGAACTCCAGGGAATTCAGTCCAAGAGCTGCCAGATGTTCCTCATATGGTAACTCTGGGCCGAGACACTCACACTATTGGAAACATCCTCTCCATATCCGCTCTGTCTGGACTTTCCAATGTTCGATACGTCCGTGAGCCTGATGGTACGTGCTTTCAGGCTTTGAATCTTCTGCCCAATTGGGGGGGGGGGGGTGGAAAGAGGATGTTGGCACACATATTTTGCACAGATGTGACTTGCACTGTAGTTGTGACAATGCACGTTAGTGACTGGCGCCGCAGTCATCCTCATGGGAGCTGCTTTAAGTCAGGGCTAGCAGTGCAAAGCATTTACTTCAGTGGAAGACTGTGTCATCCTTTCTTGATGAAGCGTTTAACATTGCTGTGTGAACAGGGTTCAGCCGTAATGGCATCCATCCCAATGAATCCAGACACAATAAATTGTGCAGCAGGTCATCCAGAAAGATCCTGTTTGAGAAATAGAGCAAAAAAGCAAACCCAAGTTCCATTAATCAGAAAAATGTTGGCCCAAAACAGCTTCAACTCAATATCAGTCAGGAGCTAGTCCCATAATTTTGACAGAGCAAATCAGTGAAAATAGAGTGTGGTTTGTTGAGCACAGGTTTACACTATGAGCAAGTGGCCAGATGAAGTATTTCCAGTGCCATGTTATATCAAGCATTCAGCTCTCTTTCCTGTTCATGGGTAATTCACATGATTTCACGTTACCTTCTGGCAGAAAGGAACATTTTGGCCCATTGAGACTCTGCCAGTTCACAGAGCTATCTCAATCCCCCCCCCCCCTTCTGAATTTACCTATAAACTCTTCCCAGCAACTTCCCGTTCCACCCTCTTGCCAATTAATCTCTATTCGTCGTGCAAGTCCTACCCTGGTTTGTCCTCCCAGAGTGCAACACCTCTCACGTATGCATTAAATTCCAGCATGTAAATACAGTGTTGATTATTTAAGGTCATTATGTGCATTAAGTGAATACAGATGTTGTACTTGTAGTCGCTGGTCTTTACCTTTACCTCAAGCTGCATATTCTAATCCATTCCATTAATATGCTTTGGTTTAAATCCCCACCTTCTCTTTGCTCCTGATGGTCTGCAGCTTTCTTCAACACTAACCCATCTTGCTACCCGTGTTCCTGCCTCTAAAGCATCCCCAATCTTCTTATCTCTGTAGTGGCAGCCATGTCTTATGGAGCCAAGCTGTGTGCTCTGGAATTTCCTCTCCCATCCTCTCTTTCCCTGTTAAAACTGCTTCCATTTCTATTAAGTATTGCATGACATATAACCTATGGGATGTTTCTGTTAGGCCTTGACATTATTTTTGGTGAGCCACCAGCTCCGTCACTCCCCAAGCAGCAGTAGCGTGGATCCTCAAGTTGGCTTATGATCAGTAAACTCCCTTGGAGGGTCTTTCCACAGTAAAGAACAACACCCATCCTCAGAAAGGCTTCGTCAGCCAGCTAAGTAGGACTTCTACCCTCTGTCATGGCTTTTGCAAAGACTTTGACTTGTCTTTGCAGGTCTCTACATGGCAAACTCTGAAAAATATTCAAAATCTATTAAAAATTAATCATGCTATTAAAAATTAAAATATTATTAAAAATTTAAAAAACTAAAGCCAAGAAACTGGATTTGAGATTAAGCATCTGTGCATGTTTTTCTGCGCTTTATTGTTGGGTAAAGAGTTGACCACGAGCTTTGCAGAGTTTCTTCGTGTTTATTGTAGAAATTTCACCTGTCCAGTCCCCAGGACCCCACCGTATCTTGTCATATTACACACGTGTGATGGCATCATCAATGTGAATGACACATGATCCGGAGTTGGAGCAGCAGTTTGTCACCTGCACTCTGTTCACTCACAGTCGGTGAAACTGAGAAACAGATATGAATGAAAGCTACTTTCAGACTGATTAAAGGTTAGCTTTAAAGCTTATCTTTATTTGTCACATGCTCATCAAAAAGTACAGTGAAGTGCAGTCCATGAAGAAGATAAGGGGTATAGATAGCTCCAGTGTCTTTTTCCCAGTGTGGAAATGGCTAATATAAGAGGACTGTAGCGGTGTGCTACACACAGTGCTGCAATAACCACATGGAGTCGGTGAGCTGCAGTTGCAGAAAGAGGTTTATTCAAACTTCGCGGCCTTGCTTTAAAGCCTTCCTGATCCTGCCCTCCCCGGGCGGGAAGGCTGTAGGGGGCGCATATTCACAGTCCCGTCCCGTGCGCGGGCTTTTCCCCTTGCTGGTGAAGCAGGCTTGGCGCCCTTTTTGCGACAGGTCTCAATGCCGGCATGCGCTGCTTTGTGAGCTGGTTCGAGTGCGCTGGGAAGTGGGTCGCCACAGGACATCATTTTAAGGTCATTGGAGGAAAGTATTGGGGGGGGATGTCAGAGATAATTATTTTCAAAAGTTTTAAATATTTACTTATTTATTTACACAGAGAGTGGTGGGTACATGGAACACCTTGTCAGGGGTGGCAGTAGAGACAGATATATCAGGGGCATTTAAGACTCAGATAGGCACATGGATGATAGAAAAATGGAAGGCTATGTAGGAGGGAGGGGTTAGATTGATCTTAGAGTGAACATTTAGAGAAAAAGGTCAGCATAACATTGTGGGCCAAAGGGCCTGTACTGTGCTGTGAGGTTCTATGTTCTATATTTAATAACTAATGAAAGTGTATTGCCTATTAGGGACCAGTGGGTGAGATTTCTAATGACTTTGTAACAGTTTTCTCATCAGAGGGGGCTAATGCCATTGTAATTAAGGAAGGCGACTGTGAAATTATTTGATGGGATAAAAGGTAATAAAAGAGGAAATGTTCAAGATTCAAGATTGTTTAATGTCATTATCAGCACAAAAGTATAAAGGAGAATGAAATAGTTGTTCTTCCAGATCTGATATACCACAAAAAAACACAAGATAAAGAACACAATAAATATAAATGCAGAGGATACCTTATATACTTATGTAGATTCATTGTAAGTCCATAAAGTGTCGATAGGCACAGGTGCCTCTGTACATAAGGTGATTCTGACAGGAAATGATAAATTATTGGTAGTTGGGGGTGTGGAGTGGTGGGTTAGTGGGCAGAGGTGTTGATCAGCCTTACTGTTTTACTGTTTGTGGAAAGTAACAGTTTTTCAGTCTGGTGGTCCTGGTGTAGATGCCACATAGACTCCTCCCTGATGAGATTGGGGCAAGCAGTTCATGAGCAGAGTGAGTGGGATCCTTCATGATGTTATTGGCCCTGTACCGACACCCCACTGTATATATGCCCTGATAGCAGGTAAGGTAGTGCTATAGACCCTTCCTGTCCACTGCAGTGCAGCTTCCGTACCATGCGGTGACCCAGCACGTTAGGATACTCTCTGCTGTACATCTGTAGAATGACGCAAGTATTGATGTGCACTGTGCAATTGTCAGTGAGTTTATCATCTTTACAAACCAAGCTGTCAGAGAAAGCAAGGAAGACAATTGCAGCGGCTCTATCTACAGCTCTCCAGTGTCCCTGGGTACAGGGTGGTAGTGGGAGACTGGAGCACTTGTTTTAAAAGGAAGCAAGGTTTAAACCAAGTAAATACAAGCCTGCTACTTGAACTTCAATGGTGAAAAATTTATTGGAACCAATATAAGAGACAGGAGAAGAGTTCATTTGGAAAGTTAGAGATTAATTGAGGACAGTCTGATTAGCCTGATTGAACAGAAGGTTGATAAGGGCAGCACATTTGACACAGTCTGTATCGATTTTAGCCAAGCTTTTAATAAGTGCCACAGAGCGGACTGGTTAAGGAAGTTAAGGTGATACAGGAGATTCTGCAGATGCTGGAAATCTTGACCAACATACTCAAAATGCTGGAGGAACTCAGCAAGTCAGGCAGTATCTAAGGAGGAAAATGAACAGTCGACATTTCGGGTCGTGACCCTTTATCAGTTAAAGTTCAAAACAAATGTATTATCAAAATACAACCCTGAGATTCATTTTCTGGCTGGCATACCCAATAAATCTATAATAGAATAATAACCATAATAGAGACAATGAAAGACCGCACCATCTTGGACATTCAACCAGTGTGCAACAAATAACAAAATGTGCAAATACAAAAATAAATAAATAATATCAACGATAAATAAGCAATGAATATTGAGAACATGAGATGAAAAGTCCTTGAAAGTGGATCCATAGGTTGTGGGTGCATTTCAATGATGACGCAAATGAAGCGGGTTGAAGTTATCAGAAGTCTGATGGTTGAAGGATAATAACTGTTCCTGAACCAGGTAGTGTGGGTCATGTGCCTCCTTCCTGATAACAACAGTGAAAAGAGAGCATGACTCAGTGGTGAGAGTCCCTGATGATGGATGCTGCTTTCCTGAAACAATGCTCCATGTAGATGTGCTGACGGTATGGAGGCTTTTCAC